>NC_091789.1:65236387-65852637 GCF_029378745.1 Bos indicus | reverse complement strand
CTTCGCATCAGGTGGCAAAGTATTGGAGCTTCAGCATCAGTCCTTCCAATGAATATTCGGTGTTGATTTCCTTTAGGATTGACTGATTTGTTCTCCTTGCTGTTCAAGGGACTTTTAAGAGTCTTCTCCAGCACCACAGTTCAAACGCATCAATTCTTCAGGGCTCTTCTGATGGCTCATGGTAGAGAATCTGCCTGCAATGCAGGAAACCTGGGTTCAATCCCTGGAGAATCCCATGGACAAAGGAGCCTGGCAGGCTACAGTCCATGGGGTTACAAAGAGTCAGACATGACTGAGCAACTAATACTTTCTTTTGAGGGGGCTTCCCAGGTGGCACTAGTGGTAAAGAATCCACCTGGCAGTGTAGGAGCTGTGGATTTAATCCATGGTCAGGAAGATCCCCTGGAGTAGGAAATGTCAACCCACTCCAGTATTCTTGCCTGGAAATTTCCATGGACAGAGGAGCCTGGCAGGTTACAGTCCATGGGGCTGTAAAGACTGTGCAGGAGAGAGGGGATATATATATATATATATATATATATATATATATATATATATATATATATATAATGACTGATTTGAATTGTACTGCAGAAGCCAACACAACATTGTAAAAACATTATCCTCCAATTAAAAGAAAGATGGCAGGAGTTGGACTGTCTTGTGACTCTAGTTCACACATAACCCTTTCAGAAGACCTAAGACCAGTCATGTAGGGAATCCTTGAGTATTAGTGCATCTTCCTGGCCTAATTCACTCTTGCATTTGAAGGCCTTGCTCAGTATGGCAGGTGAAAAATGACTGCACTTTGGGCTGCCCATTGGTTATTCCTCCAACACATTATAAGGTGCATGGAGAATGCCCTCCACTTGGTATTATGGCAATGAATCTTTCAAGATTTAAAGCATTAACTAGCTGTTCCTTGGAAATATCTCCCATTGACCCTTGAATAACCCAGAGGTGGGGGGGTGGGACGTGGCTCCAAAATTACTGCAGATGGTGACTGCAGCCATGAAATTAAAAGATGCTCGCTCCTTGGAAGAAAACCTATGACAAACCTAGACAGCATATTAAAAAGCACAGTTATTACTTTACCGATAAAGGTCCATCTAGTCAAAGCTATGGTTTTTCCAGTAGTCATGTATGGATGTGAGAGTTGGACCATAAAGAAAGCTGAGTGCTGAAGAACTGATGCTTTTGAACTGTGGTGTTGGAGAAAACTTTTTTTTTAATATAAATTTACTTATTTTAATTGGAGGCTAATTACTTAACAGTATTGTATTGGTTTTGCCATACATCAACATGAATCCGCCATGGGTATACACATATTCCCCATCCTGAACCCCCCTCCCACCTCCCTCACCAGACCATCCCTCTGGGTCATCCCAGTGCACCAGCCCCAAGCATCCTGTATCCTTCATCAAACCTGGACTGGCGATTCGTTTCGTATATGATATTATACATGTTTCAATGCCATTCTCCCAAATCATCCCACCTTCTCCCTCTCCCACAGAGTCCAACAGACTGTTGCTATACATCTGTGTCTCTTTTGCTGTCTCGCATACAGGGTTATCATTACCATCTTTCTAAATTCCATATATATGTGTTATACTATTTAGTGTTTTTCTTTCTGGCTTACTTCACTCTGTATAATAGGCTCCAGTTTCATCCACCTCATTAGAACTGATGCAAATGTATTCTTTTTAATGGCTGAGTAATACTCCATTGCATATATGTACCATGGCTTTCTTATCCATTCATCTGCTAATGGTCATCTAGGTTGCTTCCATGTCCTGGCTATTATAAACAGTGCTGTGATGAACACTGGGGTACACGTGTCTCTTTCAATTCTGGTTTCCTCGGTGTGTATGCCCAGTAGTGGGATTGCTGGGTCATAAGGCAGCTCTATTTCCAGTTTTTAAAAGAATCTCCACATTGTTCTCCATAGTGGCTGTACTAGTTTGCATTCCCACCAACAGTGTAAGAGGGTTCCCTTTTCTCCACACCCTCTCCACCATTTATTGCTTGTAGACACTCGGATAGCAGCCATCCTGACTGGTGTGAAATGGTACCTCATTGTGGTTTTGATTTGCATTTCTCTGATAATGAGTGATGTTGAGCATCTTTTCACGTGTTTGTTAGCCATCTGTATGTCTTCTTTGGAGAAATATCTGTTTAGTTCTTTGGCCCAGTTTTTGATTGGGTCGTTTATTTTTCTGGAATTGAGCTGTAGGAGTTGCTTGTATATTTTTTAGATTAGTTCTTTGTCAGTTGCTTCATTTGCTATTATTTTCTCTCATTCTGAAGGCTATCTTTTCACCTTGCTTATAGTTTCTTTTGTTGTGCAGAAGCTTTTAATTTTAATTAGGTCCCATTTGTTTATTTTTGCTTTTATTGCCAATATTCTGGGAGGTGGGTCACAGAGGATCCTGCTGTGATTTATGTCAGAGAGTGTTTTGCCTATGTTCTCCTCTAGGATTTTTATAGTTTCTGGTCTTACATTTAGCTCTTTAATCCATTTTGAGTCTATTTTTGTGTATGGTGTTAGAAAGTGTTCTAGTTTTATTCTTTTACAAGTGGTTGGCCAGTTTTCGCAGCACCACTTGTTAAAGAGATTGTCTTTTCTCCATTGTATATTCTTGCCTCCTTTGTCAAAGATAAGGTGTCCATAGGTGTGTGGATTTATCTCTGGGTTTTCTATTTTGTTCCATTGATCTATATTTCTGTCTTTGTGCCAGTACCATACTGTCTTGATGACTGTGGCTTTGTAGTAGAGCCTGAAGTCAGGTAGGTTGATTCCTTCAGTTCCATTCTTCTTTCTCAAGATTGCTTTGGCTATTCGAGGTTTTTTGTATTTCCATACAAATTGTGAAATGATTTGATCTATCTCTGTGAAAAATACCATTGGTAGCTTAATAGGGATTGCATTGAATCTATAGATAGCTTTGGGTAGTATACTCATTTTCACTATATTGACTCTTCCAATCCATGAACATGGTATATTTCTCCATCTATTGGTGTCCTCTTTGATTTCTTTCACCAGTGTTTTATAGTTTTCTATATATAGGTCTTTAGTTTCTTTAGGTAGATATATTCCTAAGTACTTTTTTCTTTTCGTTGCAATGGTGAATGGAATTGTTTCCTTAATTTCTCTTTCTATTTTCTCATTATTAGTGTATAGGAATGCAAGGGATTTCTGTGTGCTGATTTTATATCCTGCAACTTTACTATATTCATTGATTAGCTCTAGTAATTTTCTGGTGGAGTCTTTAGGGTTTTCTATGTAGAGGATTATGTCATCTGCAAACAGTGAGAGTTTTATTTCTTTTCCAATTTGGATTCTTTTATTTCTTTTTTTGCTCTGATTGCTGTGGCCCAAACTTCCAATACTATGTTGAATAGTAGTGGTGAAAGTCAGCACCCTTGTCCTGTTCCTGACTTTAGGGGAAATGCTTTCAATTTTTCACCATTGAGGATGTTTGCTGTGGGTTTATCATATATAGCTTTTATTATGTTGAGGTATGTTCCTTCTATTCCTGCTTTCTGGAGAGTTTTTATCATAAATGGATGTTGAATTTTGTCAAAGGCTTTCTCTGCATCTATTGAGATCATCATATGGCTTTTATGTTTCAATTTGTTAATGCAGTGTATTACATTAATTTGCGGATATTGAAGAATCCTTGCATCCCTGGGATAAAGCCCACTTGGTCATGGTGTATGATCTTTTTAATGTGTTGTTGGATTCTGATTGCTAGAATTTTGTTAAGGATTTTTACATCTATGTTCATCAATGTTATTGGCATGTAGTTTTCTTTTTTGTGGCATCGTTTGCAGGTTTTGGTATTAGGGTAATGGTGGTCTCATAGAATGAGTT
Source organism: Bos indicus (assembly GCF_029378745.1). Taxonomy (NCBI): domain Eukaryota; kingdom Metazoa; phylum Chordata; class Mammalia; order Artiodactyla; family Bovidae; genus Bos; species Bos indicus. Next base: position 65,848,763 of record NC_091789.1, on the reverse strand, counting down.
TGGAAGTTTATCTTCCTCTGCAGTTTTCTGGAAGAGTTTGAGTAGGATAGGTGTTAGCTCTTCTATAAATGTTTGGTAGAATTCAGCTGTGAAGCCGTCTGGACCTGGGCTTTTGTTTGCTGGAAGATTTCTGATTACAGTTTCAATTTCCATGCTTGTGATGGGTCTGTTAAGATTTTCTATTTCTCCATGGTTCAGTTTGGAAAGTTGTACTTTTCTAAGAATTTGTACATTTCTTCCAAGTTGTCCATTTAATTGGCATATAATTGCTGATAGTAGTCTCTTATGATCCTTTGTATTTGTGTGTTGTCTGTTGTGATCTCTCCAATTTCATTTCTAATTTTATTGATTTGATTTTTCTCCCTTTGTTTCTTGATGAGTCTGGCTAATGGTTTGTTAATTTTATTTATCCTTTCAAAGAACCAGCTTTTGGCTTTGTTGATTTTTGCTGTGGTCTCTTTTGTTTCTTTTGCATTTATTTCTGCCCTAATTTTTAAAATTTCTTTCCTTCTACTAACCCTGGGGTTCTTCATTTCTTCCTTTTCTAGTTGCTTTAGGTGTAGAGTTAGGTTATTTATTTGACTTTTTTCTTGTTTCTTGATGTATTCCTGTATTGCTATGAACCTTCCCCTTAGCACTGCTTTTACAGTGTCCCACAGGTTTTGGATTGTTGTGTTTTCATTTTCATTCATTTCTATGCATATTTTGATTCCTTTTTTGATTTTTTTCTGTGATTTGTTGGTTATTCAGCAGCATATTGTTCAGCCTCCATATGTTATAATTTTTAATAGTTTTTCTCCTGTAATTGAGATCTAATCTTACTGCTTTGTGGTCAGAAAAGATGCTGGGAATCATTTCAATTTTTTTAAATTTACCAAGGCTAGTTTTATGGCCCAGGATGTGATCTATCCTGGAGAATGGAGAAGACTCTTGAGAGTCCCTTGGACTGCAAAAATATCAAACCAGTCAATCCTAAAGGAAATCAGTTGTGAATATTCACTGGAAGAACTGATGCTGAAGCTGAAGCTCCAATGCTTTGGCCATCTGATGCAAAGAACTCTTTGGAAAAACCCTGATGCTGGGAAATATTGAGTGCAGAAAGACAAAGGGATGACAGAGGATGAGATGGTTTGATGGTATCACTGACTCAATGGACATGAGTTTGAGGAATCTCTGGGAGTTAGTGATGGACAGGGAAGCCTGGCGTGTTGCAGTCCATGGGGTCACAAAGAGTCAAACACAACTGAGCAATGGAACTGAACTGAATCCACTTATAACTTAGAGTAGGCCCTCCACATCCATGACTCCTCCATATATGCCATTTCAACCAACCACAGACCATGTAGTTCTGTAGTATTTACTATTGAAAAAAATCTGCGTGTACGTGGACTGTGTTCAAACCCACCTTGTGTTGAAGGGTCAACAGTACCAGGAAAGTAATTGGCATGATCATGAAGGCCATTACTCTCTGACCAGAATGGCTTCACCTGAAGCAACCCAGATCTTTCTATGTGAATCAATTTGGTAAGAAAGGAAGCATCATACAAATATCATTGTACACTTTGTGCCCAGATGTAGAAGTGAGCTTCAAGAATACCACTCAGAAATTTGACAAGAGCCATACAGAGTGCCAGTAGTGGCTTCCTCTCTGTTTTTGTGGCAAATGCCAGCTTGCCAGGAGAGACCCAATTCCTTTATTTTACCACCTGGAAAGATCAGAAGTCATAGAGCTCTTCCTCTGCCTGCAAATGTACTTACTGCTTATCCACCAAAGGAAAATTGCTTCTGTTTTTAATGGTTTCAGAATAAGATTCCATAACCTCCCTTGGTAACTCATTCTAGTGTTTTATAGTTTCCTCCTTCTGCTAATTGTATCCTCAAGTACCTTCACATACATTAACTTACTTAATCCTATAACAATCCTGCTCAGCAAGGATTATCCCTATTTTACAACTGAGGAAGTGAAAACCCAAACAAGATAAGGGATGTGCTTAGATTACCCACTTGGTTAGTAGCAGAGCAAGAGTAAGAACATGATTCTTCAGCCAGAGGTTCCCAGCATCTGGAATCTAATGCCTGATGATCTGAGGTGGAGCTGATATAATAATAATAGAAGTAAAGTACACAGTAAATGTAATGCAACTGAATAATCCCAAAACCATTCGCTCTGCCCCCTGGTCCAAGGAAAAATTGTCTTCCATGAAACCAGTCTCTGGTGCCAAAAAGGTTGAAGACTACTGCTTCAAGCCTCTGTGCATTCCCTTACACTGTGGTCTGCCTAGTGATGCTCTGAAAGTTAAAATATTAGTCACTTAGTCAAGTCCAGCTCTCTGTAATCCCATGGACTATAAGCCCAGCAGGCTCCTCCGTCCATGGAATTCTCCAAGCAAAATGAGGAGATCCAAATAACCAGTAGAATAAGAAGCAGTAGTAAGATGTCAACAAGAACACAATACAGCTGTACTGAGTGGCTCACCAAGTGGATCATAGGCCACAGGCCCCCTTAAGGATAACCATTTCATTGTCCTCCTCCCTATATACTATTGTTCTCAAGGTTAGAAGGTTCTGATAAAAAGAAAAGATACCAAATACTTCAGTGAACATTCAAATCACCTTAAGACCATACACTGATCTATGAAAATTAAAAATAAGACAAGAGTACTTGGTCTCCTGTTTTCAGACTTCTCCATTTTTAACCTCTGACATAGACATAATCAGAATAAATTGGAGAAAGTGAGAGAAAAAAATCTGTCCTGACATCCTAAAAAGGAAAATGCTTTGCCCTTGGCCATAAATTTGCTTCCTTTCCCTTTGAAGAGTTCATTCCTTTACCTCTCAAGGTTCATAAAGAAGCCAACAGTTAACATTTTAAGCATAGGTAAAGAATGAATTCCAGAATTCCCTGGTGGTCCAGTGGTTAAGAGTCTGCCTGAAAAAAAAAAAAAAGTCTGTCTTCCAATGCTGGGGACACAGTTTGATCCCTGGTCCAGGAAGATTCCACATGCTGTGGAGCAACTAAGCCCATGCACCACAACTACTGAAGCCCAGGCTCTAGAGCCTGTGCTCCAAAGCAAGAGAAGCCACCACAATGAGAAGCCCATCCACTGCAACTGGAGACTAGCCCTGACTCCCTGCAACGCAACTAGAGAAGGCCTATACACAGCAGTGAAGGCATGGCACAGCCAAAAATAAACAATTTTTTTAAAAGAATGAATCCCATCTCCTATATGCTTGGCACTTAGAAAAGCACACTACGGCTTTTTTTCTTATTTTTATTTTTTGTTTCTGCCTGGAATGTTCTTTACTCAGATATCTGAATGGCTAAATCCCTCCCCAGTTTCAAACCCTTCCTTATATCTTGACTTTTCATTGAGAGCTACACTTAAGTGTTAGTCACTCAGTTGTGTCCGACTCTTTGCAACCCCATGGACTATAGCCCAACAGGCTCTTCTGTCCATGGAGTTCTCCAGGCAAGAATACTAGAGTGTGTTGCCATTCCCTTCTCTAGGGAATCTTCCCAACCCAGCGATCAAACCTGGGTCTCTTGCATTGCAGGTTGTTTTTTTTTTTTTTTTTTTTATTTAAATTGGAGGCTAATTACTTTATAGTACTGTGGTGGTTTTTTCCATATATCAACATGAATCAGCCATGGGTGTACATATGTCCCACCATCCTGAACCCCCCCTCCCACAGCCCTCCCCATCCCATCCCTCTGGGCTGTCCCAGAGCACCAGCTTTGGGTGCCCTGCTTCATGCATTGAATTTGCACTGGTCATCTATTTTACATATGGTAATACACATGTTTTAATGTTATTCTCTCATATCATCCCACTCTTGCCTTCTCCCACAGAATCCAAAAGTCTGTTCTTTACATCTGTGTCTCTTTTGCTGTCTTGCATATAAGGTCATCATTACTGTCTTTCTAATTCCATATATATACATGCATATACGGTATTGGTGTTCTCTTTCTGGCTCACTTCACTGTGTATAATAGGCTCTGGTTTCACCCACCTCATCAGAACTGACTCAAATGTGCTCTTTTTTATAGCTGAGTAATATTCCATTGTGTATACGTACCACAACTTCCTTATCCATTCACCTGCTGATGGACATCTAGGTTGCTTCCATTTCCTAGCTATTGTAAACATTGCTGCAATGAACATTGGGGTACATGCATCTCTTTCATTTCCAGTTTTCAGGTTGATTCTTTACCACCTAAGCCACCAGGGAAGCCCAGAGCTACTCTTATCACCCTCTTAAAAACTGAACCTCCCCCTCCCAACCTGGCACTCCTAGTACTTTCTTATTCTGCTCTACTTTTTAAAATTTTCTTAGAACTTATCACCTTCTTTATGTATTAGATGATTTACTTATTTATTATGATGATTATTTATTTTATGGCTCTCCTCTCTAGAAAGTAAGCTCCATGAAGACAGTGATCTCTGTTTAGTTCAAGTGTAAGAACAGTGTCTCAGATGTAGTAAGTAATAAATTCCTATTGAATGAATAACAACACTAATAATTTCTTACATTTTTTGCTCATTACATTTTTACAGTGCTTTATATTAATACTTAAATGTTTTCACATTTTATCTCATCTGATATTCACAATTACCACATAACCTGGGTAGTGCAACCCAGAGTTCATTATCTCCCTTCTACATTTAGGAAAATTGACATCTTAAAAGGCAAAAAGATCTACCCAAAGTCACACAGCAGGAATGTGGTAGAACCAGGAGCCTAGTTCTATGTATTCTTGCTAGAGTGTCCAACATTATACTGCAAAGCCCACAGTCCTTGAGGAAAGACCTTCCAGATTTTTTTGTTAGGACAGAGACATGCTTTGCCTATCCCATTAACCCAGTGCCTTGAAGCTGAATGTGTTGCACCCACTCATGGGAATACAAACACGTGAAGTTATCTAAAGACCTGGGTTTATGTGGGGAACAGCCATGTGAATGTCAGAGAAAATGATTCCATTCCCAAATGGTGCTCTCCAAGAAAGCAAGCAACATTTGACTAGACCAGCTGCTCAGTGGAATAAATCATTTGTTTCTTCCTAACCAGCTCTGCCTTCCTCCTGCATTACACATTAAACCAAGCAGTTCTCCAAAGCAGCTTAGCAGCACAAAGGGGGAAATCACAGTCTAAAAGGCATCTGCTACAAAAAGTGCCTCCTAGTGGCCTCTTCTGCCATGCCACCACCTAAGCTGCTGACTGCCCATGGCAAAAGCTCTCCCCCATTGCTGTTGCCATGCAAGATGTGTGCAGGCTGTCTCTTTAAATGCACCACTGAAGAGGAAGCTGGTGTTTATTTGGCAGGAGAGGAACAGGATAGTTCATGCTTGGCATACTGCTACTGTTGGCATCCAATCCAGAGGCTGCTACATTCTGCAGGGGCGGCAACTATTTTGTCCTTGGGATAACATAGTGGAAGATACAGCTATATTTACATACAGGCTTTTTAACAGAGATGCCTGTCACCCTTGGTAAGCTCACAGGAGGCAACAGAAATGGCACAGCCAGGAAAAGGCAAGCCAAATCCTCAGTGTCTTCTGGCAGCTGAATACACAGTATCAGAGAGGGAGGCCTGGTCATTATGACAGGGATGTATGTATCCTGTAACCCTCCCAAGAATTACTAAGGAGCTCAATTTTGTCTTCCGTGCCGTTTTCCTTTGATCACAGCAAATTAAGAGTCTGAGGCTTGACCCTACAACCAAGTCAGCTATACTACCTCAACAAACATCCCCTAACAAAACAGCGACCATGAACTTAGAAACCTCAGGCTGAAAACAGAAGCATTCATGCAAATACAGTCTACCTAATGCTTGATGGATGTCAGATAATACATGGACACAAGCATTACTGAAACGTGAAAGCAAACAACCTCAACCACACAGATTGGTACTGTAGTATTTGACACTGAGAAAGTAGAAGGATGCAGGAAAGCGGTTATTTTTAAGGGGAAAAATATAAGATTTGGAGACAGAGAAATCTGGCTTCAGGTCTACAAGTTTTCTTACCTTGAGCAGTTCACTTAAGCTCACTGCAACTCACTTTTCTGATCTGCAAATAGATTAATGATAATTTCTTAAGCAAGTATTACTTTTCTGATTTAGACAATGTTTAATTATGGGGAGATGCTTATTTACATACAAAAATAAGAGTATGGCTTCTGGATTCAAACACAGATATAAACTCTACCTCTGATACTTACTAACCCTAGGGCATTGAGGAAGGTGCTTATTCTCTCTAAACCTGAGTTTATTCATCTGTATATTGGGGATGATCCTGACTGACACTTATCTCAAATACATGCTATAATAATCAAATCAAATACTGTTGAAATAGTGTTTTATAAACTATAAACTCCAAGGTAAAAACTTTTCCTTTAAAAGGCATTAACTACAGTGACCAACTAATCTGGGTTGCCAGGGGACAAGGGATTTTCTAAGGCCCAGCACTTTCAGTACCAAATATGGAAAATGTGGGGCAAATTTTAAAGAAGTGTTTACCCTAGTCTCAATTGCCCGTAACAAAGTCAGGGCCCTAAATAGGCCTTAACAAGGAACGCTATGCCTTAACTAGATTTAGGCTCTGACTTAGCCTCACCTAACACTCTAACTAGGTATTAAGTAGGACTAAGTACTAGCTAGGCCTTAATTATACTCTGACTAGGACATAACTAAGTTTAGCTCCCTATGGGACTAGTTAAGTAGGGCTAAAGAATCCCATGGAGGAAAGAGCCTGGTAGGCTACAGTCCATGGGGTTGCAAAGAGTCAGACACGACTGAGCTACTTCACACAAATAGACTTTTAAAGCTGTGCTTTAAATGAGACTCTGACTAGGTCTTCTGTAGACTAAGATCCTGGCTAGATCTTAAATAGACTCTAAATAGATGTTAAGTAGGCTTAGTCCCTGACTAAGTTAAATGGGCTGTGATTAACTAAGCTTACACTTAACTGGACTTTAACTTGACTGGATAAACCTTAAGTAGAATGAATAAGCCTTCAGTAGGATTAGGCCCTGGCTATAGCTTAACACGGAGAAGGCAATGGCACCCCACTCCAGTACTCTTGCCTGGAAAATCCCATGGATGGAAGAGCCTGGTTGGCTGCAGTCCATGGGGTTGCAAAGAGTCAGACACAACTGAGCGACTTCACTTTCACTTTTCACTTTCATGCATTGGAGAAGGAAATGGCAACCCACTCCAGTGTTCTTGCCTGGAGAATCCCAGGGACTGGAGAGCCTGGTGGGCTGCCATCTATGGGATCACACAGAGTCGGACATGACTGAAGCGACTTAGCAGCAGCAGCAGCAGCATAGCTTAACAAGACTTGGCTAAACCTTAACTCAGCTCTGACTAGGCTCTAATAAGCTTAGGCCCTGGATTCTATCCCCACTAGTTTCTGACTAAACCTTAAGTAGATTTAGGCCCTAACTGGGTTCTGACTACACATATACTAGGTTTGGGCCATGGCTAGTTCTTAACATACTCTGAGGTGATCTTAACCATGTTGGTTAGCTTAACTGGGCTTAAGGCCTAACTATATCTTAATAAGACTGGCTAAGCCCTAACTCAGCTCTGACGGGGCTTTAAAATGATTAGGCTCCAGATTCTACCTCAGCAGTTTCTGACTAAAATTTTGGTAGATTTAGGTCCTAACTAGCTCTAACTAAACATAAGCTAAGTTTGTGCCATGGATAGGCATTAACATACTCTGAGGAGATTTTTAAACATGTTGGCTAATTTTAAACTTGTCTTAGGCCCTGGCTATACATGGACCACAGCCTTGTCTAACTCAGTGAAACTGTGAGCCATGCTGTGTAGGGCCACCCAAGACGGATAGGTCATGGTGGAGACTTCTGACAAAATGTGGTCTACTAGAGAAGGGAATGGCAAACCACTTCAGTATTCCTGCCTTGAGAACCCCATGAACAGTATGAAAAGGCAAAATGATAGGATACTGAAAGAGAAACTCCCCAGGTCAGTAGGTGCCCAATATGCTACTGGAGATCAGTGGAGAAATAACTCCAGAAAGAATGAAGAGATGGAGCCAAAGCAAAAACAATACCCAGCTGTGGATGTGACTGGTGATAGAAGCAAGGTCCGATGCTGTAAAGAGCAATATTGCATAGGAACCTGGAATGTCAGGTCCGTAAATCAAGGCAAATTGGAAGTGGTCAAACAAGAGATGGCAAGAGTGAACGTGGACATTCCAGGAATCAGCAAACTAAAATACACTGGAATGGGAGAATTTAACTCAGATGACCATTATATCTACTACTGCAGACAGGAATCCCTCAGAAGAAATGGAGTAGCCATCATGGCCGACAAAAGAGTCCTAAATGCAGTACTTGGATGCAATCTCAAAAACGACAGAATGATCTCTGTTCGTTTCCAAGGAAAACCATTCAATATCACAGTAGTCCAAGTCTATGCCCCAACCAGTAACGCTGAAGAAGCTGAAGTTGAATGGTTCTATGAAGACCTACAAGACCTTTTAGAACTAACACCCAAGAAAGATGTCCTTTTCATTATAGGGGACTGGAATGCAAAAGTAGAAGTCAAGAAACACCTGAAGTAACAGGCAACTTTGGCCTTGGAATAAGGAATGAAGCAGGGCAAAGACTAATAGAGCTTTGACAAGAAAATGCACTGGTCATAGCAAGCACCCTCTTCCAACAACACAAGAGAAGACTCTACATATGGACATCACCAGATGGTCAACACCAAAATCAGATTGATTATATTCTTTGCAGCCAAAGATGGACAAGCTCTATACAGTCAACAAAAACAAGACCAGGAGCTGACTGTGGCTCAGATCATGAACTCCTTCTTGCCAAATTCAGACTTAAATAGAAGAAAGTAGGGAAAACCACTAGACCTTTCTGGTATGACCTTAATCAAATCCCTTATGATTATACAGTGGAAGTGAGAAATAGATTTAAGGGCCTAGATCTGATAGATAGAGTGCCTGATGAACTATGGACAGAGGTTTGTGACATTGTACAGGAGACAGGGATCAAGACCATCCCCATGGAAAAGAAATGCAAAAAAACAAAGTGGCTGCCTGGGGAGGACTTACAAATAGCTGTTAAAAGAAGAGAAGTTAAAAGCAAAGGAGAGAAGGAAAGATATAAGCATCTGAATGCAGAGTTACAAAGAATAGCAAGAAGAGATAAGAAAGCCTTCCTCAGCGATCAATGCAAAGAAATAGAGGAAAACAACAGAATGGGAAAGACTACAGATATCTTCAAGAAAATTAGAGATACCAAGGGAATATTTCATGCCAAGATGGGCTCAATAAAGAACAGAAATGGTATGGACCTAACAGAAGCAGAAGATATTAAGAAGAGATGGCAACAATACACAGAAGAACTGCACAAAAAAAGATCTTCACAACCCACATAATCACGATGGTGTGAGACATCCTGGAATGTGAAGTCAAATGGGCCTTAGAAAGCATCACTATGAACAAAGCTAGTGGAGGTGATGGAATTCCAGTTGAGCTATTTCAAATCCTGAAAGATGATGCTGTGAATGTGCTGCACTCAGTATGCCAACAAATTTGGAAAACTCAGCAGTGGCCACAGGACTGGAAAAGGTCAGTTTTCATTCCAATGCTGAAGAAAGGCAATGACAAAAAATGCTCTAACTACCACACAATTGCACTCATCTCACATGCTAGTAAAGTAATGCTCAAAATTCTCCAAGCCAAGGTTCAGCAATACGTAAACCGTGAACTTCCAGATGTTCAACCTGGTTTTAGAAAAGGCAGAGGAACCAGAGATCAAATTGCCAACATCCGCTGGATCATCGAAAAAGCAAGAGAGTTCCAGAAAACATCTATTTCTGCTTTATTGACTATGCCAAAGACTTTGACGGTATGGATCACAATAAACCATGGAAAATTCTGAAAGAGATGGGAATACCAGACCACCTGACCTGCCTCTTGAGAAATCTGTATGCAGGTCAGGAAGCAAGAGTTAGAACTGGACATGGAACAACAGACTGGTTCCAAATAGGAAAAGGAGTACGTCAAGGCTGTATCTTATCACCCTGATTATTTAACTTATATGCAGAGTACATCATGAGAAACGCTGGACTGGAAGAAGCACAAGCTGGAATCAAGATTGCCAGGAGAAATATCAATGACCTTAGATATGCAGATGACACCACACTTATGGCAGAAAGTGAAGAGGAACTCAAAAGCCTCTTGATGAAAGTGAAAGAGGAGAGTGAAAAAGTTGGCTTAAAGCTCAACATTCAGAAAACGAAGATCATGGCATCCGGTCCCACCACTTCATGGGAAATAGATGGGGAAACAGTGGAAACAGTGTCAGGCTTTATTTTGGGGGGCTCCAAAATCACTGGAGATGGTGACTGCAGCCATGAAATTAAAAGACACTTACTGCTTGAAAGGAAAGTTATGACCAACCTAGATAGCATATTGAAAAGCAGAGACATTACTTTGCCAACAAAGGTCCGTCTAGTCAAGGCTATGGTTTTTCCAGTGGTCATGTATGGATGCGAGAGTTGGACTGTGAAGAAAGCTGAGCGCCAAAGAATTGATGCTTTTGAACTGTGGTGCTGGAGAAGACTCTTGAGAGTCCCTTGGACTGCAAGGAGATCCAACCAGTCCTTTCTAAAGGAGATCAGCCCTGGGTGTTCTTTGGAAGGAATGATGCTAAAGCTGAAACTCCAGTACTTTGGCCACCTCATGCGAAGAGTTGACTCATTGGAAAAGACTCTGATGCTGGGATGGATTGGAGGCAGGAGCAGAAGGGGACGACAGAGGATGAGATGGCTGGATGGCATCACTGACTCGATGGACGTGAGTCTGAGTGAACTCCGGGAGTTGGTGATGGACAGGGAGGCCTGGCGTGCTGCGATTCATGGGGTCACAAAGAGTCGGACAAGACTGAGTGACTGAACTAACTAGGCCTGATCAGAGTAATCTAGCTAGTCCTGATCAGGGTTATCTAGATTTTAACTGGGCATCTAGGCCATAAGTAGACTCTGGATGCATCTTAACTGGGCTTAGTAGCCCTTGACTGGAATGACTAAGCCTTAACTAGGCTTTGAACCTGTCTACACACTGCTGCTGCTGCTGCTGCTGCTGCTAAGTCACCTCAGTTGTGTCTGCCTCTGTGCAACCCCATAGATGGCAGCCCACAAGGCACCCCCGTCCCTGGGATTCTCCAGGCAAGAACAATGGAGTGGGTTGCCATTTCCTTCTCCAATGCATGAAAGTGAAAAGTGAAAGTGAAGTTGCTCGGTCGTGCCCTACTTTTAGCGACCCCATGGACTGCAGGCCACCAGGCTCCTCCATCCATGGGATTTTCCAGGCAAGAATACTGGAGTGGGTTGTCATTGCCTTCTCCAGTCTACACACTATTTAGGTCTAACAGGGCCAAGGCCACGGCTAGAACTTGACTGAGCTTAAGCCCCAGCTAGGCCTTATCTAGCCTGAGATCCTGGGTAGACCCTGTCCTTGCCATAAGTGTTATTTAGGGGTTGGCTAAATCTCAGTTACTCTTTACTAAGAGTAACCTCAATCATATGCTCCTTTCAGCCTTCACCTCCCTTAGTTTGCATCTTCTGTTATGTCACTTGTCCTGTAGTTTCAGGCTTCCCTTTGAGTCATCAAAAGAATATATACATAACCCCACTTACCCCTACTACAACAGGAAATAGACTATTCTTCTAGCTTCATTGCAACCAGAGGTATTTACAGTGTAACACAGGAAGCAATCACTGAATTTTCACCCCACAAGAAACCAGGGGATATTCTTTTAGGTAACATGCCACCCAAAAGTACATTTCCTTTTCACTCAGTCAAAATGGTTTATATAACTCCTTCCAAGACACCTATATCTTGTAACAAGTTTTCAGAAGATAGTGTTACCAAATACAGGAGCTGAGTCCACAGCTCTTGCTTATAATGTGTAACTGGCAGTTAAGAAAAGAGAGATCTGACATTACAGTTGCAGTAAAGGAAGTTAAGCTTCACAAGACTGAACTCTGATCATTTCTAGGCACTGCAAACTCTCTGCAGTTAGCTTATCAGGGGTACTGTGAAGAAGTAGCCAGTTTGATATATACTGGCTTGGACTATTAAAGGATACTGAAGTCCTTAGCTGATGATGAGAACAGGATGATGAGTGCAGCTCAGAGCATGAGCCATAAAGTCCTATCTAATGGTTTCATCAATACCCTAGCAACAGGAGACAAGTAAATGGTTCCAAAACCGTGATATATTATTTGGTTTGGGAGTATATATTTGTATAATTCAATTTTTAGTAAAATACTTTTGATTCCTTCTTCATTGGGAGGTCATTCCAGCTCAACTAATCATTTTTGTCATCTTTATCAGGTTCTAAGTTAAACTTAAATAGGCCTGTATAGTTTTAATGGGCTTCCCTCGTGGCTCAGTGGTAAAGAATCTGCCTGCCAGTGCCTGCCAATACAGGAGAAGAGGGTTTGATCCCTGGGCTGGGAAGATCCCCTGGAGGAGGAAATGGCAACCCATTCCAGTATTCTTGCCTGGAAAATTCCATGAACAGAGGAGCCTGGCAGCCTACAGTCCATGGGGTCACAAAGAGTTGAACATGACTGAGTGACTGAGCACACATAGTCTTGTTAATCCCTTCAGTATAGGGTGACTCAGTATCAGCCCTGAATGAACCAACTGAAATGTGTAGGTACAATCCAGAGTAAAGCAGGTAACTAGCCCTGCTCAATGGATAATGCCTGAACAGGATCTATTCCTGCAGGATATAAACATTCCTTACATCAGGCTGTGTGCAGCAGCATGGCAATGGGGCTGATCTGGGCTCCAGGACTAGGGAGTTTATGTATTCATTCATTCATCCCACAAATTTCATTTATCACATACTATGTGCCAGATGTGGTCCTAGGTACTGGAAATATGACAGCAAGCACAAATAATCATAGCCCTTGCCCCATGGAATTTTCATTACACACACACACACACACACACACACACAAGAAAACAAGAGAGGGTCTGCACAATCATGAACTGAAGCATGGGTTACAACAATCTATACCCTATGGAGATCACAGGGCAAAGTCAAATATGATGGACAAAGCTCAAAAGGACAGAACAGCTTAGGAAGTAGGGGGAAAGACCTAAGAAAATGACCATGATATCAGAAAAAATAGCAACAACAAATGAGTTATTATCCTCACTTTATGGAAATAGAGACTTGATGAAGATCACCTGGCTAGTAAGTGGTAGAGATAGGATTTCAACATAGAACTAAATGACTCGGAGGAGCCAAGATGGCGGAGGAGTAGGACGGGGAGAACACTTTCTCCCCCACAAATTCAGCAAAAGAGCATTTAAACGTCGAGTAAATTCCACAAAACAACTTCTGAATGCCGGCAGAGGACATCAGGCACCCAGAAAAGCAACCCAACTCTTCGAAAGGAGGTAGGAAAAAATATTAAAAACAAAAAAAAAGAGACAAAAGAGGGAGGGACGGAGTTCCGTCCCGGGAAGGGAATCTTAAAAAGAGAGAAGTTTCCAAACATCAGGAAACCTTCTCACTGCTGAATCTGTGCCGAGCTTTGGAAGCACAGAGGGCAACATAACAGGGAGAAAAAATAAACAAACAATTTAAAACTCGCAGATTGCGAGCCCTACAGTAACTCCCCCAGCAGAGAAGCAGCGCAGACGCCTGCATCCACCATTAGCAAACCGGGGCTGGGCAGGGAGGCGCGGCGTGGGCTGCATCGCTGAGAGTAAGAATCTGGCCTGAACACCCTGAGCGCTATCTGAGCGAAATTATTTGGGCTAGCAAACCAGACTGTGGGATACCTACCACGCGAAAAGCCAGCCCTAACCTAAGACCGCCAGGCCCGCGCACGAAACAAAGGACTGAACAGAGGTAGCCGGCTGCAGACCTTCCCCCTCCGGTGACAGGCAGCCAGAGCCGGAAGGGGGCAATCGCAGCCCCAGAGAGACATTATCTATAAAATTGTAAGCAGGCTTCTTTGCTAACTAAAACTTCTTGGGGGTCTGGACGGTCAACATCTGCCTGAGAAGGTGCGCTGGTTTTACATCCAGATAACCGAGTGGCGGGGAGGCGATAAGTCGCAGCATTGGCGCTCGCCTGGGAAGAGCAAATTGGCGCTCGGACCTGGGAAGAGCACAAAACGCAGGCCCAACTGAGTCTGCGCCTCTGAGGACTACCCGAGTGCCTGAACCTGAGCGGCTTGGACCTGGGAGGTGCATGCAGCCCAGGGCCAGCCTCGGATTGTTCCCGGCGGAACAACCTAGAGTCCGAGCAGTGTGGACAGGGAGGCTACACGCGCCGTGAGCGGGGGCAGACCCAGGGTGGCTGAGGCACTGCGAGCCCACGCCAGTGTTATTTGTTTGCAGCATCCCTCCCTCCCTCCCCACAGCGCGACTGAACAAGTAAGCCTAAAAAAAAAAAAAAAAGTGTCCTCCACCGTGCCCTTTGAGTCAGGGCGGAAACCAGATACTGAAGAGACTAGCAAACAGAAGAAGATATAACAGAGGGAAACGCCTTGGAAGCTACAGGCAATAGATCAAAACCCTGTGGTTACTACGGACTACATAAGAAGGGGCCTATAGATCTTGAGAAATATAAATCTGACCAAGGAACTAGCCAAAAATGAACTGAACCCACAACACCCACAAAAAAAAAAAAAAAAAAAGTCCTAGATATATTTTTATTATTTTTACGATCATTCTTTCTTTTTTTTTTTAATTAAAAAAAAAATTTAAGTCCTCTATTGTTCCTTTAATTTTCACTTTTATAACCTATTACTTTGCAAAAAAAAAAAAAGACCCTATTTTTTTCTTCTTCAGCAAACTTCATATATATATATTTTATAATTTTTTGACCTTGGTTTTTTTTTGTTTTGTTTTTGTTTTTTTCTTCTTTTCTTTAACATCGTATTTTTGAAATTCCAAACTCTACTCTAGATTTTTAATTTTTGCTTTTTGGTATATGTTATCAATTTTGTACCTATAGTTTTTTTTTTTATATAATTTCTGTGACTTTTTTTTTTTCTTCTTCTCTGTTTCTTTCTCTTCTTCTTTTATATAACATTGTATATCTGAAATTCCAAACTTTACTCTAGATTTTTAATTTATGCTTTTTGGTATTTGATATCAATTTTGTACCTGTATTTTCTTTATAATTTTTGTGACATTGTTCGTATTTGTTTGTTTGTTTTCTCTCTTTATTTTTCTTCTTCTTCTTTTTTTTTTTTTTAACATTGTATTTTTGAAATTCCAAACTCTACTCTAGATTTTTAATTTTTGCTTTCTGGTATTAGTTATCAATTTTGTACCTGTACTTTCTTTATAATTTTCGCGACCTTGTTTGTTTTTGTTTGTTCGTTTTTTCTCTCTTTCTTTTCCTTCTTCTTTTCTTTAACATCGTATTTTTGAAATTCCAAACTCTACTCTAGATTTTTAATTTTTGCTTTTATGTATTTGTTACCAATTTTGTACCTTTAAGGACCCAATCTTCAGGACCCATTTTTCACTAGGGAGTGAGATTACTGGCTTGACTGCTCTCTCTCCCTTTGGACCCTCCTTTTTCTCCACCAGGTCGCCTGTGTCTCCTCCCTAACCCCTCTCTACTCTACCCAACTCTGTGAATTTCTGTGTGTTCCAGACGGTGGAGAACACTTAGGGAACTGATTACTGGCTGGATCTGTCTCCCTCCTTTTCATTCCCCCCTTTTATCCTTCTGGCCACCTCTGTTACCTTCCTCCTTCTTCTCTTCTCTGTATAACCCCGTGAACATCTCTGAGTGGTCCAGTTGTGGAGTGCACATAAGGAAGTGACTACTGGCTAGCCCACTCTCTCCACTATTGATTCACCTCATCTCATTTGGGTCACCTCTAACTCCCTCCTCCCTCTTCTCTTCTCCATGTAACCCTGTGAACCTCTCTGAGTGACCCTCACTGTAGAGAAACTTATCATCTTTAATGTAGATGTTTTATCAATGGTGTTGTATAGAAGGAGAAGTTTTGAAACTACTGTAAAAATAAGACCGATAATCAGAAGCAGGAGACTTAAGTCCAAACCCTGACTCCAGGGAACTCCCGACTCCAAGGAACATTCATTGACAGGAGCTCATCAAATGCCTCCATACCGACACTGAAACCAAGCACCACACAAGGGCCAATAAGTTCCAGGGCAAGACATACCAAGCAAATTCTCCAGCAACAAAGGAACACAGCCCTGAGTTTCAAGATACAGGCTGCCCAAAGTCACCCCAAAACTATAGACATCTCATAACTCATTACTGGACATTTCATTGCACTCCAGAGAGAAGAAATACAGCTCCACCCACCAGAACACCGACACAAGCTTCCCTAACCAGGAAACCTTGACAAGCCACCTGTACAAACCCACACACAGTGAGGAAACGCCACAATAAAGAGAACTCCGCAAACTGCCAGAATACAGAAAGGACACCCCAAACTCAGCAATTTAAACAAGATGAAGAGACAGAGGAATACTCAGCAGATAAAGGAACAGGATAAATGCCCACCAAACCAAACAAAAGAGGAAGAGATAGGGAATCTACCTGATAAAGAATTCCGAATAATGATAGTGAAATTGATCCAAAATCTTGAAACTAAAATGGAATCACAGATAAATAGCCTGGAGACAAGGATTGAGAAGATGCAAGAAAGGTTTAACAAGGACCTAGAAGAAATAAAAAAGAGTCAATATATAATGAATAATGCAATAAGTGAAATTAAAAACACTCTGGAGGCAACAAATAGTAGAATAACAGAGGCAGAAGACAGGATTAGTGAATTAGAAGATAGAATGGTAGAAATAAATGAATCAGAGAGGATAAAAGAAAAACGAATTAAAAGAAATGAGGACAATCTCAGAGACCTCCAGGACAATATTAAACGCTACAACATTCGAATCATAGGGGTTCCAGAAGAAGAAGACAAAAAGAAAGACCATGAGAAAATACTTGAGGAGATAATAGTGGAAAACTTCCCTAAAATGGGGAAGGAAATAATCACCCAAGTCCAAGAAACCCAGAGAGTACCAAACAGGATAAACCCAAGGAGAAACACCCCAAGACACATATTAATCAAATTAACAAAAATCAAACACAAAGAACAAATATTAAAAGCAGCAAGGGAAAAACAACAAATAACACACAAGGGAATTCCCATAAGGATAACAGCTGATCTTTCAATAGAAACTCTTCAAGCCAGGAGGGAATGGCAAGACATACTTAAAATGATGAAAGAAAATAACCTACAGCCCAGATTATTGTACCCAGCAAGGATCTCTTTCAAGTATGAAGGAGAAATCAAAAGCTTTTCAGACAAGCAAAAGCTGAGAGAATTCTGCACCACCAAACCAGCTCTCCAACAAATACTAAAGGATATTCTCTAGACAGGAAACACAAAAACGGTGTATAAACTCGAACCCAAAACAATAAAGTAAATGGCAACGGGAACATACTTATCAGTAATTACATTAAATGTAAATGGGTTGAATGCCCCAACCAAAAGACAAAGACTGGCTGAATGGATACAAAAACAAGACCCCTACATATGTTGTCTACAAGAGACCCACCTCAAAACAGGGGACACATACAGACTGAAAGTGAAGGGCTGGAAAAAGATTTTCCATGCAAATAGGAACCAAAAGAAAGCAGGAGTAGCAATACTCATATCAGATAAAATAGACTTTAAAACAAAGGCTGTGAAAAGAGACAAAGAAGGTCACTACATAATGATCAAAGGATCAATCCAAGAAGAAGATATAACAATTATAAATATATATGCACCCAACACGGGAGCACCACAGTACGTAAGACAAATGCTAACAAGTATGAAAGGAGAAATTAACAATAACACAATAATAGTGGGAGACTTTAATACCCCACTTACACCTATGGATAGATCAACTAAACAGAAAATTAACAAGGAAACACAAACTTTAAATGATACAATAGACCAGTTAGACCTAATTGATATCTATAGGTCATTTCATCCCAAAACAATGAATTTCACCTTTTTCTCAAGCGCACATGGAACCTTCTCCAGGATAGATCACATGCTGGGCCATAAAGCTAGCCTTGGTAAATTCAAAAAAATAGAAATCATTCCAAGCATTTTTTCTGACCACAATGCAGTAAGATTAGATCTCAATTACAGGAGAAAAACTATTAAAAATTCCAACATATGGAGGCTGAACAACACGCTGCTGAATAACCAACAAATCACAGAAGAAATCAAAAAAGAAATCAAAATTTGCATAGAAACGAATGAAAATGAAAACACAACAACCCAAAACCTGTGGGACACGGTAAAAGCAGTCCTAAGGGGAAAGTTCATAGCAATACAGGCACACCTCAAGAAACAAGAAAAAAGTCAAATAAATAACCTAACTCTACACCTAAAGCAACTAGAAAAGGAAGAAATGAAGAACCCCAGGGTTAGTAGAAGGAAAGAAATCTTAAAAATTAGAGCAGAAATAAATGCAAAAGAAACAAAAGAGACCATAGCAAAAATCAACAAAACCAAAAGCTGGTTCTTTGAAAGGATAAATAAAATTGACAAACCATTAGCCAGACTCATCAAGAAACAAAGGGAGAAAAATCAAATCAACAAAATTAGAAACGAAAATGGAGAGATCACAACAGACAACACAGAAATACAAAGGATCATAAGAGACTACTATCAACAATTATATGCCAATAAAATGGACAACGTGGAAGAAATGGACAAATTCTTAGAAAAGTACAACTTTCCAAAACTGGACCAGGAAGAAATAGAAAATCTTAACAGACCCATCACAAGCATGGAAATTGAAACTGTAATCAAAAATCTTCCAGCAAACAAAAGCCCCGGTCCAGACGGCTTCACAGCTGAATTCTACCAAAAATTTAGAGAAGAGCTGACACCTATCCTGCTCAAACTCTTCCAGAAAATTGCAGAGGAAGGTAAACTTCCAAACTCATTCTATGAGGCCACCATCACCCTAATACCAAAACCTGACAAAGATCCCACAAAAAAAGAAAACTACAGGCCAATATCACTGATGAACATAGATGCAAAAATCCTTAACAAAATTCTAGCAATCAGAATCCAGCAACACATTAAAAAGATCATACACCATGATCAAGTGGGCTTTATCCCAGGGATGCAAGGATTCTTCAATATCCGCAAATCAATCAATGTAATACACCACATTAACAAATTGAAAAATAAAAACCATATGATTATCTCAATAGATGCAGAGAAAGCCTTTGACAAAATTCAACATCCATTTATGATAAAAACTCTCCAGAAAGCAGGAATAGAAGGAATATACCTCAACATAATAAAAGCTATATATGACAAACCCACAGCAAACATTATCCTCAATGGTGAAAAATTGAAAGCATTTCCTCTAAAATCAGGAACAAGACAAGGGTGCCCACTTTCACCATTACTATTCAACATAGTTTTGGAAGTTTTGGCCACAGCAATCAGAGCAGAAAAAGAAATAAAAGGAATCCAAATTGGAAAAGAAGAAGTAAAACTCTCACTATTTGCAGATGACATGATCCTCTACATAGAAAACCCTAAAGAATCCACCAGAAAATTACTAGAAATAATCAATGACTACAGTAAAGTTGCAGGATATAAAATCAACACACAGAAATCCCTTGCATTCCTATACACTAATAATGAGAAAACAGAAAGAGAAATTAAGGAAACAATTCCATTCACCATTGCAACGGAAAGAATAAAATACTTAGGAATATATCTACCTAAAGAAACTAAAGACCTATATATAGAAAACTATAAAACACTGGTGAAAGAAATCAAAGAGGACACTAATAGATGGAGAAATATACCATGTTCATGGATTGGAAGAATCAATATAGTGAAAATGAGTATACTACCCAAAGCAATTTATAGATTCAACGCAATCCCTATCAAGCTACCAACGGTATTCTTCACAGAGCTAGAACAAATAATTTCACAATTTGTATGGAAATACAAAAAACCTCGAATAGCCAAAGCGATCTTGAGAAAGAAGAATGGAACTGGAGGAATCAACCTACCTGACTTCAGGCTCTACTACAAAGCCACAGTTATCAAGACAGTATGGTACTGGCACAAAGACAGAAATATTGATCAATGGAATAAAATAGAAAACCCAGAGATAAATCCACGCACATATGGACACCTTATCTTCGACAAAGGAGGCAAGAATATACAATGGATTAAAGACAATCTCTTTAACAAGTGGTGCTGGGAAATCTGGTCAACCACTTGTAAAAGAATGAAACTGGACCACTTTCTAACACCATACACAAAAATAAACTCAAAATGGATTAAAGATCTAAACGTAAGACCAGAAACTATAAAACTCCTAGAGGAGAACATAGGCAAAACACTCTCCGACATACATCACAGCAGGATCCTCTATGACCCACCTCCCAGAATATTGGAAATAAAAGCAAAAATAAACAAATGGGACCTAATTAACCTTAAAAGCTTCTGCACATCAAAGGAAACTATTAGCAAGATGAAAAGACAGCCTTCAGAATGGGAGAAAATAATAGCAAATGAAGCAGCCAACAAACAACTAATCTCAAAAATATACAAGCAACTCCTACAGCTCAACTCCAGAAAAATAAACGACCCAATCAAAAAATGGGCCAAAGAACTAAATAGACATTTCTCCAAAAAAGACATACAGATGGCTAACAAACACATGAAAAGATGCTCAACATCACTCATTATCAGAGAAATGCAAATCAAAACCACTATGAGGTACCATTTCACACCAGTCAGAATGGCTGCGATCCAAAAGTCTACAAATAATAAATGCTGGAGAGGGTGTGGAGAAAAGGGAACCCTCTTACACTGTTGGTGGGAATGCAAACTAGTACAGCCACTATGGAGAACAGTGTGGAGATTCCTTAAAAAACTGGAAATAGAACTGCCTTATGATCCAGCAACCCCACTGCTGGGCATACACACTGAGGAAACCAGAAGGGAAAGAGACACGTGTACCCCAATGTTCATCGCAGCACTGTTTATAATAGCCAAGACATGGAAGCAACCTAGATGTCCATCAGCAGATGAATGGATAAGAAAGCTGTGGTACATATACACAATGGAGTATTACTCAGCCATTAAAAAGAATACATTTGAATCAGTTCTGATGAGGTGGATACAACTGGAGCCTATTATACAGAGTGAAGTAAGCCAGAAGGAAAAACATAAATACAGTATACTAACGCATATATATGGAATTTAGAAAGATGGTAACAATAACCCAGTGTACGAGACAGCAAAAGAGACACTGATGTATAGAACAGTCTTATAGACTCTGTGGGAGAGGGAGAGGGTGGGAAGATTTGGGAGAATGGCAATGAAACATGTAAAATATCATGTAGGAAACGAGTTGCCAGTCCAGGTTCGATGCATGATGCTGGATGCTTGGGGCTGGTGCACTGGGACGGCCCAGAGGGATGGTATGGGGAGGGAGGAGGGAGGAGGGTTCGGGATGGGGAACACATGTATACCTGTGGTGGATTCATTTTGATATTTGGCAAAACTAATACAATTATGTAAAGTTTAAAAATAAAATAAAATTAGAGAGAAAAAAAAAAAATAAATAAAATAAACTATGAAAAAAAAAAAAAAAAAGAACTAAATGACTCCAGAAACCACTATGGTTTCCAGAACTACTACACTATAGAACTGATTCCTGGCCCTAAAAATTCTCAGGAAATGAAGCAAAGAGCTTTAAGCATTCTCAGATTCCTTTACTAAAACCACTTATCACCAGCTCAGTCCTTATTTCTCAGTTCTGCCTACTTCTCAACAATGCTCTAATAATTAAAAACAAATCAGCAAAAAAAAAAAACAAAAACAGAGCAGGCATATGGTTTTATTTTTTATATATAAATTATTTATTTTAATTGGAGGTTAATTACTTTACAATATTGTTTTGGTTTTGCCATACGTCAACATGAATCTGCCACGGGTGTACACGTGTTTCCTATCCTGAACCACCCTCCCACCTCCCTCCCCATACCATCCTTCTGGGTCATCACAGTGCACCAGCCCCAAGCATCCTCTATCCTGCATCGAACCTGGACTGGTGATTCATTTCATATTTGATATTATACATGTTTCAATGCCATTCTCCCAAATCATCCCACCCTCTCCCTCTCCCTCTCCCACAGAGTCCAACAGACTGTTTCTATACATCTGTGTCTCTTTTGCTGTCTCGCATACAGCGTTATCGTTACCATCTTTCTAAATTCCATATATATGCATTAGTATACTGTATTGGTGTTTTCTTTCTGGCTTACTTCACTCGGTATAAAGGCTCCAGTTTCATCCACCTCATTAGAATTGATTCAAAAGTATTCTTTTTAATGGCTGAGTAATACTCCATTGTGTATATGTACCACTGCTTTCTTACCCATTCGTCTCCTGATGGACATCTAGGTTCCTTCCATGTCCTGGCTATTATAAATAGTGCTGCGATGAACATTGGGGTACACGTGTCTCTTTCAATTCTGGTTTCCTTGGTGTGTATGCCCAGCAGTGGGATTGCTGGGTCATAAGGCAGCTCTATTTCCAGTTTTTTAAGGAATCTCCACACTGTTCTCCATAGTGGCTTTACTAGTCTGCATTCCCACCAACAGTGTAAGAGGGTTCCCTTTTCTCAACACCCTCTGCAACATTTATTCCTTGTAGACACTCGGATCGCAGCCATTCTGACTGGTGTGAAATGGCACCTCATTGTGGTTTTGATTTGCATTTCTCTGATAATGAGTGATGTTGAGCATCTTTTCATGTGTTTGTTAACCACCTGTATGTCTTCTTTGAAGAAATGTCTGTTTAGGTCTTTGGCCCATTTTTTGATTGGGTCGTTTATTTTTCTGGAATAGAGCTGTAGGAGTTGCTTGTATATTTTTTAGATTAGTTCTTTGTCAGTTGCTTCATTTGCTATTATTTTCTCCCATTCTGAAGGCTGTCTTTTCACCTTGCTTATAGTTTCCTTTGTTGTGCAGAAGCTTTTAATTTTAATTAGGTCCCATTTGTTTATTTTTGCTTTTATTGCCAATATTCTGGGAGGTGGGTCACAGAGGATCCTGCTGTGATTTATGTCGGAGAGTGTTTTTCCTATGTTCTCCTCCAGGAGTTTTATAGTTTCTGGTCTTACATTTAGATCTTTAATACATTTTGAGTCTATTTTTGTGTATGGTGTTAGAAAGTGTTCTAGTTTCATTCTTTTACAAGTGGTTGACCAGTTTTCGCAGCACCACTTATTAAAGAGATTGTCTTTTCTCCATTGTATATTCTTGCCTCCTTTGTCAAAGATAGGGTGTCCATAGGTGCGTGGATTTATCTCTGGGCTTTCTATTTTGTTCCATTGATCTATATTTCTGTCTTTGTGTCAGTACCATACTGTCTTGATGACTGTGGCTTTGTAGTAGAGCCTGAAGTCAGGCAGGTTGATTCCTCCAGTTCCATTCTTCTTTCTCAAGATTGCTTTGGCTATTCGAGGGTTTTTGTATTTCCATACAAAGTGTGAAATTATTTGTTCTAGCTTTATGAAAAATACCGTTGGTAGCTTGATAGGGATTGCATTGAATGTATAGATTGCTTTGGGTAGTATACTCATTTTCACTATATTGATTCTTCCGATCCATGAACATGGTATATTTCTCCATCTATTAGTGTCCTCTTTGATTTCTTTCACCAGTATTTTATAGTTTTCTATATATAGGTCTCTAGTTTCTTTAGGTAGATATATTCCTAAGTATTTTATTCTTTTCGTTGCAGTGGTCAATGGGATTGTTTCCTTAATTTCTCTTTCTATTTTCTCATTTTAGTGTATAGGAATGCAAGGGATTTCTGTGTGTTGGTTTTATATCCTGCAAATTTACTATACTCATTGATTAGCTCTAGTAATTTTCTGGTGGAGTCTTTACAGTTTTCTATGTAGAGGATTATGTCATCTGCAAACAGTGAGTGTTTTACTTCTTCTTTTCCAATTTCGATTCCTTTTCTTTCTTTTTCTGCTCTGATTGCTGTGGCCCAAACTTCCAATACTATGTTGAATAGTAGTGGTGAAAGTGGGCACCCTTGTCTTGTTCCTGACTTTAGGGGAAATGCTTTCAATTTTTCACCATTGAGGATAATGTTTGCTGTGGGTTTGTCATATATAGCTCTTATTATGTTGAGGTATGTTCCTTCTATTCCTGCTTTCTGGAGAGTTTTTATCATAAATGGATGTTGAATTTTGTCAAAGGCTTTCTCTGCATCTATTGAGATCATCATATGGCTTATTTTTTCAATTTGTTAATGTGGTGTATTACATTGATTGATTTGTGGATATTGAAGAATCCTTGCATCCCTGGGATAAAGCCCACTTGGTCATGGTGTATGATTTTTTAAATGTGTTGTTGGATTCTGATTGCTAGAATTTTGTTAAGGATTTTTGCATCTATGTTCAACAGTGATATTGGCCTGTAGTTTTCTTTTTGTGTGGCATCTTCGTCAGGTTTTGGTATTAGGGTGATGGTGGCCTCATATAATGAGCTTGGAAGTTTACCTTCCTCTGCAGTTTTCTGGAAGAGTTTGAGTAGGATAGGTGTTAGCTCGTCTATAAATGTTTTGGTAGGATTCAACTGTGAAGCTGTCTGGACCTGGGCTTTTGTTTGCTGGAAGATTTCTGATTACAGTTTCAATTTCCATGTTTCTGATGGGTCTGTTAAGATTTTCTATTTCTTCCTGGTTCAGTTTTGGAAACTTGTACTTTTCTAAGAATTTGTCCATTTCTTCCATGTTGTCCATTTTATTGGCATATAATTGCCGATAGTAGTCTCTTATGATCCTTTGTATTTCTGTGTTATCTGTTGTGATGTCTCCAATTTCATTTCTAATTTTATTGATTTGATTTTTCTCCCTTTGTTTCTTGATGAGTCTGGCTAATGGTTTTTCAATTTTATTTATCCTTTCAAAGAACCAGCTTTTGGCTTTGTTGATTTTTGCTATGGTCTCTTTTGTTTCTTTTGCATTTATTTCTGCCCTAGTTTTGAAGATTTCTTTCCTTCTACTAACCCTGGGGTTCTTCATTTTTTCCTTTTCTAGTATAGTATAGCTTTAGGTATAGAGTTAGGTTATTTGACTTTTTTCTTGTTTCTTGATATATGTCTGTATTGCTATGAACCTTCCCCTTAGCACTGCTTTTACAGTGTCCCACAGGTTTTGGGTTGTTTTGTTTTCACTTTCATTCGTTTCTATGCATATTTTGATTTCTTTTTTGATTTTTTCTGTGATTTGTTGGTTATTCCACAGCATGCTGTTCAGCCTCCATATGTTGTAATTATTAATAGTTTTTCTCCTGTAATTGAGATCTAATCTTACTGCTTTGTGGTCAGAAAAAATGTTGGGAATGATTTCAGTTTTTTGAATTTGCCAAGGCTAGATTTATGGCCCAGGATGTGATATATCCTAGAGAAGGTTCCATGTGCACTTGAGAAAAAGGTGAAATTCATTGTTTTGGGGTGAAATGTCCTATAGATATCAGTTAGGTCTAATTGGTCTATTGTATCATTTAAATTTTGTGTTTCTTGTTAATTTTCTGTTTAGTTGATCTTTCCATAGGTGTGAGTGGGGTATTAAAGTCTCCCACTATTATTGCATTATTGTTAATTTCCCCTTTCATACGTATTAGCATTTTTCTTACATATTGTGGTGCACCTATGTTGGGTGCATATATATTTATAATTGTTATGTCTTATTCTTGGATTGATCCTTTGATCATGATGTAGTGCCCTTCTTTGTCTCTTTTCACAGCCTTTGTTTTAAAGTCTATTTTATCTGATATGAGTATTGCTACTCCTGCTTTCTTTTGGTCTCTATTTACGTGGAATATCTTTTTCCAGCCCTTCACTTTCAGTCTGTATGTTTCCCCTGTTTTGAGGTGGGTCTCTTGTAGACAACATATATAGGGGTCTTGTTTTTGTATCCATTCAGCAAAAGCCAAAGTCTTTGTCTTTTGGTTGGGGCATTCAACCCATTTACGTTTAAGGTAATTATTGGTAAGTATGATCCTATTGCCATTTACTTTATTGTTTGGGGTTCGAGTTTATACACCCTTTTTGTGTTTCCTGTCTAGAGAAGATCCTTTAGCATTTGTTCTTGAGCTGGTTTGGTGGTGCTGAATTCTCTCAGCTTTTGCTTGTCTATAAAGATTTTGATTTCTCCTTCATATTTGAATGCGATCCTTGCTGTGTACAGTAATCTGGGCTGTAGGTTATTTTCTTTAATCACTTTAAGTATGTCTTGCCATTCCCTCCTGGCCTGAAGAGTTTCTATTGAAAGATCAGCTGTTATCCTTATGGGAATCCCCTTGTGTGTTTTTGGTTGTTTTTCCCTTGCTGCTTTTAATATTTGTTCTTTGTGTTTGATCTTTGTTGATTTGATTAATATGTGTCTTGGGGTGTTTCACCTTGGGTTTATCCTGTTTGGGACTCTCTGGGTTTCTTGGACTTGGGTGATTATTTTCTTCCCCGTTTTAGGGAAGTTTTCAACTATTATTTCCTCAAGTATTTTCTCATGGTCTTTCTTTTTGTCTTCTTCTTCAGGGACTCCTATGATTCAAATTTTGGGGCATTTAACATTGTCCTGGAGGTCTCTGAGATTGTCCTCATTTCTTTTCATTCATTTTTCTTTTTCCCTCTCTTATTCATTTATTTCTACCATTCTATCTTCTAATTCACTAATCCTATCTTCTTCCCCTTTATTCTACTATTTGTTCCCTCCAGAGTGTTTTTTTAATCCCATTTATTGCATTATTTATTATATATTGACTCTTTTTTATTTCTTCTAGGTCCTTGTTAAACCTTTCTTGCATCTTCTCAATCCTTGTCTCCAGGCTATTTATCTGTGATTCCATTTTGATTTCAAGATTTTGGATCATTTTCACTATCATTATTCGGAATTCTTTATCAGGTAGATTCCCTATCCCTTCCTCTTTGGTTTGGTTTGGTAGGCATTTATCCTGTTCCTTTACCTGCTGTGTATTCTTGTGTGTCTTTATCTTTTTTATATTGCTGTGTCTGGGGTGGGCTTTCTGTATTCTGGCAGTTTGTGGAGTTCTCTTTATTGTGGAGTTTCCTCGCTGTGGGTGGGGTTGTATGTGTGGCTTGTCAAGGTTTCCTGGTTAGGGAAGCTTGTGTCCCTGTTCTGGTGGGTGGGGCTGAATTTCTTCTCTCTGGAGTGCAATGAAGTGTCCAGTACTGAGTTATGAGATGTCAATGCGTTTGAAGTAACTTTGGGCAGCCTGTATATTGAAGCTCAGGGCTGTGTTCCTGTGTTGCTGTAGAATTTGTGTGGTATGTCTTGCTCTGGAACTTGTTGGCCCTTGGGTGGTGCTTGGTTTCAGTGTAGGTATGGAGGCATTTGATGAGCTCCTGTCAATTAATGCTCCCTGGAGTCAGGACTTCTCTGGTTTTCTTAGGATTTGGACTTAAGCCTCCTGCTTCTGGTTTTCAGTCTTATTTTTACAGTAGCCTCAAGACTTCTCCATCTATATAGCACCGTTGATAAAACATCTAGGTTAAAGATGAAAAGTTTCTCCACAGTGAGGGACACCCAGAGAGGTTCACAGAGTTACATGGAGAAGAGAAGAGGGAGGAGGGAGTTAGAAGTGACCCGAATCAGATGGGGTGGAATCAAAAGAGGAGAGAGCAAGCTATCCAGTAATCACTTCCTTATGTGCACTCCACAGTCTGGACTGCTCAGAGATGTTCATGGAGTTATACAGATAAGAGAAGAGGGAGGAAGGAGACAGTGGTGGCCAGGAGGATAAAGGGGGAAATCAAAGGGAGAGAGACATATCCAGCCAGTAATCAGTTCCCTAAGTGTTCTCCACCATCCAGAACACACAAAGAGATTCACAGAGTTGGGTAGAGAAGAGAAGGGGGAGAGAGGAGATAGAGGCGACCTGGTGGAAAAAAGGAGAGTCCAAAGGGGGAGAGAGCAGTCAAGTGAGTAATCTCGCTCCCAAGTAAAAATGGGTCCTGAAGATTGCGTTCTTAAAGGTACAAAATTGATAACAAATACCAAAAAGCAAAGATTAAAAACCTAGAGTAGAGGTTGGATTTTCAAAACTACAATATTAAAGAAAAGAAAAGAAAAAAAAAAGTCACAAAACTTATAAAGGTTTGCTTTAAAAAATAGGGTCTCTCTTTTTTTGCAAAATAATAGTAGGTTATAAAAAATGAAAATTAAAGGAGTAATAGAGGACTTAAAATTTTTTTTAATTAAAAAAAAGAATGATAGTAAAAATATATCTAGGACTTTCTCTGGTGTTGTTGTGGGCAGTGTGGGGTCAGTTCATTTTCAGATAGTTCCTTGGTCTGGCTTATATTTCTCAAGATCTATAGACCCCTTCCTATGTAGTCTGCAGTAACTACTGGGTTTTAATCTATTGCACCTGTCACTTCCAAGGGGGTTCCCTCCGTTTTAGCTTCTTCTGTTTGCTGGTGTCTTCAGTGTCTGGTTTCCGCCCTGACACAAGGGGGCGGTGGTGGACACTTTTTTAGGCTCACTTGTAAAGTTGCACTGTGGGGAGGGAGGGACACTGCAAACAAATAACACTGGCATGTGCTCACAGTGTCTCAGCCACACTGGGCCTGCCCTCGCTCACAGCGCGGGTGCCCTCCCTGTCCACACAGCTCAGGTTCTAGGTTGCTCTGCCAGGAACCATCCAAGGCCGGCCCTGGGCTGCATGCACCTGCCAGGTCTAAGCCGCTCAGGATTCAGGCACTCGGGTAGTCCTCAGAGGTGCAAACTCGGTTGGGCCTGCGTTTTGTGCCCTTCCCAGGTCCGAGTAGCTCAGGCGATGAAGTGTTTGGTAAGTGTGGTTGCTGTGACTTATCGCCTCCCACGTCCCTGCTGCTCGGTTTTCTGGGTGTACAACCAGCACACCTTCTCAGGCGGATGTTGACCATCCAGAACCCCAAGAAGTCTTAGCAAAGAAGCCTGCTTGCAGTTTGGTAGATAATGCCTCTCAGGGGTTGCGATTGCCCCCTTCTGGCTATGGCTGCCTGTCACGGGAGGGGGATGGTCTGCAGCTGGCTAGCTATGTTCAGTCCTTTGTTCTGTGAGTGGGCCTGGCAGTGTCTTAGGTTAGGGCTTTTCGCGTGGTAGCTATCCCACAGTCTGGTTTGCTAGCCCAAGTTAGTTCCCTCAGATTGCCCTCGGGGCATTCAGGCCCAGTCCTTACTCTAAGCAATGCAGCCCGCGCCTCCCTGCCTGGTCCCCGCTTGCTAGTGGTGGGTGCAGGCATCTGCACTGCTTCTCCGCTGGGGGAGTTACTGTTGGGCACGTAATCTGTGGGTTTTAATTATTTATTTATTTTTCCTCCCGGTTATGTTGCCCTCTGTGGTTCCAAGGCTTGCCACAGACTCAGCGGTGAGAGTGTTTCCTGGTGTTTGAAAACTTCTCTCTTTTTAAGACTCCCTTCCTGGGACGGAGCTCCATCCCTACCTCTTTTGTCTCTTTTTGTCTTTTATATTTTTCCCACCTCCTTTCGAAGACAATGGGCTGCTTTTCTGGGTGCCTGATGTCCTCTGCCGGCATTCAGAAGTTGTTTTGTGGAATTTACTCAGCGTTTAAATGTTCTTTTGATGAATTTGTGGGGGAGAAAGTGGTCTCCCCGTCCTATTCCTCCACCATCTTAGAACCGCCTCCAGGCACATGGTTTTAAAAATCTGGTGACAGCCTCCATAAATTTGGCATGGACAATGGCTGAAAAGGAAGAAATGGTTACAAGTGTACAAAACCTCTGGGCTATGACCAATTTTGTGGGAAACCAAAAAAAGGCTACTTCATCAGCATTATTTTACAGTAAACTATTGAGAGGGGGTGAAAATAACCAAGAGTATTTTATGACTTATCCAATGTAACAAAACTGTGAGGATTTATAGTAATCCCTGTGGTTGTAAGGAATGCTAATGCTTAATAGTCCATATTCTGCCAAAAAAAACAGTGAATTCTTGCGTGTAAATACACTGTCTATATCAAGCAAAAGTAAAAATTAGTCTCTTGGAATCAAGAGACTAGCCCCATCCCTCTGATTAGTCACCTTGATCCAATGATGGGAGGGAGTTCATTGTACAGGGCTATCCAGGGGAAGTCTAGTTGAGAATAGGAAGAACACCTGCTTCAAGCCCAAGGAACTCCCAAAGTTGTTCGGGACTACCACCATCACTCGGTTAAATCTTGGAAAATGCCAGTTGATTCTGCATCTCTTTTCATACTCCTCAAGGTGTCTCAGAAGCAACTCAGTAATGCTACAGAAAACTTCTTTTTGTGGTAGTTGGATTCTCTAGCTGAGTTTCCTGGTCAAAGTGTATATATTCTTTGGTCTCAAATCTCCCTGGAACATCCCACAGGGATGCAACATATTCCCCATTTGAAGCCTGCTGGCAGGCTAAGTATAGCTAATGACCTCCAGTGTCCATTAGGAAAGAAAATAGCTCCATTGTTTGTCAGTACCACAGGATTCAGAAATTCAATATCATACAATTCATGAAAGACTGCCTTTTCTAGTTCTTTAATTATTTTGCAGAATGAGAGGTGTCTTATCTTCTGAACTAGAAAGAATGTGGTAGATAGAAAAAAACACTTCCTTCCAGGATAAGGAGAAAAAAATGTGTTTTCCAGCTTCTCCTTCTGCTTCTTACCCCTATCATCACCACCACCACCATATGCCACCATAAGCAAGTCATTTATATTTTCTGATCTTCAATTCTTCCTTCTATAAAATGGAATAGATTACCCACTTGAAAATAAATGGAGAGAAAGTAATTAGGTAAGTGAATCATATCAGCATAGTGGATAACAGCAAAGGCTTTGGAGTTATACAGATCAGGGTTTGAGTCACAGCTCTGTCTCTTTGTTGCTGTAAGCCCTCAGCATGTCATTTAACTGCACTGAGCCTCACATTTTTTCTGTATAAAGAGAGTGTTGTGCTGTGCTTAGTTGCTCAGTCGTATCCGACTCTTTGTGACCCCATGGACTGTAGCCCACCAGGCTCCTCTGTCCATGGGATTCTCCAGGCAAGAATACTAGAGTGGGTTGCCATGCCCTCCTCCTGGGGATCTTCCCAACCTAGGGATCAAACCCAGGTCTCCTGCATTGCAGGCAGATTCTTAACTGTCTGAGCCACCAGAGAATCCCAAAAAATAGAGTGGATACTAATAATACCTATTTCACAGGCTGTTGTGGAGCCAAATTCCAAAACTACTTGGAAGATGCTTAGTTCAATAAATAAACATGACCATTGTACAACCTCACTCCTTTTATTCTCATCACTTTTGATATGTTAAGACTATCAGGCACTTGAATAAAATGTACTGACTGGTTTTTTGAACTTGCCCATAGGACAGTAGGGAGATTCATAGGGTACTGCCAAGGAACCTCAGAAGCCTGGAACAGGGTGATAGAACAGGGTAAGATATTAGTGTTTTTTTGTTTGTTTGTTTGTTTTTTAATCTTCACCCCCAGTCGAGCTCAACCTATATCTAGTCATTCTTTTGAACTGTAACAAAGAAGTGTCTTCCTGGAACCACTGGCCCCATTGGGATGATACACAAAAGTGTCAGGGAGACACTTTGGGTTTAGCCTAAATAATGAAACCCAAGGACTCCTGCGTTTTCTGCTCTGCTGGGGCACTGAAACCTTCTGTACCTTTATTTTATATATTTCTGCTTTCTCTGATTTCCCCAACCTCTGGCCAATCTCTTAGGAACCTATGAGCAAAGTTATAATATATTTGAAACATACTTCGAAAAAGAAAATATTATAAGTACTAGTTAGACTTTGTGAACAAATTAATAAATGCTTCCCTTAACAGTTGCAGAAACATTACAAACCACTGCTGTAATTAGATCTCTCTCCAACTTGGCTTTGATATTCAGGATCATAACAGAAGTATGTTGGCAGCATTTCAGTACTTTGTGTTTTAGTGCAAATACCGAGCCATTCATTCACTTCAGGAAAGAGACAGATAAAAGAATGAGTTTAAACATCTCAGAACTGAAAGCAAGTAACCAAGGAAGATTATCTGTCCCTATCTGGAGGCTGTGAATTGGACACCAATACATCTCAATGGGAGATGGCTTTGGATTGTCCCTGCTGAAGTACAAGGGAAAAAATGTGCTAGGCCCAACTCACCTAGAGCAATGGGTTTCGACTGAGTCAGTTTCCCCCTCAGGGGACATTTGTCACTATCTGGAAATACTTTTGGTTGTCACAACTTTGGGAGGCAGGAAGGGAGGTGCCACTGGCAATTAGTAGGTATAAACAAGGATACCCCTAAACATCCTACAATGCACAGGACATACCCAAAATGTAAATAGTATTGAGATTGAGAAAATTTGCCCTAGAGAATCTTTCTATCCTTCCTATCCTAACAACTAGCAAATACTCTTGAAAGCCTTTCTTGGCACTGTGGGAGATATAAACCATGGTCTCTGCCCTAAGGAAGCTTAGACTCACATAGGGAGACCAACCAAGTATACTGAAGCTACCAGAAACTAAAGAAGTATATCATATAGCTATTTTTTTTTCCCAGCATAGTATGGACGAGACCCTGGGTGCTATAGGAACTTTCAGGAGGAGAACAGGAGGCATGGCAATCACTCAGGAAAATGTAAAAGAGTTGGATCTTGAGTTGGTATTCAGTGGAGAAAATTACTCATTGTTAGGTAAAAGATGAATCTATGCTCACTACCCATACTTCCTTTCTTCCCATTCTCTACTTAATCAGCATCTTGTAAACTAATTTCAAGACTTCACAAACTGGAGGACACCACACAAAATGGTCTCTAGTAGGTGACCAATGGCATGTTAATCTGTGACTCACTAGAGCTCAATATTCTTTAGCTCCCACCTTTTTAAAATTTAATTGTCTTCCTCCTTGACTTTTACACAATCATCTTGTTCCCTTTAGATCTCTTTATTTCTCTAGCTAACCTCAACAGGTTGGAGGGCCTCAACCTCCATCCTGCTCTCTTTCTCCTCACTCACTTTTCTGCCTTAATTATTTTATTCATTCATTTATCTCCACAAGGGTATAGATATACTTCTACAAGGATCTGAGGTAGTTGCAATCTCATGCTATGACTCTCTGCTATAATCTCATGCATGACTGTGTGCTAAGTCACTTCAGTTGTGTATGACTTTGTGCAATCCTAGGGACGGTAGCATGCCAGGCTCCTCTATCCATGGGATTCTCCAGGAAACAGTACTGGAATGAGTTTGCCATGCCCTACTCCAGGGGATCTTCCTGACCCAGGGGTCGAATTCACATCTCTCACATCTTCTGTGTGGCAGGCAGGTTCTTTACCACTAGCACCACCTGGGAAGCCCCTCATACTATGTATTTTTCCTTAATTCTCATACCCACTGCTGTGGTTTTACCCATCATCTCAACATCAGCAACTTTCCAAGCTACACTTCTGATTCTGACATCCTTTTGACATACCATTCCTCCATCCTCAACCACCTGCTGGCCACTGTCCACAGACTCCTCAAATCCAGCATGTCCTAAGTTTAGGGTAACTAACTTGTCCTGGTTTTTCTGGAACTTTCCCAGTGTTAGAACTGAAATTCCCATGTCCTGAGAATGGCCTCAATTAGCTGACCAATCAGGACATATCTGAAATGAATTCATCACTACCCGTCCCAAACCCAGTCCTCCTCCTGACCTCCTAATTTCCCTACACCATTTACTAGCAGAGTATTCTCAACCCCTCTTTACCTCCCACCCTGATGTGCTAAATATTGGTTACTAAATATTGCCAGTTCTATCTTCAAAATATCTCTATCATTATAACTTCTTTTCAGCTCCACTGCTTGAATTCAGGCCCTTATAACATCTCATCTGGGAAGTTACAATAGACTCCTAGCCAGTCCCCAGCCTCCATCCCACTCTCATCCCCTTTGTCAATTCACCTTCCATTCAGCCAAGATGGATCATTCTGAAACATGTATCTGATCATCTCATCAACATGGAAGTCTTGTAGTCCGAACCCCAAGAACAGTATTAAACCTAGGCTCCCAGGTATTCAGGCATGACAACTACACAGTGAAAGACCTTAGACGTGTTGCCATGACTCACTAAAATGCACCAAGTAGTAGTATGAGCTTAAGTGAAAGGGAAAAGCAAAACAAAACAAAACCAACCACCATATTCTTGAGAAGCCAGCAATTTTGAATCTGTCCATTACCGTTTTGCATCTTCTCTTTTTTTTTTTTTTCAGAGAAGTATATGACAACCACAGTTATAGTAAGTATAGCCAGGGAATTTCAGGTAGTATAGATCAGTCATGGCCTTGATATTAATCTGAAATAGAACCAACTGGAAGTCGCACTGTGCAGAAACTAAAATAGTCTGAGAGGTAATACCCTTGCTCCCTTAGGCTAAGTCTTAACTTGCCTGTGGCTCAACTTTCAAATGACCCCCAATGTGAGAGGCACAGGCTTTCCAGACTGGTGAGAAAAAGAATTTGCTTGACTGATGTTTATATCAGTGTCAGGAAACATATATCCCATTTGAATAATGGTGGGGGTGGCGGGAACCAAATTTAGACTATGAGAAGTGCAAACTGCCAGATGAAGAAAAAGCCTAATGTGTTCCCCAGAGGGGAAAGAGAGCTCATCCCTCCCTCCCTCAATAAAACTTAATGGTCCTCTGTCTCCTCTCTGACACTTGTAAGTGGTAAAGGAACTCACCAAGGTAAAGGAACTCACCTTGGGAGTGAGAAGTTGATTTTCACAAGGGCATTAGAAAAAGATGACTATCAAAAAAAAAAAAAAAGGCAGTGCCATAACCCATCGGTTTGCCTCTCTAATATAGGCATTTCTATCACATTGTAGGTAACCTCCTCATCCATCTAGTTAAGTCAGAGATGTAGCCAGCCCACAGAAGAAGGCTCCCCCAGTTAGGTTCCCGACTTTCTTTTTTTGTTTCTATTTGTTTTGTTTTGGCCACATTCATTT
The DNA here is from genome assembly GCF_029378745.1 of Bos indicus. Lineage (NCBI taxonomy): Eukaryota > Metazoa > Chordata > Mammalia > Artiodactyla > Bovidae > Bos > Bos indicus. The sequence goes on along the minus strand of NC_091789.1, from coordinate 65,813,665 downwards.
TTCTAGTTTTTCTGTCACTTTAAGGGGATGTTGCAACATTCACCTGTTTCATTTATCTCCCAAAGACCTTGCTTCCGAAATTCATTCTGCCTTCTCTATTAGGGACCTTCCTAATCAGGTGCATGCGTGCATGCACGTGCACGTGTGCACACACACACACACATACACCATGAACAAATATATGTCCCTTCATTGTTTAATAGCAGTAACACCAAACTTTTCAACCAGGCAGATGTAAGCCAAGGTCTCTGCCCTATGGGAGTTTAGAGTCTAATCAGGGAGACCAACAAGCACAATTGAGAAAAGGAAGATCGGATAATCATTTTTTGTCTATAACTGCTACAGGAACTTGGAGAATGAGGAGGTCAGCAAACACTGGAATCTTTAAGAAAACTTAAAAAAAAAGAAGGGGCATGACAGAACAATTTAGGCCATGGAAACAAACTCATCAAACTACACTCATGGATCTGTACAGTTAAAATAGTTGCCTCCTTATTGTAAATTTTACCTCTATAACATTGATTTTTAAAGTAAAAAAAAAAAAAGAAAACATCAAAATTTCAAAGAATGGAATTATAGTTCATTCAGGTGTAACAGAGGGAGAGGGATTTTGAAGACAGAAGGAAAAAAGTCACAGCATTGAGATTTGCTTTCTCTCTCTCTCTCTCTCACACACACCCACATATACCCACCCCTCATATTTGTCATATAATATGGTTCAGGCTTATTTAGGCTTAAAGCATTAAACAACTTGTTCCAGAGTAAATCCTCTGGTATCAGTTCCCCTCTAGGCCAAAACCACTGTGTTCATGGCCCTGCTGATCCCTGCACCTGTTCCTCCAGCTGTAAACTTCAGTCTTTTCTCCAGCACTCTAAAGCCATTGAAAATAAGCAAGAATAAGACACTAAGACTATTTGGTATTTAAGTGAACACTAACTATGTGCCAGGCACAGAGCTAACTTTTATCTGTCAGTGGTCATCAATACTCCAAATAATCCAGCTATCACTTTTTTAAGAGTTGACTATGTGCAAGGCATCTAGACACTGTGCTAAGGACTTTTCACGTGAAGTATCTCATTTAATCCTCCAACAGTCCTAGGAGACAGGCAATATTATTATTTGCATTTACAGACAAGGAAACTGAGAATTAAAAGGACTTGTTCAAGGGCACACTGTGAATAAATGGCCAAGCCAGAGTTTGACCTGAGCTCTGACTCCAAAGTCTACATACCAGAAACTGTGTCATATGATGGTTAGAGCTGCAGGTCAGCAAGCTTTTTCTGTAAAAGACCAGATAGCAAATCTTTTAGGCATCATAGGTCATAGGTCTCTGATGTAAGTACTTAACTCTACAAATGTAAAAAATGAGTGTGGCTATATTGCAATAAATTATAATTTATGCAAACAGGAACTAGGCTGCATTTGGCTCCCAGGTTGTAGTTTGATGACCACTGGGGTCAGAGCATCAGTGGTGTATACAGACCTGGGCTCAAGACTGGGGTTCAAGAGACTAAAGTCAAGTTAGTCTCAGAACATTCAGAGGAATTGATCATGGAAGCAGTGCTGATGTGTGCCAACTGTCTAGCCAAAGACTGTGTCAGGTAACATACAGAATTACTTCAAGACTGTCCATCTGAGAAGTCGTAGTTCTCCATCTCATAATAGCAATAACCATAATGTTGAAAATAGCCTCTCTGTGTCTTAGATTCTTCATCCTTAGCATAGTAATAGTACATCCCTCTGGAGAAGGCAATGGCACCCCACTCCAGTACTCTTGCCTGGAAAATCCCATGGATGGAGGAGCCTGGTAGGCTCCAGTCCATGGGGTCGCTAAGAGTTGGGCACGACTGAGTGACTTCACTTTCACTTTTCACTTTCATGCATTGGAGAAGGAAATGGCAACCCACTCCAGTGTTCTTGCCTGGAGAATCCCAGGGACAGAGGAGCCTAGTGGGCTGCCCTCTATGGGGTTGCACAGAGTTGGACACGACTGAGGCGACTTAGCAGCAGCAGCAGCAGTACATCCCTCATACAGTCATCCAAAGAAGGCATTGGTGACCCACTCCAGTACTCTTGCCTGGAAAATCCCACGGATGGAGGAGCCTGGTAGGCTCCAGTCCATGGGGTCGCTAAGAGTCAGGCACAACTGAGCGACTTCAATTTCACTTTTCACTTTCATGCATTGGAGAAGGAAATGGCAACCCACTCCAGTGTTCTTGCCTGGAGAATCCCAGGGATGGCGGAGCCTGGTGGGCTACTGTCTATGGGGTTGCACAGAGTCAGACATGACTGACGTGACTTAGCAGCAGCAGCATACAGTCATCATGAGGATTAAGGATTAAAGGAATGAACAGGTGAAAGTAACACATAGTCGAGTAACTCAACAGTAAGTCATTATTTAAAGCCCACAACAAGGCTGGCCCCTAGAAGGAAATAAATTAGGAAAGGCATCGCTCTCTTTAAAATCAAACCACCAAGGTCCAATAGTCTTGATACTCAACAGCAACAATTACTCCCTCAGGACGCCAGCTAAATCTGTTCTCCTTTCAGTTACACAAACCCTTGTTCTTTTTTGAGTCTACATTCCTGTTTTAGTCATTAGTGAGAGAGTCTCCTGGTTTCAAGAGAGGACAGGAATATGAGTCATTATCTATGGAGTTTTTCCTTCAGGAATGAGGTTCTGGCTCCTGGACTCATGTCTCTCCAAGTACCTGACACAGGGGATGGCACAGAGTAAGTGCTCAGTAAATGTTGCTGGTCTGATTGGCTTTGGAGTGGTCCTGCCTGGAAGCAGGAGGAAAGTGACTTCTTAAAAAAAGAAAACTAAGTTATTTCTCTTTCTCTGGCAGTGATAACATGTCTCATGCCAGTTGTTTTTAATATTTATTTTATTTCTTTATTTGACTGTACTGGGTCTTAGTTGCTACATGTGGGATCTAGTTCCCTGACCAGAGCTCTAACCCAGGCCCCCTGCATGGGGAGCACTGTGTTAGCCACTGGACCACCAGCAAAGTCTGGAAAGTGACTTCTTAAAAGCCATCAGAGCACTGTGGGTTCATGTTTTCTTTGCCCATAAGCAAGAGAGAGTGACACGGAGACAGAGACCATGCTCCTGAATAATCACATAGTGAAAGCCACTCAGATAAAGTTTTTTTTTTCTTTGAGCCAAAAACACATTCATGGAATCTTCTGTCTTGGCTGTAAAGAACCCCCTGAGATACTGTAGCTTGTCAGCCAGCTTTGCAAAAGCCATCCTTGCAATCCTGACTTGCCAATCTTTCTCAATGAAAAAAATTCTCTCCTTTATCTACCAAGTTGTCGCTCGTCCTCTAAAATGTGTCTTGCATAATAATACAGTTTTCATTCTGGAATTTGTTACAGCTATTTATAGGCTCTGACTATACAATGAGGACTGTACTGACTCCAACTGGATGTATTTCTCCAATGCACTATTTCTCCCCACCTCCCCATCCTTCATCCTGCTACTGCTGCCATCAGTCTCCTTTTCTGAATTCCAAGTCAGTAACTGGTATGTCAGAACACACTCTCAGAATATTCAGAGGAGTTGATCATGGAAACAGTGCTGATGTGTGCCAACTGTCTAGCCAAAGACTGTGCCAGGTCACATACAGAGTCACTTCAAGACTGTCCATCCAAGAAGTCACAGTTCTCCATCTCATAATAATAGCAATAGCCATAATGTTGAAAATAGCTAACATTTATTGAACGCTGCCTCATCTAATTCTCATAATGGTTTAGTGCAGCTCTGCTGATATTTTTATTCCCTGAGGCATTTTCCTCCCAGCCTCTTGATTTAAACCAGTAGGATCACAACTTCCAGTTGACCTAACCACACCCTGACTTTTTTTTTTTTTTTACTGGAGTACAGTTGATTTTTGTGGGCTTCCCAGGTGGCGCTAGTGGTAAAGAACCCACCTGCCAATGCAAGAGACTTAAGAGACACGGATGCAATCCCTGGATTGGAAAGATCCCCTGGAGAAGGGCATGTCAACCCACTCCAGTATTCTTGCCTGGAAAATCCCATGGACTGAGGAGCCTGGTGGGCTACAGTTCATAGGGTTGCACTGAGTCAGACACGACTGAAGCAACTTAGCATGGCAGGGCACATAGTTGATTTACAGGTTTTCCTGATGGCTCAGTGGTTTAAAAAAAAAATCCGCCTGCCAATGCAGGAGGCGCAGGTTCGATTCCTGGGTCAGGAAGATAACTTGGAAAAAGAAATGGCAACCCATTTCCATATTCTTGCCTAGGAAATCCCATGGACAGAGGAGCCTGGGGGGCTACAGACCATGGGGTTGCAAAGAGACACAGCTTAGCAACTAAACAACAACAACAATAAATAGTTGATTTACAGTGTTATGTCACTTTCTGTGGTACAGCAAAGTGGATCAGCTGTATATATACATATATTCACTCTTTTTTAGATTCTTTTCCCATTGAGGTCATTACAGAATATTGAGTAGACTTCCCTGTGCTATACAATACTGTCTGACTTTTTTGTTTTTTTTTTTTTTTTTTTGATTTCCAGGCTCCATTCATCAATTGTCCTGACATGCTAGGTCACTTGTTCCCTTTCAGGTGAGCCTTTACCCAATGCAGGCTCCCCTTCTAGAACTTTCAGGTAGGAAGTGAGCACCCATCACCCTCTGCTGCCATCTCATGGCTAGAACAAGCCATTGCATTGGATTTAATTCCACAGCACTAGATGTTTTCCAGGAGAAGGCAATGGCACCCCACTCCAGTACTCTTGCCTGGAAAATCCCATGGGTGGAGGAGCCTGGTAGGCTGAAGTCCATGGGGCCACTAAGAATCGGACACGACTGAGTGACTTCACTTTCACTTTTCACTTTCATGCACTGGAGAAGGAAATGGCAACCCACTCCAGTATTCTTGCCTAGAGAATCCCAGGGACGGGGGAGCCTGGTGGGCTGCCATCTATGGGGTTGCACAGAGTTGGACACGACTGAAGCGACTTAGCAGTAGCAGAATGTTTCCTGGAGAAGGCAATGGCAACCCACTCCAGTACTCTTGCCTGGGAAATCCCATGGACGGAGGAGCCTGGTGGGCTGCAGTCCATGGGGTCGTGAAGAGTCGGACAAGACTAAGCGACTTCACTTTCACTTTTCACTTTTATTCACTGGAGAAGGAAATGGCAACCCACTCCAGTGTTCTTGCCTGGAAAATCCCAGGGACGGTGGAGCCTAATGGGCTTCCATCTTAGGGTCGCACAGAGTCCTACACGACTGACCTGACTTAGCAGCAGCAGCAGCAGTTTTCAGAGCCCATTAACTCCAACACAGGAGAATTATAACATCTGCCAGGGAATCCCATTTAGCTTTCTGACTACTGGGTATACTTGCAAATGGAAAATGATACATTTTTAAAATACATGTTCTAAAACAGAGTTTTCAGCATCTAGTTCACTTTTCTTGATTTAGTTCAAATCAGTGAAGCTGAGCGATAGTTTGAAATTAGAGGTATGACTGCCAGTTGACTTATTTTGTGTCTGCTCCTGTGCTGCCATCACTATTGGTTGCCCAGCTCAGGAACAGGAACCAGCCAGCTGAGTCCCAAATGTCTCAGTAATCCTTGGGTAAACATACATCTTTTGTCAGAAAAAAAAAATTCACCAAGGATTAGTGATCTGAGCAAATAGCAAATAGCAAATTGTGTTAGACAAAGACTACATGTAAAATATAGGTGCTATTTCCCACCATAATCTGGGCCTAAACTTCTTGCCAAAACCTATTTCTTCGTCTCAAATTTCTGCTGCAGTGGTAAAAAGCAGAACTGTTTAATGAAAGCACGACTCAGCAAGCTCCTGCCATGGTGAGAGAAGGAAGGGGTTCTGAGCGTTTCTCCCTCTTTGGGAAAGCTTGCATTGCCACCAGTTTCCTTTCTGAGCATTTTTCTCCTCAACAGAGCCCATCTTGATTGACAACTACAAAACAAACCAACAAAACTTGTTCTGTCTCAGATCATTTCTGCTGGCTTTTTAAATATACTTTTATACACAACTAGACTATTTTCTGAAGAACTGACATCTGAGGCAATGAAAGTTTGGCCTATTCCAATTGCAGCCATTCACTGAGGGAGCAGAAGAAGATTCTCAAAGGTTAGTAGACTTTTTCAAACTACCAAGAAAGGCCTTTTCATCTCAGATCCTGCCACAGCCAGGATTTTTCTTCCCAAGCCTCACCTTCTCCCCTGGGTTGAGGGTGGGGGCAGCTACTCATTCTCACCCTTCAGATTTCCTTTCCTCCAAATGAACTAAAGGAAGAAGTGTTTGCAGCTGTCAGTCTCCTAGCTTGAAGTCAGCTGATCTCCTTTAGGAAACACAAAGATAACTCACTGCCAATTACTTAAGAGAACAATAAGCCTGTACCGCCTTCTGAACCTCTGAATGTGAAGCATATGTCAAGGTGACCTTCCTTCTAGTCTCACCTATTGCATTTTTGTACACACCCAACAATTTAAAATCATCTGCAAATAACCAATCAGGGAACTCCACATGGTATTGACTTGTTTGATCCTGATCTAATTTTTTCTTACTGACAGCCTCCATGGCAGGGAACAGGCTAGATGATGGGAGTTAAGAAAGACTTTTGTAGTCCGACCACTGCCTGTTCCTAATGGAGCCACTAAAAGCTCAGTGCTACTAGCTTTTTTTCTCTGCCTCATAGCCTGGCTTACTTCTCAAGAGCCCATCTGTCCCCCTCAACACACACCCCACAGCCTCTGCTCCTACCAAGGGACTTTCCCTCATTTTCCATTACCTCTGCAGAATGGGGACTCAATCAATAACCAGGGAAGTCTGTCCCTAGCTCTTTACTCTTAAATAAAGACTAGCTACAGTTTTTTGACACACAGCAGGCACTGAGATGTTAATTTCTGTTATTACTATTTAACCTCTCTGAGTCTCAGTTTTCTAACCTGTAAAATGGGTGTAAATATGATACCAACCTCCTGGATTTACTCAAAACATAGAAAATGCTTTTAAAAAGTATCCAAAACATAGGAAGGTCTGTATACATCTAATCTGTGACCGTTATGACTACTACTAGAAAAATGCCTTGAAAGCACACAGAATATGAAATGAAAAGAGAAACATACGTGAGCAGGTGTGTGTGTGGGTATGTTTGGGAGTACTTCGGGGGGAAAGAGTTCTGTTTGGGTTATGCATTTGAGATGCCCACTGGGCAGTCGAACATTTAGGTCTGAAGTTTAGCAGGGTGGCAGGGAGGAAATTTTCTCACCTTAACAAATAAGAGTAAATGCCTGTAAAGCCCCTGAGATGTGAAATGTTACACAACATACCCAATTGTTGTGAAATGTTACACAACATACCCAAATGTTACATACACATACCCAGTTTTTCCTCCCCTTTATAGGGTGAGTCAAGGGTTCTACATGTAAGTGGTATAACTGTAACATGAAGTGGGCTTCAAGAGATACCACAAGGAAGAAGCAAGGTGGTCTGAGCTCAGGAAGGAGGTATCGCCTCTGGCTGAGGCAATCAGGGAAGGCTTCCAAAAGGAGGTGAGGTTTAATCATTTTAATCATGATTTAATTATTCTCTGCAGTCTTCCCTTATGAATCTAAGTGCCTGCTGATTTGTCCCATCTCTAAATGCCCTAGGTGCCTCATTACAAAGTAGTGAGCTTTTCCTAACACTAATTGGATCCAATTTGAATGACTAGACTTTATGCTGACCTTTATTTTTATAAAATGATGGTAATGGGAGATCAAAAAGGCATAGGTTTTTCTTGTTGTTGTTGTTGTTTTTGTATTTTCATGTCCTTACTTGGCAAAACGTTCTCTGGATTTGGAGGGGGAGTAACCTTCACTGGTCTGTTGAGAGCCAGCCATCTGGGAACCTGCCACTTTTACCATCTGTAGTGCTTGTGAAGGCATCTAAACATAAACCTTTTTGTCCCATTACTTGTTTCATGTGACTTTGACTGGCCTCTCAATGAGATCCTGCAGGCAGAATCACTGTCACTGTCTCTTGTTGGGACCCTCTCCCCACATGCGCCATGAAGAACTGGCACAGCGGGGTACAGAGCTACTTGTTGAAATGCCTGAACTGAATCATGTGGACCTTGCATCCCCTTGGCTATGAGCAAGTCAGATTCTGCTCTGCCTTGGGTTCAGCTTGGGAATCAGGTATTAAAGTCACGTGGTTTTGACAGCTGTAGGAATAAAAGTCACTGATAATAGACTAGTGAGGAACTAGGGAGATAATTCTCACTGAATGAAGTCAGTTTTCATCTGCTGAGGTGAAATCAAAGCGGTTTTGCTAGATGTTTGGGGGAGAAGTGAGATCTTTCCAGTAGAATCTGACAATATTGTTCTCAAGGATTATTCTTTGGAGAGGCAAAGAGCCCTTTCCTGGGAGCATTGGAGAAATGAAGCATTTCAGAAGGAAAAAAAAAAAAAAAACTGTAGTGAAGTCCCTAGAAGATTTAAGAAGAAAAGATTTAGACAGGTTGAAAATATGAGTCCAGTACAATTTGTACTGGGGTTAAACCAGGAAGCTGAGACCTTCACTGTCTCCCCCATGTCCTTATTTATGTGTGACTCTTTCTGCCTCTCATAGATGCCACTTAGGAGCCCAGACTCAGAGAGCACCCCATCATTTCTAGTGTTTGCTGGCAGGTAGGCCCCTTATATTAATAGCTAGATAACTGACTAATATGAAGTACTCACTTTAAACTGTTAAGGGTAGTTAGTTGTTTTCTATATTACCACTTCCTACAAACATGAATATAACTTCAAGGCCTCAACCCAAAGTAATAAATGATGTGGGCATTTCAATCACTGTGGCAAGGCCAATAGATAAGATACTGGAAAATTCAGCTTTCTGCAGGTCTCAAATCATACCATCCAGAGATTGACAGAGTACAGTTATTAGTCTACGGTCAGCCAAGCTAGGGCTCCAGTCCTGGCTCTACTATTAGCAGGAATGTGAGCTTGGGCTTAGTCTCATCATCTTAAAGTGAGTATGATACTGATAATCTGCCTTTAGGGTTGCTGTGAAATGATCCATGTGAAATCTGGTAGAGTGTCTGGCATACTATAAGAGCTCATTGTGATGGTGGTGGTGGTAGTGTAGCCACTCAGTCAAGTCCAACTCTTTGTGTCCCTGTGGACTATAACCCACCAGGTTTCTCTGTCCATGGGATTCTCCAGCCAAGAATAGTGGAGTGGGTTGTCATGCCCACTCCAGGGGATCTTCCCAGCCCAGGGATCAAACCCACATCTCCTGCTAGGCAGGCAGATTCTTTACCACTGAGCAACCTGGGAAACCCAGAAAAAACTCATTATATGGTAGCTAATCTGACTATGTTAAGAATAGTTCCTAGTTGCAACTCCTAAGAGATTTGACTTACCTACCAGATTTCACCCCCTACATACACTAAGGAAAGAAGACTTTGGAAAAAGAGTGTTCCACCAAGATTCTAAACCACTCATTCAACAAGTATTTATTCAGTGTTTACCTTGTACCTGGCACTTAACAAAATATTGTTAACATAATGGAGACTAAGACATGCTCCCAGGCCTTGAGCAACACCCAGTCTTCTGACTTTTAAGAAGTTACTATACTGCTAAAACTTGTTTCTTTGAAGCCCCCTAAGGAGGGCATTAGAAAAGGACTCTATCATTTGGACTAACTTACACACAAATACTACATCACTTTCCATGAAAATTTAAAAATTCAAGAGGGAAGGCACTTTTAGAATGGTGGTGTTAGGGACTTCTGAAAATCCACTCTAAAAAAACAAGACATTGGAAAACTTTTCAAATTCAACTTCTTTACCACTCTTGAATTTAACCAAAGGCTTGCAACAGAGGAACATTTATTCAAGAAAAACAGCTGAATCTCAGTAAGAACAGCAAGTTTTGTGATAGTTTAGCTTGCCCTCTTCCTATCTACCCAGCTCCACAGTAACCTTGAAAACCAAAAGTTTTGAAATTGTAGTAACTGTGAAAAGGAGCAGTTTGGCAGCCAATGGACAGGAAAAGGACTAAGTTTCGAGCTCTTCAAAAAGATCCATTCCCAGAGAATTGTCATTATATGACCTATCTGGTAAATCTCTAGAAAAGCTCCATTTACGGGGTTTATCTTTGTGTCATCTGACTCAAGACCAATAGACCTTTCCCTAGGGGCACTTTTTGAAAAAAATAAGCAGCAATTATTTAATAGCATGGCTGCCTGAGGTAATGGCTAACAGTTGAGGCAAACAATAGGCTTAACAAAAAGCAATCTGATTCCAGCAATTAAAAAAAAAGGATTATACACCATTATAACTGGAATGCAAGAGTGGGTCAACATAACAATCAATCAATATAATACACTATAGTATTAGAAGGAAGGGAGAAAAAAAAAAAACATGACCACCTGAATTGACACAGAAAAGTACTTAACAAAATCCAACACCCTATTATCATTAAAAAAAAAAAAAAACTCAGAAAACTGTAGAACTTCCTCAATCTGATGAAGGCCAGGTATGAAAAACTTACAGCTAATACTACACCATCATCCACTCAATGGACATGAATTTCAGCAGACTCCAGGAGATAGTGGAGGACAGAGGAGCCTGGCATCCTACAGTCCATGGGGTCGCAGAGTTGGACATGACTTAGCCACTGAAAAATATCACACTTAATGAAAACTGACTGAAAACTTTCCCCCTAAAATCAGGAACAAGACAAGGATGTCCACTCTCACCATTTGTATTCATCACTGTACTGGAGTTTCTAGCCATACCAATTAGATAATAAAAGAAATAAAAAGCATTTAGTTTGTGAAGGAAGAAGTAAACCATTTTATTCGCTGACACCATGTTCTTGAATATAGAAAATCATAAGGAATCAACAAAAAAAGCTCTTAGGGCTAATAAATATGTTCAGCAAGTTTGCAGGATACAAGATCAATACACAAAAGCAGTTGTTTCTATACACCTGCAATGAACAACCCAAAAATGAAATTAAGGGGGAAAATTCCATTTATACTAGCATCAAAAAGAATAAAATACTAAAGAATGAGTTTAGCAAAAGAAGTGTAAGAGTTATACAGCAAAAACTATAAAAGACTTGTTAACTGAAAAAAAAAAAAAAAGACTACACAACCTAAAAGTTGAAATTATGTTTTATTTGGCAGATTTTCTGAGGACTTAAGCCAGGGCCACAGCCTCTCAGATAGCTCTGAGAAACTGCTCTGAAGAGATAAGGGAGAAACCAGGATATATAGGAGCTTTTGCAATGAAAACAAAGTAGTCAGAACTTCAAAAGATTACTGTTAAAGAAAACCAGATATCTCAAGTTAAAGAATTGAGCACTTTTCTAAGTTATGGGAAGATGCAAGAATCTGGGCTCACTGAAATTATTCTTTTGATATACACCTCAGCTACCTGAGACCAGTATCCAGCTCTTTTCCATCTTGAATCCCCATCAGGGTACACAGTTGGAGGAAACTGTAATGGCTGATGGACTGGCAGCCAGCAGAGTCCTTTAGTCTCCATCCTGAATTCCCTCAGGGCTCACCATCAGGGGTGGCTGTAGTGGTTTAATGGCTGTAACATCTTTTGTTTACTGATATGGCAGGCAATATTTGTTTTCACTGACACACTGTTGAAAAAGGCTAAAGAAGACCTGAACAAATGGAAAGACATTAAAAGCTCATGAATTGGAAAACTTAATGTTGTTATGATGGCAAAACTTCCCAAATTGTTCTATAGGTTCAAGGCAATCCCTATTAAAAACCCAGGTTCCTTTTTTGTGTGTAAATTGACAAGAAGATCATAAAATTCATGTGAAATGCAATGGAGAGGCAGTGTAATCAAAACAATTTTGAAAAAGAACAATGAATTTAGAAGACTCATGCTTCTCAATTTCAAAACTTACTACCAAGCTACTGTTATCAAGACAGTTGGGTACTGGCATAAGGATAAATATCAATAAATGGAATAGAATTAAGAATCTAAAACAAATCCTTATATTTATGGTTAGTTGATTTTCAACAAGGGTACCAAAATGATTTAATGGCAGTTCTATTTCCAGTTTTTTAAGGAATCTCCACACTGTTCTCCATAGTGGCTGTACTAGTTTGCATTCCCACCAACAGTGTAAGAGGGTTCCCTTTTCTCCACACCCTCTCCAGCATTTCTTATTTGTAGACTTTTGGATCGCAGCCATTCTGACTGGTGTGAAATGGTACCTCATAGTGGTTTTGATTTGCATTTCTCTGATAATGAGTGATGTTGAGCATCTTTTCATGTGTTTGTTAGCCATCTGTATGTCTTCTTTGGAGAAATGCCTTATGATCCAGCAATCCCACTGCTGGGCATACACACCGAGGAAACCAGAAGGGAAAGAGACATGTGTACCCCAATGTTCATCGCAGCACTGTTTATAATAGCCAGGACATGGAAGCAACCTAGATGTCCATCAGCAGATGAATGGATAAGAAAGCTGTGGTACATATACACAATGGAGTATTACTCAGCCATTAAAAAGAATACATTTGAATCAGTTCTAATGAAGTGGATGAAACTGGAGCCTATTATACAGAGTGAAGTAAGCCAGAAGGAAAAACATAAATACAGTATACTAACGCATATATATGGAATTTAGAAAGATGGTAACAATAACCCTGTGTACGAGACAGCAAAAGAGACACTGATGTATAGAACAGTCTTATGGACTCTGTGGGAGAGGGAGAGGGTGGGAAGATTTGGGAGAATGACATTGAAACATGTAAAATATCATGTAAGAAACGAGTTGCCAGTCCAGGTTCGATGCACAATACTGGATGCTTGGGGCTAGTGCACTGGGACGACCCAGAGGGATGTTATGGGGAGGGAGGAGGGAGGAGGGTTCAGGATGGGGAACACATGTATACCTGTGGCGGATTCATTTTGATATTTGGGAAAACTAATACAATTATGTAAAATTTAAAAATAAAATAAAATTTAAAAAAATGATTTAATGGGAAAACAGTAGTCTTTTCAAAAAATGGGGTTGATCTCGGGTGGCCTTGCCCTGTAGTGGCTTGAAATAGAATTTTGGTTGCCTGGCTAGAGGTGTGTGAGGCAGTGAGAGTGCTAAATGCTAGACCCTAGACCACAGGGACAAGGCTTTGGCCTGTCAGCTGTGTAGAAATGAATTTCCACAAAGAGATGGAAAATAGTGAAACAAGTGTATATTAGGAGAAAGACTGTGCAGATAGACACGTGGATAGGCTCAGAGAGTTGCACTCTAGGGGTAATTGGAATCACTTATATGGGGATTTCTTTTGGCCAATGGTCTTTCATTGCCTGGGTCTGAGTCCACAGTTTATCTCAGGGTCCTCCTCTGTGTGCATGTCATCTCTTAGCCAAGATGGATTTTAGTGAAGAGGCCTATGGGTAGGTTGATTTCACTTGACATTACTGTGAGGTGCAGCTCCCTCCCTTTTTGACCCCCTGAGGAGCCTTTCTTTGCATATGTAGTTGGGAAGGTCTCTCTGACCCCAAGACTGGGAAATATTTGGTCTCTTTATCTCTTATCTGGGCAGGACTCAGCTCCTCTCTGCGCCTGGTCTTTTTCTCTGTCTTGGAGTATCTGTCCAGAGGGGACAGACTCCAGCAGTTCATCCTAGGGCCCATCTATCTGCTGCCTCAAGAAAAGTGAATATCCTTATGCAAATAAATGAAGTTGGACCCTTTCCTCCCACAATATGCAAAACTTAATTTGAAATGGATCAAAGAACTAAGTATAAGAGCTAAAGTGATCAAATTCATAGACAGACCCATGAAAGTAAATCTTTGTGGTCTTGGACTGAGTGATGCTTTCTTAGATATGGTTGCAACAGCACAAGGAACTAGAAGATATAAAATGGACTTCATCAAAACTAAAAACTACTGCTCTAGGCTCTGTACATTTTGGCCTTCAGTGTACTCAAACACAACACATACACACTGTGGTTTTATTGCAATCTCTCTTTCTGAGGCATTCTCAAAATCAACTAGAGATTTATTAAATAACCTGTCAAACTGGAACTTCAATATACAAGCAGGAATTAGAACTTTGCCTTCAAAGCTCATAGACCTGTTTGGATTAGATACTACATGGTGGCTTAAGACAAGTTTGCTTTATAACATTCTAATTGTAATTTGTTCTGCCAGAGTCCACACCACCCTATACTACTCTTGTCAGATACAAACATAGAAAATAAAAACCTGTCCAACTTTAAAATTATCATCTTCAGCCAAAGTGAAAATCAGAGCAGATGCATTGAAAATAACGATTGGACAGTCATCAGGCAGTTCAGTAGCTCAGTCATGTCCAACTCTTTGTGACCCCATGGACTGCAGCACAACAGGCCTCCCTGTCCATCACCAACTCCCAGAGCTTGCTCAAACTCATGTCCATCAAGTCAGTGGTACTATCCAACCATCTCATCCTCTGTCATCCCCTTCTCCTCCTGCCTTCAATCTTTCCCAGCATCAGGGTCTTTTCCAATGAGTCAGTTCTTTGCATCAGGTGGGCAAAGTATTGGAGTTTCAGTTTCAGCATCAGTCCTTCCAATGAATATTCAGGACTTATTTCCTTTGGGATTGACTGGTTTGATTGGAATTGACTGTAGTCCAAGGGACTCTCACTAGTCTTCTCCAACACCTCTGTTCAAAAGCATCAGTTCTTTGGCACTCAGCTTTCTTTATGGTCCAACTCTCACATGCATTCATGACTACTGGAAAAACCATAGCTTTGATTAGATGGACCATTACTGGCAAAGTAACATCTCTGCTTTTTAATATGCTGTCTAGTTTGGTCATAGCTTTTCTTCCAAGGAGCAAGCATCTTTTAATTTCATGGCTGTAGTCACCATCTGCAGTGATTTTGGAGCCCAAGAAAATAAAGTCTGTCACTGTTTTCATTGTTTCCCCATCTATTTGCCATGAAGTGATGGGACCAGATGCCATGATCTTAGTTTTTTGTATGTTGAGTTTTAAGCCAACTTTTACACTCTCCTCTTTCACTTTCATCAAGAGGCTCTTTAGGTCTTCTTCACTTTATGCCATAAGGGTGATGTAATCTGCATATCTGAGGTTATTAATATTTCTCCCAGCAATCTTGATTCCAGCTTGTGCTTCCTCCAGTCTAGCATATCACATGATGTATTCTGCATATAAGTTAAATAAGCAGCGTGACATACTCCTTTCCCAATTTGGAACCAGTCTGTTGTTCCGTGTCCGGTTCTAAGTGTTGCTTCTTGACCTGCATACAGATTTCTCAGGAGACAGATAAGGTGGTCTGGTATTCCCACACCTTTAAGAATTTTCCAAAGTTTGTTGTGATCCACACAGTCAAAGGCTTTGGAGTAGTCAATAAAGCAGAAGTAGGTATTTTCTGGAACTTTCTTGCTTTTTCTATGATCCAACGGATGTTGGCAATTTGATCTCTGGTTCCTCTGCTGTTTCTAAATCCAGCTTGAACATCTGGAAGTTCATGGTTCATGTACTGTTGAAGCCTGTCGTATGTCCATATGAAGTAGACAGTTATGTCCACATGAAGTGGACAGTTATATCCACTTTTTAAAGAAGCTTCACATCTGTATTCTTGCTTTGCTCCTGCTCAGTCACTTCAGTCATGTCCAACTCTTTGTGACTCTATGGACTCTAGCCCTGCCAGGCTCCTCTGTCCATGGGATTTCCCAGGCAAGAATACTGGAGTGGGTTGCCATTCCCTTCTCCAGGGGATCTTCCGGACCCCAAGGATCGAACCTGCATGTCCTGTGTCTCCTGCATTGCAGGCGGATTCCTTACTGCTGAAGCCTTTCCAGAGAGCACAGTGGTAAAGAATCTGCCTGACAACACCTGACAATGCAAGAGATGCGAGTTCAATCCCTGGATCCAGAATATCCCCTGCAGAAGGAAATGGGAACCAACTCCAATATTCTTGTCTATGAAATCCCACGGATAGAGGAACCTGGCATGCTACAGTTGATGAGGTCCCAAAAGAGTCAGACATGACTTAGCGATTAAACAACACCACCAAATTTTTGCTTTAGGAAAGAGCTATTTATTGGGTCAGAGTTCTTGGGATGCACAAGAGAAAGAAGTCCTAGGAGATCATAAAGACTATGGAGAAGTGGTCCAAATGTCTGGTATGGCAGCATTAGGGGGCAGTACTATAGAATAGCAAACTACAAATTGCTACCTGTTTTGTGAATAAAGTTTTATTGCCACACAGCTAAACCTATTCATTTACATATTATCTATTGCTGGGCTTGTGCTGAACCAGCTAAGTTGAGTCTTTGCAAAAGGGATGATGTGGTCTGCAAAGTTGCAAATACTTACTGTCTGGCCCTTTACAGAAAAAGTTTGCTGACCCTTGTGTAACATCAGTACTTCAGTCTGGATAGCTCCATCTAGATGTCCCACAGACAAATCTAACTCAGCAGGTATAAAAATGCATGCATAAACTTGTTCCAGCTTCAGTGTTCCCACTCTTAGCACTACTGCCTACCAATTCACCCACAGAAGAAGCCTCTCTCCCTTTTGCCCTCTCACCCTATATATTATTGGAGAAGGTGATGGCACCCCACTCCAGTACTCTTGCCTGGAAAATCCCATGGACTGAGAAGCCTGGTAGGCTGCAGTCCATGGGGTAGCTAGGAGTCGGACATGACTGGGCAACTTCACTTTCACTTTTCACTTTCATGGATTGGAGAAGGAAATGGCAACCCACTCCAGTGTTCTTGCCTGGAGAATCCCAAGGACGGGGGAACCTGGTGGGCTGCCATCTATGGGGTCGAACAGAGTTGGACACAACTGAAGTGACTTAGCAGTAGCCTTAGCAGCCTGTATATTATTTCACATCTCATCCATCACCACATCCTGCCAATTCCACCTCTTCACTATATTTTGAACCTGAGCACATCTCTTCATTTCTACTGCCATTAACTTAGTCTGGGTCATGATCATTTTGTACAAGATTAACAATGGCTTTCTAACTTGTCTTCCTGCCCCTAGTTTGTTTTTTCTTCTGGAGGTATAAATAAGATTTATTGATTAATTGATACTGTGGAAATATCAAATTGTATAGTAATCTCTAAGAACAGTATTTGGGGGCAATATTGACAGTGAGGAAATTGTAAATAGAGGAGGGTGACATAATCTTATTTTGATTCATTACATTTCATTTGTTGGTAAGTCATTTGTAGTAAAAATATCATTCATCTCCAAGCTCTTTGAGAATGGAGAACACATCTAATTCATCTTTGCATCACCACAGGTAGTTACCAAAAGGCATGACATAGACCAGGCATTATAATTATTAAATAAATACAATAAAACAAATTATACAGATGAATATTTTTTACCTTAAGTGAAAATCTCCTTCAATTTTATTTTGCCAGAGCAAAACTATTCCAACAATTTAATAAACAGGCTTTCCCATTGCTTTTTTCCCTAGGGTTATATTTATATCCTTCTTTATTTCTGCATATTGACATATAACAATGTTCACCTTATTTTTACTGACTGGTATTCATTTGAATGTATTTCTCATTGTTGATTATTTAGTTTTATTTTTCCAATTTTCCTACCCCTAACTTTGCCTACCTTCTGCCCCCGAGCCATTTTCTACTCAATAACCAGAAGGATCTTTCTAATGTCTAAACCCGATTCTGGCACATGCATGATGATATATGCAGCCAAGATTTAATGAGCCCTTACTATGTGCTAGACATAGTTCTAAGTGTTTCCTGTGTAGTAACTGATCTTAATCCTTACACGAATCCTCTATTGCTGATGTTGTTATTAACTCCATTCTTTAGGTGAATACTTTTAAGAACAGAGAAAACCAATGTAATCTAGCTCAAGTGTCTATAGTTTAAACTACTCTACTGTTCTACACACACACACACACACACACACCCTATCATTCATGGCTTCCCATTGCTCTTAAAATAAGTCATACTATTTATAATGGTTGAAGACTATCATTTTGATCTTCTGTAACCCTTGCCTACCTCTCCAGCCTCATCTCTTGCCATCCAGAGCCTTGCAGTTAAGCAGCAGCCTCCCCAGACTCCCTGTACCAGTCATGCTCATTTTCACCTCTATGCCTTCAGTCATATTATCCCCTCCACTTTAGTTGTTTACTCCCTTCCCCTCTCCTCCCCTACATGCAGCCAGCTTCTACAAATCCTTTAATGCTCCATTCTGGTATTGCCTCCTCCAGGAAGCCTTTGCTGAGCAGATTTGCACTTCCTCTGTGTTCCCATTATGCCCTGTTTTCCATCCAGTTATATGCCCTTACTGTACTGTTTCATAACTATCTTTTTATATATCTGTCTCCCTCACCAGACTGTGTGTTCCCAGTGGTTTTTCCATTGCACTCAAATATTTTGTTTTACCCTTCTATTTTTTTTGTACCTTTTTCTAGAACCTTTTCATCCCAGGCTTTGGCACAGGCTATAATGCCAAGAAGAGTAGAAAGGGACTGTATAGGATTTTGTCATTTTGTGTGTGATTGTGTGAAAAGGAGATGTGAGGATATAAGGGGGATCATGAACATCTTTTGAGAAAATGAGACCTCATGATAAAAAGACTTTAGAGGTTGTGTGTGTTTTTTTTTTTTTTTTTTTGTCATTTTGCAATAGTAAACTGCTTTAGGGTGGGCTAGACCCAAAAATTGAGAATGGCTCAAAGACAATATAATTATCTCAGTCATGTAACTGTCCAAGATAGATATTCTTGATCAGCAAGATAGTTCTCCTCCACGTGGTCATCGAAGGACAAAGGCTAACAGAAGCCCCTGGACCACCCTGAGTTACCAGATCCCAGTCAGCAAGAAGGGGAGAGAACATAGGGGACTTCCATAGGTCAGGCCTTGTGATGCCAATCATCATTTCTCCTCACATTCCATTACTGAGAACTTGGTCATGTAACCATGCCTCACTGCAGGGGAGACTGGGAAATGTAGTCCCCCCTGTGCTTAAGGAAGGGGAGAATGGTTTTGGTGGGAAGCTAGAGACCTTCACAGATATACTAACAATAAAATTGGCCTAGTTTACCTTGAGTGTCAGATAAATGATGGAAGAATTTTATTTCCTTTGTACCAGAAAACTATATGGTACAGCTCCATTTAACCTTTCCCATGGGAAGCTGCAGCAATCAGATAGAGGCAATATTTAAAACGATTGCTGACAGTTGAGCTCCCTGTTGAATTGCTTACTAGGAAGTAGCAGCCAGAGGGTGACTTGCAATGCTGATGATCTCTTAACTATTAATAACTGACATGTTGTAGATTGCCTCTAAGTAAAATCCCAGCTGAGTTAGGTACCATCTTATAATATTGGCCCCCAAATATATTTTCCTCCTTTGCATGTCTGGACTAGAGAAGGTGTTAAATGGCAAAGTAGCAACATGATTCTTTGCTAGCCAAGAGGTGCTCAGAAGCAAAAGGAGGGGAAAAAAAAATCAAAAAGGGAACTCATTTCCATTCCAAACCATAGCCACAGGCATGAGCTTATTCGCTGCCAGTTTGTGTTTGCCCGAAGTACACACTTGTTGATGATCTCATGCAAGCTGGGGGAATAAGCAAAAGTGAATCCACTTGAAATGAAACATCCCCATGATTCTCTGCAAAGAGGCAGGTACATTCCCAGGAGAGCTTTGTAGAACAATTGCCCAGGTTCTACTCCCCAGAGGAGGCTCATTTAGTCAGTCTGGGGTGTGACTTGGGAATGAGGAAATTTTTTTCATGTTCCCTGGATGATTCTGATACTGAGCCAAGTTTGAGGCAGCATCTCTCTAATATGATGAAAGTGGGGAGTAGGGGGCACATATGCCAAAGCACAGACCAGAGCGATTTTGTTTAATGTAGGAAACAAATCATTAACCCTAACTCTCCTAGCTTGACATGTAGAGTTGGCTCTGAGATTAGACCCACCTGTGGGACCCTGGAAATCAGGCCTCCTCTGGGAGTGGGCCATAAGCTGGCTGTAAACTAGGAGAGCGATTATGAAGGTAGACTTCCTCCCAGCCGTCCCAGATGCCTGACTTGTTCTCTTCTTTTCCCAGTTTGTGGCCCAGCCCAATTGCCAACAGTTGCTTGCCACTCTGTGGTACGACGGCTTCCCTGGATGGCGGCGGAAACACTGGGTCGTCAAGCTTCTGACGTGCATGACCATTGGGTTCCTGTTTCCCATGCTGTCTATTGCTTATCTCATCTCACCCAGGAGCAACCTTGGGCTGTTCATCAAGAAACCCTTCATCAAGTTTATCTGCCACACAGCGTCATATCTGACCTTCCTCTTCATGCTTCTCCTGGCTTCTCAGCACATCGTCAGGACAGACCTCCATGTACAAGGACCTCCCCCGACTGTTGTGGAGTGGATGATACTGCCTTGGGTTCTCGGTGAGTCACAGGGACCAGAAGCTATGGCCAGACTGCCTGCTGGTCTTGTCTAAAGAAACTACTGGAATCAGCAGTTGGACTGGCCCTGAAATAAGGCACCTTTCCTCTGTGTGGTGGGATAGTTGTTGGGAATCTCAGAAACGTGGTTCCTTCCCCCCCTGGGCCTGGGTCACTTGCTGTCACAGGGTTTGCCATGAGATTGGCAGTGTACCCAGGGCTTGTTTCAACTAACCTAACTTCGTCAATGACAAGGAAGTTGTCTGTCAGTGGGTTTAGAGGGAAAGCCAAGTGTTAGTCAGGACAGGCTCAGGTAGGCTGGGCAGGGCAAGTGCTGAACAGTCTATTTGATGCCTTCTTTCCCATCACTGAAGTTGAGGGGATGCCACCAAAATCTGCTGCTTTCCTATGACTATGCTAAATGATCCCTGTACTTATTATCCAGGGTCCACATCCTATTTGGATACTGATTTCACAACCAGGAGGGAAACCTAGGAAATTCACACAATTCATGGTAAAAAAGCAGCCTTAACCACAAGTCTCCAGGCATAATTACATTGCATTGGACCCTCCAGTGCATCACCACCCTCCAGGTCCTTGATACTTAAACTGAGGTCCCCAAACCAGCAATGTTAGCATCAACTTGTTAGACATACAGATTTGCGAGTCTCACTTAGGGTCTGTGAAATCAGAATCTACATAATCCCCATGTAATTCACATGTATTTTAAAGCAGGGGTCCCCAACCTATAGGATCTAATGCCTGATGATCTGAGATGGAACTGATGTAATAAGTAATAGAAATCAAGTACACAATAAATGTAATGCACTTGAATCATCCCAAAACCATCTCTCACCCCACCCCACTGCCATCCTGGTCTGTGGAAAAATTGTCTTCCACAAAACTGGTCCCTGTTGCCAAAAAGTTTGGGGACCGCTGTTTTAAAGTCTGAGATGAAGCCAGAAAGAAAAACACCAATACAGTATACTAACACATATATATGGAATTTAGAAAGATGGTAACGATAACCCTGTATGCGAGACAGCAAAAGAGACACAGATGTATAGAACAGTCTTTTGGACTCTGTGGGAGAGGGAGACGGTGAGATGATTTGGGAGAATGGCATTGAAACATGTATAATATCATATAAGAAACGAATCGACAGTCCAGGTTCGAAGCAGGATACAGGATGCTTGGGGCTGGTGCACTGGGATGACCCAGAGGGATGGTATGGGGAGGGAGGTGGGAGGGGGGTTCAGGATTGGGAACATGTGTACATCCGTGGCGGATTCATGTTGATGTATGGCAAAACCAATACAATATTGTAAAGGAATTCAATTCAGTTCAGTTCAGTTCAGTCACTCAGTCCTGTCCAACTCTTTGCAACCCCATGAATCACAGCACACCAGGTTTCCCTGTCCATCACCAACTCCCGGAGTTCACTCAGGCTCACCTCCATCGAGTCAGTGATGCCATCCAGCCATCTCATCCTCTGTCGTCCCCTTCTCCTCCTGCCCCCAATCCCTCCCAGCATCAGAGTCTTCTCCATTAGTCTCCAATTAAATAAATTTAAATTAAAAATAAGTAAATAAAAAAATAAAGTTGAGACGTACTAACTTAGACCACAGTCGCTCCTTTTACTGCTTTCAACATACCAAAGCTAAAGAAACATCTATTAATATGTCATCAGGCAGAATTCCATGAAACCCACACACAATGAGAGGAGAGAAGAGAAAGGAGGATTTTAAATGATTCTGATACCCATTGCCTAGCTTCAGCCCCAACATCCAGTGCTTTGGACCATGGCCTCCTTGCATACCTCAAAACTCATTGACAAATTTTCCCTATAAGACATATATAGTGGAAAATAAGGACTATATGGGATAATACTGATACTTAGTTCAGTTCAGTCGCTCAGTCATGTCCGACTCTTTGCAACCCCATGAATTGCAGCACGCCAGGCCTCCCTGTCCATCACCAACTCAGAGTTCACTCAAACTCACATCCATCGAGTCAGTGATGCTATCCAGCCATCTCATCCTCTGTTGTCCCCTTCTCCTCCTGCCCCCAATCCCTCAGCATCAGAGTCTTTTCCAATGAGTCACCTCTTCTCATGAGGTGGCCAAAGTATTGGAGTTTCAGCTTCAGCATCAGTCCTTCCAAAGAACACCCAGGGCTGATCTCCTTGAGAAAGGACTGGTTGGATCTCCTTGCAGTCCAAGGGACTCTCAAGAGTCTTCTCCAACACCACAGCTCAAAAGCATGAATTCTTCGGCACTCAGCTTTCTTCACAGTCCAACTCTCACATCCATACGTGACCACTGGAAAAACCATAGCCTTGACTAGATGGACCTTTGTTGGCAAAGTAATGTCTCTGCTTTTGAATATGCTATCAAGGTTGGTCATAACTTTCCTTCCAAGGAGTAAGCATCTTTTAATTTCATGGCTACAATCACCATCTGCAGTGATTTTGGAGCCCCCAAAAATAAAGTCAGCCACTGTTTCCACTGTTTCCCCACCTATTTCCCATGAAGTGATGGGATCAGATGCCATGATTTTAGTTTTCTGAATGTTGAGCTTTAAGCCAACTTATTCCCTCTCCTCTTTCACTTTCATCAAGAGGCTTTTTAGTTCCTCTTCACTTTCTGCCATAAGGGTGGTGTCATCTGCATATCTGAGATTATTAATATTTCTCCCAGCAATCTTGATTCCAGCTTGTGTTTCTTCCAGTCCAGCGTTTCTCATGATGTACTCTGCGTGTAAGTTAAATAAGCAGGGTGACAATATACAGCCTTGATGTACTTCTTTTCCTATTTGGAACCAGTCTATTGTTCCATGTCCAGTTCTAACTGTTGCTTCCTGACCTGCATATAGGTTTCTCAAGAGGCAGGACAGGTAGTCTGGTATTCCCATATCTTTCAGAATTTTCCACAGTTTATTGTGATCCACACAGTCAAAGGCGTTGGCATAGTCAATAAAGCAGAAATAGATGTTTTTCTGGAACTCTCTTCCTTTTTCCATGATCCAGCAGATGTTGGCAATTTGATCTCTTGTTCCTCTGCCTTTTCTAAAACCAGCTTGAACATCAGAAAGTTCAAGGTTCACATATTGCTGAAGCCTGGCTTGGAGAATTTTGAGCATTACTTTACTAGCGTGTAAGATGAGTGCAATTGTGCGGTAGTTTGAGCCTTCTTTGGCATCGCCTTTCTTTGGGACTGGAAGGAAAACTGACCTTTTCCAGTCCTGTGGCCACTGCTGAGTTTTCCAAAGTTGCTGGCATATTGAGTGCAGCACTTTCATGGCATCATCTTTCAGGATTTGAAATAGCTCAACTAGAATTCCATCACCTCCACTAGCTTTGTTCATAGTGATGCTTTCTAAGGCCCACTTGACTTCACATTCCAGGATGTCCGGCTCTAGGTAAGTGATCACACCATCGTGATTATCTTGGTCATGAAGATCTTTTTTGTACAGTTCTTCTGTGTATTCTTGCCACCTTTTCTTAATATCTTCTGCTTCTGTTAGGTCCATACCATTTCTGTCCTTTATTGAGCCTATCTTTGCATGAAATGTTCCCTTGGTATCTCTAATTTTCTTGAAGAGATCTCTAGTCTTTCCCATTCTGTTGTTTTCCTCTATTTCTTTGCATTGATTGCTGAGGAAGGCTTTCTTATCTCTCCTTGCTATTCTTTGGAACTCTGCATTCACATGCGTATATCTTTCCTTTTCTCCTTTGCTTTCACTTCTCTTCTTTTCACAGCTATTTGTAAGGCCTCCCCAGACAGCCATTTTGCTTTTTTGCATTTCTTTTCCACATGGTCTTGATGTAGATGGTCTTGATCCCTGTCTCCAATACAATGTCAAGAACCTCCGTCCATAGTTCATCAGGCACTCTATCAGATCTAGTCCCTTAAATCTGTTTCTCACTTCCACTGTATTGGTCCACTGGAGAAGGGAATGGCAAACCACTTCAGTATTCTTGCCTAGAGAACCCCATGAACAGTATGAAAAGGCAAAATGATAGGATACTGAAAGAGGAACTCCCCAGGTCGGTAGGTGCCCAATATGCTACTGGAGATCAGAGGAGAAATAACTCCAAAAAGAATGAAGGGATGGAGCCAAAGCAAAAACAATACCCAGTTGTGGATGTGACTGGTGATAGAAGCAAGGTCTGATGCTGTAAAGAGCATTACTGCATAGGAACCTGGAATGTTAGGTCCATGAATCAAGGCAAATTGGAAGTGGTCAAACAAGAGATGGCAAGAGTGAACATCAACATTCTAGGAATCAGCGAACTAAAATGGACTGAAATGGGTGAATTTAACTCAGATGACCATTATTTCTACTACTGTGGGCAGGAATCCCTTAGAAGAAATGGAGTAGCCATCATGGTCAACAAGAGTCTGAAATGCAGTACTTGGATGCAATCTCAAAAATGATAGAATAATCTCTGTTCATTTCCAAGGCAAACCATTCAATATCACAGTAATCCAAGTCTATGCCCCAACCAATAATGCTAAAGAAACTGAAGTTGAACTGTTCTATGAAGACCTACAAGACCTTCTAGAACTAACACCCAAGAAAGATGTCCTTTTCGTTATAGGGGACTGGAATGCAAAAGTAGAAGTCAATAAACACCTGGAGTAACAGGCAACTTTGGCCATGGAATACAGAATGAAGCAGGGCAAAGGCTAATAGAGTTTTGCCAACAGAACACACTGGTCATAGCAAACACCATCTTCCAACAACATAAGAGAAGAGTCTACACATAGATATCACCAAATGGTCAACACCGAAATCAGATTGATTATATTCTTTGCAGCCAAAGATGAACAAGCTCTATACAGTCAACAAAAACAAGACCAGGAGCTGACTGTGGCTCAGATCATGAACTCCTTCTTGCCAAATTCAGACTTAAATTGAAGAAAGTAGGGAAAACCACTAGACCATTCAGGTATGATCTAAGTCCAATCCCTTATGATACTTAATTAATTCATTGAGTAAATAACCCCCACTCTAAAATGGGAAGAGTGTAGAGTCAGACACCCTAAATTGCAGCAGCATTCCAGTAACTATAGTAACAATGTAAAAGTGAGTAGCATCCAGAAAACTATAACATACAGGCGTCTTTAGGTAAAGTCTATCCAGTTTGGCAAGTTCAAGACAGAGTGGTGAGATAGCAAAGAAAGAAGAAAGTTACTACCACTCCTAGGGGCTCCACTGACTCCCAATTCATTCATTGATTTCCTCTTTCTTCATTTGGGGATTCCTGCTCAGAGGTTAAAGCATCTGCCTGCAATGCGGGAGACCTGGGTTCGATTCCTGGGTTGGGAAGATCCCCTGGAGAAGGAAATGGCAACCCACTCCAGTATTCTTGCCTGGAGAATCCCATTGACGGAGGAGCCTGGTGGGCTACAGTCCATGGGGTCGCAAAAAGTCAGACACGACTGAGCGACTTCAATTTCACTTTCACTTTCACTGTGATGACTAGTCTGATGCTGTGAAGCAATAAACCTTTTGCCTCCATTTTTCAGGTTTCATTTGGGGGGAGATAAAGGAAATGTGGGATGGTGGATTTACTGAATACATCCATGACTGGTGGAACCTGATGGATTTTGCAATGAACTCACTCTACCTGGCAACTATTTCCTTGAAGATTGTAGCCTATGTCAAGGTAACTTGGAATATTTGCTGTTTTTCTTAATCATTTGTTTACAGTAAGCTTTAGCTATGGGAGCACAAAGAGTTTAGGGGGCAAGTGTTAAGACTGTCAATCCATATGGAAAGGTACCATAAAATAGACATTTTTTCAGTGGCTTGTAAGCAGTGTCCACCTAACCAGACAGTGGAGAATGGAGCAATTTGCAAATGAATTCTTAGCTTCTTCAACTCTGACAGTAAAAGGTCTGCAGCTGCCCACCCACTCAGTCAGTGTTTACATTCTCTCTACAGTATCCTGGCCAAGAAGATAGCCCACTGATGTTTGCATGAGGCAGAGACAAGACATTCACTCAATTTCCAAAAGCCTCTCTCAACTCTTGTCACTTCATTAAAAAGTGCTGCTTTATATTTTTCTAATATTATTCTTCCTGTGACACATCCATTAGTAATCCTTCCTCATCATGGGGTCAAACAGAACAAAGATGTTCCTTCTCCATAAAGTGCTTCAGATATGAACTCATCTCTCCCTAGCCTGCTGAGCTGTCTCTTCTCAAAGCCAAATATTCACACTTCCCTCAAGTGTTCTTCGTAGGATTGGTAGCAGAACCCTAGAAACTTCACTGTGTGAGACATAGATTTTTAATAGTCTTTGCCTCCTGCATCACTTCTATCACCAGGATGATCGTTCAAGCTGCTATGAATCCACCTTTTTGAGTATCACCCATTCTATGTCTCTACCAATCCAGATAACACATACACACACACACACACACACACACACACACACACCCCACTTTGATGTTTATTCCTACATAATGTACAGCCTGCATTATCCT
Organism: Bos indicus; assembly: GCF_029378745.1. Lineage (NCBI taxonomy): Eukaryota > Metazoa > Chordata > Mammalia > Artiodactyla > Bovidae > Bos > Bos indicus. The sequence continues at coordinate 65,786,737 of NC_091789.1, read as the reverse complement.
GAGAAATAGCTTCATGTCCAGCACCTCACGCTGGATAGTCACAGGCTCTGAGTTCAGGTTTGATGCTCATTAGATACTGGAATGGCTGCACTGTCTCTACCGTGAAGTGAACTTCTCCAGCATGAGGAAAAGCTGACAACTCCATCTCCAAGACTGTCTAGTCAGTCATGCTTTTTGGCGTGAAATCCCACATGAAGGAGTTTTAGAATGGGAATATGGCTGTCCCCCAAATCGCCAACAACTTAGTTTATTTTTACATCTCTAATATGCATATTGCATAAATTTTAAGACCTTGGGAGTTAGTTACATGGAGCGTGAATATTGAATGCAGTCCTAAAACATTTTTGAAAGAAGCTTAAGAGTATGCTTATACTTTGTGGTGATCGTTCAACACATACTTACAACTTCCTTACAAGAAAAAGCTGGTAAGGAAAATGTTTGAATCTCTGGTTAATGTGCCTGGATGAAATCCATGTCATTCTGGCACTCAGCTGACTAAGTAACACTGTTTGCCAAAAAAAAAATTCTTCCTTTGGAAGTGGTATTTATACACTGGAGGGACAATACATTATCAATCTAGAAAGTGGTGAGTTCTGCTTAAACAGGAAAGTGTAGAATAAATGATCAAATGATTAACCCTTGGGGATGTGAAATTGTGTCAACAGATGCCCAACATTAGTTAATCACGTACCCTGTCCACCTTCACTGGCAAGCCTTCCAAGGACTAGATACTTCCTCACCATAGAGTGTAAGGATAAATCAGCTCACTAAGCTGAGTAAATGCACCACACTGGCAAATACTTAACTCAAAAAAAGGCATTTGCCAAGAAGTCGGAGCCCTTCACAACAAAGAAGAATTTACAAATAGGAGATGCCACATGCAGACTGGATTTACAATGAGCAATTGTCAGTGAGCAGTCGGGTTCACTTGTGCAGGCAGGCACATCAGTCCGAAATGAACTCCACCAAGTAGGCTGAGCCAACTTCTATGAAGTAAAGACATAGGGCTGGTCCCAGGCCCTTTTAAAAATTTCAGATCATCATTGCACTGAGGCAGTATGACACACTGTGACAGAAACTGGCCTTGAGAAGATCCTTTATTAGAGTGAAAAAGTAGTCAACGATATGTATATATACACTTATATATACACTCTACCTCACGTGGGCTACAACACCAAGAGGCAAAAGGCACATACCAAAGTACTCAAAAGGAACAAACATATCTAATATTAGCCCTCAGTGCCCCCAAGATAACACTAAAAATGGAGAGTAATTGTCTTTTTGTCTTCTAGGATAGCACCACCTAGATTTATCCCAGCACTCCCTTACTCCATATGTACAGACTAAACTGAACTTTGATACCCATTGAGTTGTGACCCTTTCTCCAGCCAATGCTTGGATGAAGACACACCTCCCTATCTTTATTACTATTGGGTTCCCATGTTTGGCCAACCCTTTTCATATTCTGCTTTTGAGTTCACATCCTTTTAACAGGCATAGAGGCCAATTTTCAAGCAGCATTCTATCTCTGAGAATATAAGAAAAATCATTTGTCTCCCAGTATCACTCTCTGAAGAGTCAGGAAACCCAAAGGTAATCCCTGCTCTGATATTTATGAGCTGGATTACCACAGGCCACCCTTCTACCTCTAGGAGCTTCAGACACTGCCTCTGAAAAATAAGATGGAACTAGATCAATGGGTTTCAACCTTTTAATTTTTTCCCATGGAACCACATCTTAAAGTTAAAACTTATGCAGAATTTCAATGTACTAAGGAGCTCAAAGGAATGAGTTTGGATTGAGAAATGACTCTTCCTAGCCTCCTCTCTGGTTTCCACAGTGACCACCAGATGCTTCTATTGAACCCTCAGGCTTGAAGGAACACAGTTTGATTTGAAAACCACTTGTGCTCAGTCAGGCCTCAGCAAACTGGGCTGCCGGCCAAGCTGGGGCCACTGTTTGTTTACATATTGTCTGTTATTATAGTTCTAGAAGGGACTTCCCTGGTACTTAGTCGCTCAGTTGTGTCTGACTCTTTTGTGACCCCATGGACTATAGCCCGCCAGGTTCCTCTGTCCATGGGATTTCCCAGGCAAGAATCCCAGAGTGGGTTGCCATTTCCTTCTCCAGGGGATCTTCCCAACCCAGGGATCAAACCTGAGTCTCCTGCATTTCAGGTGGATTCTTTACCCTCTGAGCCACCAGTCCACTGGCTAAGATTCCATGCTCCCAACACAGGGGGCCATGGTTTGATCCCTGAGCTGGGAACTAGATCTCATGTGCTATAACTAAGACCTGGCACAGCAAAATAAATAAATATATAGTTCTAGAAGAAAAAAGTTGAGTAGTTGCCACAGTAACCATATAGCCCACAAAGCCAAAAATATATACTATCTGGCCCTTGACACAAAAAGTTTGCTGATCTCTATGCTAAATGAGCTCCAAGTTTACTCTCTGCTATCATATTCTATAGTATTTTTTTCTAAAAACACATACACAAAGCATAGATTTTCCATGAGAATCATCTTTCACACTTGTGACTGTTCTGCAATCCAAACTCATGGACAGTAGACTTCCCTGTGGTTATGGGTGTGACTGTGGAGTGAGAAAACCCTAAATGGTGAGCTATGTATGTTCCAGTTGATAATCCCTAGTTTTAAAATGTAGGTCTGTTTTGTTGTCAACAAAGAATCTGCATCATTCACATAGAACTCCAAATAAGTAAAGGCCTATCTAATAAATGCACTGTGATATCAACTATTATAGAAGTAACATTTCATAGAAAGAGTGCTATACTGAGTGTTTAGAGGCCTGAGTTTTAGTCCTGGCTCCGCTACCAAGTTGCTGTGTGACCTTAAGCAGCTCCCTCTGCCTCTCTGGATTTCAGTTCCTCCACTTGTAAAACAGGCATAACAATGTCCACCTCTCACAACTATGCAGCAAATGTTTCCTTTGGAAACAAAAGTGGAGAGATACAAGATTTGGCCAAAAGTGTATAAAACCAATTGGCCATCTCAAGTCTATTTGAAATAGAAGCACACATGTGGCAAGTTTCCTCCAAACTCCTCTGACAGTGGGGAATATTGGATACACACAAATGATTTTAATAACACCAGTTTCCTCAGTTGTTGGAAGTGAGGCACATTTTAGAAATGCTAACAATATAATTTGGCCCCCGAAGCAACATTTTCTCAGGAAACTTGTTTACATTTAGTCCTGAGAAATTGTGATATTTAGATGAGCGTTCAAAGCAATATGCTTCAGATTGTATTCAAGGCAAATCTACTTCTGTCTTGGGGAAGGTAAAAAGCAATTTCTTGTATTTCCATAACATCTCTCCTTATGGAGTACACAGACTTTCACATATGGGTACATAATCAGACATGTGCAGTGGGTAGGAGTAGATATTATCCTCATTTTCTGGTGAAATGAGAGAAAGAGGGGCAGTTTTAAGTGACAAAGGCTAAATTGGAGCTCAGTCTCACAACGACGCCAACTCTCCATAAGGTGACTTCCAATGTTCTAGGAGCTGAAAGCTCAGGAAAGACTGGAACATGGGCAGCCAACCCCAGAAATCCTGGCTCCTCCTCCTCGTTCAACCCCCTGGTCCATTGTTTGTGCTAAAGGAACATTCCAACTTGTAAGACTATCAAAGCAACAATAAAATACATCCATACACCACTTGGTGAGCAGCACTAAATTCATTGCCTTGGAGGCTGACATGCCATATGTAATCACATGGGAGAAAAGACTATCGGCAGAAAACTCTGAGTAATGACCTTCTAAGGATGCTCAATCAGCCCCAAACTGCAATCAGCAGGGAAGTCAAGGTGAACACTGCACACTGAGGAGGCTGAACCTACCCCATGTCCTTCAGTAACTGCAAGCTGTGCGTGGTGCTCAGCACAAAACAGGGACTTGGGCAGCAAAGCTGGTTTGCAATTTCATTAGAAAACAGAGTACTTTGGCCCCACAACCTTGGGCACACCTGTGGCTCTGTTCTAGGGCACTCCCCAACAATCTGGTCAACTCACACTTCGAAAATGTCTGTTAATAAACCATAGATTGTTACTCCAGATGATTGCTCTGAAATTCATGTTTCTACATCTATGCGCTGAGTATATATTTGGATAGGAGTGGAAGGAAGAGTGTTATTAGCATTATGTATTGATTGGGTGGGGGAAAAAAAGACCAGTAGTGCCAGTCACAGGGGCCTGTTGTATAAATGAATGCTTGATGCTTACTTTGATGTTTTTATTTGGGTGCAGAAGGGAGGAAAGAGGGGAAAGTTTTCTAAATGCTCGCTGTACCTCTCATATTTTGCACTTGTTATTTCTTTCAGTATAATGGTTCCCGTCCAAGGGAAGAATGGGAAATGTGGCACCCGACTCTGATTGCAGAAGCTCTCTTTGCGATATCCAACATTTTAAGTTCGTTGCGTCTCATATCCCTGTTCACAGCCAACTCCCACTTAGGGCCTCTGCAGATCTCTTTGGGGCGCATGTTGCTCGATATCCTCAAATTCCTCTTTATCTACTGCCTGGTACTGCTGGCTTTTGCCAATGGATTGAACCAGCTTTACTTTTATTATGAGACCAGAGCAATCGATGAGCCCAACAACTGCAAGGGGATCAGATGCGAGAAACAGAACAATGCCTTCTCCACGTAAGACTCCCCCCTCTCCTCTTCTGCCTTTTGTCTGCTTTCTCTTTCTTTGCCTTATTTTCAGTCCATATCTTTGCCACTGTCCCTTGACAGTGCACGCAGAGCTCACTTATTGATCACTCTAGGAGACTAGGAGAGGAAGTAGAGTTAGGTGAGGGAGGAAAGAGACAAACACACATGGGCTCCCAGGAACTCATCTAAAGAGTAACTTCCGAATTATTTTGGTCATATCTCATATTTTTAAAGGAATTCATGAAAATAAAAGTGTTAGTTACTTAGTTGGGTCTGACTCTTTGTGATCCCCATGAACTGTAGCCCGCCAGGCTCCTGTCTGTGGAATTCTCTAGGCAAGAATACTGGAATGGGCTGCCATGTCCTCTGCAGGAGATCTGGCTGGGGCTTCCGCACTGCAGGCAGATTCTTTGGCATCTCAGTCACCAGGGAAGCCCCGAGAAAGGAAGGTTGTAAAGGAAGGTTATGGGAAGGGAGTAAATAATCCCTCACTCAAAAAAGCACCGCTAACCAAGGAAATGAAAGAGCAAGGCTATACCTCTCAACAAGTAATTACTGAAGCTAATGTAACTGTTCTGAATCAAGAACAAAGAAAAAGGAAGAGTGCAAAATTACCTGAATGTATCTTGTGATACTGTGATTTACAATAAGAAATATGTATTTGTTCTTTGTCCCCATTTCTGGAACAGAACTTCTAACACCCTTGGTATTTCCTAAGTGATGAGAACCACAAAGGTGTCTTTGGTTGTGTTAACAAAGTGACTTTTGGACCTCACCTAGGATGGGGGCCGGTTATCCCCATATGATTAGAGGGTTGGAACTTTGAATCTCACCCCTCAACCTTCCTTTCAGGGAGGGTAGAAGGACTGGAAATTGATTTCAATCACCAATGGCTAAGTACAGGAGTTGCAGATTAGATCCCTGGGTTGGAAAGATCCCTTAGAGGAGAGCATGGCAACCTACTCCTGCATTCTTGCCTGGAGGTCACAGAATCCTGGCAAGTTACAGTCCATAGGGTCACAAAGATTCAGACATGACTGAAGTGACTTAGCATGCATGCACACACCGATGGCTAATGATATAATCAATTGTGACTGTGTAATGGGGGCTTCCCAGGTGGCACTAGTGGTAAAGAAGCTACCTGCTAATACAGGAGATGTAAGAGATGTGGGTTCAATCGCTGGGTTGTAAAGATCCCCTGGAGGAGGGCATGACAACAATATTCTTGACTGAAGAATCCCATGGACAGATGAGCCTGGCGGGCTATGATCCATGGGGTCACAAAGAGTCGGACACAACTGAAGCAACTTCACACAACTGTGTAATGAACCCTCCATAAAAACCAAAAGGACAGGGTTCAGAGAGCCTCCAGGTTGGTGAGTATGTGGAAATTTGGGGAGTGTGGGTGATCAGAGAACTCAGGGAAGCCTGGCCCCCATACCTTGCCCTATGCATATTCTATGTGGCTGTTTCTGAGTTGTATCTTTTTATAATAGACCAGTAATCTAGTCATTTCAATGTTTCTCTGAGTTTTGTCAGGCACTCTAGCAAATTAATCAAACCCAAGGAGAGGATTGTGGGGAGCTCTACCTAGAGCCAGCCGGTCAGAAGAATGAGGGACATCTGGGAAAACTGGAAGGGGAGCAGTCTTGTGGGACTGGGCTCTTAATCCATGGAATCTGATGTTATGCCCCAGGAGTGTCAGAACTGAATGAGCTGGCTTGTAGGACACCCAACTGGTGTCGAAGAATTGGTAGTATGAGGGAAAAATATCTCCTCATTCCCACAGATGGGAAGTGAGATGGGAATTGAGTTAAGAACCCCTTAGGTGGTGTCAGAGAAATGGGATTTGCTCAAACAGCCCTGGCTCATGGAAACATGGGGTTTGGGGAGAGAAAATATTAGTAACTAAAAGGGCAGGTGGATGGTGAATTTTTAATTCCTAGATGGAGAGGAGACAGGCAAAGAGTACGATGAGAGTCAGCTCAACTTCTGGGGTTACTTTAAGGTTTCAGATGTACCAAGGCACCAAGCAGTGATTGGAAATATCTCCTATTCCCACTCGGGACCCAGAAGACTGTCCACCAGTCCACTGCCTCCAATATGGAACCCCTGTGCCTTTTCTTTATAAACTCAACACCTGCTTCTCTAGGACCTTTAAGCCTCCAGAATGGCTTTTATTTTCTGACAAATCACTGTTAGGGGAAGCAGACAAGAGAAAGAAAATAAGCATATGTCAGGAAACGTGTTAGTTTCTAGGAGCAGTCCTGTGCTTACGCCAGACTCAGTGTCCTACACCTTGTCTATCTCTAGCCCCTGTTCTGGAGAGTGCCAGTCATCTGGTAATCATAGTCATGACCCCAAGGTCAGGAGGGATTCCTAGTTATTAAGTTAAGATACAATTTTCCTCCTTAACTCTATAAACTAGAGCAGATCAATGGACTCAGACATTCTAGAAATGTGTTAAATAACAGAGGCCAAGGGGAGAAAAAGGTTTCTGCTTGGCCCCAAGTTGTACCAATAGAGAAAGGGAAAAAACAATGCTATGTAGCCAACCCTTATTATTGATCTCTAGCAACATTTCCTAAAATGAATGACAAATAACCATTCACATTCATGGGGATTGAATAGACATGAAAGCAAGATTTCTGATTACATGAGGTTTGGAAATGCTAGGAAAAATTTAAGTGAAAAGAGAAAGTGTTGGTTGCTCATTTGTGTTGATTCTTTGTGATCCCATGGACTGTAGCCCACCAGGCTCCTCTGTCCATGGAATTCCCCAGGCAAGAATACTAGAGTGGGTTGCCATTCCCTTCTCCAGGGCATCTTCCCAACCCAGGGATCAAACCCAGGTCTCCCACATTGCAGGCAGATTTTTTTACCTTCTGAGCCACCAGGGAAGCCCCTAGGACAAATTTAAGAAGGGCTTAAGCCACTGCAGGGCTTCTCAGAGACTTTCCATTGTGAATCTACAGTAAAGAGAGGGATTTTCCCAAATCTATTTACCAACATGCTGTTCCAGTGAACGAAGTCTGGAAAATTTTGGCTTGTCCTGTCACCCATTTTCCAGCACCCATCCCCTCCACTAGGCCACACTCCCTGCTTCTCCTCCCAGAACTCAGGGCAAAATCTTGGATGGGGAAACCAGACTTATGTGAAAGGAAAAAAGAAGCCAAAATGGGATGACAAACAGATAGTGCCATTTTGGTGAAGCCAACCAAGAGTGGACAAAGGCAACTGATCACCTCTATAGTGCCTCTTGACTAGGAACTGCTTCCTCTCCTGCATTACTCTAGAGATACAACTCACATCACCCTGTTTTCAATACAAAGAACACTTTTATAGTGGCTTGAGCACCAGAAGATGGTATCTGTTCCCATCAAAGCTTTCAACAGAATTGCACACGTGAATGCAAGGCACATTCCAGGAGGCTAGGTCCCTGCCAATCACCCTCTCATAGGAACTCTGCTGAGGAAGTTTATGAAATGTCTCCTTACAAGTCAGTAGTGATTATTAACACCCCTGTTGCCAACTGAGATTTTGCTCCCATCACTTGCCCAGCAGGGATGATTGACAAGAATGGACACCTGTCATACACAAAATTATATCTTGGGTGTCAGGCATGAAGAAGCATTGTCATGCTGGGACCAAAGCAGCAGTAATGTTACCTCAACTTCTCTTCTAGGTGTTGGTTTTTTTCCTCCACAGAGCTCTGACTTCTGTTTTCCTTTAAATGCCTCAACTCAGGCATTTATAATAACTGCTAAAATATATGCTTCTTAGACTGTCAGAAAGACTCCATTTTTAGAGAAGGGGAAAAGGGAGCCTGTGAACAGACCTGATGTAAACTATGGCATCTGCTTGTTACCCTTTTCCTTCTGATTCTCTAGAGATGTTATTGTTATTCTTTGGCTTAAAAAAGAAAAGGACTTTCCTGGGTGCACAATTTAGGGGGACCTGGTTGTCCTTGGTGACAACTGCCTGACAGTACAGTTGGTGGTTTGAGTTCAGTATTGAATACTGGGGGTACCTGGCCTTCATCCACTGTTGAGAGCAATTGGGAAGGTACCCTCTGAGGGCATGGGACTTGGGAGAGAAACAGGGCAGAAGTGGCAAGAAGCTGACTTGGTGGTCCTCTTGTCCTTGTGAGGTCCTGGCCCTCAACTCTGGATGCCTCATGAACACACCTGGCTGTTCCACACTGTTCCACAGGCCTCTCAAACACAACGTTCACAAATAAATTCCTTAGCTCTATGTCCTCACACCAAACCCATCTCCCTTTTAACTCCTCATCTCATTAAAGGATACTAGATAGACTCCTAGGAGTCATCTAGGACTCTTCCTGTCTCTCTCAAGCAACACATCCTGTCTCACACTCAGCTTTGTCTACTTCCTAAATATCTCTTCAATCCATTCTCTGTATAGACACACACACACACACACACACACACACACACACACACACACAAAATACTGTCTTCTTTCAGGCCTACATCATCTCTCCCCCAAACTGCTACACAGTTAATTGGTCTCCCTGCCTCTAGTCTTATGTCCCCTCAAACAATTTCCCACCTGCTACACAGAAGTCTCTAAGTGCCAGCCTTATCTCGTTACCCTCTGGTCTCTTGCCCGCCTGGTATCAGTATCCTCTCCAGTGTAAAATTCACCTCTTTCCTATAGTGCACAGGGCCCTGGAATCCCACCTCTCCAGCCTTTCATTCCTCTCCTCCATAGTCAACATCTTGCTCTTCCCAACTTCAGGAGAGCATCTTAGTTCTACAGTCCTGTGTACTTCACACACCATCCTCTTTGCCTGGAATGTCCATCCCTGCCTGGCCAGCCTGGACAACTCTCCCTGCCCCTTCAAGTGTCTGTCAAAGCCTGACCTGCTCTTTTAAGCCTGTTCTTACCCATTTCGACCCCACTCTCAGTTATATGCTCCTTCTGTGTTTCTCATGGCATTCTAAGGACATCTCCATTTTAAAAGGTAACATAATAATAAAGGTAATAGTAATATAATAATTTTTCCAGTGGTCATGTATGGATGTGAGAGTTGGACTATAAAGCTGAGCATCAAAGAACAAAGATGCTTTTGAACTGTGGTGTTGGAGAAGACTCTTGAGAGTCCCTTGGACTGCAAAGAGATCCAACCAGTCCATCCTAAAGGAGATCAGTCCTGGGTGTTCATTGGAAGAACTGATGTTGAAGCTGAGACTCCAATACTTTGGCCACCTGATGTGAAGAGCTGACTCATTTGAAAAGACCCTGATGCTTGGAAAGATGAGGGCAGAAGGAGAAGGGGACAACAGAGGATGAGATGGTTGGATGGCATCACCGACTTGATGGACATGGGTTTGGGTGGACTCTGGGAGTTGGTGATGGACAGGGAGGCCTGGCGTGCTGCAGTTCATGGGGTCACAAAGAGTCAGACACAACTGAGCGACTGAACTGAACTGAATAATAATAATGTAATAAATACTATATTTTAGTTGTTTGTTGCCTCTCTCACCCACCAGACTGAGACTCCCACTTTACAGGTCTTTCTCCTACCACAGAGGGGCCTAAGACATGAAGGAGTTCAACATGCCCATTGAACAACTGAGTGAAAGAATGAATTCTATTAGCAACCCTATCTTTAATTCTAGAAGATTCACTTTTCCTTCTGCCCTCCCTCGCATGGCTGAAGTATCTGGCCAGTTCTGTCACTCTGCTGATCCACTTTGAACTTGCTGTCAGTGACAACCCTTGGCCTTTCTCCTCCCTTCTCATCCTGTACGTGGGCACTTGGCCAGAGAACAAACCTCTATATTGATCCCTATTAAACTTCATCTTGTTAGTTCTAGCCCCTTGCTCCAAGCCATTGAAATCTTTCTGAATCTTATTTATGTCATCCAATTAGTTATTCTTCCCAATCTTGTGTCTTCTGAAGATCTAAGAAGCTTGCCACCTATTCTCATCCAAAGCATTGATAAAACTGTCATTCAGGCTTGTATTTTCTGGGTAGAATACTGGGTGGCTCTTAAAATTACATTTATGAAATATGTGGTTTTTAAAGACATAAAAATTATGTCCACTATGATTGCAACTAACATAGTTGTAACTAGATGTGAAAATGAATGATAATCTATGAAGACAATAAAGAAACATGAAACAACAAGGTTGTATTTAGGTGGAAGGTTGTTACTGAATGCTGGGTCCAGGCACTATTACAAAATGAACTTGATATGAATTAATTCATTTAATCCTCACAATCCTCATAGTGCTATGAGGTAGGCACTACTATGATTATCCATTTTACAGATCAAGAAATTAGGGTACAAGGAAGTTAATCAGACTGTGCCCAGTCATACAGGTCGTAGTGGTGGAATCAGAACTTTAATCCAGGCATATAAGTTCCAGGTTGTGCTTTTATCCAAGGGTGTGGGTGTAAGACTGAGTTTGTAAAGTTATGTAAAATTAGTTGTATAAAGTTGCAATAATCATGGATACATGTAAAGCTAAAGAGGCCAGAGCCATTACCTAGCAGGTCACTTAGGACCCCCATGTAGATCATCATCATTCATTTGTAGCTGTTCCTACTTAATCATTGGTGATTTCTTTACCCAAATTCAGCGCATATATTCCCTTCTTATTTATTTGGATGCAAACTCAGTCCCCATCAAAGGCTCTTTTGTGGTTGTTGTTCCGACAGGTTTTAAAGGTCCTTATTGAGTATCTTCAAATTTTCTCCTAAATTCAATTCATAACCTTTCTACTGTTATCACAAGATGGCGTGCCACTCATTCATCCTTTCCTTACTTATGTGCTTCTATAATCTTTTATAGATTTACCTAACATTTATTCAGCAACTCCTATGATAATGATAATACTGAGTAATGATAATACTGAGTAAATGATAATACTGAGTAAATGGCATCCTTATCATCCAGAAGCATATAGTCTAACAGAGAACACAAATAAACAATTATAATTGTTATATGGCAATGATAATACTGAGTAAATGGCATCCTTATCATCCAGAAGCATATAGTCTAACAGAGAACACAAATAAACAATTAGAATAGCTACATTTTTAATGCTTTTGCTATGCCAAGCACTGTGCCAAGTGCATTACATGCAGAACCTTACATGATAGAAAAAGGTGGTTAAATGTTTTGACTCCAGAGTCAAAAGAGCTGGGTACAAATACTACCTCTGCCACTTTCTGCCTGTGTGACCACTTTGTGCATCAATTTCTTATCTGAAAAAAAAAAAGAATAAATAGTAGCTACTTCATAGAATTATTTTGAGAATCAAATATTACAATGCATGAGAAGCCTTTAGCACAGTGCCTGGCACACAGAGCACAATAAATGTTAGCAGTTAGTACTTATCTTACCACTGGCCATTTTAGAGATGAGGAAACTTGAAATTTAAAGAAGCCATGTGACTTTACCAAATTTTATAGTTAATATGTTTGTCATGTGCCTTTACCAAATTTTATAGTTAACATGTTTGTTTAGTGGCTAAGTTGTGTCCAACTCTTTTGCAACCCCCATGGACTGTAGCCCAGCAGGCTCCTCTGTCCGTGGGAGTTTCCAGGCAAGAATACTGGAGGGGGTTGCTATTTCCTTCTTCAGGGAATCTTCCCAACCTAGGGATTGAAGCCCACATCTTCTGTATGGATAGGTGGGTTTTTACCACTGAGTCACCAGGGAAGCCCAATTAATACATACAGAAGTTTTAAAGTTTGCTCTTAGCCACTCCCCTCTCCTGTCTCTACAGTATGATATGTGTGTCTATGTAGTAAGGCTAGGCTGCTATGGGAGAACAAAAGAGGAGCATCTGACCCTACCTTGTAGGAAAGGAATCAGGGGAGGCCTCTAGAAGAGCTGGGGCTTTAGCTGAGGCTGGCAGGTCAAACAAGAGTTGGGTAGAGAAGAAGACAGGACGGAAGTGGAGGCTACAGGTTGGGAGCATGGTGGGAGCATTCCAACCAGAGTCAGAAACTTGTCAAAGGCAGGTTGAAATAAGAAATTGCCAAGTCCAGTGAACTGCAAAATGGGTAGGGATGACCAAAAGATGACTATGCCTTTGCTCCCTGTGGGTTATCAGCACAACTTGGCACTGCTTTTTCCCAAGGAGCCGTTCTTTTCCAATACATCCTCCACTTCTTCACTGGTCAGAGTGAAATGCAGAGGGGTCAATCTTTACACTCCTTCTACCTTTAGAAAGATGAACTCATCTCAAAGATGAGACTTTCAGCAACTGTCATGAGGACCATAGTTCTTATCTCTATTCTACCAAGTCTCTCTTTGCTTCATGATCTATTAATATTTATGGATGGCTCCCAACATACACAAATCCCCTCTTAACTAGCTGGTAGGGATTTGTTTTGAAAGCAGTTAATACCAAGTCTTCTTGAATCTCTGTATCTTCACTTTGTGCCCCTTGTTGAGTCAGTAAGTTCTGTATACTAGTTGACTCTCTGCTAAATGAAAATGGACTCACTGTTTTCTCTGTTAATATCAAAATAGTATTCCTTTGGCATTTAGGATCCTGGGGTTTGGTCAACAAGTCTTTCCATCCCTGTGATGATTGTGTTATGGACCTGACCACCACATAATGGTCCCCTAGGTCATGAATTCAATTGAGTCTAGAAGCCATGGAGCTTCCTATAGATAGATCTCTAACTGGAATGTTCTTTTCTACCCCAAATGTCAATCACCCATTTCACCTGGGCATGCCTTTCAATAAGACATATTTTCCTGATGGCCAGATTGTATCATGACATTTTGTGCCCCATGTCAAGGGCATTTTCACTAACAACCACCAAAACCTGAGGAACAATCTTGTCCCCTTTCCTTATCTGTTATACAATCATACCTCTAGGGTCTCCCTGACTAGGATATCACCACAGTTTAGGATAGATTTTAAATGCCTGTACTTTCACTTTTAGGAATCTTTGTATAAGTCATTGGAATGGCTAGTAGTAAACTTTCCACTTAAGCATTAACCATTACAATTTTAATTGTTATGGGGCTTGGGGGTGGAGGAGAGAAACATCATCCATTCTGGAGAAGCAACCAATGAATTAAGACTTTGCCAGCATATTGATGACATATTTGCCCTGCTTGTGGCCTTGTTGTCAGTCATGCAATCAACAAACACTTTGTGAATGCTTTCTATATTCAAGGACACTCGACTTCCAGAGATTCTGGTTCTTCGGTGTCATTCCTATTTGCTGCAGCTGTTCCTGTTTTTCTAAGCCCTATATTCCTTGGCTTTTGTTATCCAGTTGCTAGGCTAGCTTCTTATGCCATTTCTGGCCTCCTGCCTGCCCTGACTTCTAATGGACACTGCTAGGTCCTAGATAGGCTTTCATAGCAGAACCAGATTCCTGCACCCCACATCTTTTCCATTTCTGACACTCTGTCTGGCTATGTGATACATTGTATTGCCTGGCCCTGACTTATAGAGTCTCCTGAAAATTCAGATCCTGTAATAGGTCTGACTTGGCCATATTCTTATTCTTGTTCTCTGGCCCCTGAAGTCCAGACTCTCATCTTACTGTTGATTTTTAAATGTTTCACCATCTGGCACTTACTTTCATCAAACAAAAAAAGATTTCTTCCTTCTTGGCTAGCTCTCAAGTAATATGATGCTGAAAGGATAGTGGGAGCTATCCACTATGATTAGAAAAGAGCCATTTAACAGATGGCAAAGGGCCACATGCATGTCCCAAAGGAGGTCACCTGAGAATCAGGCCAGTGCAGAGCACAAGCTTCATCAAAATGAACTAACCCTCGCTGTGAAACCCTTGCCTACTGAACATGCAATTATCAACAGGTTTGGAGTCTTCTAAACCTTAATCTAGTTATAACAGTAGTTGTATTATTAATATGTCTTCAATCATGTATTCAACAAATATAGTGCTGCAGAGTCGTGTTTGACTCTTTGCAATCCCATGGACTGTAGCTTGCCAGGCTCCTCTGTCCGTGGGATTTTCTCGGCAAGAATACTGGAGTGGATTGCCATGCCCTACTCTAGGGGATCTTCTTGACCCAGGGATTAAACCCACATCTCTTACATCCCCTGCATTGGCAGACAGGTTCCTTACCAATAGCACCACATGGGAAGCCTATTATATGCCAGGTACATAGTAGCTGTATGCCTGTCTCTTTTCTCATAGAGCTTACTTTCTAGTGGAGATGAATAGAAAATCAACATAGAAACAGAATTTACTTAATAATATAATTTTAGAGAGTTTTAAATGCTACCAAAAACCTGAAACAAGACAACAGGGTGGAGAGTAACTGGTGGGCCTACTTTAGGTAGAGTGACACCGGGGAATCTGTCTAAGGAAGTGATGATTGAGCTGAGACCTCAGTGATGACAAAGAGACAACCATGCAGAGATGGGGGATGAGCACTCCCAGACAGAGGAAATCTTTAAGACATTGCCCACGTATAACCCCCAAATGAACCCAAGAACCTGTCTCTAAGCTGCTCAAAATACACTGGGCTATAAAAACAACACATTTTGAGCCTTTCAAGAATTGAAAAGTTACATTCATCCTCAAAGTCGTATTTCTTGACTTCTCTGCCTCTTTCGTGTACTGGAGAAATGATTGGTTAGTGCCCGCCTGGGAGCTGGCTACTTTGTATTGCTATATGCACAAATTTCTGAATATGATGCAAAAGAAAATGTGGACCCCCAAAACATATCCTTGCAAAAGTTACATATTAATATTTGGATGTGGAGACTATGAGAAGAAACCATAATTTATGAAGCTATCCAATATAGAATAATGCAGTGGTTTGGGGAGGTCAGAAGTACCTGGATTTGAATTATGGCTCAGCACTTATAGCTTGGTCAAATTATTCAATCTCTGAACCTCTCTTTCCTCAGCAGTAACAATATCAGTCTTATAGGAATCATAATGTTAATATATGTAAAATGTCTAGTTGCTTTTATGGTTCTTCCCTGATGGATCAGATGGTAAAGAATCTGCCTGCAATGCAGGAGACCCCAGTTTGATCCCTGGGTCAGGAAGATCCCCTGGAGAATAGAATGGCTACACATTCCAGTATTCTTGCCTGAAGAATTCCATGGACAGAGGAGCTTGGCAGGCTACAGTCCATGGGTTGCAAAGAGTCAGATACAACTGAGCGACTAACACAACAGAAATGCTTTTATAGTAAATTCTCAGTAATTGTTAGCTAATATATCATTAAAAACAATTCATATAAATTTTTATTCAAGAATCCTTAAGCTACTCTACTGAGCTTAGCACCATTCTGGGCCCTGTGGGAACCACAAAAGAAGTATCAGAAATGGTTTAAGTTGCTCATGTTCACTTAGCTGACAAGTGTCAGAGCTGTTTTTAACCCAGGGAAGTCTAACCCAAGTACCATATTCTTAGCCATTGCACTCCTGCCTCTATGTAATTAGAAAGGTGGTAAGTCACATGGTCTGAAGATAAAGGAGAAAGTTTGGTGGAGGAAGTAGTGCTTGAAATAAGTCTTGGAAAATTAAAGGTTCTGTGTAGATTGAGTAGAAGGAGATGATATTCCAGGTGGAAGGGCAAGGCATAAGACATAGAAGTGGGAGCAAACAGACTTGGGTGGATTGTGCTGGAGAAGAGACCAAAATACGTAAGACCATCAGTCTACCTGCTGGGATGCAACCTCCTTATTAATTAATTAATTAAGCACGTTTTTGCTTTTTTCTTGCTCCTCCTCGAGAACTAACCTTCTCTTTGATCTCTTTTAGGCTCTTTGAAACCCTTCAGTCCCTCTTCTGGTCTGTATTCGGCCTTTTAAATCTCTATGTCACCAATGTGAAAGCCAGACATGAGTTCACAGAGTTTGTGGGAGCGACCATGTTTGGGACATACAATGTCATCTCCCTGGTAGTGCTGCTGAACATGCTGATCGCCATGATGAACAACTCCTACCAACTTATTGCTGTAAGTCACTTTGCTCTACAAGGCGACGGGTAGGTGGGTGGGTACCTTGGTTTCAGGAGTGGTCACAGTGGGCTGGAGCCCATTGGAAACTCAAGGAAAGAGTCCATCTGCCTTAGTTATTTTACACTAGCTTTTCTAGTTATTAGATTGAATTATTTATTTCTAAGGCAACTCAGTTTGGATTGTTAGTCCTTTGAATCTTAGTAATGTAGAAGATTACTAAGTGAAAACTCTTTACACTAGTAAAACTCTAGTGAATAAGAGTTTCTGGTTACCTGTTAAAACTATGTTTAAATCTCTGAATCCATTTTCTTGCCTTGGTAAGAAAAGCTCAGGAGGTATGAGCAGTTTGGCTATAACATGTCCCCTCACTAATCTCTAGGGTTGATTGAACTGATCCATTTCTCAGGCAGGAGGGAGGGCCTTATCTTCATCTTCACTGTAGACATCTTTCTCCCAAAACTGAACAGTCTATTTATTGCCAAGGACAACTTTCTCAGAGGGTGGTATTTTTTTTTTTTATCAAAAATATATGAGTGACTACAGTCCACTGTAAGATACTCTGAAATAGAGTTCTATGGCTGAATCTTTTTTTGACCATCATATTATCATTTGGATCAGTAGTGTTTATTACTCTAAACTAAAAATGGTGAAGGTATAGGATATGGGATCAGTGCAAGCCCTGTCTTGGTTTTTGATGTCAAAATAAATATCTAACCTTAGCTTATTTTCTTGTGATTTCTAAAAATGCAAGTGTTAGCAAAGAAATTGTGGCTACTTGAGGTCCTGTTTAATTAGATATCAATGAATTTGGATGTTCAGTTGTATACATAAATACCACATTTTCTTTATTCATCCACATATTAATGGATGATAAAGAATATACCTGCCAGTACAGGAGATGTGGGTTTGATCCCCATGGTCAGGAAGCCCCCCTGGAGAAGGAAATGGCAACCCACTCCAGTATTCTTGCCTGGGAAATCCCATGGACAGAGGAGCTTGATGGGCTACAGTCCATGGGGTCGCAAAAGAGTCAGATATGACTTAGCAACTAAATAACAACATCAATGGACACTTAGGTTGTTTCCATATCTTAGCTATAGTGAATAATGTTGCAGTGAACATGGAGGTGCAGATATTCCTTCAAGATAGTGATTTCATTTCCTTCAGATAAATACAGAGAAGTGCAATTTCCAGATCATATGGTACTTCTACTTCTAACTTTTTGAGGAAACTCCATGCTGTTTTCCATAGTGCCTGTAACAATTTACATTCCCATCAACTGAACACCAGGGTTCCCTTTTCTCCATTCCCTCACCACTACTTGTTATTTTTATTTTTATAATAGCCATACTAACTGTTATGAGGTGATATCTCACTGTTGGTCTTGATTTATATTTCCCTGATGAAGAATGATGTTAAGCAACTTTGTATGTACCTGTTGGCCATTTGCATGTCTGACTCAATGGTCTTTAATATCCTTGCCAGCTCTGATATTCTATGAGTCTGAGTGTCTATAGATGAACAGGTCTCAAGGTCCTTTCTAGCTTGAAATTCTCTCCATCTGTTGCTTTTGAAACAAAATAGTTTGTTTTCTCTCTCTCTCCCCTCCAAACCCAACTAGACCAACAACTCTGAAACACTCTATGCTCACTCCTAACCTGTCTCTGTAAGGGAGAAAGGCATATAGAATCTCAAGGGTTTATTTTTCCACCACTATGCCTAATATCCAAACCCCCTACCCCTACCAAAGATGGCAATATTTGTGCTGAGGCATTTGTCATTTTCTCTCTGGGCATCTTGCAGCTGATTGCTCCTAATGGCAGATAAAAAGGGAGATATTTTCTTGTCACCTAATGCAGGGCTGTGATGTTTTCCACTGAGTTTGGTGACATTTTGCTAGGACGGGTAGAAATCTTCAACTTCAGCTCTCTTGTCAGCAGCTGCTGGTAGTAAGTTGTGTTTCAATGCTGCCTACTGCTGCACCTGGAGAAAATGCCTCAGCTTGAGAGAAAGCTGGGGGTGGGGTTTGCAAGGAGATGTCCTTAATAGGGTCTATACCATCTCACACATCTAAAGTCATAGTGAACCATCCTGAATACTACCTGCTGCTTTGAGATCCTCTGTAAATGTGTCTTTACCATTTGGAACTGGCTCCAATGGGATCTGATTCCAAAGATATCTGGTTCTGTTTACATGGTAAAGACTAGCAAGTAGATTTGATTCCACTTGCCACATCTCTACTTCAGCCATGAATGCAGTCTTTAGAAAGGCCTAGACATGGGGGGAAGGTTTACAAGAAAGGAAGCCACTGAAGACAAATCTCTCCTACTTCAAAAGGTGGCACAGGGCTTTCCTGGTTGTCCAGCAGTTAAGAATCCACCTACCAATACAGGGGACATGGGTTCAATCCCTGGTTTGGGAAGATCCCACATGCCGCGAGGCAACTAAGCCCATGCACCACAATTACTGAGCTTATGCCCTAGAGCTGGTGAGTCACAACTACTGAAGCCCATGAACCCTAGAGACCATGCTCCACAAGAGAAGCCACTGCAATAAGTCCATACACTGCAACAAAGAGTAGCCCCCACTTGCCACAACTAGAGAAAGAAGTCTGCTTGCAGCAATGAAGACTCAGCACAGCCCCCCCCAAAAAAACAAGGAAGCACAGGCTGACTTAGTCTAAGTAGACACTCAGTTGTTGACACAGATTCACTGTCAATCCGTGATATATGAGCACCACAGCACACCACAGCTGTGCTCTGTGGTCTCAGCCAACATCAGCAAGTGAAGCTGGCCATGTTGTATATTATTATTACTAGTGTTGTTTGCAGTCAGCAGCGATTTACTTTCCTCCCTTTATTTTTCTCTCTCCTTGAGCCGCTCATTTTCCTCTGTGACACTTCCTTCAACACACCCACCTTGTCACTGCTGTGCCTGATATGTATACTCACGATTCCATCAAGTGAAGCTGTCCTTGATAACTTTTTCATCAAATTCACCCATATAAAAATATTAGATGGGAGAAACAGACCAGTCCCACCAAAGTCATTTAACTTAGGCCCTCTTCCTACCACAACTCACCCACAGGGGTCATGTCTGTTGCCTGAGATGGGTCCTCACAAAACATGAGGCTCATGATGAGCTGTGACCAAGCTTCGCTTGGCAAGTTAATAAGAAGCCTGGGTTTCTTTGGCTGCTGTGAAGTGTGCAGGCTAATGGTGAGAGCAAGTCCACAGCACTTGCCTCACTGAGCCACATCTCCTGGGGAGAGGCCGTACACATGGGATTGGTTATCTGCCTTGGAGTGGCAGTGCTTGGAGGCTTAGATGATGGATGAACTCTCCCACTGCATAAGACAGCCATGCAAATGGAGACATTCATCAGAAAAAAAAAAAAAAAAACAACAAAAAAACAGAAAAACAAATGTGGTGGCACAGAAACAGCAGGTAAGGGTGGAAGGGGCCACTGCACACCATGGAAGTATGCAAAGGCAGGCAGTGTCCCCACCTTCCCCTGATCATCTGAGACCAACCTCAGACTCTGAGCTCAGAAAAGAAGGCAGGACTTCACACACTATGTAGCAGATAAACAACTGTTAGGCACGGATATGCTATCCCCACTTGTAAAAAGATTAAAGAATTTTCATACCAGTTGGTAAATAGCTACAGCTCCGGCTATTGTCTCTAGGATGCCTCCAGGCCACTCAACAATCCTGCAAGTAAAGGGTAACACCTGGAGCAGCAGGTATTCTCCACGTCCCTGCTCCGGGGCTATTGTTGGCATATATTCTGATTGGTTAGTTTCTCAAACAGCTGATTATTGTGGGGGGGGGCACAAGGCTAAAATGCTGCCTCAAGATTTCCCACCCTAATCATTAGGACCATGACTATGATGAGATAGCACACCTGTGATTACATTGCATTACATGGCAAAAGGGGTTTTGCAGATATAATTAAGGTTACCACACAGGAAGAGTATCTAGGTGGGCCTAATCTAATCTCATGAGACTTTTAAATGCAAAAAAGAATGTCAGAGGTTTGAAGTACATGGAGGATTTGGTGTGTCATTGCTGGCTTGAAGATGAAGGGAACCATGTAGTAAAAAATATGGACGGTGTTTAGGAGATGAGTACGGCCCCCACTTGACAGCCTGCATGGACAAGGGGATCACAGTCCTCATACCACAAGGAAATAAATTCTGCCAACAACATAAACGAACTTGAGACAGATTCGTCTCCAGAGTCTCCAGATAACAGCTGAGCTATGCTGACACCTTGATTTCAGCCTTGGGAAGGCCAATGTGATGGGAGTGGAGTACATAAAGGGGAGACAAGTTGGAGATGAGGTCATGGAGGTGAAGGATAGATCAAGTAGGGCCTGATAAACCTTTGTGAAGACTTTGGATTCTTCTCTGAGTGAAATGGGGAGCTGTGGGAGGGTTTTAAACAGAGGAGGTACATGATGGGAGTTGGACCATAAAGAAGGCTGAGTGCCAAAGAACTGCTGCTTTTGAATTGTGGTGCTGGAGAAGATGCTTGAAACTCCCTTGGACTGCAAGGAGACCAAACCAATCAATCCTAAAGGAAATCAGTCCTGAAAATTCATTGGAAGGACTGATTCTGAGGCTCCAGTGCTTTGGCCACCTGACGTGAAGAGCTGACTCATTGGAAAAGACCCTGATGCTGGGAAAGATTGAGGACAGGAGGAGAAGTGGGCAACACAGGATGAGATGGTTGGATAGCATCACCAACTCAATGAACATGAATTTGAGCAAGCTCTGAGAGATAGTGAAGGACAAGGAAACCTGGCATCCTGCAGTCTATGGGGTCACAAAGAGTCAGACACAACTTAGTGACTGAACAACAACATTGTGAATTAACTGGCATTTTAATAAGATTGCTGTGGCTGATTGAGAAGAGATGGAATGGTACAGGGACAGAGACAAATTATGAGACCATTGCATTGGCCACATAAGAGCTGTTGGTGGCTTAGACAAGGGTGGTCATGATGGACACAAGAAATAACACTCCATCAACATAACTGTGTACTCTTAGTATCCAAGAACTGTTAATAAAACCAAATAAAACAGCAACACTGCCAGCCAAGTCACCTAAGGGATGGTATATCCTCTTCCCAGGTGAAGAAGCTGCTCAATTCAAGTTGTAGAAATTTTGTAACATTGGAGTTAAATTTTTATAACTGTCTGTTCCCTTTGAGATGCCCTCAAGCAATCTAGATACCAATTTTTCTCCTTGCTGCTTAGACTTTTCGCTGTTGCTAAACTATTGTCTGGAATCTTATCAGAAATTGCTACATTTAATTAACAAGAAAACATTCAGAATGGCAGAGGACATTTTCACAGTACCTCACCACCACCCAAACCTATGAAAACCTGCTGATCATCCCATTTCGGTCAACAATCTACATCTGCTGGAAGGTTCTGAAAAATCCACAAAGGCTACATGCTATAAATGATGTAAAGACATAGTAGATGCCTTTGCTGCTACTGCTGCTGCTGCTGCTGCTTTTGGGGAGCTTTAAATCCAGAGGGAAAAGTCTGACGAGTTAAATAACAATAGTGCTATTACCCTGAGCATATAATAGTAGTGATTGCAGAGAGCATAGACTCAGGAGTAGTCTGCCTGCCTGGATTTGAAACCTGGACTCTTGCCACTTAGTGTAGTTGGGGTAACTGAACTTCTTTCTGCCTCATTTGACTCCTCTGTAAAGTGGGGGTGCATAATTAGGCTTTTCATCTGCTGCTTACCCTCAGATCCACTCCCTGTTCATTTCCTGCATTGGTCTGTATCAGGGAACTACATTTCCCATAGTCCTTTGCCATTTGCTTCTGTGTGGGATTGACCAACCGGAAGGAAGGAAGAAGAGAGAAGCTAGGATATTTCTTTCCCATGTCCAACCCACTTTTTGTGGCACTTCCAGCAGCAGCTGTGTTTCCTACAGGGCTCACCTCTGGTAGCTCCAGCTACCACCAGGCATCCCCCTCTCCTTGGCTCCAGCTTCTGCAAGGCAGCCCCATCTTGGCTCTAGTTCCCACCAGATAGACCCAGTCTCCAAGCTCTGGAAACACCACTCACCATGTCTTCACGCTGTCCCTCTAACTCCAGGGATAAGAGGGGCTTCCTGTTGTTGCTAATCGTGAGTTGCCTCAGTGCCTCCTGTTTGGTTCCCGACTCTTCCATCCCCTGTGACTAATCTGTATTAAATCTCCTATGTTTGAAAGGCTTAAAGTGATTTCTGTTTTTCTGGCTACCTCCCAACCAGTACCTATTTGATTGGGTTGTTGTGAGGCTGATTTAGGAAGAACACACTGAGTTGAGCATTGGAGGTCAAATTTGGAAAGACAGAATAGTGGGGGCAGCTTTTTGATCTCAATCCCTGGGGGCTTCCCTTGTGGCTCAGCTGGTAAAGAATTCATCTGCAATGTGGGAGACCTGGGTTCAATCCCTGGGTTAGGAAGGTCCCCTGGAGAAGGGAAAGGCTAGCCACTCCAGTATTCTGGCCTGGAGAATTCCATGGACTCTATAGTCTATGGGGTTGCAAAATGTCAGACACAACTGAGTGGCTTTCACTTCACACTGGCAGAGTAATAGCTGGCATGTTCTGTGTGTGCTAAGTCGCTTCAGTGTCTGGCACTGTGTCTGACCCTTTGCAACCCTATGGATTGTAGCCCACCAGGCTCCTCTGTCCATGGGATTCTCCAGGCAAGAACACTGGAGCAGGTTGCCATGTCCTCCTCCAGGGGATCTTCCTGACCCAGGGATCGAACCCGCATCTCTTACATCCCCTGCTTTGGCAGGCAGATTCTTTGCCACTAGCGCAACCTGGGAAGCCCAATAGCAGGCATACCAGCAAGGATTGGCTTGGTGTTGACTGGAGGGTGGGGGCAGTGCTGTAAAGAGTGTAGAAGCTTGCCTCCTTTCTACCTCTCATCCTTATTCCCCATGAAAATATCTTCAAATGGGAAGGAAGTCCTCCCTGTGCCAACAGGGACTATGTTCCCGCAAGGAGTGGAAGCATGTCGACAAGTCATGTCTCTAGAAGCTGGATGACAAAGTTTAGAGCCTGCCTTTAGAAAAATAGTTTTTAAAGATGAGGTCTGCTTTTGTGGCTTCCCACATCCCCATGCTGAGTCCTCATGTTGCTGTCTACTTGGCTTAGCACAGCACTTGGGGTTAACTGCCTTACCTTACCTGGACAAGCCCGTGGCCTGGCCTCCACCTCTAGTCTCAAGCTGAAGTCTTTCTCATTTCCCTAAGGCTTAGAGAAATCAGAAATAAGAATACAGTGAGTATCTGGTATAGATACAAGCCTTTATTAAATCCCAGGCACTTTCTATTTAGTATCATACAGCACTTCCCTGGTGGCTCAGTGGTAAAGAACCCGCCTGCCAATGCAGGAGATGTGGGTTCAATCCCTAGATCGGGAAGATCCCATAAAGGAAATGGCAACCCTTTCCAGTACTCTTGCCTGGGAAATTCCATGGACAGAGGAGCCTAGGAGGCTATAGTCCATGGGGTGGCAAGTGAAGACTTTAGCAACTAAACAACAACAATCATTATAACTACTATCAGTAAAACTACTGGGGACTTCCCTGGTGGTTCAATGGTTGTGAATCTGCCTTGCAATGCGGGGGATGCAGGTTTGATTCCTGTTGGGAAACTAAGATCACACATGCCACAGGGCAACTAGGCCCACACACCACAACTAGAGAGAAGTGTGCTGCAACTAAGATTCCAGGCAGCCAAATAAATAAATATTTTTTAAATAAATAAATAATAAAACTACCACTTATTGAGCACTTATAATGTGCCAGACGCTATACAAAGCACTTTTCATGTATATTTTCTCATTAAATCCCTACAACTACCTGAGGAAGGTACTATTATTGATTCAATTTTATAGGTGAGGAACAGAGGCACAAAGCTAAAGTGACTGGCCCAAGGGCACACCCTTCATAAGAGCACCAGCAGGTCTGTCTGATCCAAAGTGATAATGACACCACACACCTCCTTTCCTGCATGAACCCAAGCCCCCAGGCCCTGGTGCACACCCTCCACTCTATCCCACCCAATGTCAGACTCCCCCCAGCTTTGCCTCTCCACTTGGTTCACTGACTCACTGATACTCCCATGGGTTCTAACCAGAGGGATCTTCTATGGAGTCTTCTTTGGTTCCAGAGACTAAGTGACTTATTCTGTTTTCCTGAGGTCAAATCCCCTAACCACCAACTCCCCAACACACACACACACGCACACACTTTCTTTTCCCTTTTTTTTTTTTGCCCACCAGACTTCAAACTTCTGGTTTCTTGTTAGTTCTGTCCCTAATATCCCCAGCCTCCCCAAACAATCACACAACCCACCTAAAATCATCACACCCACAGAGGGTAAAAAGTTCAGAGCTACTAAGCTTATTTGCGTGACAAGAACTCCTCATTCAACTTACACATGCTGCCTTGGGATCTCTCAGCCCTTTTCCTTCTCAAACAGTTTTTGGATACTTTAAATTCTCTTGAAACTATATCCACAGCAGTAAATAGACTGACTATCCACACTCCAGCTGCAGTTGGGGAGAGAGGAGCATTCTCTTGGCACACGCTGCTGCTGCTGCTGCTGCTGCTGCTTAGTCGCTTCAGTCGTGTCCAACTCTTCGCGACCCCATGGACTGCAGCCTACCAGGTTCCTCCGTCCATGGGATTTTCCAGGCATGAGTACTGGAGTGGGGTGCCATTGCCTTCTCTGGGGAAATGCTGCAGGGAGCACCAAAGGCTGACTTTTCAGACTGCTAGCCCTGCGTGGGCCTGGCCCTCCCTCTGGTAGTCTAACACAGAAATGGATTCCTCTGTCATTCTGCATCCATGCCCTTGCATGGTTTTGTCTGAGAGCCCATATCTGCTGGTGATGAGAGTGCTTTGCTTCAAAACACTGAGCCTTCAATGCCACCTGCTGCCTGGTAATGATTTTGGTGACTGACAAAGATTCAAGTGGGAATGGGAAGTGGACAAATGAGGGAAGTGAGTTTCCTTATCCTGTGCTAAAGGTCAACCCAACAGGGCAGATGCCTGAGCTCCTTCTCTGCATCCCAGACTCACTTGTACTGGATGTTCATCAGGAACATAAGTAGCATGGAGACTCCATCTTGGGTAACTCAAACAGAAACACGATCAACTATGTGAGTGATGGAAAGGGCCTAATGCCCAAAAAATACCTCTTCCCTCATGCCAGCTGGTGCTTTTACTCTTTCATCCATTCACTTAACAATAAATATCTCCTGGATGGATAAATTAATGAATTTAACAAATGCTTATTGAGAGACTACTATATACCCTATGCTGGGGATACAGTAGGTAATGGGAGCAAGAAAGATGTGGTCTCTGTTCTCATGGAGTTGATAGTCATAGAACTACAGTTTCAATTTCCACTATTTGCATTTCATTTCTTTACCTTAAGACTGCACCTTTTTTGAGTCATGAATTGTTTTGATAATCCTATGAAGCAAATATGCATGTGTGCGTGTGCTAGGGTCACTTCAGTCATGACCAACTCTTTGCAATTCCATGGACTGTAGCCCACCAGGCTTCTCTGTCCATGGGATTATCCAGGTAAGAACACTGAAGTGGGTTGCCATGCCCTCCTCCAGGGGATCTTCCCAACTGAAGAATAGAACCTGCGTCTCTTATATATCTCCTGCATTGGCAGGCAGGTTCTTTACCACTAGTGATACCTGGGAAGCCCATGCACGCATACAGTTTAGCATAAAATCTCAGAGGATTCAGAGACATCCTCCCATTGTTCTGAAATACCTCACTTTGGGACCTTGTCCCCACTTAAAATGCAAATAGGTTTTAAGCTGTTAGCAGGTGACTTATGACTCCTTGTGAGTTCAATCCCTTACTAAGATCAAGTTTTCATGGTGAATCAAGCAAGTGAGAGAAGTGTACCTGAAGAAGGGGGGACAACAATAAGAGAAAGAGATTAGAAGCACTGAAGGAAAATGTCACCATCATCACAATTTGCAAAGGATCAGATCTTTTTAACAATCCCCAACATTCAGAAAACTAAGATCATGGTATCTGGTCCCATCACTTCATGGGAAATAGATGGGGAAACAGTGGAAACAGTGTCAGACTTTATTTTTTGGGGCTCCAAAATCACTGCAGATGGTGATTGCAGCCATGAAATTAAAAGACACTTACTCCTTGGAAGGAAAGTTATGACCAACCTAGATGGCATATTCAAAAGCAGAGACATTGCTTTGTCAACAAAGGTCCATCTAGTCAAGGCTATGCTTTTTCCAGTAGTCATGTGTGGATGTGAGAGTTGGACTATAAAGAAAGCTGAGTGCCGAAGAATTGATGCTTTTGAACTGTGGTGTTGGAGGAGACTCTTGAGAGTCCCTTGGACTGCAAGGAGATCCAACCAGTCCATCCTAAAGGAGATCAGTCCTGGGTGTTCATTGGAAGGACTGATGTTGAAGCTGAAACTCCAGTACTTTGGCCACCTGATGCGAAGAGCTGACTCATTGGAAAAGACGCTGATGTTGGGAAAGATTGAAGGCAGGAGGAGAAGGGAATGACAGAGGATGAGATGGTTAGATGGCATCACCGACTCAATGGACATGGGTTTGGGTGAACTCCGGGAGTTGGTGATGGACAGGGAGGCCTGGCGTGCTGCGGTTCATGGGGTCGCAAACAGTCGGACACGACTGAGCAACTGAACTGACTGACTGAAGTCAAAGGTGCTTTCAACCTCTACATAAAGTAACAACTATTGATGGACAATCTGGAGAGAAGCAGAGAAGACCTGGACTTCGTATGGATTGGCCTCTGAATGTGCTCTTCATAGGCTACAAATAATTTTGGTGGAAACTTCAAATGCCCATGGCCCACAGGCCATGGTTGACAAATGTGTACTTGGCTTCTGCCTTTAGTCTTGTCCTGAGCATCAAGAATCAGTTGACTAGAAAGCTATCTGATACAAATGTTCTTTAATTTCTGAGCAACTTAAGGTTTAGAAACTAAATGTGAGAGCTGACTAATATTAAGAAGCTTAATATTAATATTAAGAAGTTCTCTCCCCTGCTGTGGTCACTGGAGCCCTACATGTAGGTCGGCTCAGCATGGAGACAGCCTGGGCCAGGAGGTGGCCTGTAGCTACAACACAGAAGCCAAAATACCCCAGAAGGAGCCTCAGAAGTTATGACCTACTGCAATACCCTGCTTCTTACTTGCAATCTGACAGCAAAATTACATTATCTTAGCTGTCAAGGTATACCCGACTTTATTTAAAAGAGGATAATAGAAATGATCTAAGAGTAAAAAATTGGTGTGAGAGGTAACTGTATTTCTCCCCCTCTTATTTTCCATTCTTCCATCATGGGAGTTTGATTTTCCTCTGTTCTCTTTCTCAATTTTCCCTGTATGTTTGAATTTTTAGAAGTACCTGTGTGTATAAAATTTTAAGATAATCACAAAGGCTTGATGAGAAACAGAATTATCTCAAAGCTTCTCTTAATAAATGTGGCATGTCAGGAATCACCCAGAGTGAAAGAAAAGAAAGTATGATAGGCCTTCTCATTCATTAAAAAATCAGCACCAATTACTAAAGAAGGCTTGGATAGCTGGAACCAGAATCCTCTCACTGACTTCATCAAAGTTCCCATTGGCCTAGGCCTCCAGATTTTTGCAGGCACAGAGAAGTTTGCATTGCCCAGTGAATCCTCAAGGAAGTTATTCCATAGTGTGTTTCTCTTAATACTAATGCAGAGACACTTAATACTCAAGTCCCTCCATCCTTAACCAGGATACACTGTATGACATATAGTGAATAAGTGAAAGTGTTGTTTGCTCAGTCGTGTCCGACTCTTTGCAGCCCCATGGGTCACAAAGAGTCAGACACGACTGAGCGACTAAACAATAGCAACAACAACAAAGAGCCAGAAGATGTGGATTCTAGAGCTGCTTTGTGTGGTGTGTGTGGTCAGTCATACAGTTGTGCTGTTCCTTCTGACCTTGCATAGACCAGGGCATTCTGTTCCCAACTTTGTTCTTCATGCTATTCCTCAATCAAAATGTATGCATCCTATGTTCTACTCCAATGAGGCTTACCTTCCTCATATCCTCATATAACAATGGAGAGTACTAGTGTCTACTGGGAGAGCATTACATTTTTTTAATTTATTGAATTCGCCAAAAAGAAGTTTGTGCAGGTTTTCCATAACATCATATGGAAAAACCTACACAAAATTTTTAGCCAACCCAGTATATCATCCAGGCTTCCCTGGTAGCTTGACAATAAAGAATCTGGCTGTGATGCGGAAGACCTGGGTTCCATCCCTGGGTTGGGAAGATCTCTTGGAGGAAGTTATGGCAACCCACTCTAGTATTCTTGCCTGGAGAATCCCATGGACAGAGGAGTCTGGCAGGCTACAGTCCATGGGGTCACAAAGAGTCGGACACAACTGAGGAACTAAGAACACACAGAATATATCATCTAATCTCCCTGAGACTTTTTTTCTTCTCCTCACACCCCTCAGCCCACCTTGTGGTAAGAGAGTGAGGACAAGAAGAAGAGAAAAACAGAAACTATTCAGATGACTACAGACAAGTTAGTGAGGGATTGAAGAAGCTGTGTGCTCCTGCTAGTTGATTTCCTGAGAAATTGTGAATTAAAAACTGCCCAAACTTCATTCTGACTCAGAAAATAGATGATTTATTTGAAGGCAACAGAGTAAGTCAGAGGTGGATTATGGAGGAGGGAATTCTGGGGATCCAGTGCCCTCATTTTATTTGCCACTTTTCCTTCAGCATACCTTGGACTTAGAGAGGAAAAGATAAATACGCTCCATTATTTATGACCTGTGTTGTTTTTATGAGCATGCTTGTGTTCCATATACTAAGTGGTCTCTGAAGAAAAGCCAGTCTGCTTGTGAGGACCTTGCAGAACCATTCTAGAAGATGGAAAGCAGATCTTTTTGGGTCTCAGGGACCTAACACACTGGATCAATTTGCAGTTGTCTTTTGTTCTGCCACTTTTATTGTCCTTAGTATGAGACAGTCTGCTACCTTCTTATAAGAAAGACAACAAACAGGAACCTTGAGGGTGTTAAACTGTGTGAAATAAATCAGAGAAAGACAAATATTGTATGATCTCAATTATATGTAGAATCTTAAAAAAAAAAATCATAGAAAAAGAGACTCAATTTGTGGTTACCAGAGGCAGGGGGTGTGGAGGTGGGGAAATTGGATGAAGGTGGTCCAAAGATACAAACTTCCAGTTATAAGATAAACAAGTCCTGGGGATGTTATGTACAACATGACGACTGTAATTAACACCACTGTATGGCATATTTGACAACTGCTAAGAGAGTAGATCCTAAAAAGTTCTCATCACAAGGATAAAACCTTTTTTTCCTTTTTTGTATCTATATGAGATGATAGATGTTCACTGAACTTACTGTGGTAACCACTTCACAATATATGTAAGTCACATCACTATGCTGTACTCCTTAAACTTATGCAGTGCTTTATGCCAATTACATCTCAGTAAAATTGAAAGGAAAAGTAATAAATTCTGCAGAGAATGTTAAATAAACATGATCAACACATACACCCCTGCCAAAGAAAGACCAAAGAGTGCCAAGCCTGAGTAAGCACCAAATATCCATTTTCTCCCTGGCCCCATCCCCACCCATTCATTAGTTGAAAGGGCATCTCTTTGACTGAATAATGCACACATTAA
Organism: Bos indicus; assembly: GCF_029378745.1. Classification (NCBI taxonomy): domain Eukaryota; kingdom Metazoa; phylum Chordata; class Mammalia; order Artiodactyla; family Bovidae; genus Bos; species Bos indicus. The sequence goes on along the minus strand of NC_091789.1, from coordinate 65,756,348 downwards.
GAAACCCTGGGGATATATGTATACATATAGCTGATTCACTTTGCTATACAGAAGAAACTAATAAAACATTGTAAAGCAACTATACTCCAATAAGAAAAAAGCCTGGGGAGACTGCTGCATGAGTGCTCAGTCACTTCAGTGGTGTCCAACCCTTTGCAACCTCATGGACCATAGCCCACCAGGCTCCTCTGTCTATGGGATTCTCCAGGCAAGAATACTGGAGTGGTTTGCCATGACCTCCTCCAGGAGATCTTCCCAACCCAGGGATTGAGTATGCATCTCCTGTGTCTCCTGCATTAGCATGCAGGCTCTTTACCACTAGCACCACGTGGGAAGCCCATATCAGTTATTAATTCTGACTTTTCCCCTCCTTCCTTCCCATGTCTTCTCTCCATAGTAGCTGGATAAGTCAGTTTTTTTTTCATATTGTTGAGCAGCAAGATAGCATTATCTTTGGAGGTGCACAAATTATACCTACTACCCACTGTCCCATCGACAGAGGGACAAAAGGCAGTGGCCATGGGAAGTCAGGGACATGTAGGAAGGTGGGAGAGCTGCTGTTCTGCTGCTTTGGCTTGCTGAATACACCTGGATAAGCAAGCAGAATCCAAAAATTAGTGTTTCTGAAAAGATGTTCAAGAATCACTTGTGTCAAAACCACCCAAAGAAGCTTGTGAAACAATGAAGATTCTAGAAGTGCCCCCCTCCCATCCCCACAGTTCAGTTCAGTCACTCAGTCATGTCTGACTCTGCGACCCCATGGACTGCAGCACGCCAGGCTTTCCTGTCCATCACCAACTCCCAGAGCTTGCCCAAACTCATGTCCATTGAGTTGGTGATGCCATCAAACCATCTCATCCTCTGTCATCCCTTTCTCCTCCTGTCTTCAATCTTTCCCAGCATCAGGGTCTTTTCCAATGAGTCAGTTCTTTGCATCAGACGGCCAAAGTATTGGAGTTTCAGCTTCAGCATTAGTCCTTCCAAAGAAATCCCAGGGCTGATCTCCTTCAGAATGGACTGGTTGGATCTCCTTGTAGTCCAAGGGACTCTCAAGAGTCTTCTCCAGCACCACAGTTCAAAAGCATCAATTCTTCTGCGCTCAGCTTTCTTTATAGTCCAACTCTCACATCCATACATGACTACTGAAAAAAAACATAGCTTTTACTAGACAAACCTTTGTTGGCAAACTAATGTCTCTGCTTTTTAATATACTGTCTAGGTTTGTCATAGCTTTTCTTCCAAGGAGTACGAGTCTTTTAATTTCATGGCTGCAGCCACTATCTGCAGTGATTTTGGAGCCCCCCAAAATAAAGTCTCTATCCATTTTTTCAAGTCTGAAGTGAGACCCAGGCATATGCATTATGACACACCAGGCAAGTCTAATAAGGCCTTGACGTTTGAGAACCTCTGATGTAAACAAATCTTAAGTAGTTCCCTGGACATCATTGGCCATGCTCAACCTCTCTACTCTTCCTGATTTTTCTTAATGTTGCCTCTTTCTGGAAAGTTCTTAACCTCCATCTCTGCATGGAGAAATCCTGCCAATCTCTCAAGGCCCAGCTCAAATACAAGCTCTTTGTTCGCTCCTTCCCTGCTTCCTGGTCCCCAGCTGCACACAGCTGGGGATTGCTCGTGAAGCAACAAGACAGGGGACTGGTTGGTATCAGTAATGGAATGTGAGGGGAGTTGGGAGCATGAGGATGAGAGAGATGGATGGAGTTAGTGCCTGGGTTGTGAGCTTTGCCCTGGTGTTTAGCACTGAAATTTGTGTACTCAAGCTTTGGTTGTTTCAGGGACTGGAAACTTGCATAACCAGTAAAAAAGTAACACTCATGAAGTCCTTGAGAGGTCAGAGCAGCAGTTTCCCCCACCTAGCAACATAATCCAGAGAAGGCACTGGCAACCCACTCCAGTACTCTTGCCTGGAAAATCCCATGGATGGAGAAGCCTGGTAGGCTGCAGTCCATGAGGTCTCTAAGAGTCAGACACAACTAAGCGATTTCACTTTCACTTTTCACTTTCATGCATTGGAGAAGGAAATGGCAACCCACTCCAGTGTTCTTGCCTGGAGAATCCCAGGGACAGGAGAGCCTGGTGGGCTGCCGTCTATGGGGTTGCACAGAGTTGGACATGACTGAAGCAACTTAGCAGCAGCAGCAACATAATTGTTGGAGGAATTAGTGGCCGTTTAATCCCTGGGAATGGAAGTGGGTGAGGGGGCAGACCTAATGGCTGCTCAATGGACAACTGCCAGGTGTTCAGTGGGAAGGAAGACCTGTTTGTAACACCCATTGGGGGGGCTCTTGCAGTCTGGGGATATTGGGGGGCATCAGTACTAGGGTACAGGGAGTGCTGGAGGCAATGGATGGGTAAGGAGCAGAAGTGGAGGGGAGAGCTCTCTGTTTGGCCTCGATGTTTTGCACCTGAGTTTGTGTGCTTGGCTTGAAGTTACCATAAAGGCTCTAAACTACACAAACCAGCATCAAAGTCATTCCTGGCAGGCCTCAAAATGATTAAAATTGGCTCCCCTCTAGACCATTGCACATGCACACAAAGTTGGAGGTAGTGCCTGGCGGAGGATGGTGATACTCACTGAGGGCTACTTTCTCTACTTCAGTGCCTCCGAGAGATTGTGGCAGGTATGGCTCCTTCCATATTTTGAAGATTCCTGTGTATTTTTTAAATGAATGAAGACTAAAATGGAGTTACAAAAATGATGACATATTTCAAATGCTTACATTCTTTAAAAATTGCCCTAAGGCAAACCCACAATACAATGTATGATGTCTGCTGAGGTCCAGAAATCTGCATTTTTAACAAATGCCCCATATGATTCTGATGCACACCAACATTTGAGAAGTATGCTCTGAATTTTACCAGAAGAAAGCTTTCTAAAGTGAGGAAGACTTCCCTTGAAATGCCAGGGAAATGAATTGTCCCACCTTGACAATTGTGCATTTCATGGCAATTTGTATTGCTATGGGGCCCAAGACTCCTGGAAGTAGTTGTTCTCCTTAAAGGCTTTGATTAGTTCTGCTCTGCGATGTCTGTGCCTGCCACTCTCCCTTTGCATTATGTTGTAAAGCTTTCCAGTCTTCTAGGGCAAGATGGTTACTGGCAGGAGAGCTGAGAGGGTGCCTAAGAATTTATCAAAAACTGGTAAGAAATCGGTTTTGTAGTTTGATTGCAAGAAAAATAACCTTGTGCTTAGATTTGTTGAGAAATGTGAAAATGAACAGACACATTCCTTTGACATAGCTGCGGCCATGTGTTCCAAATCTGAGCAAGTCAACAATGTTTGAGAGTATGATCTATATTACACTGGCAGTGAGAAAGGAGCTAAGCAGAAGTCCTCACCTGGTTGCTCTATAGAAGCTGATGATATCAAAGACAATGAAAGCCAGACACATGATTAGAACACATGTGTAAGGATGTGTATCACTACAATCACATTATGGTAGCACAAAAGTCCTGAAAATTTTGGAAATTTGGAAGAGGAAGGACCACAGCCTATGATTGTGTAGGTTTTTGTCTTATACAAAAGCACCCAGCAAGGGGATGATCTTGGAGAATATTGAAAAGTCATAGTTGGGTAGAGACAGTATGGCAAAGTATGGGAAAGGGTATCATCACCAAACATTGAACAATTTAAAAAGTCTGTCTGATTTGTCTATCACCTAAGGTAAAAGGCCAGCTTATATAAGGTGAATGAAAATCTCTTGGGCATCATACATTTAGAGAGATTTAGACAAATATGACTACAAAGACCATGTCTGTCATCAGGCAATTCAAAGCAGATCAAGGGTTGAAAATAAATTTCCACATGCCAAATTATAATGTTGTCCATATTGTTCACTGCTAAAATCCCAGTTCCTCACAACTAGCAGGCAGTCAATATATCCTGGTTGAATGAATGAATATCTGGATGAATAAGTACCTTACTCATTACTTTACAGCTCACACTGTATAACCAATCCTCCCAGGTGGTCTGCTATGTCCCAGTCTTCATGATTCAGGTGCTACCTCTGTATTCTAATTGTGTTCAGTGTGGTATTCACACCACCATTAGAGGACAGTCATCTTGCTATACCCAGCATCCATCAGAATATCTGGAATATAGTAGTTGTTCAAGAAAAGAATAGAAAAAAATGAATGATGGGAATGTAAATTGGTACAGCCACTATGGAAACTGGAAACTATGGAAACCAGAAACTAAAAAGAGAGCTACCATATGACCCTGCAATCCCACTCCTGGGCATATATTGGAAACAATGAAAGCTCTAATTTGAAAAGATACATGCACCCCAATGTTCACTGAAGCACTATTTACAATAGCCAAGACATGGGAGCAACCTAAATGTCCATTGACAGAGGAGTGGATAAAGAAGATGTGGTATATACATATAATGGAATATTACTCAGTTGTAAAAAAAGAATGAAATAATGTCATTGGCAGCAACATGGATGGACTTAGAGATTATCATATTAAGTGAAGTAAGCCACAAAAAGACAAATATTATATATAATTTATATGTGGAATCTAAAAATAGTGCAAATGGACTTATTTACAAAACAGAAACAGACTCATGGACATAGAAAACAAACATGCTTACCAAAGGGGATGGGAGGGGAGCGGTAAATTAGGAGTATGGGGTTAACATATACAAACTACTATATAAAAAATAGATTACAAGGACCTACTGTATAGTTCAGGGAACTATACTCAATATCTGGTAAGAAACTATAGTGGAAAATATATATATTCTTATGTATGTATACATATATATTATATATACACATAACCAAATCACTTTGCTGTATACCCAAAAAATAATATTGTAAATCAATAATACTTTATTTTTTGTGTAAATCAATAATACTTTAATAAAAATAAAACATTAATTTAAAAAATGAATGAATAGGTATACAATGAATTTATATGTGATAAATGAGTGGGAAAAGACCAATGAGAGGACAATTTGCAATAACTTCTCTGCCAAATTATTACATAGTAAATCCCAATGTGAGGTCACCTGAGCACAAGGGGAATGGAATGGTATCAACTGGGGTCCTTGAGATGTTTTTAAAATATTTAGGAAAAAAAATAAAATATTTAGAAAAAATTATATCCTCACCTGATTGGAGTAGGTACAATGAGTGGGCACCAGAAAGATTCTTAAGCTAAAATAAAAATGCCTGTGGTTTACAACTTGGCCCATTGCTTGTTTCTATTCTTTGTTGAAATCATTAGATATTTAGAAAACTATTTTTTAAAAGACATAACTGCTTTTGGTTAAAACACATACAAACAAAAAGCTAGCCCACAAAGGGATTTTAAAAAATTAAAAGTAGTAAAGCCATTGCCTAGATACCAGGACATTCATCTCAATTTATTAGAAAATAGCCAAATACCTATAGGAGCTATATCATCATTCTCCCTTTTCAAATGTGTCTAGAGATGACAAGAACCTAGAGACCCTGTGTTTAAAAATGTGACTCACTTCATTTTACAAAGAGCTTATTGAATACCTGCTGTATTTTAAGAGCTACAGAAATATTCCACAGATAAAAGACTGCCTATTCTGGGCTATCAAAGGGTAAAATGAAAATTCAAAGTTTGTTTCTGGTATTAGAGGCTCAGAAATGTGGAATAAGGAATGAATACTTATATAGTTTTTACTACATACCAGGCAGTAGCCTAGGCATTTCATACTGACTTCTGCAGCAACTGGGCTTCCCTTGTGGCTCAGCTGGTAAAGAATCTGCCTGCAATACGGGAGACCTGGGTTTGATTCCTGGGTTGGGAAGATCCCCTGGAGAAGGGAAAGGCTACCCGCTCCAGTATTCTGGCCTGGAGAATTCCATGGACTCTATAGTCCATGGGGCTGTAAAGAGTTGGACATGACTGGGTGACTTTCACTTCACTTTTTCTACAGTAATTCAATGTGGTAGGGACTTTTACCCTACAGATTATAGTCATTCAGTTTCTCAATTTCTGGGAAGTAATACTGTGGCAGCTTCTGAGATGTCCCCCCAATGATACCCACTTCCTGTTATTTGAGTCCATATTCAACTTTTTTGCTTGAGTATGAGATGGACCTATGGACTCTTAACAAATAGATTATGGCAAAAGTGATGTCATTTCAGAGATTAAGTTATTAAAAAAAACCATGGCCTTTCTCTCACACACCCTCTGGGGGAAGCCTGCTGTCATTTTATAAGCTGGTATGGAGAGGCCCACTCTGGAAAGAACTGAGAGAGATCTCTGGCCAATAGCCAGCAAAAGACTAAGGTTTTCAGTCCAGCATCCCACAAGGAACCGAATCCTGTCAACAACCATACAACCAGCTTGAAAGAAAATGCCCCTCAGTTCAGGCTTCAGTCAAGACCCCATCTCCAGCCAACAACTGGATTATACCATTGTACGGGATCTTGAGCCAGAGGCAAACAACTTGCCACACCCAGATTCCTGACCCACAGAAACTTTACAATAATAAATATTTGTTGTTTTAAGCCACTAAATTTGGAGACTTTACTAAGACTTATCAAATAATTATTAAATGTACCAGTTACTGTGTTACATAGAGGCACTTTGCTTAACTCAATTATTATAAACAAAGTTCTTGAAATGGAAAATAGAAATGTTATTAACTTTAATACAGCTTAACCATTCTTGGAGAAGGCACTGGCAACCCACTCCAGTACTCTTGCCTGGAAAATCCCATGGACGGAGGAGCCTGGTAGGCTGCAGTCCATGGGGTCGCTAAGAGTCGGACACAACTGAGCGACTTCACTTTCACTTTTCACTTTCATGCATTGGAGAAGGAAATGGCAACCCACTCCAGTGTTCTTGCCTGGAGAATCCCAGGGACGGGAGAGCCTGGTAGGCTACTGTCTATGGGATCACACAGAGTTGGACATGACTGAAGCGACTTAGCAGCAGCAGCAGCACCCATTTCTTTATGAAATGCTTTCTTCTCATATGTTTTACATATAATTTTACCAAAATTTTCGAGCTTCAGATTCAGCAATTCATTGAAAAAAAATCTGTCAGAGAGCCTAACTAGCAAAGCCAGTCTCATTTCCAAATCAATTTGCTAAATCATATTTCTTTTGTCTCAAAAAGGATGACTTCATTTTTCAACTCAATAAATATATCAATACTTAACCCTGTGATGATCATTTTACTTGTAAATCCTAATACCAGAATAGACAAATTAAAAGATAGATAGCTTGAGCATGCAGGATTGTTATAAGTTTGTTATCTGGATGAAATAAAGTGAGTTCAATAATTTTTTTAGCACTTTTTGTTTTGCTTTTACAGAACTCTGAGTGAATTTTTTTTGTCTTTAATAATAGTTGGGGAATGGAGAGTTGAGGTGGTTAAAATTGTCATCATTTATTCCATCCACTATGCTGCTGTGCTGTGCTTAGTCGCTCAACTGTGTCTGACTCCTTGTGACTCCATGGACTGTAACCCAGCAGGCTCCTCTGTCCATGGGGCTTCTCCAGGCAAGAGTACTGGTGTGGGTAGCCTATATCTCCAGGCAAGAGTACTGGTGTGGGTAGCCTATATCCCTTCTCCAGGGGATCTTCCCGACTCAGGAATTGAACCGGGGTCTCCTGCATTGCAGGCAGATTCCTTACCAGCTGAGCTACCAGGGAAGCCCTGCCATCCACTATAAATTATCTCAAAACCCCAGAATCAGACTGTTTCTCATGCCAAATTTTATCCTTAATTCTTAAATAAGCAAAAATATATGAATCAACATTTCTCCAAATAAGATATACAGATTGCTGATGAGCACATGATAACATGCTCAACATCACTCAGCATTAAGACAACATAAATCAAAACCAGAATGAGATACCACTTCACACCCACTAGCATGTCTATGATAAAAAAAAACACGGACTGTGGCGAGCTTTGGTGAGGATGTAGAAAAATCAGAACTCATACATTGATAGTGGGAATGTAAAATGGTATAACCACTTTAATAAATAGTATGACAATTTCTCATAAAGTTAAACATAGAGTTACTGTATAACTGAACAATTCCATTCCTAGGTATGTCCCCAAGAGAATTAAAAAAAAAAATATCTACACAAAGACTTGGACATAAATATTCACAGTAACATAATTCATTAATATTAACAGCAAAGTGGAAACAACTCAAACAACCATCAGCTGATGAAGAAATACACAAAGACATAGTATGTCCATACAATGAAATGTAGTATTATTCAGCCACAGGAAGGAATGAAGTATTGATAGTTGCTACAACATGTATGGGGGGTTTCCCAGGTGGCATAGTGGTAAAGAATCCACCTGCCAATGCAGGAGATGCAAGAGACATGGGTTTTATCTCTAGGTCAGGAAGATCCCCTGGAGGACAGAATGCCAACCCACTCCAGTATTCTTGTCTGGAAAATCCCATGAACAGAGGAGTCTGGTGGGCTACAGTCCATGGAGTCACAAAGAGTCAGACATAACTGAGCAACTGAGCACACACAACATGGGTGAACCTTGAAAACATGCTAAGTGAAAGAATCTACACACAAAGGACTAATATTATATAATCCATTGGTATGAAATGTTCAAAATAGATAAATCCATGGAAACTAATGTAGATTATGGGCTGATAGGGGCTTTGGGGAGGGGACCAAGTGCTGGGAATTGACTGCTAATGGATACAGGGGATTTTCAGGAGTGATGAAAATCTTCTAGAATAGATAGTGGTGATGGTTGCTCAACTCTGTAAATCTATTAAAAACTACTGAATTGTACAGTTTAAAAGATGAGGAGAGCAGCATTGCTATCTGTGAAATCTAAGAAATCACTGCCTAACATAAAGTCATGAAAATTATTCCTATGTTTTCTTCTCAGTTTATTTTTTGGTAACAGCTTCATTGAGATAATCCAGATACCATAAAAATCATTTTTGCAAGTGTACAATTCACATTGCCTAAGGGTACAAACTTGCAACTAGTAGCAAGTCCTGGAGATATAATGCACAATATAGTGACTAGGGACAATAATATCATACTGTAATCATCAAAATTGCTAAGACACTAGATCTTAATTATTCCAGCCACCAAAAAACAATAATTATGTAATGCAATAGAGCTACAATGGCAATCATATCACCATGTATAAGTGTATCAAATTAACAATGTTGTACACCTTAATGTTATATGTCAAATATATTTACATTTTTTTAAAAGATTAGAACAGCAAAAGCATGTATATCAAAAGAAAAAACACACAAATTGGGCTACATGAAAACAAAATATATGCAATTACCATAGAAATAAATTATAATAGCTATCAAAATATTTTTCAAACATGGTAATATATGTGCTTCTTTATTAACTCATGAAATAAAATTTAGCAGTGGGTTTAACAAGTACCTTAAGTTTAATCTAGGGTTTTGTTTCCCTTTTGAACTGGTTGCTCACTTAACCCAAAGCCATTTATTCCCTCCTAGAGAACATAGAAGTATCTCTGATTTATCCATTAAGAGCTGGTTTGCAGTGTTCAGATACAGACAATGGGCATCTCATAAATCAACAGAATCCTCTATCCTCTACTTCAGTAGTTCTGAACCATTTAGGGGAGGGCATACTTCTTTGAGAATATGATGAAAGCTCAGAAAAATTTAAAAACCCCAATATTTTATATACAATTTTAATAGATTCACTGAGTCCATTACCTTCATTCATAGAACAAGGTTTACAAATCTCTATTCTGCTTGATGTCATTTTTGATCTGCTAATCCTTTAATATCATAGCTAAGCACTACTACCTTGGAGAGCAAAGTGAAAACCTTCATGGAATATCTAAAAGACCAAGGAGCAATTCTAGTTATCACTGACAGACTGAATGTTCACTCAAAAACCACCCTAAGACAAACAGTGTAAGACATAGGTCTCCTTTTAAAGATTTCATGTGCTAATAAAAAAGACTTTTCTCTCCTTTACACTGTACACTTTTGACAATGGAGACTATATTGTATAACCATCTTATTTGGCATTAAGTTAAAAGTTTGTGGATATAAGTCACAAGTTAATGTGGCCTCTGAAACAAAGCTCTTACCACTGCATATATATATGATAAGGCCCAAGGACATTTTAAAAGATATTTGGAAGTAAATTGCCAATATCACATTTCACTGCAAATACTGTCATATATATTTAACTATATTATCACAATACCATACCTCACTCAAGAAATATAACACAGATACACTATAATTACTAATTTGGGGGCCCATATTTAAATTTCCCTTATTGTCTCAAACATGTCATTTACAGATGATAAACTACAAGAACATTGAAGATGTGTCACTATGCAAACACAGAGCCACAAGGAAAATGTAATAAACTTATTGATTCAAGGCAGTTAATGAAATCCCTGTGCAATCATTATCTAATTACTAGGCTAAATGAACAGAGACTTCAATGACTGCCCATGACAAAGAATACAGATTTTACAGAATCAGTCAAGGAAAGTCATGTAAAACAATAAAAACGAAAGAAGGGGATCAGATTTCCAGAGTTATCATATTAAATTGCTTAAAATGTCTAGTTTCAGAAAAATTTACAAAACATACACACACACACACACACACACACACACACACACACACAGAAGGTATGGTTTATACACAGGAAAAAAGATGTCATAGAAATTGTCCTTGAGGAAGCCCAAATGTTGGTTTCATTAAAGACTGAACTAGCTATTTTAAATATCTTCAAATAACTAAAGGAAACCATCTAAATAATTAAAGAAAAGTTATGAAAACAGTGTCTCATCAAATAGAGAATATTAATAAAGTGATAGAAATTGTTTTCACAAGGATCAGATTGAATTTCTGGATTTGAAAAGTGTTGTAGCAGAATTAAAAATTCACTAGATGGGCTCAACAGCAGATTTCAGCTGGCAGGAAGAATTAGCAAATTTGAAGATAATTCAATTACCATTGTCTAGGAGAAGGCAATGGCACCCCACTCCAGTACTCTTGCCTGGAAAATCCCATGGACGGAGGAGCCTGGAAGGCTGCAGTCAATGGGGTCACTGAGGGTCGGACACGACTGAGCGACTTCACTTTCACTTTTCACTTTCATGCATTGGAGAAGGAAATGGCAACCCATTCCAGTGTCCTTGCCTGAAGAATCCCAGGGACAGGGGAGCCTGGTGGGCTGCCGTCTATGGGGTCGCAGAGAGTCAGACACGACTAAAGTGACTTAGCAGCAGCAGCAGACTGACGATCAGAAAGTAAAACAGAATGAATAAAAACAGATCTTCAGAGAATTTAATGGTGAGACACATGTGTATGGCCAACATACACATAATGGGAGTCCCAGAAAAAGAAGAGAGAAAATAAAAAAAGAACTGGAAGGATATTTAAAGAAATAATGATTAAATACTTCTCAAAAATAGTTACACATCCACAAACTCAAATATTTCCTAGTAAGATAAACACACATAAAAAGCCTTGTCTTAGTCAAACTCTCAAAGACCAAGAAAAAAATCTTGAAAGGAGGAAAAGATAGCTGATTTCCATCCAAAACAATGGGATCTAGAAGTCAGCACAATGACATATATAAAATGGTTAAAGCAAAAGACTGCCAACCAAGAATTCTATATTCAGCAAATATATCCTTAAATGAAGGAAAAATAAAGACATTTCTCAAGTACACAAGGACTGAGAGAATTAATGGCCAGAAGGCACATCCTATAAGAAATGCTAAAGAGAATTCTTCAGGCTGAAATGAAAGAACACTAGACAATACAAAAAAAAAAAAAACCACAAAGAAGTAAAGAGCACCAAAAAATGGTAATTAAAGGTAATTGCATAGATAAATACAATACAAATCTTATTGGTGGGGGGGACTTTTTTCCTAGCTACTTTGAAAGATAACTGCATAATTCAAAAGAACAAAAAAGACATGCAACATACAGAAAATGGAAAAATGGCAGATGTAAATACTACTTTATCAGTAATTACTATAAATGTAACTAGATTAAGAAAACCAGTTAGTAGGCAAAGATTGCCAGACTTTTAAGAAACACACATGATCCAACTATATTCTGTCTAGAAGTGATACACTTTAGATTCAAAGATACAAGTAGATTGTAAGTAAAAGATGAAAGATTTTTTGGCCGCACCATGTGGCATGTGGGATCTTAATTCCTTGACCATGCTACCTGCATTGGACTGCAGTCTTAGCCACTGCCCACCAGGGAAGCCCAACTGTAAGTAAAAGACTGGGAAAAGATAGATGGTGCAAACAGTAACCAAAAGAGAGCTAGCTAAGTGGCTATACTAATTATCAGACAAAAGAGAATTTAAGATAAAATTTGTTATTAGAGAAAACAAAGGACATTTTTTATGATTAAGGAATGTATTTATCATGAAGATTTAACAATTATAAATGCATTTCCACCTATCTACAGAGCTGAAGAATATATGAAGCAAAAACTGACAGAACTGAAGGGAGAAATAGAAATTCAATAATAACCATTGGAGCATTTATTACCCCACTTTCAGTAACAAACAGAAGTAGACAAATGATCAAAAAGGAAATAGAATACTTGAACAATGCTATAAACCAACTAGACCTAATGGACATCTATCTATACAACATACCATACAACAATAGCAGAATATATGTTCTTCTGAACTGCACATGGAACATTCTCCAGGACAGATTATATGTTATTCCATAAAATGTCTACTTTTTTAAAGGACTGAAATAATAAAAAAATATGTTCTGCAAACATTAGATATCAGTAACATAATAAAATTTGGGATATTCACATATCAATGGATAGTAGAGAAGATACTGCAAAATAACTACTGGTTCAAAGAGGAAATCACAAAGGAAATTAGAAGATACTTTGAGATGAGTTAAAGGGAGAGTATGGTATATCCTAAATATCCCCAGAAAGAAATCTATAATTTTTAAAGCTTATATTAAAAAGTAAATAATATTTCAAATCAATAACTTAAATTTCCACCTTTATGAAACTAGAAAAATACAGTAAACTAAACCCAAAGCAAGCGGAAAGAAAAAAACATAGCAAATTGTTTATTAGTAAAATATTTATAGATTTAGCCCTCCCATAACTTTGAGTTACAACTCATTTTGAGTTAATTTTTGTATATGGTGTGAAGTAAGGATCAAGATTCTTTATTTTTTCCTTCTGGAAGTCCAACTATTCCAAGGTAATTTGTTGAAAACATTATTCTTTCCAAGTTGAATTGCTTTGACACCTTTCTTAAAAGTCAACTGCATATATGCCTGTAATTATGCATATGCACACATTTATTTTTGGACTTTCTTATTTTGTTCCATTGATCTTCAATGCCAATTTGTTCTTTTACAAAATTAACTACATCTTTTAGTTACATCTTTTACATCTTTTGTATTTATATATAAACTTGAAAGCAGTTTGTCAGTTTCTTCAAAAATGCCAACTGAGATTTGACTGAAATTGTATTGAATCTATAATCAATTTGGAAAGAATTGCCTTCCTAACTATATCCAGTCTTTCAATTCATGAATATGCCATTTCTTTACATTTATTTAAGTCTTCTTTAATTTATGTCAGTAATCTTTCACAGTTTCCAATGTTAAAAAACACACATATTTTTGTCACATTTATTCTTAAGGATTTTATATTTTAAATGATACTTGTTAAAATTAATATTTTATTGTTCATTGCCAGTATATAGTTTATTCTATTTAATTCTATTCTATTTAATCAGTTTTATTACTGATTTGTATCTGGTTCTGTTTAATAGATTTTTCTTCATTATGTATCATATTTTCCTGTTTCTTGGCATTTGTGATAAATTTGTATTGGATGTCAGACATTATGAATTTTACCTTGTAGGACGCTGGATATTTTTGTATTGTTTTAAATATTCTTGAGCTTTATTCTGGAAATAGTTTGATCTCTGAGGCTTGCTTTTAAGCCTTGTTAGGCAGGACTAAATACACCATTAGTCTAGGGAAGTTCTGTACAATAAAAATTTTATGCAAGTCACAAATATGTGCCACATAGGTTACATTTTATAGTAGCCACATTAAAATATAGTGAAAAGAAATTGGTAAAATTAATTTTAATTATATATAAATACATTACATTTATAATGTATTCTATTGATACCCAAACCAGGAAAAAAGTACAGAAAATTAAAAAAAAAAAAAAACAACCTGTAGACCAATATCCTTTATGAACATAGACAGGGAAATCCTCAACAGAGCATTAACATATTTGAATCCAGCAATATATAAAAAGAACATACCATAACCACATAGAATTTACTCCAGAAATGAAAAGTAATTCATCATATTCATAGTCTAAAAAAGAAAAATCCTATGGTCATATCAATTTATATGACCAGAAAAGGTGTTTGATAGACTTCTACTCTGATGATTTTTTTTAATGTCTTAGCAAAACTGGAATAGAATGCAATGTGCACAACCTGAACCACAAAACCTATAGCTAACTAAGTGGTGAAAGAAGACTTTCTAAGATCAGTAACAAGGTATATCTGCTTTAAATACTTCTATTCCACTTTGAACTAGAGATCCTAGGTAGTGCAATAAGGAAAAGCATTGAAGATGTACAGATTGGAAAAGAAGAAATAAAACTGTCTTGTGATTCTGTATAAAGTAAACCCTAAATAATCTATTTTTAAAATTTCATAGAATACAAACATGAATTTAACAAGGCCACAAAATACAAAGTCAATACATAAAAATCAACCATATACTAGCAATGAACAATGGGAAACTGAAATTTTAAAAGACAGTACTATTGTAAACTGTTGTTAGTAAAATGAAATAGGCATAAGCTTTCATTTTAGGCAAAAGGTTAACAAAACATGTATAGATAGGACTTACACATTGAAAACTACAAAACATGGATGAAAGAAACAACATACGATGTTCATGGATTGGAAGACTCAGCAGAATATACTTTCACTCAGCGTAAGATTTTCAAGGTTCATCCATGTTGCAGTATATGTCAAAACTTCATTCCTTTTAAAGACTGGATAATAATGATAGTATACCACATTTTGTTTATCCTTTTATTTGTGGATGGACATTTAGGTTGTTTCTACTCTTTAGCTATTATGAAAAATGCTGCTGAACATTTGTGTACACGTTTTTGTGTAGAATGTGCTTTCGTTTCTCTTGGGTAAGTAGCTAGGAATGAAATTGCTGGATTGTATGTTAACTCTATGTTTAACTATTTGAGGAATTACCATATGGTTTTCCAAAGTAGCTGCACCATTTCACGTTGCCACCAGCAGTGTGTGAGGGGTGCAAATTCTCCAGATTCTAACCTACACTAGCTATTCTTTTATGAAAAATTGTTGTAGCTACCCTAGTGGGTTTAAAGTCATATCTCATTGCGGTTTCAATTTGAATACTCCTAATGACCAACAATGTTGGTCATTTGTGTCTTTCTGCAAATGTCTATTCAAGTGCTTTCCTCTTTTTCAAATTGATTTGTCTTTTTATTATTGAATTGTTATCATTCTTTATATAGTCTGGGTACAATTCCCTTATCAGATACATGATATTTCATTCAGTCAGTTCAGTTCAGTCGCTCAGTCGTGTCCGACTCTTTGCGACCCCATGAATCGCAGCACGCCAGGCCTCCCTGTCCATTACCAACTCCCAGAGTTCACTCAGACTCACATCCATCGAGTCAGTGATGCTATCCAGCCATCTCATCCTCTGTCGTCCCCTTCTCCTCCTGCCCCCAATCCTTCCCAGCATCAGAGTCTTTTCCAATGAGTCACCTCTTCCCATGAGGTGGCCAAATTACTGGAGTTTCAGCTTTAGCATCATTCCTTCCAAAGAAATCCCAGGGCTGATCTCCTTCAGAATGGACTGGTTGGATCTCCTTGCAGTCCAAGGGACTCTCAAGAGTCTTCTCCAACACCACATTTCAAAAGCATCAATTCTTCGGCGCTCAGCCTTCTTCACAATCCAACTCTCACACCCATACATGACCACAGGAAAAACCATAGCCTTGACTAGATGAACCTTTGTTGGCAAAGTAATGTCTCTGCTTTTGAATATGCCATCTAGGTTGGTCATAACTTTCCTTCCAAGGAGTAAGCGTCTTTTAATTTCATGGCTGCAGTCACCATCTGCAGTGATTTTGGAGCCCAGAAAAATAAAGTCTGACACTGTTTCCACTGTTTCCCCATCTATTTCCCATGAAGTGATGCAACTGGATGCCATGCTCTTCGTTTTCTGAACGTTAAGCTTTAAGCCAACTTTTTCACTCTCCACTTTCACTTTCATCAAGAGGCTTTTTAGTTCCTCTTCACTTTCTCCCATAAGGGTGGTGTCATCTGCATATCTGAGGTTATTGATATTTCTCCTGGCAATCTTGATTCCAGCTTGTGTTTCTTCCAGTAATGATATTTCATTACTTTAGCCTGTGGGTTTTCATTTTCTTTATGGTGTCCTTGACATACAGTTTTTAACTTTGACCCAGTCCAATTTACCTATTTTGTTCTCTTGTTCCTTAGCTTTTGGTGTCTTCTCTAAGAAACCATTGTTTTATCCAGGGTTATAAATATTTACTCCTTAATTTTCTTCTTAAAGATTTATACTTTTTATCTATTAAATTTAGTTCTGTGATTCATTTTAAGTTGAATGTTGTACGTGGTGTGAGGTAGGAATCCAACTTTATTCTTTTGAATGTGAATAGCGAGTAGTCCCAGTATGCACAACTGATTGACAAAGGTGCAAAAGCAATTCAATGGAAGAACAATAGCCTTTTCAGCAAATGGCAAATGAACACTGACAGGCAAAAACAAAACAAGAAAAAAAACCCTCAACGTAAACTTCACCCCTTAAGCAAAAATGAACTCAAAATTGATCATAGAACAAAACGTAAATGTTGCAACTAGAAAACATGTAGAGGAAAACACTAGAGGGTAAGGTCAGTGTAAATTGAATTTTTATAGCTACTGACATATTTCCCTCTGTAGAAGCAAGTAGAACTTTTAGAATGAGTCATGGGTGCATTTTATACTTTCCCATTCCCCATCTTTGAACTTGTCTTTCACAGGATCATGCTGATATTGAGTGGAAGTTTGCAAGGACGAAGCTCTGGATGAGTTACTTTGATGAAGGTGGCACCTTGCCACCTCCTTTCAACATTATCCCCAGCCCCAAGTCATTTCTATACCTTGGCAACTGGTTCAACAACACCTTCTGCCCTAAAAGAGACCCTGATGGTAGACGAAGAAGGCACAACTTGAGAAGCTTCACAGTAAGGCCTTTAAAAATTGTCTCTTTGTAAAAACAACTGTTTTCTCCTTTCTCTCCTTTGTGACATTCCCTATCTCGAACATCATAAAACTACTCCAACCTACAGATGCTTTGGGGGTTTGTCAAGCAGCAGCTCCTGTGTCATGTTCCAGTCCTAATATTTAGAAATATATTTGAGTGGATGGCCTGCTGGGACACTGCTGATATAAGCTCTCTGTCCATTTTCAATGACAGGAACGCCATGCTGACAGCCTGATACAGAACCAACATTACCAGGTAAAGCTTCTTTATATGAACTAAGCACAGTAGTTCTTGGTCAGTTGTCTGACCTTAGATAAGTCACTTACCGTCCCTGAGCCTCAGTTTCTTCATCTGTAAAATAGGGATGATAAAACTTAACTCAAAGTGTAGTTGTGAGAATTGAGTGGTGAGTACGTTTGTATTTGTGTGTGCATGTGTGTCCTGGCAGTGCCTGACGTATTGCATTAAGTGGTGGCTATCATCATCATTGTTACTAACACAAAGTTGAGTGACTATGTGTATACCATTCCCAGGAGGCTAAGTTAAAAGAGGCCATCCCTGTAAAGGAGAAGAACATACTGACTTTAATAAAAAATATCTTGACTATGTAATTATTGGACATCGAAATCAGCAGATTTTGTGACACTGAAGAATGACTTTCTCAACTTTATAAGAGGAAAAAAAACTCTCATCTTACTAGGAGGGTTAAAGTTTAATCCAGCCTGAAAGGAAAGGATACTGACTGTGACCATTCAAGGATTACTCTACTCTGATTATTCTATTAATGTGAATCATGTTTACCTTATGCCTGGGTAGAAAATTTTTCTTTTGGGTGAATTTGATCTCACTGGCCCACTCTGCCACCAAATTTATTTGGACACACAGTAATTCTTCATTTAGCCAGTGGAATTAACTGGGGATTTTGTAGAAAATGGTTGGATCCTGTGAGAATTTTCCAATGCAAAGACAGTCTAGGCATATTTTTTTCTTGTATATGTTCCTTATTGTATTAAGAGTCCAAGAAGGAAACTGAATGCCTTTTCATGTTTTTGTTTAAATTCCAGGAAGTTATCAGGAATTTAGTCAAAAGATATGTGGCAGCTATGATAAGAAATTCCAAAACAAATGAGGGACTAACAGAAGAAAATTTTAAGGTAATTTGGTCATAAAGTGGTTTAATTTCTCATTTCACATTTCTTAAGCATCATTTAATCTTCACAGTATTTGAAGTTTCTGGTGATGGAATTTCAACTGCCTATAATACAGTAAAATCAGTTACAGTTCTTCCAATAGATGAAGAGATTTTACCAATGTTTGTCACACCACCACAGTTATGAATAATAAAAATACACAGTCTTTTAATAGTCTGAGTGTTTCTCAGTGTGGGAATTGAATGCTTTAAATGATATGGCAAGGATGTGTGAGATTTAAATGTCTTCTTTACTTAAAATATATAATAAAGACAAAAAAATCTATTATTAAAACTTAACATTTATGATATCCTACCATTACACATTTTTGCTTGTCACACTGGAATGCTATTGGCATCTAGTGAGTAGAGACCAGGGTTGTTGCTAAAAATCCTACAATGCACAGGACAGATCCCTTTAACAAAGAATTGCCACACTCAACATGTCAATTGGTTGGGAAACCCTATCCTAGAACACATATACATTTTCTAAGGAATACATGAAGGCTGTTATCCTAATCTAGACATAACTCACCAGTTGAGGGCCTGCTACATGCCAAACACTCTGCCAGGTAGTTGGAGCACAGTGATGAGCAAGATATAAACAGCCCCTACTCTCTCATGGAGTGACACACAATAATAACACAGGGTGATGAATGACGGAGTATTCTAACAAGAGCAACACAAGGTACTGTGGAGACACAGAAATGAGGGGACACCCAGCTGGGACTTGGGGATTTGAGGTAGGCTTTTCAGAGGAAGCCATGTTCAAGCTGAGGTCTAAAGGAGGAGCTAGTTGGATAGAAGAGTGTTCCAGAGAGAACAGCACATGCAGAGACTCAGAGGCAAGAGAGAATATGTTCATACAGGTGGACAGTGGCGAGCCTGGGGAAAGAGTAGAAAGATATGAAACAGGAGAGATGAACACATACCAGGCCTTGAAAAACCTTGTAGTCTGTGGTATGGCATTTTTCCTTTTTCATAAGGTCAGTGACAAGTTACTAAAAAGTGTTAAGCAAAAGAATTAAATCATCAGATGTAAGCTTTTCAAAGATGGTTTTTAAAAGAGCAATCTAGTATCTAGGCAGCCAGTGAGAGATAGAAGACATTTCACAGGGACTTGGATAAACAGGGTCCCCTGTCCCAAAATGGGGCTTCCCAGGTGGCTCAATGGTAAAGAATTGGCCTGCAATGTAGGAGATGTGGGTTTGATCCGTGGGTTGGGAAGATCCTCTGGAGGAGGAAATGGCAACCAACTCCAGTATTCTTGCCTGGGAAATACCATGGACAGAGGAACCTGGCCGGTTACAGGCCATGAGATCACAGAGTCAGATACAACTGAGCGACTGAGCACTAGTCTCATCACCTGACATTCCACTTCCCTAGTTTTATTCCTGAGTCCTAAAGCTTTTCCTCTTCTGTATCTTTCTCTATGCAGATGTCGATGAGAGCCAATACACTACTCTAATACTGTCATTGTTGGTTAACATTTCAGTCTGTTGGTGTACTCCTGATAGGGAGGTTCTGAAATCAACTTTACCAATTGCACATTTTTTCCCAATGGCCAACCCTGCCCACAGATTTGTTACTATGTTTTTCTTGTGGTGGAATACTGTGAGATGTTTCTGGTAGTTCGTATACCTTGTGATTTGCTATGAGACAAAAACCTGGAACATTCCGAAGCTTCTTAACATAACGTGTCTTCTCTCTTGCCCTAGGAATTAAAGCAGGATATCTCCAGCTTTCGATATGAAGTGCTTGACCTCTTGGGAAACAGGAAGCACCAAAGGAGAAGCTTTTCCACTAGCAGCACTGAACTCTCTCAGAGGGATGATACCAATGATGGCAGTGGTGGGGCTCGGGCCAAATCCAAGAGTGTCTCTTTCAATGTAGGCTGCAAGAAAAAAGCCTGCCATGGGCCACCTCTCATCAGGACTATGCCAAGAGTCGGTGGTGCCCAAGGCAAGTCAAAAGCTGAGTCATCAAGCAAACGATCCTTCATGGGTCCCTCTCTCAAGAAACTGGGTCTCCTATTCTCCAAGTTTAATGGTCATATGTCCGAACCCAGTTCAGAGCCGATGTACACAATCTCTGATGGAATTGTTCAGCCACACTATATGTGGCAGGACATCAGATATTCTCAGATGGAGAAAGGGAAAGCAGAGGCCTGTTCTCAAAGTGAAATTAACCTCAGTGAGGTAGAATTAGGTGAAGCCCGGGGCACTGCTCAGAGCACTGAATGCCCTCTAGCCTGTTCCAGCTCTCTTCACTGTGTATCCAGCATCTGTTCCTCAAATTCTAAACTTTTAGACTCCTCAGAGGATGTATTTGAAACATGGGGAGAGGCTTGTGACCTGCTCATGCACAAATGGGGTGATGGACAGGAAGAACAAGTTACAACTCGGCTCTAAGTCAAGCCGTTATCACATGTCCTGGAACTCAGAAAATTTCTCATTTCTTTGCTCTCAGAGGTGACATAGAATATGATTCCCTCACTGCTCCCCCACTAGACAGGAGAGTGAAACTCCTATTGCTTTCACCATCTTTTATAGCTACATTCATTTTTTTGTTCTTGTTATTAGTATTACTATTATTTGCCTTTTTATACCTATAAAACACTAAGTCCATTTCATAACCAACTGAAGGGGTATTTGCCCCTAATCAGCAGAGATGCAGTCAGGTGCTTAACCCTTTGGCTTTGCTTTTCTTACCCTTGCTTCCTTGAAGCTCCAGGTGCCACTTCGCTACTGTCGCTGCCGCACAGATTCCTGACCTTCCTTGGGATCTCACACCATTTCCCCACAGGGCTGAGGGCTGTGCTCAGCAGTCCCCACCAGCTATCAGATGAGGCAAACTCACCTGCCTATGTTTGTTGCCCTTCAGTGCTCCACGCTGCCCATTCTGGTTCAATGAACAGCATCAAAGGGAGACTGAATAGACTCCAAAGAATTGTCAGCTTGTGGTTTCTAGGTATAACTGGCTTTCGTGTTTTTGTTTTTAAACACTACAACTTCTCCTTACTGTGGGGCTGTTGAGTTTTTTGTTTCTTAAAGACTTGTGAGTTTCCTAATGTATGCCAGTGACTATTTACCCCCATAGTATATGTCATATCTAATAAGTTAGTGAATTCCTTTCCTGTGTTTGTGTATTTCAGTTAGCTTACTACATCTTAAAATTTGACAGTATCAAGATTAGTATTTAGGATGTGGACTCTTTTTAAAAACTTTTCCTGCACTCTAGCCAATAGTCACTACATCTCATACATTGGTAAGAAAAAATAATTAGCTGGCATATTTATAGGGTTCTATCTACTGTTGATAGTTTTAATCATTATTGCTATCAAAAGTATTTCTAAGATAAAAATCTGGATTTGAAAATATTTTATCAGAAAAATGACATCTTGCTGAGGTGTCAGAATCTGAAAACAATTTCATTTTAATTAATTGCTCTCTGATAAAACAAGAACAACAAAACAATTTTAGGTCTAGATAACTTGATTCAAGTTGCAGTTTTACTGCTCAGAGGAAACAGTGGAATTGCATGTGTAAACTGATGTTAAATATATAACATAACAACCCTAGTGAATTCATGGAACTACAAACATGATCCAAATTCTACTGTCTTTAAAGAAAACTGCATTATACACCAAAACAAATTATTTTCCACAGCTTAAGAGTACCTCATCAGAAAACATATGTTAAGGTTATAAAATGAAGCCCATAATGTGTGTGGTCATAATGTTAGACCTGGTAACCAGTGACTGATTACCTGCTAAACAAGGGTGGTTCTTACCAACATTAGCACAAAGGTATCACCAACTTACACTCTTAACACATGACCTAAAATAGCTCAAGGTCTGAGTCCTGGTGATTAAATTAACACATAGCTCAAAAACATAAGAAACTTAATTAGTTGTCACCCTGTTCTTGCAAAGGCCAACAGTAATAGGAAACCATCTAAATTTATGTGTATACTTTCTGGCAAAATTTAGTGAAATTCTCAGTGCAAATATGCCGCCAAAATGGTTTTTGACAGTGTAGTTTCTGTTATTTGAATTGATTCCCATTCCAGCCCTAGCTTCAGTGATTGACAAAATATTCTACAGGAAAAAGACACAAACTGGGGATAAAGGGGAAACAAGAGGAGGTATTGAAGAACAAAGCTCAGATCCAGGAAAAAGTGACCAAGAGAACAAGCTGCATCAAGGTCCATTTGGCAAGAGATTATCACAAAATAATTCCTTGATCATACCTGAAGCGATCATTTACTCAAACCTGCTTCTCTAAGTGGGACTATTCTAAGTGGCCCTGACATCAGTAACAGGTTACCTTCCAGAAGGAAGTTTTCTAAAGTTACATATTCAACTTTCCCAGTTTCCAAATTCACTTTGAATAATAAATAGCACCTAGGCTACATTTCTTTTCATATTGATGGCACCAGAAACCGATGGCCCTATTTCATCTTTCTTACAAATGCATGTACTTATGATAACCTAGGCTTGTTCCAGCAGTTACTTTATCAGTTTGTCAGAAAATAAGGATAGCCAGGAATAGAGCTATGGTCCAAAATACAGTCTTCTCTATGTGCCAAAGAGAGAATATGTATAAGTCATAATAGCAATCTCTACTACTGAAAGAAACCAGTGTCATATTTCATTCCTTTTCAGATCGTCTCAGGGTTATTGTCTTTATGACGTGAGCTTAAGATTTCACCAGCTATGCTCAGGCCTAGCTGTGTTGGGGATTGAAGCCAGTTAGCGGTTAAAGCTAATCAGTTATTGCCCTAACGTCTATGATGGTGACACCAACATTTTTAATAACTCTAATTCCAGTAGAAAGTAGGAAAGGAAAGAGACTTGTGTTAACTCTGTATCAGCTACTATCAAGAAAGACATTCCAAATCAAATGTTTAACTATGTTCTCTGACCCCAGAGAAGGTATAAGTCAACTTGAGAGTAAATTTATAAACATAAAAGTTAGAAGTAAAAGAACCTTAGTGGGGATCCACTCAATTCTTATTTTACAAATAGAAAGAAAAAATGAGGCTCAGAAAATGATAATGACTTGCTCAAGGTCAGAAAGCCAGTCAACAAAGCCAGCTCTTCTAGATCATAGAAACAAGACATTTACTATTAAGCATATATATACAAAGGAGATGTGGAAATGGATTGGCCACTGTACCTTTTTGTTCATTCGCCCAAAATGCCATGAACTCCATAATTTAAGACTGACATATTTATATGTAAAGTTAAAAATGTACTCCAAAGTCAGATATAATAATAAATGATTCAAGAATCACTTTTTGTCTAAATATACTACGGTTCACCTCCACAACAGGTGAACTTCTTATCATTTATGGACACCTATATTTGTTTGATTCCATCATAATTATATTAACATCTCCTTCATAATAACCCACTCCAGTACTCTTGCCTGGAAAATCCCATGGATGGAGGATCCTGTTAGGCTACAGTCCATGGGGTGGCAAAGAGTCGGACATGACTGAGCAACTTTACTTCACTTCATAATTAGTAAGGGTAAAATTGTTTACAAAGAAAATATCTGATGTATATTCAAAAATGGCCATTGTTGAAGTAGGTCCTCCACTTACAGCTTTAAATCCAGTGGAGTATAAAGAAAAAGGAATGATTCCAAATTCAAAGTCATTACTTTTGGAAGATGTCAAATTTTATAGGGATATAAATCTCCAAGTTATGCTCCTGTCCACTTATATAGGCATACTGGAAAATTTTCTGATTCTTTTTGCCTCTCATAGTCATTTTTCATTCCACTCTGACCTAATTTAGGGCATTTCAGCTAAGTTCAAAACATCTAAACATTTGTCTGCATTTGATTAAAGACACACACACACACACACACACACACACACACACACACCCCCCAAACCACCGCGCCCCATGGCCTCTACCTTCTGAATGACTTAAAATGAGTTGATAGCTTAGCTAGGAAATATAAATAACCATTTGACATTCATATTGCCTTGTGCTGAGACTGAAGGGTTGTTTTAACTAACAGTTTAAGTGGCCCAGATCTTGGTTTGTTCAACCATTAGGAAAAAGTACTTGAAGTGAGTCAGGCATTCTTTCCTATTTAAAAAGTACCCAAGAAAAATTGATCATATTATTTTGGTAATCACATTTCAAAACAGTGTTAGTAAACAGATTGTTTGTATACACACAGCTAATATAAGCTGATGTAGTTATCTGAATCACTTAAATAACCTTCCCATATATACTTGTCAGCTCCCTTCAACCCCAAACCCTGTGGCTTTGCCTCAAATCTGTGTAGATTCTTTCTTTGACATGCTTTATCTAGATAACTGTTCCAAATACACAATTTGTTGGTGTAGAACTAGTCATTGGGAATCGAGTACCCCAATTCAGTGTGAGCATTACTTTAGTACAGAGAAATGCTATTTCTACTCTATTTCCAAAGACCCTTCCCATCGCTTTTTCCAACAGATGTGGGTCGTGGCTTGCACTTTTTGGGGATGTTTGTAAAAGTGAGAACCTTATCTGTGTGTGCATGTACACACACACACATGCAATGAAACTTAATAGCATTTGATTGCTCTGGCTTGGCCCTTCATCCCTTTTGGTAATTACTAAATCATTTTGAAGGGAGGGGGACAGGAATAGGCTCAATGGAAAGAAACTGCCTGAGATGTGATGAGGAATTGCTAAAATGAACCGCCAAGGCAGCATCCACTGTAGTACAGCTGTTCAAACAGCGCTCAGGACTTGGTGTTTCCAGTTTGAAGGAAAACCAAAGCTTGTCAGTCAGAAGAGAGAACTTACCTATAAAAAAACAAATATATATATTTTTTGTGAATTAAAGTCTGCATAATTCAGATTTACTGTATACTTGCGATATTACTATTCATATGTTGATATGTGGCCTAGGATTTTCATCTATATACTGCATGGTGGTCCAGAGAAGGGGCTGATAGGTGGTTTTGAGAGCTTTAAGAAATTGAATGTTTATTAAGAAATAAAGGAGTTAATTGCTGGAATGATACAGGCAGCTGGCCAGGGTGCTCTAGCATTTTTAAACTCTAGAGTGGATTTGTATCTTATACTTGTTAGTTTATTGGATCTGAGTTGTGGTCTTTTTCTAAAGATATACCATGAGTGTTTGTGGTACTTGAGAGACATGTACATATTAAGAATTATTAATGTTTAAATATAAAATCAAGTGGAATGCCCTTATGCCAAAAGCTCATCTGATGTGAAAACTGTGAAAGTTCTGTAGCAACTTCTCCTTATTATCCAAATGAAAGGCAATTTCCATAGTAACAAAAAGAGCCTGCAAATTTTTGTCATTGTAATCAACCTTCATCAGTCCATCACTATAGCACACATTTGCCCTAACCTCATCCCTCACCCTCAAAAAAAAAAAAAAAAAAAAAAAAGCCTCCTGACAACTCCAAATGACTTGATAGAACCAAAACAAACTAAAAGAAGAAGAAAGGCCTGCAGTGTGAATGCCATTTTCAGCAATGTGCAGGGCATTTTTCTCTTTGACTTTGTCTATGAGCAAGTTCCAGAGCCACCTAACACCCCAGGAGCTGCACTTCAACACAGGCATACACACGAGACATCACCCTTGGAGGCAGTGTGACTTTTATTTTAGCCTGTGATAACCAACCATTTGCAAGTACACTTAAGCTAGGTTTGGCCACTTTGTCTTGTCCCACAATGTTCAATATATCCCACAATACTCATTGGGACTCATCACCTTCTAACCTAGTAACCCTCTTGACAAATCTCTGGTCTTATACAACCCTTAAAACTGACCCTTGGGTGACAAGACATAAAGGAGGCTTTGGGCTTTTATGGGGAGTGCTTGAGGTACTTGGTGTGGTAAAGAGATAATCAGAAAAGCTTTCAAAGTAAGGACTAGATAGATAAGCACTTTAAAATGTAGTGCTGAATCATCACACCGTCAAACTTTTTCAATAACCAAACTGAGGTGGCACTCCTTGATTTTTAAAATATGTAGTTTCTGGATTAAAATATTAACATCATCATTTTCTCCCTTAACACAACCCGAAGTGCAATAGTATATGCAAACTATCTCTGAAAAAACTGCAAATCTTTTTTCAAAGGTTGAGTTATATATATATTGAGATTGAATTTCAGATCACAGCACATTCTCACCTTGTGATCACTGTATTCCTAAATTCAACATATCAGACTCATAGTAAGGTTACATTTTAAATTGTACAATATCACTGTCTTTTATAAATATGTACATATGACCAATTACTGAAAGGAATGATTTTCCCACATTTTATCTAAGAAATGAAATTAATTTACCAAAACTCTACAGAAAAGAGAAATAAAAGGTAAAAGTGGGAGAGGGTAGTATGGAAGAAAGCTAGATTCTATACCTGATGTCATAGTTTGAAAGTGAAAGTTGCTCAGTCGTGTCTGACTCTTTGAGACCCCATGGACTATACAGCCTATGGAATTCTCCAGGCCAGAATACTGGAGTGGGTAGCCTTTCCCTTCTCCAGGGGATCTTCCTAACCCAGGGATTGAACCCAGGTCTCCCACATTGCAGGTGGGTTCTTTACCAGCTGAGTCACAAGGGAAGCCCAACAATAATGGAGTGGGTAGCCCATCCCTTCTCCAGCGGATCTTCCCAACCCAGGAATTGAACCGGGTCTCCTGCACTGCAGGTGAATTCTTTACCAACTGAGCTATCAGGGAAGCCCCTATCATAGTTTGGCCTCATAATTTAGGATAAACATATAAAGTGAGATTATAAAATGAGACTGGTATTTTCATAAACATGGTAATTAATATGCCCAAATTAATGTTGTTCTTCAAAATTCTTCAAAGTAGCCACCTTAAGGTGTACCCATATTCGAATACTGACATTACTCAAACCATCATGGACTCCTGCTTTGGGGAGGATGTTCAAAACACACAATACAATCTCTGAATACCCTCAATGGTAGAAAATCATAATCTTGTAAAATTAAATTCCAAGAAACAGTCAAAACTAATTTTAGATTCATACTTGATAAAAATTTGGACAATTGGGGTTAGTTCTTTTTCTGGTAAAAAATAATTTTCAACTGCTGTCACACAATATGCACTTTAATAGGCACAATTATAAAACAAGTTTCTTGTGGGGTTTGTGAAGTAACCTGAAACTGTTCTTTGGAATCTCGTTTTTTCCTTATCAGCTCTGAGGAATAATTTGTGTACAACTACCTGCATCCATTTAAAGTGTACAATTCAGTGAGTTTCACAGTTGTGTATATCCCTAGAATCATCACCACCAAAATGAAGATGCAAAAATTTCCATCAGGCCCAAAAGAAGCCTTGTTCCTCTTTCAAGTCTGCAATCTAGTTTCAAACATGCTTGGAACAGTGCCAGCCTTACTGGAATAAGTTTATAGCTTCCCAAGGAGGAAACATTAAAGAACACCATGTTTAGATATAGAACCATCATTGATTTGAGAACAACCTTAATGACTTAGCTCTTGAAATATTTGTATTTAAACAGTAAAACACATTCCAATTTCCAATGGCTTATGTTGTAAATAAACTCAGAATTGGCTTCCCAAACTTTGTTTGATCCATAAGAAATCATACTTTATAATACACAGGCTCTGACAGCTAGGCTGTTAGCAGGAAGAAAGAGCAGTAAAGAAAAGCCCTAGCTGCCCCAGAAAATTGAGGGGAGGGTTTTGGATTCAGAGGTGCTCTAGTAACAGAAATAGGGGGCAGTGCTAAAGGGAAGATGGCAACAGCTAGCTGAAATTTCAGGTCATTTGAAAATCACATGTTAACACTTGGTATTTCCTATATAAAATACAGTCATATTATTTGAAGTACAGGTTCATCCATTTTTGGTCTCATCTTGCAGGACTTCCTTTTACAATATGTATTAAGCAATCGGTTTAAATAACCAAAGCAATGTAGCCTGTGGTCCAATAAGCAGAGTGGTAACTGTGCTTTGTATACACTTGGGCAGGAGAAGCAGTCAGAATCCTTGAGTGTCTAGTAGGATTCACTGAAACCAATCACACTAAAATGAAGGTTGTGTGAACTCAAGAGGAAACCTTGAAACCCAAGGGGTTAATACATTAGTCTGTAGTTTTCTTAATGTTAAAGACAATCCAATAAATTATTAACCTAAAAACTCTTAACTGTTCAAATTACTCTTCTAGCATAGCAAAAGTAAACCCATACGTTCTCTAGTGAAAACATTTTAATTTGTCTGTTTCTTATAACATAAATGCATACCAGTGGTGGGATTCAAGAAAATATCACTATTTAAACTCCTCACAGGATTCAAGATTTCTCAAAAACAGGTTGAAACTGAGGATGAAGAATTTCTTCCTATTCAAAACAACGAATGTAGTTTGGAGCCAACATTTGAGGAAGATAAAGAATACTTTTAGTAAACACAGGCAGTGTTTAATTAACTTTCTTAGCCTAGTTGGAGGCCCCAATTACACATCACACCACACAGAAAATGTATGCATCAAACTTCAGGTTAAAATTGTATCTCCTGAGCTTAATCATGAAAAGGGAAAATTCTAAATGTTTGTGTAAATGGCATTTTGGCTTTACAGACTATTTTAAAAGCTAAAAACTTGAGAAAACTATTACTTTTATTTAAATATTTTCTGTAGGAAGCGCAAAGCTGTCATCCTTAAATGTGTTAAAACGTATCTTGTACAATAAAAAGATTTTGTGTGTTTTTAGCTTCAGTATAAACAAAAATAAAGCATTTACTTTTTCCTCTGAAATGTATGGCTGCTGAGATTTAAGGTGTTCTTTTCCTCCCTTTTGCAACATAATCATTTCTAGCCACCTATTGTTAATAAACATTTGTGAACAACGATGGATTTTACACTATAATTTAACCAGAATACACACTGAAGGGAGACCTCCACCATCCAATATATTTTTAAAAAGTAGATGATTAAGAATAAACATAACTCTAACTTTTATACTTCCCATTAAATAAAGCTGTGTTAAATATTTAGAAAACTGCCAGCATTCATAAACAACTTTGAGATGATGAATGAAGGGACCAGTACAGCTACAACTTACAATACTGACAAAACTGAGTATCCAAAGAATGATACATGTTGTAGAGAGCTATTTCAACCTGTGGATCAGTGAGAAGAATCATAAACTGGGGTTAGGCTGGTCATTAATAAGCTAGTATAATCTGAGTACATTTGGGTAATATTTTCTGAAACTATCAGTTGACATTTCTTTTCAAGTTTTTTTTTTTTTTTCTGTAGTCATGTACTCTTTAGCAATTAGCTTTCCCCTAATTAATTCAGATTCCTAAAAATTTGTCTTTTATTTTACATAATTAACTTTTAGGCCATCAGAGCATTGGTTAGGATATCAGACCAGCTTAACGTTCAGTCAAATAATTCATTCCAAGTGCTGGCCTAATTATTCTAAGTGTAACTGGGTATAGAACATTTATACATTGGTTAGATAAGACAATTAAAAAAGCAGTAATATATCTAGAAAAGATGTGCAACCACTATATGCAAACTCTAACAACTCAATAACAAAAACACAATTTGAACAATTTCAAAAAGAAATATATATGCCAAGTGAAGAAGCAGATGGAAAAGTGTTAAATTACAGGGAAATGCAAATTAAAACCACGAGATAACACTTACTACCAAACCCATCAGAATGGCTAAAATCACAAAGACCAATACCACCAAATGTTGATGAGGATGAAAAACAACTGGAATTCTCATATGTTGCTGATGAGACAAAACGGTACAACCATTTCAGGAAAATTTCCTGCATTTCTGTACTAGTCATATACATAACTTATGATCCAGTAATTCCAGGAAAAATTAAAACAAATGCTCACAAGATGACTTGTACAAAAATGTTCATAGCAACTTCATTCATATCTAAAACCTGGAAATGGCCCAGGTATCCACCAACAGGAGAATGAATAAATAAACAATGGCTTTTGTGTACAATGAAATGCTGCTCAGCAATAAAAAGAATTATATACACACACCATGGATGAATTCCAAATACCTATGCTAAACAAGTCTTACACAAAGGAGTGAATGCTCTGATTCATTTACTTACACTTTGAAAAACAAACTATGATAGGAGAAAAATCAGAAGAAACAGTGGTTGCCTAGGGGACTGGGACGGGGGAAGCAGTGATTGACTGGGAAGGAGCATGAGAGAATTTTCTGGAGTGATGAAAATATTATCTTGATAAAGGCCTGGATTTCACGGATGTGTTATTTGTAAAAAGTTCATTGTATCAAACACTTTAAGATTTGTGCATTTCATCACATGTAAACTTTTTTTTTTTCTGAAAAGAACCTTAAAAAAAATGAACCTTTAACACATACTAAACTGTAGTTAACAATATGTATGCTTAAATGTTTAGTGGGGAAATGTATTTAAGTCTGCAATTTTCTTTATAATCATCAAAAAATAGGATTTATAGATGGGTATGTAAAAAAGTAAGTGTAGTAAGATGTTAATTATATAATCTAGGTGGTGAATATATAGATGTACACTGCACAATTACTTCAACTTTTCTGTCTAAAATTTTCAATAATAAAATGCTGGAAAAAATAAGCAGCAATTCAAGAAAAGAACTAGGTTAATAAAAGCCAAAACTACACCATGCTTCAAAAAATTCAAAACAATTAGGAGGAAGAAAACTTCTTGAATAATTGAAGCTATTTGAGCAAAGTTAAAAGAGAGAAAGAAAACTAGAAGTTCAACTGCTGATGCAACCAAAACAGCTGAATAGAAGTTTGTTTTTTTTGTAGGGTTATACATGTAGTAGAACTTTTATTGTGGTAAGAACACATACCATGATATTTCCCTCATAGTATTTTTAAGTGTACAATACAGTTTTGTCATCTATAGGCAAATGTTGTAGAGTGGATCTCTGGAACTTCTCTTGTGTTACTGAAATTTACCAAGAAAAAAAATTGTTACTTGGATCTGGTTAATACACTAGCAAGGACATAAAACAGTTTAAGTCAAGAAATTTAATACTTTAGTATTATGGTAGAATTTTTTTCTGTGATTCTGCATATTATTTAATAACCTATATTAAATTTCTTAGAAAGAGCCATAATATCTGCAAGAAAATGTTTACTAGTTGATTAGGAAAAGGGGCCGAACACCCATATAAAATCTATTAATAGATGGCATGAGAAAAAGAAATGCAAAAAGGCAAAATGGTTGTCTGAGGAAGCCTTACAAATAGCAGAGAAAAGAGAAGCTAAAGGCAAAGGAGAAAAGGAAACATATACCCATTTGAATGCAGAGTTCCAAAGAATAGCAAGGAGAAATAAGAAAGCCTTCCTCAGTGATCAATGCAAAAAAATAGAGGAAAACAACAGAATGGGAAAGACTAGAGACCTCTTCAAGAAAATTAGAGATACCAAGGGAACATTTCATGCAAAGATGGGATCAATAAAGGACAGAAATGGTATGGACCTAACAGAAGCAGAAGATATTAAGAGGAGGAGGCAAGAATACACAGAACTATACAAAAAAGACCTTCACAACTCAAATAACCACGATGGTGTGATCACTCACCTAGAGCCAGACATCCTGGAATGGGAAGTCAAGTGGGCCTTAGGAAGCCTCACTACAAAGTTAGTGGAGGTGATGGAATTCCAGTTGAGCTATTTCAAATCCTAAAAGATGATGCTGTGAAAGTGCTGCACTCAATATGCCAGCAACTTTGGAAAACTCAGCAGTGGCCACAGGACTGGAAAAGGTGTTTACATTCCAAGCCCAAAGAAAGGCAATGCCAAAGAATGCTCAAACTACTGCACAATTGCACTCATCTCACACGCTAGCAAAGTAATGCTCAAAATTCTCCAAACCAGGCTTCAACACTATGTGAACAGTGAACTTCCAGATGTTCAAGCTGGATTTAGAAAAGGCAGAGGAACCAGAAATCAAATTGCCAACATCCGTTGGATCACTGAAAAAGCAAGAGAGTTCCAGAGAAACATCTACTTCTACTTTATTGACTACACCAAAGCCTTTGACTGTGTGGATCACAACAAACTGTGGAAAATTCTTAAAGAGATGGGAATACCAGACTACCTTATCTGCTCCCGAGAAATCTGTATGCAGGTCAAGAAGTAACAGAACTAGACACAGAACAATAGACTGGTTCCAAATTGGGAAAGGAGTATGTCAGAGCTGTATACTGTCACCCTGCTTAACTTATATGCAGAATACATCACGCAAAATGTCGGGTTGGATGAAGCACAAGCTGGAATCAAGACTGCCAGGAGAAATATCAATAATCTCATATATGCAGATGACACCACCCTTACAGCAGAAAGCAAAGAAGAACTAAAGAGCCTCTTGATGAAAGTGAAAGAGAAGAATGAAAAAGTTCACTTAAAACTCAACATTCAAAAAACTAAGATCATGGCATCTGATCCCATCACTTCATGGCCAATAGACCAGGAAACAATGATAGACTTTATTTTGGGGGGCTCCAAAATCACTGCAGATGGTGACTACAGCCATGAAATTAAAAGATGCTGGCTCCTTGGAAGAAAAACAGTGACAAACCTAGACAGTATATTAAAAAGCAGAGACATTATTTTACCAATAAAGGTCCATCTAGTCAAAGCTATGGTTTTTCCAGTAGTCATATATGGATGTGAGAGTTGGGACTATAAAGAAACTGAGCACTGAAGAATTGATGCTTTTGAACTGTGGTGCTAGAGAAGACTCTTGAGAGTCCCTTGGACTTCTAGATCAAACCAGTCAATCCTAAATGAAATTAACTCTGAATATTCATTGGAAGGGCTGATTCTGAAGCTGAAATTCCAATACTTTGGCCATCTGATGCAAAGAACTGACTCATTGGAAAAGATCCTGATGCTGTGAAAGATTGAGGGCAGGAGAAGGGGACAACAGAGGGTGAGATGGTTGGATGGGATCACTGACTTGATGGACATAAGTTGAGCAAGTTCCGGGAGTTGGTGATGGACAGGGAAGCTTGGCATGCTGCAGTTCATGGAGTTGCAGAGAGTCGGACATGACTGAGTGACTCAACTACTATGACAGCATCTCTAAAATCTTATGTTTCTTTTCAGGATTCAAGGCAAAATATTTAAAAATTTGAACTTTGACTAACTGTATAATCATTCTGTCTCTAGATGGTCAGTTTCCAAGGCAGTTTTTCTTCAACTAGTATGAAAGTTTTCAAACACAAAAGTAGAGAGAATAGAACAATGAACTCAAGTTTCAATATTTATAAATGTGCAGCTTACCTTTCATCTTTAAACACCATTCCCCAGATTATTTTGATGTGATACCCAAAATACTCTAAAGCAGTTCTACTGCTTTATGCTTTTATAGGTCTTATAGCTTTTTCAGATACTCTAAAGCAGTTTTAGTCACATGTAGGTAGTTACCTAATCTCAGGTCCATCCTTTCCCAAAGCTTTATCTCCCCATATTCAGACATCCTACACATCCCTGAAAATCCCTTTGATAACTGAGGCAGAAGAGAAGACAAGTGTTCTAAATCAAGTTGCTCAAACTGAAATTTAACATTCTAGGTAAGATGGGTGAAACAAGAGGTTGCCTTTTGCTGTATGAGTTCTCCTGAATTCTCATTATAAATGGAAATATAAATGGCTTCAAAGAGGTTTCCTGTAAAATGGACTAAGTCTGCCCCAGATTTAGAAAAATCTAGGTTAAGTTCACCCTCCTCCAATGGACCATTTCATTATTCATGGAGATTTATGTCTGAATTAAGTTCTGAATATATGCTGTTTGCATAAAAATCATAATGTATGCTTATACCTTTATTTCCAAAGCTAATTAAAAGGTTATGCCTTGTTTTAGGCTCTAAGGAAACAAAAGATGTTTTAAATTCAGAAATCTTGAATTTCAACAGCAAAACAGAATCAATCTTTTCATCTGCTCTTAATCAAGGCAGAAACCCACAATTAGTTTTAAGAATAAATATACACTGCATAAAAATTAATTCTAATGGTTTTTCCTCACTATGGAAATGAAACAGCTTTCTACTTCTGGTGTAAATCAAATTTATCTCAGGAAAAGGGTCAAAGTAAAGGGTCCAGAACAAACCACAGTGCCTTTATATCCTCCTTACCCTAATAATTCTAAATGGATGAAATCTGGGTATAACAGCCGATAAAAGAAAGGATGCCTTTTGTAACATTAATCATAACTAAAGAGCCGATATATAAAAAGTCTACCACAGTAGTAGACTTATGTTGTATATACTTATGAGTATACAACTTATGTTGTATATACTTATGTATACTATATATATTATATATACACTATATATAATACATTATATATATATACTCTATATAATATATACACTTATATACAGTATATGCTTATAATATATGTTGATCAAACATACATCTTTTATTGTTGTTCAGTTGCTCAGTCATGTCCAAATCTTTACAACCCCATGGACTGCAGCACTCCAGGCTTCCCTGTCCTTCATTGTCTCTCAGAGCATTCTCAAACTCATGTCCATTGAGTCAATGATGCCATCCAACCATCTCATCCTTTGTTGCCCCCTTCTCCTGCCTTCAATCTTTCCCAGTATCAGGGTCTCTTCCAATGAGTCAGTTCTTCACATCAGGTGGCCAAAGTATTGGAGTTTCAGCTTCAGCATCAGTCCTTCCAATGAATATTCAGGGTTGATTTCCTGTAGGATTGACTGGTTTGATCTAGCAGTCCAAGGGATTCTCAAGAGTCTTCTCCAGCACCACAGTTTGTAAACATCAATTCTTCAGTGTTCAGTCTTCTTTATGGTCCAACTCACACATGGTCCAACTCATACATGACTACTAGAAAAACCATAGCTTTGACTATACACCTTTGTTGGCAAAATGATTTCTCTGCTTTTTAATACGTTGTCTTGGTTTATCACTGCTTTTCTTCCAAGGAGCCAGTATCTTTTAATTTCATGGCTGCAGTCACTGGACCCAGTGATTTTGGAGCCCAAGAAAATAAAGTCTGTCACTGTTTCCATTGTTTCCCCATCTATTTGCCATAAAGTGATGGGACCGGATGACATGATCTGAGTGTTTTGAATGTTGAGTTTTAAGCCAGCTTTTCACTCTCCTCTTTCACCTTCATTTAGAGCCTCTTCACTTTCTGCTACCAGGGTTGTGTCATCCACATATTAGAGGTTATAGGTATTTCTCCTACCAATCTTGATTCCAGCTTGTGCTTTATCCAGCCTGGTATTTCGCACGTAATCTGCATAAAAGTTAAATAAGCAGGGTGACAATATACTGTCTTGATGTACTCCTTTCCCGATTCTGAATCAGTCTATATAGCCTTGATATACTCCTTTCCCAATTTTGAGCCAGTATGTTGTTCCATATTCAGTTCTAACTTTTGCTTCTTGACCTGCATATAGGCTTCTCAGGAAGCAGGTAAGGTGGTCTGGTATTCCTGTCTCTTGGAGAATTTTTTTTACAATTTGTTGTAATCCACACAGTTAAAAGTTTTAGCATACTCAACGAAGCAGATGTTTTTCTAGAATTCTCGTTTTTTTCTATGATCTAACGAATGTTGGCAATTTGATCTCTGGTTCCTCTGCCTTTTCTAAATCCAGTTTGTACATCAGGAAGTTCTCAGTTTACACACTACTGAAGCCTAGCTTGAAGGATTTTTGAGCATAAGTTTACTAGTCTGTGAAATGAACACAATTGTACGGTAGTCTGGACATTCTTTGGCATTGCCCTTCCTTAGGACTGGAATGAAAACTTACCTTTTCCAGTCCTGTAGTCACTGCTGAGTTTTCCAATTTTGCTGGCATACTGAGTGCAGCCCTTTAATGGCATCATCTTTTAGGATTTGAAATAGCTCAGCAGGAATTCCATCACCTCCACTAACTTTGCTTGTAATAATGCTTCCTAAGGCCCACTTGACTTCACATTCCAGGATGTCTGGCTCTAGTGAATGGTCACACCATCGTGGTTTTCCAGGTTAAGATCTTTTCTGTACAGTTCTTCTGTGTATTCTTGCTACCTCTTCTTAATCTCTTCTGCTTCTGTTAGGTCTATATTAGCTTCTGTCCTTTGTTGTGCCCATCTTTGTATGAAACGCTCCCTTAGTATCTCTGATTTTCTTGAGGAGATCTCTAATCTTTCCCATTCTATTGTTTTCCTCTATTTCTTTGCATTGTTTACTTAAGCAGGCTTTCTTTTCTTTCCTTGCTATTCTTTGAAACTCTGCATTCAGATGTGTATACCTTTCCCTTTAGTTTCTTTTCTCAGCTATTTATAAGACCTCTTCAGACAACCATTTTGCCTTTTTGCATTTCTTTCTCTCAGGGATGGTTTGTTCTTTGCCTCCTGTAAAATGTTATGAACCTCTATCCATAGTTCTTCAGGTACTCTATCAGATCTAATCCCTTGAATCTATTTGTCACTTCCACTGTATAATTGTAAGGGATTTGATTGAGGTCATAACCTGAATGGCCTAGTGGTTTCACCTACTTTCTTCAATTTAAGTCTGAATTTTGCAATAAGGAGCTGATGATATGAGCCACAGTCAGCTCTAGATCTTGTTTTTGATGACTGTATGGAGCTTCTCCATCTCCAGCTGCAAAGAATATCAATCCGATTTCAGTATTGACCATTTGGTGATACCCAGGTGTAGAGTTGTCTCTTGTGTTGTTGGAAGGGGTTGTTTACTATGACCAAGTTCTCTTGGCAAAACCGTTAGCCTTTGCCCTGGCCTCATTCTGTGCTCCAAGTCCTAGGTTTGGAGTTTTTATTATTATTATTATTACTATTATCAGAAAGACCTCTTCCTTTTTACCTGAAAGCTGCCTTCAAAACCCACTGCTGATTTCTGCAGCAGTACAGGTTACCTTCATTTCCCTGGTGGCTCAGATGGTAAAGAATCTGCCTGCAACGCATTACACTCAGGTTCAATCCCTGGGTCAGGAAGATTCCCTGGAAGGAAATGGCTACCCACTCCAGTATTCTTGCCTGGAGAATCCCATGGACAGGGAAGCCACATGAGCTACAGTCCATGGGGTCGCAAAGAGTGAGTGACTTTCACTTCACAGGTTACCTTCACTGTTCAAACTCCCAAAACAGTATAGGAGGGTCAGGGCACACTCTTTGATTATGTCTTAGGGAAGTCTGAATGTAAAGCATAAACAAGTGGACTATACTTGCATGACTTATAAACAGAGCATACATACCACTGATTTCAATTGTGATAAAAACACGTTGATCTTGGGTTTCTAAGTTAATCACAAGTATTTCATTAAATTGCATTAAATTAGTAGTGGAAATGAAGGCAAGGCAACAATCTACAAGTTTAAAATATAAACAAATTAATTGGAAGCCTAAGCCAAACATATTTATCTCAAAGCTACATAATTTCCAGACCCACATTCTCAAGATACACTACAACCTTCTAAAACACTGCTTAGAATCTAATTAGTGAATCATTGACAGTTATAGATATAGGAAAATCACTTGCTATGAGTTATATACATTTCAGAAATGCTGCATATTTGAAAAACACTGGAGAGGGGTTGTTCTAGATTTGAAGCTTGACTATAATAAACATTTACTTAAAATAATCTGTAGGCTGCACAAATTGTGAACCCAGGAGGTTAGTAGAGAAAAGCTGACCAGGCACTACTGTCCATCTTTCTTTATTAAAGTTGTCAGATGCCAACTTGTAGAGCAAGAATTTCTAAAGATGAAGGATGGAAAACCAAAACACTACCAGTTCCATGTCTATTATGAAGCAGAAGCTTTAACTAGTACACTGATTGATTTGACACTATTATCAATTATCTCAAGAATAGTATATTGAAGATAGGATATCCTCTTTGAAATGGATTCCATTCTAGTTTTTTCAACTGTTCAAGCCCTGAGTCTCAAATGGTTATTTTTCCCTGGGGTTTGCCTTAAGGTGGAAAAGAACAGAATGATTCACAAGCATAAATAACTTTTAAAGGAGGAAATATTAATAAGTTTTGTGGCAACAAAATAGACGTTTGTAGGTGAGACAGAGCAGAGCATTGTGATGAATTACGTCTCAGAAAACTAATGAATACAGAAAATTTTGTGGTCTTTGGGTAGGTTAAAGGGAGAAGGCAGAAAAGAAAGGCTGATAAAATAAGTCTCAGAGAAAGCTAAAGATAAGGTAGGCCTGGGCAGATATGAGGTAAATCTAAACAACTTAAAGATTCAACAGGGGTGGTCCTAAGACGGTGGAGGAAAAGGATAGGGAGACCACTTTCTCCCCCACAAATTCATCAAAAGATCATTTGAATGCTGGGCAAATTCCACAAAACAACTTCTGAATGCTAGCAGAGGACACCAGTCACCCAGAAAGGCAGTGCATTCTCTTCCAAAGAAGGTAGGACAAAATATAAAAGACAAAAATAGAGACAAAAGAGTTAGGGATGGAGACCTGTCCCAGGGAGGGAGTCATGAAGGAGGAGAAGTTTCCAAACACCAGGAAACCCTCTCACCGGCAGGTATGTGGGGAGTTTTGGAATCTCAGAGGGTAACATAACCAGAATGGAAAAAAAAAAAAAATACAGAATATGTGCCTAACTGCAACTCCCAGTGGAGAAGTAGCCCAAATGCTCATGTCCACCAGCAGCAAGTAGGGGCTGAACAGGGAGGCACAGGTTGCATGCTTATGGTAAAGACTGGGCCTCAATGCCCTGAGGACAATCTGAGGGAGCTAACATGAGAGAGCAACCCAAACTCTGGGTTAATCAGAGAGAGGAAAAAAAAAGGAGAGAGAAAACATTCCTGCAAAAAGCTCTAACCTAAGGCACACCCTGGTCTGCTCACAGAACAAAGGATTGAGTGAATACCAGAGGACAGCTAGCCAGCTGCAGACAGGCCCATTCCCCTGTGA
This sequence comes from Bos indicus, assembly GCF_029378745.1. Taxonomy (NCBI): domain Eukaryota; kingdom Metazoa; phylum Chordata; class Mammalia; order Artiodactyla; family Bovidae; genus Bos; species Bos indicus. The sequence continues at coordinate 65,716,873 of NC_091789.1, read as the reverse complement.
GAGGCGGAGAGGCAGGCAGGCAACAGCCAGAGGCAGAAGGCAAAGGGCAATCTTGGCCCCAGAGACAGATCCTCCACCAAACTGTGAGCAGATTCCCAGTTGCTAACCAAGTCTTCCTTGGATCCTGGACGGTTGACATCCACCAGGAGGGTCAAGGCTTGAGATCAGCTCCCCAGAGGAGACACATGGCACACCTGAGACAGTGCTCTCATTGCACACCCAGGAAACCGAGCAGCTGGGACCTGGGAGGTGATAAGACACACCACACACCTGGGACAGCACACTTGCCAAGCACCTGGTGCCTGAGCTGCTTGGACCTGGGAAGTGCACAAAACGCAGGCCCAACCAAGTCTGTGCCTTTGTGCAGTACCTGAGAACCTGAACCTGAGTTTTAAACCTGGGAAGTGGGACAACGTCAAATGCCACAACATTTGAATCACAGCAGAAGAAGAGAAAAAGAAAGGCCATGAGAAAATACTTGAGAGATAATAGTTGAAAACTTCCCTAAAATGGGGAAGGAAATAGTCACCCAAGTCCAAGAACCCCAGAGAGTCCCAAACAGGATAAACCCAAGGCAAAACACTCCAAGACACATACTAATCAAATTAACAAAGTTCAAAAACAAAGAGCAAATATTAAAAGCAGCAAGGGAAAGGCAACAAATAACACACAAGGGGATTCCCATAAGGATAACAGCTGATCTTTCAAAATAAACTCTTCAGGTCAGAAGGGAATGGCAGGACATACTTAAAGTGATGAAAGAGAAAAATCTACAACCCAGACTACTATATCTAGCAAGATCTCATTCAAATATGAAGGAGAAATCAAAAGCTTTATAGACAAGCAAAAGCTGAGAGAATTCACCATCACCAAACCAGCTCTTCAACAAATGCTAAAGGATCTTCTCTAGACAGGAAACACAAAAAAAGGTGTATAAACTCAAACCCAATACAACAAAGTAAATGGAAACGGGATCATACTTATCAATAATTACCTTAAACGTAAATGGGTTGAATGCCCCAACCAAAAGACAAAGACTGGCCGAATGGATACAAAGACAAAACCCCTATATATGCTGTCTACAAGAGACCCACCTCAAAACAAGGGACACATACAGACTGAAAGTGAAGGGCTGGAAAAAGATATTTTACACAAATGGAGACCAAAAGAAAGCAGGAGTAGCAATACTCATATCAGATAAAACAGACTTTGAAATAAAGGTCATGAAAAGAGACAAAGGACACTACATAATGATCAAAGGATCAATCCAAGAAGAAGACATAGTTATAAATATATATTCACCCAACATAGGAGCACCGCAATATGTAAGACAAATGCTAACAAGTATGAAAAGGGAAATAAACAGTAACACAGTAATAGTGGAAGACTATAATACCCTATTCACACCTATGGATAGATCAACTAAACAGAAAATTTGCAAGGAAACACAAACTTTAAATGATACAATGGAGCAGTTAGACCTAATTGATATCTATAGGACATTTCACCCCAAAACAATGAATTTCACCTTTTTCTCAAGTGCACACGGAACCTTCTCCAGGACAGTTCACATCCTGGGCCATAAATCTAGCCTTGGTAAATTCAAAATAATTGAAATCATTCCAATCATCTTTGCTGATAATGTGGTAAGATTAGATGTCAACTACAGGAAAAAACCTGTTAAAAATACAAACATATGGAGGCTAAACAACACACTTCTGAAAGCCAACAAACCACAGAAAAAATCAAAAAAGAAATCAAAATATGCATAGAAATGAATGAAATTGAAAACACAACCCAAAACCTATGGGATTCAGTAAAAGCAGTGCTAAGGGGAAGGTTCATATCAATACAAGATTACCTCAAGAAACAAGAGAAAAATCAAATAAAAAACATAACTCTACACCTAGAGGAAAAAAAAAAGTAGAACCCCAGGGTTAGTAGAAGGAAAGAAATAAAAAAAATTAGGGCAGAAACAAATGAAAAAGAAAAAACACAGCAAAAATCAACAAAGCTAAAAGCTGGTTCTTTGAGAAGATAGATAAAATAGACAAATCATTAGACAGACTCATCAAGAAAAAAAGGGAGAAGAATCAAATCAACAAAATTAGAAATGAAAATGGAGAAATCACAACAGACAACACGCAAATACAAAGGATCATAACAGACTACTATCAGCAACTATATACCAATAAAATGCACAACTTGAAAGAAATGGACAAATTCTTAGAAAAGTATAACTTTCCAAAACTGAACCAGGAAGAAATAGAAAATCTTAACAGACCCATCACAAGCACAGAAATCAAAACTGTAATCAGAAATTGTCCAGCAAACAAAAGCCCTGGACCAGACAGCTTCACAACTGAATTCTACCAAAAATTTTGAGAACAGCTAACACCTATCTTACTCAAACTCTTCCAGAAAACTGCAGAGGAAGGTAAACTTTCAAACTCATTCTAGGAGGCTACCATCACCCTAATACCAAAACCTGACAAAGATGCCACAAAAAAAGAAAACTGCAAGCCAATATCACTGATGAACTTAGATGCAAAAATCCTTAACAAAATTCTAGCAATAAGAATCCAACAACACATTAAAATGATCATACATCATGACGAAGTGGGCTTTATCCCAGGGATGCAAGGATTCTTCAATATCTGCAAATCAATCAATGTAATATACCACATTAACAAGTTGAAAAATAAGAGCCATATGATTACCTCAATAGATGCAGAGAAAGCCTTTGACAAAATTCAACATCCATTTATGATAAAAACTCTCCAGAAAGCAGGAATAGAAGGAACATACCTCAACATAATAAAAGCTATATATGACAAACCCACAGCAAACATTATCCTCAATGGTGAAAAATTGAAAGCATTTCTCCTAAAGTCAGGAACAGGACAAGGGTGTCCACTTTCACCACTAATATTCAACATAGTTTTGGAAGTTTTGGCCACAGCAATCAGAGCAGAAAAAGAAATAAAAGGAATCCAAACTGGAAAAGAAGTAAAACTCTCACTGTTTGCAGATGACATGATCCTCTACATAGAAAACCCTAAAGACTCCACCAGAAAATTACTAGAGCTAATCAATGAATATAGTAAAGTTGCAGGATATAAAATCAACACACAGAAATCCCTTGCATTCCTATACACTAATAATGAGAAAATAGAGAAATTAAGGAAACAATTCCATTCACCATTGCAACGAAAAGAATAAAATACTTAGGAATATATCTACCTAAAGAAACAAAAGACCTATATATAGAAAACTATAAAATACCAGTGAAAGAAATCAAAGAGGACACTAATACATGGAGAAAAATACCGTGTTCATGGATCGGAAGAATCAATATAGTGTAAATGAGTATACTACCCAAAGCAATCTGTAGATTCAATGCAATCCCTAACAAGCTACCAACGGTATTTTTCACAGAGCTAGAACAAATAATTTCACAATTTGTATGGAAATACAAAAACCCTCAAATAGCCAAAGCAATCTTGAGAAAGAAGAATGGAACTGGAAGAATCAACCTGCCTGACTTCAGACTATACTACAAAGCTACAGTCATCAGGACAGTATGGTACTGGCACAAAGACAGAAATATAGATCAATGGAACAAAATAGAAAGCCCAGAGACAAATCCATTCACCTATGGACACCTTATCTTTGACAAAGGAGGCAAGACTATACAAAGGAGAAAAGGCAATCTCTTTAACAAGTGGTTCTGGGAAAACTGGTCAACCACTTGTAAAAGAATGAAATTAGATCACTTTATAACACCATACACAAAAATAAACTCAAAATGGATTAAAGATCTAAACGTAAGACCAGAAACTATAAAACTCCTAGAGGAAAACATAGGAAAAACACTGTCTGACATAAATCACAGCAGGATCCTCTATGGCCCACCTCCCAGAGTAATGGAAATAAAAGCAAAAATAAACAAGTGGGACCTAATTAAACTTAAAATCTTTTGCACAACAAAGGAAACTATAAGCAAGGTGAAAAGACAGCCTTCAGAATGAGAGAAAATAATAGCAAATGAAGCAAATGACGAAGGGTTAATCTCAAAAATATACAAGCAGCTCATGCAGCTCAATTCCAGAAAAATAAACGACCCAATCAAAAAATGGGCCAAAGAACTAAACAGACATTTCTCCAAAGAAGACATACAGATGGCTAACAAACACATGAAAAGATGCTCAACATCACTCATTATCAGAGAAATGCAAATCAAAACCACAATGAGGTACCATCTCACACTGGTCAGAATGGCTGCTATCAAAAAGTCTACAAACAATAAATGGTGGAGAGGGTGCAGAGAAAAGGGAACCCTCTTACACTGTTGGTGGGAATGCAAACTAGTACACCCACTATGGAGAACAGTGTGGAGATTCCTTTAACAACTGGAAATAGAACTGCCATATGACCCAGCAATCCCACTGCTGGGCATACACACTGAGGAAACCAGAACTGAAAAAGACACATGTACCCCAATGTTCATCGCAGCACTGTTCACAATAGCCAGGACATGGAAGCAACCTAGATGTCCATTGGCAGATAAATGGATAATAAATCTGTGGTACATATACACAGTGGAATATTACTCAGCTATTAAAAAGAATGCATTTGAATCAGTTCTAATGAGGTTGATGAAACTGGAGCCTATTTTACAGAGTGAAGTATGCCAGAAAGAAAAACACTGATACAGTATACTAACACATATATATGGAATTTAGAAAGATGGTAACCATGACCCTATATGCAAGACAGCAAAAGAGACACAGATGTAAAGAACAGACTTTTGGACTCTGTGGGAGAAGGCTAGGGTGGGATGATTTGAGAGAATAGCATTGAAACATGTATATTGCCATATGTGAAACAGATCGCAAGTCCAGGTTCAATGCATGAGACAGAGTGCTCAGGGCCAGTGTACTGGGATGACTCTGAGGGATGGGATGGGAGGGAGTTGAGAGGGGGGTTCAGGATGGGGAACACATGTACACCCATGGCTGATTCATGTCAATGTATGGCAAAAACCACTACAGTATTGTAAAGTAATTAGCCTCCAATTAAAATAAAGTAATTAATTTAAGAAAAAGATTCAACAACTAGTTGAAGAACATGGCAATGAGAAAGTAAATCTAGATTAAAATTCCATGAGGGAATTAGTATATTTTAAAAAGGAAAAACAGAAACACAACTTAAAGGAACATTCTCAAGAGAAAAGAACTAGATATAGTAGTATGCATTGCAATATCTTGAGATTAAATAACATTTCAATTGACCCTGCCAGTTCATGCTATAAATTCATGCTTTTTGCCAACCAAAATAGCAGGGGAAAACATATGGATACAATGAAATATCTGGTACTCTTTGCTGCCATGAAAATGCAAAAGAGAAAAACATCTCAGTCATTTTAGCAATTTTAAATGCTAATTTTTATTTACTGCTAATGTGCAAAGGACATCAATACTGTGCAGTAAAACAATTACATAAATCCAATATTAAACAATAGTATATGGGATAAATCTAAAGCAGAGCACCATGTGCCTTCAAAACTGGTTAATATCATAGAATGCAACTCAGGTCAGACGATTCTTAAGAAACCTGAAAAGCTCTCTCTTTTAATATTATTTAGTTACCCAGAAGCAAATGCTCTTGGTTTTGCTTCATTTTCTAGAAAAAAGTAGAAGGCTTTCCAAATTTGTATTGTTTAATATGATGTGTGACATGTGAACCCAGGAAACAGTTCGTATGATTTATTCCTTTTATCAGTTGGTACAATCAGCTAATATAAAGCTGACAAGCTGGCTGACAAGAAAATAGCTGAATACAAGGAAATGTGCTCAAATATGGGGCTAGTTGTACATTCATCTCAATTTCGTTATTTACAACCCAAAGAAATACTCCTTTATTTTAAAGTACTATTTTAAATCAAAAGATAAAATAATCTTAAAGACATATAATAGTAACCACTCTAACCACCCTAAATCACTTAAACACTAACATAAAACACTTTTTAAAGCCAAAATAGCAAGAAAGATGGCAGTGCAATAATACTTCATACTGCTGAATCTTACATATTCTGAGGTACATAATGAGAAGCTGAGGGAGGGGCAGCAATATAACCAAGTGGCCCAGGATTCATAGCACCATGAATTTGTGGAGAACCACCATATGCTGCACCAACTGGATGCCAGGGAGCAACATAGGGATAATCTGGCACAACAGGAAGGCAGGAATCAAAACCTGGCAAAGGTGGCTGCCCATACGGATCTGACATCACTGGATAATAGACTGCTCCGTGAGGGACAGATGCAGGGTCAGCATTTGGAAAAGTACCTGAAACAAAGAAAGTACACTTCATATACAAAGATTCACTAAACATCAACATAAATAGATGTTCTTGAGGTAAAAATGAAATTAACTAATTAAATTAATTAATTAATTAGCATTAACTCTAAGAAAAGATCCTAGAATTGTAGGAGAAACACTTTGGATATGAACATTACTGACTAAAACAGACTACTAAAATATAAAAATTTTCTAATTAAAATTAAACATATATGTATATAAAATATATCAAATGTACTCTACCTAGAGACAGCTACCTTTCTGGGATGAGTTAGGTATCAACAGACAAAATACACAAAGAAACATTCTCTAGAGTCATTTTTGTCAATTAAGTTCTTAAAAGAGTTGGTCAGAATTATCAAATATTTTTCCCGTATGACACATATCACCCAAATAGCCATTTTGTATTATTTCAGCAATTAAAAATTCAAGTGTTTTTACAGTTTTGTCTATACTTGAAGGTAAAATTCTGAAAAGCATTCCAAAAATTTAAGAGTCATCCTTTGAATGTCATTAATATGCTGCTGCTGCTACTGCTAAGTTGCTTCAGTTGTGTCCAACTCTGTGCAACCCCGTAGATGGCAGCCCACCATACTTCCCTGTCCCTGGGATTCCCCAGGCAAGAACACTGGAGTGGGATGCCATTTCCTTCTCCAATGCATGAAAGTGAAAAGTGAAAGTGATGCCGCTCAGTCGTGCCGACTCTTAGCGACCCCATGGACTGCAGCCTACCAGGCTCCTCTGTCCATGGATTTTCCAGGCAAGAGTACTGGAGTGCGGTGCCATTGCCTTCTCCGCATTAACATGCTAGCATCATTTTAATTTTATAGCACTTCCACTGCATCAGTTTTAGTGGAAATAAACAGATGCTGTTCTGCCATTATAGTGACTATATAAATGTTTTTTTTTAATGGATTCCTTTATTACTTGGGATAACTTAACTTTGTTTTGTGAAATTAAGACAGGCACTGTCTCATGTTTACTACAATAAAAATAGCTCTATAAAAGGTAAGTGGAACAAAAAGGCAATAAAAATTGATATTTTAATTTGTATTAGCATGGAGCACATCATACCACCACATGAGGGATGAGATTTTATAGTCCTAATATTCTAAACTATAATATACCTTCAGAAAAGGGAGGAGAGAAAGAAAATTCACATTCCTCACACACAACAGGATCAGTATACTTATACATATAAGGTCTCATTTAGTTCTTATAACAAGTCTGGAAAGTCATAAAATATATTATTTCCCATTTTATATAAAATCAGACTTAGGGAGCTTAGGTAACTTAGCAGAAATCACATCCATCAAGTAGCAGTTGCTGGAATGGAAAGCAGATTTGGTTCGGTTAGTATACATTGTTCTACCTCCTGCTGATTCTAAGATGGGCAGTCCAAAGATCCTAGTCTAAACCCTTCAAAATGCCTCCTGATCCATATTATACTATAAACTGACAAAAAAAGCAGCATCCTTATGGTCTGGCACAGAGGTCTCAAACTCTTTGGTCTCAGGATCCCCTTACATTCTTAAAAATTGAGGATCTCAAATAGCTTTTGCTTATGTGGGTTATATTTATCAATATTTATCCCATTAGGAATTAAACTAAGTTAAATATGTTATTTCACATAAAAATAAACCCACTATGTTAAACTCATTTTTTCATAAAAATCTGTATTATTCGCCCCCCCTCCAAAAAAAAATTGTGAAACCAGTGGCAGTGTTTTACACTTGTGCAATCTCTAATGTATGGCTTAATAGAAGACAGATGGATTCTCATATCTGCTTCTGTATTTTATCTATTATGATATATCCACTTCAGTATTCTTGCCTGGAGAATCCCATGGACAGAGGAGCCTGGTGGGCTATAGTCCATAGGGCCGCAAAAAGCTGGACATGACTGAAGCGACTTAACACACATACACATTATGATATATTTAGTTGAAATACATGAAGAAAATCTGGCCTCATACAGATATGTAGCTGGAAAAGAGAGAAGTCTTAATTAGCCTTTTCAGATAACTGTAGATATTCTTTGATGCTACACCAAGACTAGGTAAGTGGTGATTTCTGAGATGTCAATCACAATGTGGACTTTTCATACTTTGTTAACATTAAAATCCATCGTTTTTTCTTGCAGACATCTTTTACAAAATCATGCACAGGTAAGATAATACATGGTAATTGTGAAAATACTATTTCACTAAGTTATACAGATCTCCCACATGTTCATACATTTCATTATACAATGTAAAAAACTATCATAAATAGTCCCCCATCACCTATTAAAAGAAATAATTATGTACTAGAAGCTGTCAAGCTCATGGTTATTAGATAAAAATTATAATTCTGGATAACTTATATTTGAAAGTTGGAATTTCTATCTTTGACAAAAAAACATACTATCCATTTCCCTTATTGAAGTGACAGGCTTAGCTGTTCATTTGAGAAAATTTCTGCCAGATCCCCAGTCTGAACAACCACAGTTTGTCTATCTTTCTGTCAAGTAAAAATAGCGTTCCATGAAAGTCAGCTAGTTTAGCTCGAAACTCAAGCTCACAAATCCTTTTCTTTTAAAGTCAATTATCATACTTAGATATGCAGAGAGCTTTCTGAATACTTCCTATTTTGTCATATACAATATTAAATACAATTTTTCAAAGATTAAAAATTTATTAAAATAAGAACATCTTTGATCAAACACAAAATAAATAAAGCTGGTATTTTTATATCAAGCATGTGTGAAGATGCTGATTACTAGCACAGTTTGGTGCCCCTGCTTTGATTTGTGCTTAGGTGCCAGCTATTCTACCCACACTGATTTTTGCACTCTTAATACAAACCTAACACAGCAAAAGAGACAAAATCCATGTATTACAATGAATACTTTTAGCCTCATGGATCCCTTGAAAGAGCCCCAAGGGACCCCAAGAGGTTCATGTACCATGCTTTAAAAAATGCTGGTGTAGGATGAATGGATAACAAAGTCGTGGTACATATTACTCAGCCCTAAAAAGGAATAAATTTGAGTCAGTTGTGAGGTGGATGAACCTAGAGCCTCTTATGCACAGTGAAGAAAGTCAGAAAGAGAAAAACAAATATAGTATATTAACGCATATATACGGAGTCTAAAAAATAGTACTGATGAACCTCTTTACACAGAAGAAATGCAGATGTAGACGTAGAGAACAGACAGGTGGACACAGTGGGAGGAAGGAGAGGGTAGGACAAATTGAGAAAGTAGCATTGACATATACACACTATCATGTGTAAAATAGATAGCTAGTGGGAAGCTGCTGTATAACAGAGGGAGCTCAGCCTGGTGTTCGGTTGATGACCCAGAGGGGTGAAATGGAGGGGGGAAGGCTCAAGAGGGAGAAGACATGTACATAAAATTATGACTGATCCACAGTGATGTATGGCAGAGACCACCACGACACTGTAAAGCAATTATCCTCCAATTAAAAATATATGAGGGTGGTTTAGTCACTAAGTCGTGTCCGACTCTTGCAACCCCATGGACTATAGCCCACCAGGCTCCTCTGTCCATGGGCTTCTCCAGGCAAGACTATTGGAGTGGGTTGCCATTTACTTCTCAAAAAAAAAAAAAAATATATATATATATATGCAAAATTTAAAAAATAAAGCTACTGATTAAATGAACCGAATTTAGGAAAAGGTTTAAACTGATCTTCCTATTTCTACACTTCTATTGCAATACACAGTTACATAGTTACATAAAATAAATTAAAGAAATGTTGGTCTAGTATAACATCTGAAGGCTGTTATTGTTATAAACAATAAAATTCAATTGTCTTTCTTGTAGAAAATTTCTCACTACATGCTTACCATTTGCTGATACTTCTGCCTGTGTGCCATCTTGTCTCTCCACCTCACTGTATAACTGAGGAATGGTTTGATCTACTAGAGGTTGTGGCTCAGTATAGACTGGATAATTCTCTGCATGAAGCTGCTGCTGTTGCATCTGTGGCACATAGACCATGGAGTGCCAGAAGCTGTGGTGGTAGCACTTGGGCAAGAAAGTAAAAAAAAAAAAAAAAAAAAAACACTTTACTATTTCTTTTCTTAAAGTAGCACCATTGTTCACTGAGAAAAAAAAAAAAAAAAAGCTAGGCCATGATTTTCAGGTGAGATAACAATGACTTTTGAAATAAATGACATGATATTTAGAAAATCTATTCTCCATAGCAACTTTAACATCTTTCGCAGCCTCTGTATTTCATATTTGGACCAGGAATTCTTTAAGGAAAGCACTCTAAGGAAATTAGAGATATACACAATGGTTTGTATACAAAGATATTTGTTATAGCATTATTTTTAAAGGCAAAAAAGTTAACAGCCTAAATATTAAACAATAAGAAACTAGAGGGCATTATGATACAGCCATGATGTAATACAATACAGGCAATAAAACAATCATGGCATCAAATAAAAAAAAAAGTGTTCATATTGTTTAACTTAAAAAGTTTACAAAATACATAGCCTAGTCCATATTTTATGAAATAAGCCATAAGGAAATATATCAAAGTGTACATTGATTACACAAGTGATTTGTTTTCTTTACACATTAGTATTTTCCATATGCTCCATAATGAATGCTATTACTTTTAATATGAGAAAATATTAAAATATCTATTCTACATAAGAATCTGCTTGCCATGCAGGAGATGTGGGTTCAATCTCTGTGTCAGGAAGATCCCCTGGAGAAGGAAATGGCACCCCACTCCAGAATTCTTGCCTGGGAAATCCCATGGGCAGAGGAGCCTGGCAGGCTACAGTCCATGGGGTCCCAAAAGAATAGCACATGGCTTAGTGACTAAAGAACAACAACAAAATGTAGGAGACTATACTGTACAACACAGGGAACTGCATTTAGGAAATACAGTTTCAAGGACAAAAATCCACTCCATTACCCTTAAATTATAAATGTGTGCCAATCGGGGAAGATAGTTCCCTGGAAATGATATGTTCAAGGTTTTAGGAAAATCAATGTCTTAGAAAATACAAACTAATCTGAGTGTTATCCAGGAGAGTATCTAATTTAGTATATCATCAGCCAAATTTTAAGATGCATCATTCTTTTTCAGAAAATATGCCATTTTATCTTATCAGAAATGTATTTCAAGGGGAAATGATCCCTGAAAGAATAAAGTAAAAGAGCTCTTACCTGATATCAGAAATACCTTTCAGTGATATTAAGATATTTGTCAATATTCCCTTTCTACAACTCAGGGAAGTGGTAAAAATCAGTGGCAAGTATCTATGAACATGAGTGCTTTAAAAATAATACAGCTCTTTAAATGTCTTTGACTTAGTCTAATTACTTTTCACATAAAATACAGAAATAGCCACAAAAATGTTTTAAGTAAATAGGATAATCCATTTGAGACAGAAAAACATAGTGAACCATTAGCATATGATGTTAAACATGGAAGCCAATATATGCTAAAGTTGTATTGCATAGAGACCCCATTCACAACAATTTAACAACTATTTTATAAGAGAAGCTGAGGCACTAGGAGGTTAAAGTACAAAATTGGCCTGGGTCACCTTCAGAGATATAAAGACAGAAATAAACCTTTTAGGTCACTCAAAGTATTCTCGGGTTTTAAGGTTCAAGAGTCTGCTTAGCAAAACAGCTTACATTTTTAAGATAGCTTTTTTTAAATCAAAGCAATTTTAATAGGACTCTTACCTGTAATCCCAGATTGAAATAGTACTGCAAAACTTTTGTATCTAAAATTAAATATTTAAATTTTAGTGACTAGATGACATAAAAAATTAAAACTTACCACTTAAAGAGCTCTTCTCTTCGACTATTTAATGTATATACAACAAATGTAGTCTTCCCACATCAACACTACCCTCAATCCTACCTTATAGTAAATGACCATTTACCTACCACTAAGATCATGTTCTAACTGAAAGTTTAATCAAGAAATACATATTTTAATTCTACTCTTAATATTAGGCAGATGTTACAGGAATACTACTATGCAAACACTTAGAAAGAATGTAATAAAGGCATTTTCTCGCTTGTCTCAAGACTAGAATTTTATTTTAATACAAATCTACTACAAAAGCAATCATACTCGTCTTTGGAGCTAAGACACAGTACAAATTAATGATCTATGAATGCCAGGATCAGTAATGTCCACTAAGATAACCAGCACTGTTTAAAACAATCTACCTTGTTTTTATTTAACATGACAAATATACCACCACTAGAACTCCAAAAAGAGGAGGCAATGAGCAGGGTAACTCAAATTATACCCTAAGGTGATAAAATTTCTCCAGACATAGAACTGTATACCTGTGATGGATTCATTTTGATATTTGGCAAAACTAATACAATTATGTAAAGTTTAAAAATAAAATAAATTAAAAAAAAACTAGATGTATGAGAGAAGAGGGAATAGCCTTAGCATTTCAATTATAGCTCTAAATGCATTTTTACTGATTGACCTGGAATTCACATATATTCTTATCAATATAACAAGTTTTACTAACAAACTCTCAGAAAGCCCCTCCTTCTTAAGTTGGAGACTCCCAATACATACAAATGTATTTACTGCCTCTTTAAAAGAATGAGCTTGTATTCTGACTATTATGTAGGAGTACAGTATAAAAGCCTAATGCTCAAGCTGAAGAATATGAAAAGATAATAGCAGGAAGTAAACCCACAAATGTCATGGGATTCCACCTCTTGGTATTCACATATATTCACACAAAATCTGCATACAAAATACACACCAGTATTATTCACAATAGCAAAAATGTAGTAACAACCCAAATGTCCATCAACTAATAGATAATGAAGTGTATCTATATATAATGGACTGTTACTCAGCTGAAAAAAGAAAGAAATAATGATATATGTTACAACATGGATGAACCTTGAAAACACTATGCCAAGTGAAAGAAGTCAGCCTACAAAAGACCACATATTATATGACTCCAGAATAGGCAGAACTGTATGTCCAGAATAGGCAAATCTAGAGATGGAAAGCAGAACAGTAGTTGCCAGGACCAGAGAGAATGAAGACTAACTGCTAATTGGTATAGGGTTTCTTTTGGGGTTATGAAAATGTTCTGGAATTAGACAGTGGTGATGGCTGAACAAATCTGTGAATATACTAATCATTGGAAAAGACTCTGATGCTGGGAGGGATTGGGGGCAAGAGGAGAAGGGGATGACAGAGGATGAGATGGCTGGATGGCATCACTGACTCGATGGACGTGAGTCTCAGTGAACTCCGGGAGTTGGTGATGGACAGGGAGGCCTGGCGTGCTGCAATTCATGGGGTCGCAAAGAGACGGACACGACTGAGCGACTGATCTGATCTGATCTGATATATACTTTACATGGATGACTCGTATGGTGTATGAATTATATCTCAAGCTGTCAAAAAATGGCAGGCAAGGGCTATAAGAACTGAAAAACATCACTTTGAAGTGTAATTGGGGTGGGATCATGAAAATGATAGGATTTAAATAGGAAGTTAGATGGAAGAGTGGGGGTCGGGAGAACATTCCTAGGTACCTGCCCAAGGGAAATGAAAACACATGTTCACAAAGACTTTTACAAGCATATTCATAGCAGCTTTATCCATAACAGACCCAAATTAGAAATAGTCCAGGTGTCCCTCAACAGGAGAATGGACAAACTATGGAATACCTATACAATGAAATACTTACTCAGCAATACAAACAGACTACTGATATATGAAGCAACATGGAACAATCTCAAAAACACTGCATTGAGTTTAAGAAGCCATTCATAAAGAGTACATATTGTATGATTATATTCATCTGAAATTTTAAAACAGGTAAAATTACAGAAGAAAAATATCAGAATAGTGATTATCTCTAAGGGGAAGTAGAAAGAGGGGTGGGGAACGACTGGGAAGGGGAATGAGTGAACTTTGTGGGATAATGATGTTCTATACCTTGATGGGTATTTGGGTTATACAAGTGCACATACTCATTTGTCAAAACTCAGCAAGTGTACACATAAGTTTTGCTCATTTCATTATAAGTAGACATCACACCAAAAGAAAAATAGATCCAAACTCTAGTAAATGATACGTATGCTGAAGTTTTTATGGGGAAGAATGATGTCTACAACTTACTTTGAAATCCATCTTTGAAAAGATGGATTAATTGATGGACAGAGAGATGGATGGAGGAAAAAACAGAAACACATAGTAATGCAAGTATAGTTAAATGTTTACAAAGGAATATAGGTGGTATATATATGAACATTTATTTTAAAATTCAAATTTATGTTTAAACATTTTCATAATAAAATGTTGGAAAATGCAATAATCAGCATTATGTACTGAGAAGATCTTGGGCAAGGGTAGGTAGGTGAAAGGAGAGGAGTAAAGGGATCAGAGTTTAGATCCTGGGTGAATTAGGTGGAAATGATACATTACTAACAAAATAGAAAACCAAGGAGAAGAGTCAATGTTTTACACACATAAAGAGAATAAAGAAGGGAGATGAAGATGAATTTTATTACAGACAGAGTGAATCTGAAATAAAGAAAGCCAAATGAAACTGTCTAGCAAGTAAGTAGAGGCCAAGGCCAGACAGATTTAGAAATCATCTACACAAAGTTGATATCAACTTTTAAGGAAGAGAAAAAGAACAGAATGAAGTTGAAGATCTTGAAGACTACCTTAGGGGCTGAAAAAACAAAATAAGACAGAGAAGCAGTTAAAAGAATCAATGGAAAGTTACAACAAAAAAGAAAAGAAAGTATAAATAAGCTACAAACAACTTTCAATTACAATTCTCTTTTGAGATACACTGAGGGGTAACAACAAACTTCCATTGGAAAGCTATCCTTAGTTTAATTAAGGAAATTCAAGGCAGACCAGACCTCCCCAGCAACTCCTCTCCCAAAAACCTTTTCCAATTCCTCAAAATTCAGTTGGAATCCTAAATATCAATAATGCAACAATTTCATGTACTTGTGGTGGGCATTAAATAAATGGAGAAAATTTTGTTATCAACTCCTACTTTTCAAGAAAAATAGTTGAGAACAGATACCCAGCTGCAAATCTTCTTCAGGGCAGACATGTAGCTACCTTAGAAAAGCAGCATGAGTCAGCTCAATCATCCTCTTCTTGATGATGCAAAAGATATTCTCAGCTTTCAGTTGCTCCTTTCCTTAGTCATTTCCCCAGCATTGCTCTCAGTTTCCTTTTGGTCCCCTCACCCTACCCTCATTGGTCAACCAAAGAGAGATATGCTCTAAAATTAAAAAGAGAAAAACAGACCTAAATAACCCCCACGTAAGTGTCAAAACCTACTTACCTTGAGGCAGATCACTGCCACTTGGATCACAGGAATAAGGTGGAGGTGGCAGTGCTAAGTTTGAAGCCTCTCCTACCTCAAGAGAAGGAGGAGTTGGTGGTGGTAATGGAGGAGGTGGAGGTGGTAGAGGACCAGCAGCAGCAGGAATAGGAGCAGAGAGGTATGGATACGATGGTGAAGCAATCACTACAAAAGAAACAAACGAAGTAGTGATACCACAACTGTAATACCTTATAAGCAGTAGCTCATCTATTTCTTTTGTGTTCTCAATTCCAACAAGCAACTCTCTTAAGTCTTATAGTTTGACTTAAAAACAAAAACTCAGAAGGTAAACTGTCCATATTCTTTTAGACATGCCAACTGAAAATGAGTTCAACATAAGTTATTTTGAGTTAAGGAAATTACTTGACATTAAAAGGAAAAATGAAAACTGGAAGCTACAAGGTTTGACTACTAGGATTTTGAACAAGTACATAAATATTATTAAGGCAAAAATTTCACTTAGCTTAATACAAAGTTAAGGATGTTCTCAGCCATCTGCAAAATCACAAGATGTAGACACTAATAGGCAAGACTAAATTGCACAGATTACAAATTTAAGCAATCCTTGAAGATTTCTACTTGGTAGTATTAGAGGAATATAGAGAACTCTAAATCATAACAGTTCCATTTGTGATGACCTACAGAATATAAAACAGGCTATATGAAACCACCTTATTTTCTTTAATTTTCTGTAACTGTTACTATAGTTTAAAAACAAGATTCATTTAGGAGTTTCACAGTTTTTGACATAAGACATTTAAATACAATTTTGTTTAAATATCAATACATTCCCCTATGATAAAGGAAACAATGAAGCTCCAACTAGTAAAAATAAATATCTCCATATATACATACTGTGTTAGATAAATCTGTGAAATTTATTGAAAGATTATTGATACAACCTTTCAAGTTTAATTGAACATCTTAGCTGACTTAGAAATTCAAGTACTAAATTTTATCACTGTGTTGCTGCCACTGCTAAGTCACTTCAGTTATGTCTGACTCTGTGCGACCCCAAAGATGGCAGCCCACCAGGCTCCGCTGTCCCTGGGATTCTCCAGGCAAGAACACTGGAGTGGGTTGCCATTTCCTTCTCCAATGCATGAAAGTGAAGTTGCTCAGTCGTGTCCAGCTCTTCGCGACCCCATGGACTGCAGCCTACCAGGCTCCTCTGTCCATGGGATATTCCAGGCAAGAGTACTGGAGTGGGGTGCCATCGCCTTCTCCGTAACACTATGTTACCTGTATTATAATTTTAACCCTCCGAACTATAGAAAGTTTAGGCTCAGTAGTCAATAAAGGTTTAAATTCAGAGTTTTAGAACACTTAATTTAGTATAAGTGTTGTCCACATAAGCTGAAATTGTTACTCTGGTAATTTAGCAGAAGGAATTTAAGGCCAAGTATCAGAAGTAATCCCTGTAGGACCTTCTAGAACTAACACCAAAAATAGATGTCCTTTTCATCACAGGAGATTGCAATACAAAAGTAGGAAGTCAAGAGATACCTGCTGTTAACAGGCAAGTTTGGCCTTGGAGTACAAAATGAAGCAGGGCAAAGGCTAACACAGTTTTGTCAAGAGAACACACTGGTCATAGGAAACAACCTTTTCTAACAACACAAGAGATGACTCTACACATGGACATCACCAAATGGTCAATACCAAAATCAGACTGATTATATTCTTTGCAGTTGAAAATGGAGAAGCTCTACATAGTCAGCAAAAATAAGACTTGGAACTGACTGTGGCTCAGATCATGAACTGCTTGTTGAAAAATTCAGGATTAAACTGAAGAAAGGAAAACCACTAGGCCATTCAAATAAGACCTAAATCAAGTCCCTTATATGATTATACAGTGGAGGTGATGAATAGATTCAAGGGATTAGATCTGGTAGACAAGAGTGCCCAAAGAATTATGAATGGAGGCTACATTGCACAGGAGGCAGTGACAAAAACCATCCCAAAGAAAAAAGAAATGGAAGAAAGGAAAATGGCTGTCTGAGGAGGCTTTACAAATAGCTGAGGAAAGAAGAGAAGCAAAAAGCAAGGGAGAAAGGGAAAGATATATCCAACTGAATGCAGAGTTCCATAGTATAGCAAGAAGAGATAAGAAGGCCTTCTTAAATGAACAATGCAAAATAGTAGATGAAAACAACAAAATAGGAAAGACTGAGATCTCTTCAAGAAAACTGGAGATATCATAGGAATATTTCATGCAAGGATGGGCACGATAAAAGACATAAACAGCTTCCTGACAGAAACAGGACCTAACAGAAGCATAAGAGATTAAGAAGAGGTGGCAAGAATACACAGAAGAGCTATACAAAAAAAGGTCTTAAGGATTTGGATGACCACGATGGTGTAATCACTCACCTAGAGCCAGATATCCTGCAGTGTGAAGTCAAGTGGGCCTTAGGAAGCATTACTTCAAACAAAGTTAGTGGAGGTGATGGAATTCCACCTGAGCTATTTCAAATCCTAAAAGATGATGCTGTGAAAGTGCTACACTCAATATGCCAGCAAATTTGAAAAACTCAGCAGTGGCCATAGGACTGGAAAAGGTCAGTTTTCATTTCAATCCCAAAGAAAGGCAATGCCAAAGAATGTTCAAACCATAGAACAACTGTGTTCATTTCACATGCTAGCAAGGTTATGCTCAAAATCCTTCAAGTTAGGCTTCAGCAGTATGTGAAGCGAGATGTGTAAATTGGGCTTCAGAGAGGCAGGAGAACCAGAGATCAAATTGCCAACATTCACTGGATAATGGAGAAAGCAACAGAATTCCAGAAAAACATCTACTTCTGCTTCACTGACTACACTAAATCCTTGAAGGTGTGAATCACAACTGTGGAAAATACTTAGAGATGGGAATACCAGACCACCTTATCTGTCTCCTGAGAAACCTGTATGTGGGTCAAGAAGCAATAGTCAGAACCTTCCATGAACAGTGGACTGGTTCAAACTTGGGAAAGGAGAAAGACAAGGCTGTATACTGTCACCTTGTTTATATAACTTATATGTGGAGTACACCAAGTGCAACGCCGGCTTGGATGAATTACAATCAGGGATCAAGATTACTGGGAGAAATATCAAGAACCTCAGATATGCAGATGAGTCAGTGAGTGAAGTCAGTCAGTCATGTCTGACTCTGCGACCGCATGGACTGTAGCCCACCAGGCTCCTCCGTCCATGGGATTTTCCAGGCAAGAGTAGTGGAGTGGGTTGCCATTGCCTTCTCCAGGGGATCTTCCCAACCCAGGAATCGAACCTAGGTCTCCCACATTACAGGCAGACACTTTACCGTCTGAGCCACCGGGGAAGCTTAAAGGGCCTCTAGGGAAGGGTTAAAGAGGAGAGTGAAAAAGCTGGCTTAAAACTCAACGTTCAAAACACTAAGACCAAGGCATTCATTCCCATCATTTCATGGCAAATAGATGGGGAAACAATGGAAACGGTGAGAGATCTTTCTTTGACTCCAAAATCACCATGAACAGTGAGTACAGCCATGAAATTAAAAGACGCTTGTTCTTTGGGAGAAAAGCTATTAACAAATATAGACAGCATATTAAAAAAGCAGAGACGTCACTTTGCCAACAAAGGTTCATTTGGTCAAACCTGTGGTTTTTCCAGTACTCATGTACAGACATTAACAGTTGAATGATAAAGAAGGCTGAGCACCAAAGAATTGATGCTTTTGAATTGTGGTGTTGGAGAAGACTCCCAGAGTCCCTTGGACAGCAAGGAGATCAAACCAGTCAATCCTAAAGGAAATCAACCCTGAATATTCATTGGAAGGACTGAGGCTGAAGCTGAAGCTCCAGTTCTTTTACCACCTGATGCGAAGAGCCAACTCACTGGAAAAGTCCCTGATGCAGGGAAAGACAGAAGGCAAAAGGAAAGGAGGGTGGCAGAGGATAAGATGGTTACATAGCATCACTGACTCAATGGACATGAATTAGAGCAAACTCTGGGAGATAGTGAAGGACAGGGAAGCCTGGCATGCTGCAGTCCATAGGGTCACAAAGATTTTGACAGGACCTAGCGACTTAACAACAACAATATAATCTTTATATAGCTACAGGCCAACAGTAAAAGGAAATGTAAGTCTTAGGGTGATTAAAACTTGATAACTAACTCTTCTGAGGGCAATGAAACTGTTCTCTCTTGGTTTTGGTGGTGGTTGTACAATGTATTGTTAAAACTCATAGAACAGGGCACCAAAAATGAATTTTACTGTATCTAAATTAAACAGTACATTAAAAAAATTTGTTCAAATAACTTTTGATTTTGGAGTTTTGTCATGCATGTAGAAATCTCCACTTTTACAGTTTTAGAAGAGGAATTTAATTCTTAGAACATCTCCAAATGCTCCAAGGACTTTATGGATTTGTTTTCTATAAAATAATGGCTTCAACAAAGCCTCACTCATTTCTTCTAGATTAGCACTCAAATAACACCATATTTTTTTTTTCAAGAAAAACAACTGAAATGAGTTCAATTAGCTAAAAAAAAGTAGAAGTGATTATGATTACAAGGTAAAAACCAACTACTAGACATAAAAAGTAGCTAAATAAGTTATCATGGGCCTGAGAGAATCAAGGACAGAAGAAATTCGGTGGTTACTTTGTCTGAACTCACCTTTATTTTAAAATGCATATTATAATATACTCCATAAGAAAGAACTTTTAAAACTTTCAGTTGCTCTAGAGATGCATGAGCATCTCATCCACAGGTTTAATGGGGCTCCAAAGAGGCTTAACAGGTATAGTTCAAAGAAGGGACCCAGAAAAATGGAAGCAAACTTCTCTAAAATGTGAATGAAAACCAATGAAATGCATTCAGAAAGTTTATTTACTTGTCCATGCAGATGCAGGCTGCTTCAGGACATTTCAGAAGAGAACATGAAGATTTGGATTCTCTAGAGATCAATGAATGGGCAGGGCCAGGACCAAAGTGCAGTGAGGTGTAAAATTTAAAGGGCCACCAAATTAAAATAAAAAAAAAATCCATGATGAATAAAATATCAAAATTCTAAAAGACAGGATCCAAGCTTGCACTTGCATGACCCCAAGAGTGACTGCCTCACTCACCTCATCCTAAGTCTGGCCGAGAGTTCTTGTCTTTTAAAAAATTTTTGATACTTTGTGTATCATGGATTCTTTTTTTACGCTAATCTTTTTTCATATAGTGCATTAAAGTGTTATTTATCTTGATCCCTATGTGTTTTTTTTTAATACTCCCTTAAATTTTGCACCCAACGCAAGTGAGTCACTAGTTCTGGCCCTGGCAAAAGACTTGGAAACAGTTACCAAAAAAATCAGTTAACAGGATTTAATGCCTATGAAGACACTCATAATAAAAGCAATCATAGCATCTAGTTACCTGGCAGGTAAGAAGTGACTTAAAGGAACATGGGATGGGGCTGCCAGACAGACACATGTGAAGAACAAGGGAAACATGAATTTTATCTGGAGGACTGACAGGAATGATAAAGAACAACTAAAAAGCACTCATTACCTATTAGAGTTATAGCTGAGGTTCACAAGAGACACAACAAAAAGTAAAACGAAGGCAGCATACATTTTTAGAAATGTAAAGTGAAGAGGAACTAAAAAGCCTCTTGATGAAAGTGAAAGAGAAGAGTGAAAAAGTTGGCTTAAAGCTCAACATTCAGAAAACGAAGATCATGGCATCTGGGCCCATCACTATAGGAAATAGATGGGGAAACAGTGGAAAACAGTGTCAGACTTTATTTTTTTGGGCTCCAAAATCACTGCAGATGGGGATTGCAGCCATGAAATTAAAAGACACTTACTCCTTGGAAGGAAAGTTATGACCTAGATAGCATATTGAAAAGTGGAGACATTACTTTGCCAACAAAGGTCCGTCTAGTCAAGGCTATGGTTTTTCCTGTGGTCATGTATGGATGTGAGAGTTGGACTGTGAAGAAAGCTGAGCGTCCAAGAATTGATGCTTTTGAACTGTGGTGTTGGAAAAGACTCTTGAGAGTCCCTTGGACTGCAAGGAGATCCAACCAGTCCATTCTAAAAGAGATCAGTCCTGGGTGTTCTTTGGAATGAATGATGCTAAAGCTGAAACTCCAGTACTTTGGCTACCTCATACAAAGAGTTGACTCATTGGAAAAGACTGATGCTGGGAGGGATTGGGGGCAGGAGGAGAAGGGGACGACAGAGGATGAGATGGCTGGATGGCATAACTGACTCGATGGACATGAGTTTGAGTGAACTCCCTGAGTTGGTGATGGACAGGGAGGCCTTGTGTGCTGTGATTCATGGGGTTGCAAAGAGTCGGACATGACTGAGCAACTGAACTGACTGACTGACAGACAGACAAAAAACACAAATCTGGAATTTACAGAATAGTTTTCAATCATTCTACACAAATGGGGTATTACAATGTTTGATTCACATATTGCTTGTTTTTTAAGCTCAGACATCTACTAGAAGCAGATAGCCAACACTTTCCCTTACTATTATTAGCATGCATGCCTGCTAAGTTGCTTCATTTGTGTTTGACTCTGTGTGATGCCACGGACTGTAGCTTGCCAGGCTCCTCCGTCTATGGGATTCTCCAAGCAAGAACACTGGAGTGGGTTGCCATGCCCTTCTCCAGGGGATCTTCCTGACCCAGGGATCGAACCTGCAAGCTCTTAAGCCTCCTGCATTGGCAGGCAGGTTCTTTACCACTAGAGCCACCTGAGAAGCCCAACAATTATTAGCACAAAGTAATAAAGCCACTGTCTACATTAACACTTCCAATGGAAAATTTCTGAGATCATTAATGAACATATATATATACACACACACACACACACATATATAGAATGTTTTGTTCCAGGCACTAGCTAAGCACACAATTTTTACATTATAAATAAAACAGATACAGAAAACAAATCCAACAAATTCGTTTCAAGCGGACACTATCCAGATTAAGAAAGAAAAGTTTGCCAGCCATTTCAGAAACATTCCATACACTCCATCACAATCACCAGTCTTGAGTGCTGTATGCTAAGTTGCTTCAGTCATGTCCAATCCTCTGCAACCCTATGGACTGTAGCCTGCCAGGCTCCTCTGACCATGGGATTCTCCAGGCAGGAATACTGGAGGGGGTTGCCATGTTCTCCTTCAGGTTATCTTCCCCACCCAGGGATCAAACTCTTGTTTCTGCCATCTCCTGCATTGGCAGGCAGGTTCTTTACCACTAGCGCCAGCTGGGAAGCCACTACCACTCTCCTACCCAACTATAATCAATCATTATCCTGGCTTTCATAGTAATCACTTTGTATTTTTAAGCATTTTGTCACCCAAATATGCATCCCTAAGGAAGTTTTTAAAAATTGAGATCCTGAATATCTTTCAATCTTTTGGTCCTTTTTCCATCCCTGTCATTTCAACTTTTCTTTCAAGGAACCCTTGACTTATTGAATTTCCCAGTCTAGATTGTGCTGATTACATACTCACTGTGCATTTCAACATGTTCTTGTCTTTCCCGTAAATAGGCAACTAGATCCAGAAGACTAGATCAGACTCAAGATTGATTCCTTTAATAGTCTATAGGTAACATCTCACTATCTTTGCAGTCTTAACAAAAATTGCTGTTTAATGTGCATCCATTCAGTCAGTAAGGACTGCAAGATGAGCATATTCTGCCACTTCTTTTTTTTTTTTACTGATCAGAATACTAATATATAGAAATACTTCCCCTCATCTACTACTTGGTAATCCCAGTAGGAAAGTTCATATAAGAAAGGTAGGATAAATACTTGATTCTTTCACTATACTGTCCAGTTTTCAGGAAAGCAAAATTATTTCATATCTTCTTGAGAACCAATTTTTTCAGTTATATATACATATTTCAGATTATTTTCTATTATATGTTATTACAAGATATTGAATAGAGTTCCCTGTGCTATACAGTAAATCCTTGGTTTTTTTCATCTATTTTATGTATAGTTATTTGTATCTGTTAATCACAAGGGAATCAATTTCAAAAATATCATCAGGAACTTTTAAATATATTTGATATGTCCCAACCTATTACAATGATCATTATTCAAGCTCAAACTGTTGCATCTGTGGCCAGTGAGAACCTCTCTAAGATGGCTCGAGTTCTTTTGACATGATCCCAGTACTCTTTGGTAGCCTCCTTGCCATCTAGCATGACAAGATGATCCAGGCTCATCTTGAACATTTCCTGCCCAAACCTGGAACCAGAAATTTCTCCACATAGCTATTTGCTTTGAAGTGAGAAATGGTATTTCAGTGTCACAAACTGAATGCTAAAGATACTCGTGGTTTCTAGGCCTTTTCAGTAGACAGAGCTAGGAAATAAATTTAAAGCTAAAATACTTCAAGTTCATATTGATATTTCCAATTCAAATGTGATATAATACCATAAAAGTTTTTCCTTAGCCTTTTTAGTATATATCTGTATTAACTTTCTTCCATACTGAGACCTGGTGTGCAAGGACACAGGGGATAAAATTGGAATATCCCATATTCATGTATTGTAGCTGACATTATAGTCTCTGAATAATAAGTATAGATTGCTATACAAAACCTGATGTGTTTATTGAAAGCATTAAAAAAAGCTTGGCATATTGTCTCTCAATTCTGCTGTTTTTAAAAATAGCTATACTATATCTACATTGTTCAAACATAAGGCTTTTACATAGTGTATCATCAACCTCTCAGCCTTTATTTTGTGTAAATACATATTTAATATTCACAATCAAGTCTTATGTTGATGTCTCTGTTTTGGTGGTCTAAAAGTCAAAATTCATTCTTCAATACTTTGTCCATCCAATACAACTTTCCTTGACAGAAATATTCTGTATCTGCACTGTCCAATACAGTGCACTAGCCACATGTGGCTTCGAGCACTTGGTATGTGGTTAGTGTGACTGAGCAACAGAAGATTTATTTTACTTAATAGTAATTATTAAAGTGTCCTATGTGGCTAGTGATTACCTTGCTTGAAAGCGTATCTTTAGTAGATTTTTCAAGAAGTACTCATGAGAACAATATTATCTGAATTCTTATATATTACCCTTTAAGCCTGAAAATGTTTGGTTGGATATAAAATCTTTGGTTCACGTATCCTTTCATTAAATGTCACTCCATTTTCTTCTAGCTGAAGCACTGCTGTCAAAGTTGGATGATTATCATTTTATTTCCTTTATACTCCATAGGCTCTTTTATCATTTTATTTCCTTTATACTCCATAGATAAACAAAGCACTTTCTTTAAGTCCAGTTGTTTTACTAGAATATGCTGGTGTTGGTTGTTCTGCCTCAGTATTCTCAGTTATGCTGAGTGCTGTTTCAGTATGTGTTTCTGAAGTTTTTTTTAAGTCAGGAAAATTTTCTGAATTGTAAATTTTAGTACTCTTTTCCCTTACGTTGGTTTTCTTCTTCAGAACTTCTATCAGTGCTGGATATCCTTTGCCTAACTTCAATATGTCACTTTTGAGTCTTTCTCTTCATTGTTTTTTCATTTTAGATTTACCCCCTTTTACATCTTTCTCTTAAAGCATTATCTATTGTATATACTCGGTCATGTTTTTTGTAGTTTAGTCTTCACTACCAAAATGACTTTCTTCCATTTCTAATACTTTTCTGAGTTCTTTCACCTCCTCTGAATTTTCTAATCCTGATTTATTATGTTTTAATATTTTGTATTATTTTATTAATGTCTTTATCTCATTTTGAAAAAGTTCTGTTAGTGTACACATTTATGACATGCTTTTTACTGTCTACAGGGATATCATCATTTTCCCTTAAAACACCTCTGTATATGTTTACGTAGGGCTTTCCTTTCATTAATTTTTATGTGAAATTATTTTTCACAGACTCTGGAAGGAGATGGAATACAAGAAAGCTCTTCTAACTTCATATGGCTCTCAACTGCTTTTTATATAGCGCTTAAAATATGACTACTTTCTAGTATTCCTTGGCTCTGTTCTTCACAACTTCAGTCTGGACCTGCTCTTTTCCCTATCTTCATCAGTTCTGATTCTACTCCCAGGAGTTTCTCCCCAGTGAGGAATACTATCCCAAAAGGTAGTCCTGCCAAGGTCAGTTTTGAGAGTTCTTAGCGGCCAAACTGTTCCAAAGCCCTTCAGTCCCTTTACTGTGTACCCAAAGCACTCACCGAGTATTGGAGAGGTCAAATCCCTTCCCAGTCTTAGCTGCTCCTTCCAAATTGGCTGCCCCACTTTTCAGTGAATTCTTATTAGCTCTTTCAGGGTTCTTCTGTTCTCAGGTTCATCAGACAACATCCCCAGTGCTTCCGTCTTCTTGCTCCCATATAGACCCTGACAGCATGCAGGTCTCATGCTTGGTGGTTTGTCCCCTACCTGCTTAAATTTTAAGGCTCATGGGCAGACCTTGTCACCTAGTTTTGTTGTTAAGCATTGTCCAATGGGTTCTGATTTTGCTATTTCCATTTTTATTTGGTGACACAGACTGAAAAGCTATGCTGTGGTTGCCAGCACTTTCCCAGAATTTTGAGAATTTTAAACTATATTAACTCAATGAAATTTTGACAACTTCATAAACTGGTACTATGAGTACCTCCAAGTTTACAGGTAAGAAAGATTCAATAACTTCTCTAAAGTTACATAGCTGGTAAGTTGTAAAACCAAGATTCTAACCTAGATCTCTTAAGTTCTAGAGCCAAACTTTTCATTCTGTAAGAGTGTGAAACACCTCTAGCTTAATTTTAGCATAATAAAACAACTCAAAATTTGAAAAACTAGTACAAGTCCTCTAAATTTTCAATGGGGTAGCAAAATGATAGCTATGAAATCATATCAAAGTCAAATTTACAAGAAAAAAAATTCAAACCCTCTCAAATCTCATGGATTCAACTATAGAACATACATTATTAGTAGGTTAAACAAACTTAATACTGGAGATTCAAGTAATTTTATCCAATCACTAGAATTGCTGTATGTGCATGTCCATGAATAGAAAAAGAGGTTTCCAAAGTAAGCAACCACTAATAACCTACCTGGCCTGCCTTGTGTAGGTGGAGATACAAATAGAGGCTGTATAGCATTCTGTGAGGAAACTGAAGTGGTACTACTAGCTTGATTAGCGGCTGCACAGTTAGGTAAGACTGGAGCTGGAACATTATTGGCACAGGAAGCTGCAACTGCTGCAGAATTTACCATCACCTGTAAGTGTGGAAGAAATTTTAGAACTCTAAGTTTGGTTTCTCAAATAATATTAGTCTCTTATCTGATCCTAAATTTCAGGAAATAGTATTCTGATAACACCAAGAAGTCAATCTTCATGTAAACCTAATATAGGAAGGTTATTTCTTTTAGAAGATCCCAGATTACTTTGAGAGCTTTACATTTTTAATATTTTTCTGGAAAGGTAATACATTATTATTATTCAAAAACCAAGTATAAACGTGTATATACAATGAAAAATTTCCCTCCAACCCTTGTCTTCTATCTGCTTAGCTCCTCTCTTAACAAACAAGTAACCTCTGGGTTTCTTGAATATTATCCAGAAATTTACACTGCATTTTTAACATGCATATATATTTCCCCATACAAAAACACTTAAAAAAAGTGTTCTTTCCTTTTTTAAAAAAAACTTCATAAGACTGCAATTTGCTTTTCTGATTAGGCCACAGCACCCAATACAGGGCTGTGCACAGAGAGATGTTCAATAAATGATAATAGCTTCTTCTTCATGAATACCATCCTTACTTGCAGTCTCCATTTTCTTATTACCCATTGCAATGTGTTTGCTACCCTCTCTGGTTCTCAGAAATTATATTCAAAGTCACAGTGATTTCCATGACAACAAGTGATAGTAGACTCTTTTTAGTCCTTATGTTGCTTGACCGCTTGGCAGCAACTGACACAACTATTCATTGAAATATTTTCTTCCTGGACTTCCATAATACATTCTCCTGCTTTCCTCCCTCCTTGGCTATTCCTTCTCTACCCATTTTTTAAATGGTGATACACAGGCTCTGTTCTAGAAGTTCTTCTCAATCTCTTCCTTTTCCCAGGATGATCATACTAACTCCTATGGTTTCAGCTACCTTTTTGATGCCAGCTCCCCATTCTATAGGAAAGCTTTACATTTTAATTTTCAGGAAATGACACGGACTTGACAGGTAACTGACATTAACTTATTCATTATATAAGAGGTTCAGAGTAGATAGACTATGAATAGCTTAGTGTCAGCACGTAGAAAAGTGTCTGGAACAGTAGATGATCAATAAATTTGTTAATAAATTTACTAAATACTGTGCCAGGTACCAGGAAGTACAAGAATACTTAAAATATGAATATAAGCAGCTTCTTTGAAGTATGATGAAGGGAAAAGAGAACAAAAAGAAAAAATTCATTTTCCCCTGCTCAGGCCACTTCAACTAACTGCAAAGTAAAAAAAGATTACCTTCTGGGGGTAGTTGTACGAGGTAACTGTGTCCTGAGGAGGCATAGAACATGGTCTTCTAGCCTGAAGAGACTTTAATGAATACACAAATACAAATACGGGGAAATCAAGAAATTAAACAATACACCAATAAAAGATCTGCTTTGTTTTAATATCTCCTAAAATTAAGTGAAACTGATCTGTCCTAAAAGTATTCAGATTTGGAAGTGACTACTATGATAACACTCCAAAAGGCATCACTGTAGTGCCTGACTAAGGTGACTGTTCTATTAGGTTGGTGCAGATGTAACTGCGGTTTCAGGCTGTGAATTTTAAATCATTGTAAGTACGCTCAAACACATCTTTATTAATAAAAATAGGAACCATTACAATCAACACATTTTTGCCAATGAGACATAAGCTTGCTTATTCTTTTAGTGTAAAAACCTGTGCTTTGGGATTTGACAAACTCTGGAAAACACTTTCTGCATCCTACTGGTTGTGCAAGTGTTTTCCCTGCAAAATGTCAATATGCTTGAAGAAGTGGTAGTCAGTCAGCAAGAGGTCAGGTGAGTATGGGAGATGAGGTAAAGCTTCATAGCCCAATTCATTCATCTTTTTAAGTGCTGGTTGTGCAACATGTGGTTGGGCACTGTCATGGAGAATGCAGCCCTTTCTGTTGACTGATGCCAGCTGCAGGCATTGCAGTTTGCAGTGTATCTCATTGATTTTCTGAGCATACTTCTCAGATGTAATGGTTTTGCAGGGATTCATAAAATTATAGTGTGTCAGACTGGCAGCAGACCACCAAACAGTGACCATGACCTTTTCTTGGTGCAAGTTTGGCTTTGGGGAGTGCTTTGGAGTTTCTTATTGTTCCAACCACTGAGCTGGTCATCGCCAGTTGTATAAAATCCACTTTTCATTACATATCACAATCCAATCAAGAAATGGTTTGCTGTTGTTGGACAGAGTAAGAGAAGATGACACTTCCAATGATTTTTTTTTAATTTCAGATCAGCTCACAAAGCACCCACTTATCAAGCTTTTTCACCTTTCCAATTTGCTTCAAATGCCAAATGACCACAGAATGGTTGACATGGAGTTCTTCAGCAGCTTCTTGGATTGTTTTAAGAGGATCAGCTTCAATGATTGCTCTCAATTGGTTCTTGTCAACTTCCGATGGCCGGCCACTATACTCCTCATCTTGAAGGCTCCCAACTACTTTGCAAAACTTGTTGAACCACCACTGCACTGTATGCTCCTTAGCAGTTCCTGGGTCAAATTCATTGTTGTTGCAAGTTGTCTCTGCTGCTTTACAATCCATTTTGAACTCGAATAAGAAAATCACTCAAATTTACTTTTTGTCTAACATCATTTCCACAGTCTAAAATGAAAAATAAACTGTACATAACAAGTCATTAGCAAAAAAAAAAAAAAAACTGAGAAATGCACATTAAAATAATGTATAACACAACCAGATTTATTTAAGAATGTATTCCAGTACAAAGGCAAATTTCAACAACACAAAAACCGCAATTACTTTTGCACTAACCTAATATTTCCTACTGTAGAAATCTTGATCATATCCAAGTCTAGTCGCAATGCAGATACTAAAATGTAATGGAGGACTGTAATTTAAACACTTTCTCAGTGTCTTCTCTTGCCATAAAAACCTCAAAATCACTAGCACCAGGAACAGTGTTGCTAAAAGAAAGATGTCCATCTAAAGATACAGCTAGGAACAAGGGTGGATAACTGGTCAGATGCATCCTACAAGCAGGATGTAGTATAACCCAAACATCATTCTCCTTTGGTTCAAGACCTTGTCTTTGTGAAAGCAAAAATGATTTTAAAGCACTCAGGATTATGCATGACAGATTGTCATGACAGGAAAATAAACTAGCAGCAGAAACTGGTACTCATAGTAAGAACACAGAAGAAATCAGGGGAAGTAATTAGAGAAACCAAGAGGAACCACAAAGTGACAAAGACAAGCACAACTTAATGTCAACCTAAAGAGTGAACATTTCAAAAGTTTGGTTTCAAGTACAGCACAAAGTGAAAGTGTTAGTAACTCAGTTATGTCCAATTCTTTGCCACCCCATAGACTGTAGCCGGCCAGGCTCCCCTAATCCTCAGAATTCTCCAGGCAAGAATACTGAATGGGCTGCCATTCCTTTCTCCAGGGGATCTTCCCGACCCAGGGATCAAACTCTGGTCTCGGGAAGCCCCAAGTGCAAACCAAATACCTGCCAAAAAGTGAACTCAGCCCTGGCTCAGAAGGCCCAGTGTGAATTCCAAACAATTCTAGAGAAGGATTTAGGTGAGACTTAGGCGTGAAAGTAAGAAAAATAAATGCTGTGGTTAGAAGAAGAGTCTGTGCCTGGAAATCTTTAAGTCCTGCAGAGGTCCTCTCCTCTCAGAATGCTGTGGAAAATTACTTAGAAACTTGGTGACTGGGGCTTGGGAGCAGAACACATCATGAAGAGATTGAAATCTACTGGGGATGTATGATAAAGTAAGTTCAGAACAAAAAGGAAGATGTAACAAATGAAATTAAAGAGACAAAAAGAAAATGTCTACTGTCATTCCTGAAGGTGAGATTTTTCACTTGCCTTTTCAACTTGGGTGGCTATTTCAAGAAATGGTATAAAAAGCATGTGATACTGAGAATAGTAATGACAGAGGGAAGGGAAAAACTATTTCTCTAGCAGGGACAAAGGAAGGGAAGGAGAAATAATGGGAAGAGAATTATATATTACAGTTTTCTTTACCTTCCTAAGATGTACTGCCTAAACAGTAAAAACAAAAATTAAGTACATGAAGCTATCAAAGTTTAAATTAATCACAGAGAACAGAAGGTAGTCATTCAACTTCTTCACAGATATTCCAATTCTCCTCCTAGGTACATGGGTATGTTGCTCTTCCTGGCCTCATCTAGTTAGGTATGGCCTTGTGGTTTGGACAATGACATATGAGCAGAAATATTGATACCCAGTGTTTAATTTCCTTATCTTCAGCTCTGCAAGATGACTATGAAAGTACATGGTCCATCAGCTTGGGTTCTTGAGTGACTCTGATGAACAAAAGCCTGCTACCAACATGCACTGGACCTATAAAATTAGCAAGAACAACTGTGTTAAGCTGCTGAGATTTGGGGGGAGTGCTGCCACAGCATAACTTAGCTTGACCAAAACAGTAACTGGTAACTAAAATTAGGGTGCTGCTGTAACAGAAACTTGACTTAGAGAAGATTATGAACTTGTAGCTCTTAAGGGAGGAGGTTTAGGAAACAGAACATTAATTTTGTGTTTTGATTACTGCTGGCAGATTTTAGCAAGGTATTTTAAAATGTGTAAGGAAAAGTAGTTTTTAGGCAGTAATGAAAGGGAATAGAATCCTTGAATACTGGGACTTTTAGGGTTTGAAGAGGTAACTGCTTCAAATCAAAACTGTACAAGATAAAATTGATAAATATTTTGAACAACAAAGAGAAGTTAAAAGCTGGCCTTGAAGCAAGACTCAAATCTAAAATATGACTGCACTAAGGTATCTCAAACCAGGAGTACAATTAAGGATATAACATCCAGTTAGTCCTTGCACTTGGACAAAATGGCTCATGGGAAAAGTATTCAAAGGTTATGACTCTTCTATCAGTGATTGATAAGCTCAAGGTATTTGCACTCAAGTAGAGAAACAGGGATAAGAATGTGAAGGAATGTGTGTCTTCATCACTCAGCTGTGTCTGACTCTTTGTGACCCATGTACTGTAGTCCATCAGGTTCCTCTGTCCATGGGATTTTCCAGGCAAGAATACTGGAGTGGGTTGCCATTTCCTCCTCTAGGGGAATCTTCCCAACCCAGCGTAGAACCTGTGTCTCCTGCATTGTAGGTGTATTCTTTACCCACTGAGTCATGAAAGGAATAAGAATTCAAAGAATTATAGCAAATCTAATGTCAGTATGGCTACTGGCACATGAAACTAACAGGAAGGAATCAGAGAAGCTGTACAATAAATCAATCACACAGCCAAAGAAACCATGAGCAGAACTAAAACTATCCAATTGAGATTAAAAACCAGCCTTGGGCTCTCAATTTCCTATGAGTAAGAAGCAGTGTGGGGAAGCTGCTCAGCTGTCAACAAGGATTATTCTCCAATGCCTACTTCAAACATGGCCAAGGAAGGGCTGTGGCATAATCAAGAGCCCCAGTAAAGAATTAACCAGGGAGCTTTTCCAGGCAACAGTCCCAATGCCCAGGATGGGGGCCCTCAAAATGTCTGTCCAGCATGATGTCAGAAATGCTACAGGCCAGTAACTGTTTCTCCCATTCTCCCTGGATCCGATGGGAATTTCAATTGCAAGTTTTTAGTCCCTGCTATACCATTGTAAATTGGGTATGTAGGGGGTAAATAACTTTGTATCTTTGGTTTTAGGCCTCCAGATCAAGAGGAACCACATCTGGACCCAATACAAAGAGTACTACACATTTTTCAGAAACCTTGGGCTCTGAGTTTAATCACACTGAAGGAGATTTTAAGGTTGCCTCCTTTGAGGTGGAAGGAAGTAATTGGTCTGTGTGAGGGAGTTTCGTTAAATGTTGTAATCCTTAGTGCTATTAAAATATTTCCAAGTTTTTGACTTCCAGGCACAGAGAAGTTAAGAGTCTCAAGGGAAATATGCTCAGTCCAATTTAAAGAAATGGAAAAGTAATACGTGTCACCTCCACATGGAAGCTGTAAGAGCCAGTGCACCATTCACTACCTTTTGTTTCCTGTCTTACCAATCATGAATGGAGCTTCCATCAGCCTAAGCCCCTAAGCAGAGCCCTCCTGAGCCCTCCACTACGCAAGTAGCAGAAATAAACTTTTGCTAAATTAAGTACCTGAGATTAATGACCCATGACAAAATCCTCTAAAAAAATCACTGCCAATGTTCAAATTTCCTCTTGTATCAACACATATTAGGAACATCTAGGATAATTTCTAGAAAAATGTGATCTTAGATGAGCTAATTTCTGGGTCTCAATTTCTTCATCTACAAAATCAGAATGATACCCTAATACCTCATAGGACTATTCTGACTTAAACACATTTAAGTGCATAGCTCCTAGAACAGTGCTCTAGTACACAGGAGCTATATGTGTTTGAGATTATAATTAAATACCTACCAAGTTTGCAGTAGATTCAGCTGTGCTATAAACACCTGAAGTGTCATAGTCTGGTTCTAGAAGATATAACCAAAGTACAATAATGAGCATTATTTTATAGTTTGAAATTTTATAAATAATGAATATCAGATCTCACTGACCTGAAGGATAAATATAATCTTCATGATATCCCCCTAGGAAAAAAAGACAGAAAAAGTGCATTTATGTAGAGCTTTTTGCTCAGCAGTATCCGATGGCCAGCACTTGCTTTTTCTCAAGTTTTGTGGGTACATGTTCAAAACTAAAATGTACACATTCTTGAAATAAGTGATTTAAAGCTTTCATACTAGTCAACAGATATTAGTCAGACTGGCTATAAACAGCACAAATTTCTCCTTTGAAAGTTCCCTTGGTTCTTAAAAGTTCAGGCAGACGTGAAAAACCCAGCTCTGTCCAATTCTGGCAGTAGATTATGGTGATTAACTTCACTGGCTCTGGAGTTAGGACTGTCTAGATTTGAATCTTGAATAACTGTATCACTTTAGGCAGGTTATTTAATTTCTGTGTCTTCATTTCTTCATTGTAAAACAGGGATAATAGTACCTAGCTCATAGTGGGGTGAAAAGAACATAGTATGATGCTCGACATATAGGAAATGGTGATTATAAAGTAATGTGACTAAAATAACCAATAGGTTGCTTAGGTGAACGTTAAAGGAATATGTCATACCTCATCTGTTTTTCAGCCTGATACAGGTATATAATACCTTGAAAATCAGTTTGTTGTCAGAAGATTGCTTAGAGGACTGAAGTACTTTTCTGTAAGACTGCTATATCATTGAAATTCAGAGAAAATCAACCTTCAGTTGGACTGCTTTCCACCAAATAAAACCACAAAGGTCAAAAGTGGATTTGATTCTTAAACATGTCACTTATCAAATACATATGCAGGCAGCTCCTCCAGAAAACAGGATTTAAGGTGAGAAAAAATACTTGGTTACTCTAAATATGCCACTATAGGTGAACAGTACATCTGAAGGTACCCACCACGCTAAAAGAAATAGACAAAGGGTCATCCTGAGTAAAAGAGCCAGAAATACGCATACATAAGCACAGGCATACATATGCATGTACAAATTCTTCAAAGATCATTCTTGGGCTAGATATGTTGTCATTAAATTCTTTAAAATATCTATTTTCTTCATCATAAATAGCAGCAAGAAGAATATAACAAGAAAAGACGCTGACCAGTAAGTCAAATCATTCAGAACACCTCATACCTCCTTAATCCACCCAATTCCTCCAGAAGTGTTTCAGTAGGCGTATATCATTTTACAGAAAAAGTTAATAAAAAAAAAAGCACATTTCACAATGCAAGGCACTCCTAACAACTATTAACAGTGTGAGTCAGATAAAACCAAGTTCAAAACTGATCTCTGCCAGTCACAAAGGACCACATATTGCATGAATCCTTTTATATGAAATATCCAGAACAGGCAAATCCATTAAGACAGAAAGCAGACTGATGGCTACCTATGACTGGTGGCAGGGAAGGGGATGCTGGGGGGATAATGGGGACTGACCACTAATAGGTAAAAGTGTTAGTCGCTCGGTCGTGTCTGACTCTTTATGACTCCCTAGGCTGTGGCCTCTCAGGCTCCTCTGTCCATGGAATTCTCCAGGCAAGAATACTGGAGTGGGTTTCCAGTCCCTTCTCCAGGGGATCTTCCCAACCCAAGAACTGAACCCAGGTCTCCTGCATCACAGGCAGATCCTCTACTGTTTGAGCCACTAGTGAAGTGAAAGTCATTCAGTCATGTCCGACACTTTGGACCCCATGGACTATACAGTCCATGGAATTCTCCAGGCCAAAATACTGGAGTGGGTAGCCTTTCCTTTCTCCAAGGGATCTTTCCAACCCAGGGATCGAACCCAGGTCTCCTGCACTGTAGGTGGATTCTTTAACAGTTGAGCCACTAGGGAAGGCCACTAATGGGTACAGGGTTTCTTTTTCTAAAATTGACTGTGATGATGTATGCAACTTCATGTCAGAGAAGGCAATGGCAACCCACTCCAGTACTCTTGCCTGGAAAATCCCATGGATGGAGGAGCCTGGTGGGCTGCAGTCCATGGGGTCACTAGGAGTCGGACACGACTGAGCGACTTCACTTTCACTTTTCACTTTCATGCATTGGAGAAGGAAACGGCAACCCACTCCAGTGTTCTTGGGAGCCTGGTAGGCTGCCATCTCTGGGGTTGCACAGAGTCGGACACGACTGAAGCGACTTAGCAGTAGCAGCATGCAACTTCATGACTATACTAAAAGCCACCATTTACACTTTAAACACTGAATTGTACATGTTAGGTAAAGTGTACAAATGTGTAAGTTACATCTAAGTAAAGCTGTTATAAGTAATTAAATCTCTGCCATTTACCAAGTATCTGATTTTGGCTATGTCATTTTCCCTCTGAATCTCAGTTTCCTCATATATAAAACAAAGATACACATTCCTCAGAGGGACAAAGTATTATATTAAATTTTAAATATAATTGCTTAGTACAGTATATGGCCATTAGAACTCAATGAATAGTAATGTTTATAGATCAAATATATTTCTTCAGGAAAAGAAATTATTTCATAGCAGTCTTGTAAAATAACAATCACAGGAAAATCTAAAATAATTATACAAATGGTATGGACAACATGAACAGTTGCTTACTAACAAAGAATAGATATTTCCAATACTGAAATCTCACCAAATCAAAACTCACTGAAGACCTATCAGAGAACTGAACATTTTAACAATGTAGTGGCTTTACAGAAATAGAAGTCTGTCTTTCTGAAAAATATCAAGACATCTTCAAAATCTAGCAAGCTCTGATAACAAGAACTGATAACTTTCAAAATGAGCTGCCAGAACGGAGGGGGACCCTTTCCAAACCAAAACTTTAGCCCTGTTGTGCTCATACCACAAGAATCATCTTTTTAAAAAAATACTGAACTGTAACTGACTCACCACTGTCACTCTGGCCATCACCCTCCTCTGAATTCAAAGGCTGTTTGCCTGAGCTATGTCCTCGCCTTGCAACACAGTATCTCGAAGAAGCAGGAACCATTGTAGAGGGCCCTCCATGATTCTGTACCAAAGAGATACACACAAACACAATGTCCCTATATAGTCAGAGAAAAAGCTACAAATATTTTAAATGTACTTGAGAATCAAAAATATGTGAGGAAGTAATGATCAAGAAAACAGAAAAATTTAGCCCATACTTATATAGGCAAGTCCACCTCTACGCCTCTTCTGTAAGGACAGCTTAAAAAATTCCCCTAATTTTTAAAAGTTCTAAGATGAAAACTCATGTTTTCCAGGAAGGGCTTTATTTGGTAATTTGCAAAGTAGCTAAAATTTATCCACATTACCTTTACTTAAAAAAAATAAAAGAGAAAAAAATAAGTAGCTTTGTGAGTAAAACTTTGAACTACTTACAGGTAAAGCTGGATAAGCAGTTTCATCCCCTTCTTCAACTTCATAAAAAGTAATGGTTTCTTCCAAGCCCCTGGGCATTTCTGGAGCAAAGCTAAACTGGCACTCCTTATTCATACAATGCATCTGGCGGTGACTACGTCTAAAGGAACTTAAGTTTGCAGAATGAGAAGGGGATAAAAAGATAAAATATGATACTAACTTGTTTCTAAATTTCTAAATACTAGTTCAAACGCCTCTATGTTGACACTTTAAAAATATTAGTCCATATATTTATTGCATAGCAATAAAGTCAGACTCACTCATTTTCTCTAACCTTCCACATTTAAAGTTCACTTACCGAGATCTATAGAAGTTGTCATAGCTCTGGCAGCACCTTTTACCCGGACCAGGGTAAAAACCGACTTTAGGGCCTGCCATGTTGTGCCTGTTTATAAAGCGAGAAGAATCCCTAAGAATAACGGGGGAAAAAACAGAACTCTTATTTACTAGTGCTTGAGCAGTCAGTCTTTGTAGTTAAATAGAATTAACATATCTGTCTAAAAACAATCAAATAGAAAGAGCTTTGCTTTCCTCACTACTGGCATTAGGCCTATCCATTGTTTTTAATTGAAGTATAGCTGATTTACAATGTTGTATTAATTCCTGCTGTAAAGTGATTCAGTTATATATATATATATACATATATATATATATACATATACACACACACACACACATACATTCTTTTTTCCTATTCTTTTCCATTACAGATCGGCCTATTCATTATTGATAGATTCAGTGCCATATACATGGCACTCTCAGCCTGATGGCATTCTATCTTCTAGCAACTGCTTCATATTCTCCTAGACTGTGAGAATACGAGTCTTCCATAAGTTTGCCAAGAATTTAAGTATACATCATTTCCATTCTCTATGTCCCTTCAGGTAGAGATTATAAGAGAAATTTAAACTATTAAGATATTTCTAAGTTCTACCGTAATTCTGCCCAGGAATTATTTCCAATGTCTAAACAGAGACGTACATTATCTTCAAAGTTAGTTAAGACCTACCTGGGCATCCCATATCCCCGACCTTGTCTCTGAGATGAATGTTGAGGATGAAAATGTTCATTAGACATAACATTGCCAGCTGTCTGTGAGTAGTGCATTGGAGGGCCATGCCCATAATGCATACTGTGCTGAAGCCTGGGTGGGAGAAGGGGTTCTGCCCTGCTGTAAGCCATAGTCATATAAACCTCTTTCCCTCTAACTTTCTTGAACATCTTCTTCCGTTGCTTCATGTCCATCTCTGACATAGCTTTCAAGAAAACAAAGCAGTAAGCAATAAGCTTCATAACCAAAGCAAAAGGTCCAAGGTATCCCACAAATGTCTAGAACACTCAGATGTTTTTCTAGGAAATCCATATGAATACAGGGGAAGAAATTTCTGTATTTTCAAAGGATGTACTAGAAAAAAAAAAAAAAAAAAGGATGTACTAGGTGTTCCTTTTGGAAGGGCAAAACGAACAAGTAACTTCTGTATCGATGGACATCTCAGCACCATCTTTAGTACAGGCAACTTTTGTCTTCGAAACAGTTAGTCATTCCATTTCCTATGTTACTATTATCCAAGAAATTATGCCTATTAATATCTCTGGTTGCTTCCATGAGATGCTTTCCTAGTTCTTTGAGAAATCTTTTCAGGTTTTAGAGCTTAAAGTCCACCCCAGCTTAAGCTAAACAAAGTCACCTACACAGTAGTTCTCACCCAGGGACGGTTTTGCCCCTTTCCTCCTTGTGGCACATTTGGCAATGTCTGGAGACATTTTTGGTTGTCATAACTTGGAGAAGAATGCTGCTGGCATATAGTGAGTTGAGGCCAGGGATGCTGCCAAGCATCCTACAATGCATAGGACAGCTCCCTGCAACAAAGTATTATCCATCCCAAAACTTCAGTAGTGTCAAAGGAGGAACTCTAAACCAGGATAAGACTTGAGTTACAGCTTTAAAAATAAGTGCAATTTAGATAAGTACAAGAAGAGGAAAATAATAAAACTTTCAGTATACAAACCTATTTCTGGGATATAGCCCCCAGAAATTTTCTGGTAACTTCTTCCTTTCCTACTGGGCATAGCATTCCAGGCAGGAACAGG
This sequence comes from Bos indicus, assembly GCF_029378745.1. NCBI lineage: Eukaryota > Metazoa > Chordata > Mammalia > Artiodactyla > Bovidae > Bos > Bos indicus. The sequence continues at coordinate 65,677,926 of NC_091789.1, read as the reverse complement.
TGTCACTTGGGTAACTGGTTTTAAGTCAACTAGTGGAACAACATGCCTTAAAGGTAGAGATAACAACATGAAGCCACTGCAAAACAGTCAATTCTCATTTTATACACATCCCTCCTGCTTCATTTTCAAGTGTTTTCTACTTAAACCTGTAACCCCTAGCCTCCTTATTGAAGTTTTCTTTGTACATTAGAAAACTAAGAGCAGTTTGTATAAATTCATAGCTGTTTATAGCACATATCACATTAAGTAGGAAAGATTGTGGTAGACTAGTTTACAAATAATTGTTGCCTCTCCTTGGAGAAGGATTATATTTTCTCACCCCACTGACTTTAGGCTTAATTATGTAACGTATTTTGGCCAGTAAAATGTGAGCATATGCTTTAAAAGTCAGCACATGGTTTGTCATGTTTTCATTTTCCACCTGCCTGTGATCATGGCAGTATATGTCTGGATAGAGCCCTTGTCAACCTGGGCCCCTTTGTTGACCTACTATAAACATGCTAAATGAGAAAGAAATGAACTCTAAGTTTGCTGAGAGTCTGGTTGTTAGGGCAGCACAGCCTAGTTTAATGGTTCTCAAAGTGTACCAACAGCATTAGTATCACCTGGAAACTTTTTACAAGTTCAAAGTCTTGGACCCCATCACAAACTTACTAAATCAAACTTTGGGGACAGAGCTCATCAATCTGAATTTTAACAAACTCTCCATGTAATTCTGGGGTATGTTAAAGTTTGAGAACGAATGGACTAGCCTAATTTGATATTGGCAGAGGCTCAGTTAGCAAACTAGCTTTCAAATTAGTATAAATTTATATCAGAATTTTGTTGTTCTTAATATTTCTAATAAGTTGGCTATTACCTAGGATTTCAAAACTTATGCATAGACTTACTGAAATTTCATACTTCATCACATGCTTTTACAATTCAAAATAAGTCATCTTAGGCCAGATATAACTTTGTTCTCTTACTAGCATCCTGGTAATTCTCAATTTAAGACTATAAAAAGGCATCAAGAGCCAAAGATTTTAGTTAATTCAACAAATTATTATATTCTTACTTTTCTGCCAGCTCTTCAATGAAGACTGTTACTGAACTGTTTTCATTTCCAACTTCCTGAATATGAGCATTATAATATCTTCCACCTGATTCCAAGCGAACCTGAAAGAGGGGAAGAGACAGTAAGAACACATCTAGTCTTGAGTCTATCAGCAGATCTGGCTTTTGCTAAGCAAAAATACTTCTTCTCCTGAAATGGAGTTCAGTATCTACTTATTAAAGCAGCTGATAATAAACACTGCCAGTCCAGTTCAATGGAGGCAGCACAAGCTGAAAAAGCTTTACACTTCACATATAATCACAAGTTTGTAATTAAAACCTAACATAAACATTAATTAGTTTTGTTAATCACATATTAATGACTAAAACCACAATCTCAGAAAAGCAAATTACTGATTCTTTAAAGAAGAAACTAACCTGACATTTGTCTCCCAAATAGTACTGTCTCCCAGCATACTCCATATAATCAGATTTTTGAAGTTCTATTAAAAGAAAATGAAGATTCAAGCTCAACTGAACTGGTTCCTTTCCTATTTTACAACAGTTCATTTTCTAATTTGTTTTTACCACAGTGTTTTTGACAATGCTACCAACCCCTATAATCTAAAATCTGTAGGGAAAATGTCCTGAAGCAGGGTTCCCCAACCTCCGGGATCTAATGCCTGATGATCTGAGGTGGAGCTGATGTAATAATAAAAATAAAGTGCACAATACATGTAACATGCTTGAACCATCCCAAAACCATTCCCCTCCCGGTCCATGGAAAAACTGTCTTCCATGAAATCAGTCCCTAGTGACAAAAAGGTGGGGGACCACTGTCCTGAAAGGTCTCTCCATCACTCTTAACAGGTTATTACTGTGGTTAATTTAAGGAGATTTGCCAGAATAGTTCTGTGCTATAAGACACAAATAAGTGGAAACTTAGAGGTTGTAATCTTAGAATTAGTCATACACCAATAAGGTTCAATTTGAAAGTAACACTTCAATTTTTTTTAAGAAAATAAAAAAAAAAAGAAAAAGAAAGACTATGCAGCTGCTTCAAAGCAATACAGTTTTCCCCTGAACAACATGGGTTTGAACTGCAGGGATCCACTCATATGTAGATTTTTTTCAATAGTACTACAAATACTGAGGTTGGTTGAATCTGAGGATGTGGAACTGTGGATACAGAGGAATTGGGAATACTGAGGGCAGATTACAAATTATATCTGGATTTTCAACCGCTTGGAGGATCAGTGACCCTAACCTTCATGTTGTTCAAGGGTCAACTGTATTTTTAGCCATTTATTGTGTTCTACAAGGTATTAATCTCATTCTAGATTATTAACCATACCTAGGCTCACCACCAAGGTCCAAGGAGTTGAATACGAAACATTAAAGGCTACACTGATGGCAGAACTTTAAGACGTAATTTGATCAACTTAGTTATAAGGAGAGAGAAACAATTACCTATTTCAAGGGTTGGCAAATTTTCTCTGTAAAAAGCTAGATGATAAATATTTTAAAGAATGTAGGCCATACAGACTCTGTTGCAACTATTTAAATCTGTCATAAAACCTTATGGTCACTGAGAATTGAATATAATTTTCATGTGTCACAACATATTGTTCTTTTAATTTTTCCCTGCCACTTAAAAATAGAAAACCATTCTTAGTTCATGGACCATAAAAAAACAGGTAGCAGATTGGATTTGACTCACATGTCACAGTTTGCTAACACTTGACCTAGTCATCTATCATCCATCTTAACATATTAAACTTAAGTGGAACTTATATCCACTTACAATTCTGGTACTCTTAAAGTTATCTAAAGACAGAGTCTTTGCAAAGTTGAAGTCCCTGATGAACATCACACTCTAAAAGATCCCTCACCAATTCTATCCCTATTTGCTTCCTCCTTTGGACTTAAATCATGTATTGAGTAGGCTAAAAGTACCATATAAACATATAAACGTGTTTTTTATAACCATGGTTTGAAAACATCTCTTATTTAAAAAGAATTTGCAAAATTGTTCTCCTAGATCTGCCAGGATTCAAAAATATCCTGTTATTTCATTACCTTTTCTGCTGTCCAACCAAACATCAAATTCTACATTACGATAGATTTCTGGATCCAGGGCTTTGAGCACCTTATAGGGGAAGAGCATCTTTGATGGATTTTCTGGAGACTAAAACAAAAATAATCATGCTACAACTCACCATCCTTAAGTCTTCCTTCTATGAAGAAGGAAGAAATAAGGTTCTTTTCCTTTTTATAAAACTATGTACATATAGGCCTTTCCTTCTTTATTAAAAGAAATTAAATCCACGATAACTTTTACTGTGTATTTTAAAAAGCAGGAGTCTAAATAAGTAATATGCAGAAATCTAAAAGGTTATAGATGACAGAAGGGAAATGTTTTCTAAAGCATCCAATAACTCAGGACATATATTAACCAATGCAACACAGACAAGAATTAAAGATTCAGTCAGGGCTATTCAACAAGTCTCATCTTGATATACACACAGAGGTGCAAGTGTTTCTGTACCCTAAAGTCAACTGGACAAATCTGAAAACTACTTCGTTTTGATCAAAATCTGTTACAATTTCCAAAGAATTAGCTTTTTCTTCTGCTTTCCTAGAATGTCATGGTATTCCATACTGTTTCCAAATTACCAGTACTTGAGGGCATACACAAAGATTGTTTTAGTAATATTTGCCCTATTTAACTAGTCTCAAACTGAAGGTCTGCTTGATTTTAGACCTATACAGATGGTAAAATTCCCCTTGCTTCTCTAACTAGGATTACTGTCTATTTTTTTTTTTTTGAGTAAAACAGGAATAAACATTATTCTCTTTAATGACAAAAAGAAACCTTAGCAACAGAAGATTGACTGCAAACCAAATATCCACTAGGTTTCTAATATTACTTTAACTTGAAAACAACAGCTTCTGAAATTTCTGAAGTGTTCAGAGTAAGCTTTGGAAAAAAATTACAACTCCATAAGAATAAAAATTAAGAGAACATTAAGCACACATTTTACATTTTCAGATCAAGACTTCCACAAAGGAAAACATCAGCTCCTCCCCCACCCTATATAACTAAAATGGACCATCTGACCTTTACTAGTTTAACTTATAATATTGCAAACCAAGATTATGAAAATTATTTGCCCTAGAAGATCTCAAACCTTTGTTTCGTCTGTTCCTTGATTGTACCCCTCTGGTATATTTTCAACATTGCAGCAGGCACCCCACTCTTCAGTCCTAATTGAAAAGATTTAGAACAAAGAATGCAGTAGCTAAGCAGTCTTAAGTTTAATGACTATACCACCACCTAGTGGTAAAGTAGTTCAATTCTAAAAATGAGGCAAATATTTTTTTCAGCCCAACATCCCAACATTGTGCTTCTTTTTCTTAAAGTACGTGCTACTTACACCTTCTGTATTTCACCCCTCCTGTGGGGAAAAAATCTTAAGATGGTCCCTATGGTCCCCACCTACTGGTGTTCACATGCTTGTACGATTCCCCTCTAAGCCTGCATCTAACCAATAGACAGGATGTATATCATTATATACATGATGTATAGTATTCTTGCCTTGAGAACCCCATGAAGAGTATGAAAAGGCAAAAAGATAGGTCACTGAAACATGAACTCCTCAGATCAGTTGGTGCCCAATATGCTACTAGAGATGAGCGGAGAAATAACTGCAGAAAGAATGAAGAGACAGAACCAAAGCAAAAACAACACCCAGCTGTGGATGTGACTGGTGATAGAAGCAAAGTCCAATGCTGTAAAGAGCAATATTGCATAGGAACCTGGAATGTTAGGTCCATGAATCAAGGCAAATTGGAAGCAGTCAAACACAGGAGATGGCAAGATGTGAACGTCGACATTTTAGGAATCAGCGAACTACAATGGACTGGAATGGGTGAATTTAACTCAGATGACCATTATATCTACTACTGCGGGCAGGAATCCCTCAGAAGAAATGGAGTAGCCATCATGGTCAACAAAAGAATCCGAAGTGTTTTTGGATGTAATCTCAAAAACAACAGAATGATCTCTGTTCATTTAAAAGGCAAACCATTCAATATCATGGTTATCCAAGCCTACGCCCCAACCACTAACACTAAAGAAGCTGAAGTTGAACAGTTCTATGAAGACCTACAAGACCTTTTAGAACTAACACCCAAAAAAGATGTCCTTTTCATTATAGGGGACTGAAATGCAAAAGTAGGAAGTCAAGAAACCTGGAGTAACAGGCAAATTTGGCCTTAGAGTACAGAATGAAGCAGGGCAAAGGCTAATAGAATTTTGCCAAGGGAACACACTGGTCATAGCAAACACCCTCTTCCAACAACACAAGAGAAGACTCTACACATGGACATCACCAGATGGCCAACATCGAAATCAGATTGGTTATATTCTTTGCAGCCAAAGATGGAGAAGCTCTACACGGTCAGCAAAAACAAGACCAGGAGCTGACTGTGGCTTAGATCATGAACTCCTTATTGTCAAATTCAGACTTAAATTGAAGAAAGTAGGGAAACCCACTAGACCACTCAGGTATAACCTAAATCAAATCCCTTATGATTATACAGTGAAAGTGAGAAATAGATTTAAGGGAATAGATCTGATAGAGTGCCTAATGAATTATGGACAGAGGTGTGTGACACTGTATTGTAGACAGGGATAAAGACCATCCCCATGGAAAAGAAATGCAAAAAAAAAAAAAACCAAAATGGATGTCTGAGGAGGCCTTACAAATAGTTATGAAGAGAAGAGAAGTGAAAAGCAAAGGAGAAAAGGAAAGATATAAGCATATGAATGCAGAGTTCCAAAGAATAGCAAGGAGAGATAAGAAAGCCTTCCTCAGCAATCAGTGTGAAGAAACAGAGAATAACAATAGAATGGGAAAGACTAGAGATCTCTTCAAGAAAATTAGAGATACCAAGGGAACATTTCATGCAAAGATAGGCTCAATAAAGGACAGAAATGGTATGGACCTAACAGAAGCAGAAGATATTAAGAAGAGGTGGCAGGAATACACAGAAGAACTGTACAAAAAAGATCTTCATGACCAAGATAATCACGATGGTGTGATCACTCAACTAGAGCCAGACATCCTGGAATGTGAAGTCAAGTGAGCCTTAGGAAACAACACTACAAAGCTAGTGGAGGTGATGGAATTCCAGTTGAGCTATTTCAAATCCTAAAAGATGATGCTGTGCAAGTGCTGCATTCAATACACCAGCAAATTTGGAAAACTCAGCAGTGGCCACAGGACACGAAAAGGTCAGTTTTCATTTCAATCCCGAAGAAGGGCAATGCCAAAGAATGTTCAAACTACCACACAATTGCATTCATCTCACATGCTAGCAAAGTAATGATCAAAATTCTCCAAGCCAGGCTTCAATAGTACATAAAATGTGAACTTCCAGAGGCTCAACTTGGACTTAGAAAAGGCAGAGGAACCAGAGTTCAAATTGCCAACATCTGTTGGATCATAGAAAAAGCAAGAGAATTCCAGGAAAACATCTATTTCTACTTTATTGATTACACCAAAGCCTTTGATTGTGTAGACCACAACAAACTGTGGAAAATTCTTAAAGAGATGAGAATACCAGACCACCTGACCTGCCTCCTGAGAAATCTGTATGCAGGTCAGGAAGCAACAGTTAGAACTGGACATCGAACAACAGACTGGTTCCAAATAGGAAAAGGAGTACGTCAAGGCTGTATATTGTCACCCTGCTTATTTAACTTATATGCAGAGTACATCATGAGAAACACTGGGTTGGATGAAGCACAAGCTGGAATCAAGACTGCCAGGAGAAATATCAATAACATCAGATATGCAGATGACACCACCCTTATGGCAGAAAGTGAAGAAGAACTAAAGACCCTCTTGATGAAAGTGAAAGAGGAGAGTGAAAAGGCTGGCTTAAAACGCAACATTCAGAAAACTAATATGGCATCTGGTCCCATCACTTCTTGGCAAATAGATGGGGAAAAAGTGGCTGACTTTATTTTGGGGGGCTCCAAAATCACTACAGATGGTGACTGCAGCCTTGAAATCAAAAGATGCTTACTCCTTGGAAGGAAAGTTATGACCAACCTAGAGAGCATATTAAAAAGCAGAGACATTACTTTGCCAACAAAGGTCCATCTAGTCAAAGCTATGGTTTTTGCAATAGTCACGTATGGATGTGAGAGTTGGACTATAAAGAAAGCTGAGTGCCGAAGAATTGATGCATTTGAACTGTGATGTTGTGGAAGACTCTTGAGAGTCCCTTGGACTGCAAGGAGATCCAACCACTCCATCATAAAGGAAATCATTCCTGAATGATTGGAAGGACTGATGCTGAAGCTGATACTCCAATACTTTGGCCACCTGATGCAAAGAGCTGACTCCTTTGAAGACCCTGATGCTGGGAAAGATTGAAGGTGGGAGGAGAAGGGGACGACAGAGGATGAGATGGTTGGATGGTATCACCAACTCCATGGACATGAGTTTGGGTAAATTCCATTAGTTGGTGATGGACAGCGAGGCCTGGCATGCTGCAGTCCATGGGGTTGCAAAGAGTTGGACACGACTGAGTGACTGAATTGAACTGAACTGATATCATTACACTGAATAACAATGTAGTGCCTGTCTTGCTGATCTCTCTCCCTTTTGCTGACTATAAGGAATCAGCCATGTTCACCAACCCCATGCCACAATGAGCTGAGGGTTATCTCTGGTTGTCAACAAAAAGCTGATGTTCTTAGTCCTAGAGCTGCATGGAATTGAATACCACCAAGAACCACCTGGATTTTTCCCCAAAGCTCCAGATGATAACTCAATCTTGATCAAAACCCTCAGTACATTCTTGTGACATCCTAAGCAGAAGACCCAGCTAAGCTGTGCCCAGATTCCTAACCCACATAAGAGCTTAAAACAACATTCTTATCTCATAGTTTAAGTTTGTGGAAATAGTGTTATGTAGCAGAAAATAACTAATACACCTTGCCTTCCTACTACTTTAAGTTTCTGTAGGCCTCGGGTGTTTTTTTTAAATTGGAGGATAATCGCTTTACAATGTTGTGGCGGTCTCTGCCATACACCAATGTGAATCAGTCATAATTTTATATATATATATATGTGTGTGTGTGTGTGTGTGTGTGTGTGTATATATATATATATATATATACACACCCTCCCTCTTGAACCTCCTTCCCTCCCCCCATTCCACCCCTCTACATCATCACAGAGCACCAGATTGGGCTCCCTGTGTTATACAGCAGCTTCCCGCTAGTTATCTATTTTACGCATTGGTAGCTTATGTATGTCAATGCTACTTTCTCGATTTGTCTGCCCTCTCCTTCCCCGCTGTGTCCACCAGTCTGTTCCCTAAAACTAAGCCTCAAGTTCTTAGGATGAATAATCAGTAAAGCATGAAGCAACTTCTACCCTGATATAAATGGTTGCCACCCCCCACACCCCTAATACAGTCATCTCTTGGTATCCATGGGAGATTGGGTCCAGGACCGCAGGCAGGTACCAAATTCAAGATTCTCAAGTCCCTCAAGCCTTTTATATCCACAGGCTCCACATCTGGATTGGGAGTGCTGACTGTAAGTTTGTTTGTTTAAAAAAAACCTCTTTATCCAAAAAAAGAAAAAACCAAGCATTATACATTCAAGAAATAGAACTGCAAGATAACAAAAAGGTTACATCTGACAAGCATGAAACCTATCTGAATTCCAGACAGAAGAATCAGGAAGAAATATAAGATGACAGCTACTTTATGATCTCAAAGTTTTTGACTTAATCTGTTCAACACAGCTGCTTCCTAAGAGGTCACACAATGTACACTTCTAGTGAGTACCAAAGGCAGACACTCAAAAGTGCCTAAAACTCCCCTTTAGCCTGAGAGATTCTTTTCTGGTAGCTGGATGTATGTGTCAAGTAACCACTATGAACCTCAGTTACCATCTACAAATCGATGTACTGATTTAGAACTAGTTGTTCCCCACCCTCAAGTGTGGTCATGGCCTACCTGTATAGAATATTTGGGTATACTTGCTTAAAAAGTAGATTCCTGGCCCTATTCTGACCTTCAATTTTAAAAAGAGGCCCCAAAATGTGCCTTTCTAAACAACCGCCCTAAGTAATTTGCATATAAGTTTGAGAATCATGGGATTAGACAGTTCTAAAGTTTCTTCTAGCAACTAAAAAATTGATTCTGGGGGTCAGACTCAAGATGTGTCAGGAGGGAAAAATTCTCCCCCACCCCACCCCTCTTGAGTTCTTTTGGCTGGACTAAAAATTGACACAAGACAGATTAACAGGAGAACAGGAATAAAGAATGATTCTGACTTGGATCAAACACCCAAAGCCTGAGTGTTTCACAATGCAATGTATCTTTTGGTAAAATGTCTCTTCTCCCATTAAAAAAATGTATATCCCTGTACATAAGAGCATACATATATACATACATGTGTGTGTACATGAAGTTGGCCCCTTCATTTCAGCAGGTTCCACATTCTCAGATTCAAACAACTGCAGATGGAACTGGTTGAACCTGTGGATGCAGAGCCAATGGATATGGAGAGGGCCGACTGCACATACTACACTTTATTTAAGGGACTTGAGCATTGAGCGTTTTGGTGTTTGCAGGGGTCCTGGCACCAATCCCCTGCAAATGTTGAGAGATGACTGTATAGAAATAGTCTAAATCACAAGCCTGCCAGGTCCCTTCCAATTTCAAATGATGCACAGAAACAAGATGATCCTATAGCTGACATCCCTTTTCCCTTTGTTACCTATCTTGAATTGAACTCTTGTAGTCAATATGGACATCCTCATTGCCAGTCACAGCATTGTTCCTGTTCTTCTTGGAACCACTTCGAAACAACTCAACTGCAGTCTTCAACTCTTCTTCATCCACAACAAACACATCTTTATAGAGAATTTCATACAATACAGCTAAAGGAAAAACAAATAATCAAGACTCCAGTTGTCAAATAAGAGTTTTTCATAACAAAGTGAAAATAGCTATAATCCAGTATACAAATTCAACAGGCACCAACAAAGTTTTAGAAGAGCTATTTATGGTAGACCCCCCAATTTGAAGATTGGCAACAAACCATCTGAAAGCACACCCAAACATTTATAAAGCCTTCACATACCTTGACAAACAGCTGCACTTGACTGAAATTGCTTTGAGTACACTGAATCATAATGACCATTACTTGAATAGCAGAGTAGAATCTGAAAAAAAACACACAGCAAGTAAAGTTAATGTTAGACATCTTACAACCCTGAAATATTTGAAGCTGCTAATCAGAAATCAAAAATTAAATATATTTGCTTTTTAAAAAAAGTAACTTTCAGATTCCACATGTGATATCATACAGTATTTGTCTTTCTCTATTTGACTCACTTCACTTAGCATATATGTCAATTAAATCTCAATAGAGCTGGGAAAAAAGCAACTTTTAAAATCTAAATACAGATAAATGAAACCTGTATGCCATTAAAACATTTTCTGGACAGTGACCTTTATTTTTTTACTTTTATTTTTTAATAAGTGAAAAGAATCTGAAAAATATACATATATATATATATATAATATATATATAACTGAATCACCCCACTGCACACCTGAAACTAGCACAATACAGTAAACCAACCATGTCCATAAAAAAAATATTTTCCAAAGTGGTTATGCAATTTATACTCATACTAGCAGTATACTAGAGTTTAAGTTACTCCAGCTACTTGACACAATTTTCCATCCTTTTATTCTTTTTTAACTGTTTTGAAGTTGTTTTTGTAATTTTTTGTTCCTTCTGTTCTCTTCCCTTATGAGCCAATGACTTCCTCTAATCTTAACATTTGGATTGTTTTCTCTATTATGTGAGTATATCTATTATAGATTTCTGGTTTACAGTTAGCATTAAATTTATATACGGCAATCTCTCTACATATACGTGATGATTTTAAACTGCTGATCTCTTAATTCCAGATGCATCTTATCAACTGCATTTTTACCCTTCTCCCCTCACTACTGTTTTGACATCATATTTTACATCTATTTTGTGTATCCCTTAACTGATTATGGATATAGATATTTCACTACTTTGTCTTTTAACCTTACCATCTTTGTATGTGGTTGATTTCCAAAAAGATGTGGTTTATACACACACACACATCCCCCAGCACATTACTCAGACAAAAAAAAAGAATGAAACAATAGCATTTGCAGCAGCATGAATGGATCTAGAGATAATTGTGCTAAGGGAGGTAAGACAGTTACTTTTAAATGTCAAGAGCACCTCAATACATAAGGCAAATACTAATAGTCGTAGAAGGGGAAATACAGCAACACAATAGTGGGGAATTGTAACACGCCACTTACACCAATGGACAAACCATGCAGTCAGAAAATAAATAAGGAAACACAAGCTTTAAATGGCACAACAAACCAGTCGGACTTAACTGACATTTACAGGACATTCTACCCAAAAGTGGCAAAACACACTTTCTTCTCAAGTGCATACAGAACACTCTCCAGGAGAGATCACATCTTCATCCACAAATCAAGTGTTGGTAAATTTAAGAAAACTGAAATCATATCAAGCATCTCTTTTAACCACAATGCTGAGATTAGAAATCAGTAAGAAAAATAAACTGCAAAAAAAAAAAAAAAAACCACTACTAAGGTAACACTCTCAGCCTCAATAACATTCCTGATAATATACCACACAAGTCCTGATTTATAAATTTGCAAAAGATGGGAACTTTTACAAATTGAGTGAACATAACAGAAATCCTAACAGAAGTCAAAAGATATAGCTTAACTTCTAAAAATGGAGAAAACAGGACAAATACACCAAAATCCCAAACTTAAGACTATAGGGGAAGAATTTCAATTTATTCAAAATGTTATTCACTGTATTTTATAGCAGTGTACCAATATGCTATATAGGAGCAATACTACTAAACCTTCTCTTAAACGCAAATACTGCCTGGGGTGGGTGAAACTTTGCAACTTAAATTTTTTGTGTTTTACTTTAGCTTGATATGCCCTCTCAGAACTTTGAAATGCATTATATTGATAGAGTTGTGATTTCAAAAAAAAAAAAAAAAGACTAGGGAAGAATAATAGACCTGGGGTCAGAGAACTGGTTTACTGGGAGAAATTAGCCAGGGTAGTGTAGGAAAGTAGAAAAAAAGAGTGTTTACGATAATTTTCTACTAAGGAAACTTGGTGACACTATCCTCTTATAGATCACAGAGAATTCTCTTTGTTACCTCAGGTTGGTGATGCCAGAAGTGGCTTCAAAATGAAATAGACTTGATCACTTGGGATTACATCCCTTACACAAGATTAGAGGTTTTTGAACAAAAATTCAAAAAGGTCTTAGACAGATTTATATAAACAGATTCCATCATATGGATCCAGGGAGCATTTTTACTGAAATAATTTGGTTAGTAAGCCTGGCCTTTAAATTGTTTGAAAAAATTAGAGATTGAAGGAATCAGCTAACAAATTAACTCTTGCTTCTATGCCTTTGCATATAGTGTTTCCTCTGAATAGACTGCCCTTCATACTTGTTAGATTCAGTTTTTGGATATTTCACTTAAATATCACAACTACCATGAAACTTTCTGTACTCCCTCAAGCACAGTGAAGGGCTTTTTCTTCTATGCTCCTTGCAAATATTTCTATTATAAAATATATCACTGCACTGTATCATTTACATGTCTGTCTTCATAAGAAAAGGGCAAGGATTCTGCTTTATTAATTTTGGTATCCCCAAAGCCCAGTCAATTGCCTGGTACACTATAGGGGCTTAATGTTTACTGAACAAATTGGCAGTACTACTGGTAAAATAGTATTTTAAATACTATTGATGAAAAAAAAAAAAAAAAGGGAAGTACTTGACTTTGCAGGTGGTGCTAGTGGTAAAGAATCTGCCTGCCAGTGCAGGAGACATAAAAAACACGAGTTCAATCCCGGGTCAGGAAGATCCCCTGGAGAAGGAAATGGCAACCCACTCTAGTATTCTTGCCTAGAGAATCCCATGGAGAGAGGACCCTGGTGGGCTACAGTCCATGGGGTCACAAAGAGTCGGACACAACTGAAGCGACTTAGCACACATTGGTAAAATAATTAACATGTTCCACTTTATACTTACAATTGAAGTTATCTCTTGCATCCTATTCAGTCTTTTTTATTCTTAATGCCACTTGCCTAGTTCAGATCTTCTATCTAGACTAATGTAATATTCTAACAGTTCTACCACTGTCTAGTCTTTTCTTACTATCAAAATGCTGCCTGAATTTTGCTCTATGGTATGAAACAGACAAGACTCAAGTACTGTGTAATCTGTATTCACTAATAAAATCATGTGGATAGAAGGGTGTTCTTAAAAACTCTTTGGAAGAAAAGCTGTATGCTGAAAAACAACTTGTTTACCTGCTGAGAGTTCTCAACCAACACAACAACCTCCTACTATTTTTCCAGGCACTTTACTAGACAGTAGTTTAGCACAATGTCCCTATACTTAAGAAACTTTCAGACTAATAAGAAAAACAGACATGAAAACATATATAAGGTGATAAACACTATAATTACCTGGGTGATGCTAGGGGAACAAAAAGGGAGGAAATAACTCCAGGGGAGTTGGTAAGGTTTCAAAGAAACTGACATTTTAGATACATAGGAAATCATGAAAGCTGGACACTCTGGCCTCACAATATACTAAGGCTGAAGGACAATGAAGCTGGAGAGAAGGTTTGGGACCCTGGCAAAAAGTGAAGAGGAACTAAAGAGCCTCTTGATGAAGGTGAAAGAGGAAAGTGAAAAAGCTGGCTTAAAATTCAACATTCAAAAAACTAAGATCATGGCATCTGTTCCCATCACTTCATGGCAAATAGATGGGAAAACAGTGGAAACAGTGACAGACTTTTTTCTTGGGCTCCAAAATCACTGAAGATGGTGACTGCAGCCTTGAAATTAAAAGATGCTTGCTCCTTGGAAGAAAAGCTATGACAAACCTAAACAGCATATTAAAAAGCAGAGACTTACTTTACTGACAAATGTCTGTAGTCAAAACTATGGGTTTTCCAGTAGTCATGTACGGATGTGAGAATTGGACCATAAAGAAAGCTGAGCACTGAAGAATTGATGCTTTTGAACTGTGGTGTTGGAGAAGACTCTTGAGAGTCCCTTGGACTGCAAGGAGATCTATCCAGTCCATCCTAAAGGAGATCAGTCCTGAATATTCAGTGGAGGGACTGATGCTAAAGCTGAAGCTCCAATACCTGATGAAAAGAGCTGACTCACTGGAAAAGACTGATGCTGGAAAAGATTGATGGTAGGACAAGGGGAAGACAGAGGAGGAGACAGTTGGGATGGCATCACTGACTCAATGGATATGAGTTTGAGCAAGCTCCAGGAGATGGTGAAAGACAGGGAAGCCTGGCGTGCTGCAGTCCATGGGGTCACAAAGAGTCTGACACAACTGAGCGACTGAACAACAATAAGGGCACTGAATGTCTTGCTTCAGAGTTTGATCCTATCTTCTAATCAGTGAATAGTCAATTAGGGTTTTGGGTGGGTTTTTTCCTACTACAGAGGGGTGACAGGATCAGGTTGTTCAGAAAGATAGCTAACAATACTAAGGCTAACAGGAGATGAAAAGGCTTGCTTGTAAAAAAGCTTGGCTTTTAGATTGTGCTTATTTTTCATTAATTGGTTTAAAAAAGGATGATTTGTTGATAGCAAACTGGTAGTATCATTCAATTTTTTATTTTAGTAAACACTCACTTATCTTCTTACCTTGTCTTCATAGCCATTATCTGTGACAGAAGTTGGAGGCTTGCCAGGATAGCGATAAAGAATGAAATCCCGACTACATGTGTAGAAAACAAAGATGGATGAGAAGAGACAATTTAGTATACACAAGAAATAGTTATAGGAACAAATAGTTGTGCTTTTAAACTGCCTACTTTGTTCATATAAAATAACTCAAATGCTTAAGAGGTTAAATTTTAATTCAGCATAGCTAGCTAACTGTCCCCGGAGAAGGCAATGGCACCCCACTCCAGTACTCTTGCCTGGAAAATCCCATGGGCGGAGGAGCCTGGTAGGCTGCCGTCCATGGGGTCGCAATGAGTCGGACATGACTGAGCGACTTCACTTTCACTTTTCACTTTCATGCATCTGAGAAGGAAATGGCAACCTACTCCAGTGTTCTTGCCTGGAGAATCCCAGGGACGGGGGAGCCTGGTGGCCTGCCGTCTACGGGGTTGCACAGAGTCGGACACAACTGAAGCGACTTAGCAGCAGCTAACTGTCCCTAAAGTCCTATGCATTTTAAAAATGCATTTTAATTTGAGGAAAGGAGGAGTAAAGAAGATAAACTTCCCACTGTATGAATATCTGTAAGTTTTGGAGGCTATTTATTTAAAGTAGGGGTTGGCAAAATTTTCTTGGTAAATGAAAAATTTTCTTGGTAAATGACCAGATAACAAATATATGGCTTTTGCAGGCTATATGATTTACTTAACTTTGACTTTCTAGCCTGAAAGCAGCCATAGACAATGTATAAACAAATGTACATGATTATGTTCCAATAATGCTTTATTTATGGACACTGAAATTTGACTTTTACATAATTTTCATATGCCATGAAATGTTATTCTTCTTTTGATTTTTTTAAACCATTTAAAAAATTTTATAAAGCATTCTTAGCTAGAGCCATACAAAAACAAAAAGAAGGCCAATTTAAAAACTGGTTCCCTATTTAAAAGCATCATCTGATTAGCTACCTGCTCAATACCTCTTCTGTATTACTTCTTGCTGGATTTAATGAAGGATAAGCAGACTGCAAAACACTACCTTTGAACAAGTTCCCATACAAGACAGTTCTGACTCTATCAAGGTATGTTCCATCTCACATCCTAAGAATGAAGAAGTCATCCACAGATCCAACTCCTTAAATGAACAAGATTCCCTACAACCCACATTTTATAGCTATTTTCAAAAGCCTATGCTTTCAGAAATGCTACTTTGCAGTTTTAAAGACCTAAACAGAACTTTCAAAGCAATAGAGCTGCTGCTGCTGCTAAGTCGCTTCAGTCGGATCCGACTCTGTGCAACCCCATAGATGGCAGTCCACCAGGCTCCCTGTCCCTGGGATTCTCCAGGCAAGAACACTGGAGTGGGTTGCCATTTCCTTCTCCAATGCATGAAAGTGAAAAGTGAAAGTTAAGTCGCTCAGTCGTATCCAACTCCTAGCGACCCCATGGACTGCAGCCTACCAGGCCCCTCCATCCATGGGATTTTCCAGGCAAGAGTACTGGAGTGGGGTGCCGCTGTCTTCTCCAAAAAGCAATAGAGCAGTGTCCTTCAAATTTTTACACCATTACTGCTTCTCTAAAGAACAAAGAAATACTTTTCTTAATTTCCTTATAAAAATTTATTACAACAAATATATATCTAGTTTGTGTGTGTGTATATATATACACACACACACACACACGCTATAATCATATGTTTATGAACCGTAATCCTTTGAAGGATCATAAACCAATGTAATATCTAGTATCTTTTTGTCCTCAGGAAACAATTTCTACCCTGTTGGAAGTGATATTGCCCCATAGAGCATGCATGCACAAGAGGCACAAAGTTAAATATACAAAAATTCTAGAGTATTCTGATTTTCTAAAGGAATAATACTGGCAATTCTTAAAACCCTTTATTATCCCATTCAAATGGACACAAATTATGTCATTGACTTTGCTTACACTGCTTCATTTTACATATCAATATATCAAACCTCAAATATTCTCAATCATTGAGGGACTCTATTAGAAATCTTAATACACACACACACACTCTCTCTCTCTCTCTCTCTCTCTCTCAACAAACAGATTCAACTTACTTATAAATTAGAGAAAGAGCTCTTATTTCCAGCTGGCCAGCACTTTCCTAAACATAAAGAGTACATAAAGTTTTTAAAAACATTCTGTACCTAGGAGGTAGAAGTTTTTGCAAGTTCAACAATTTTTTTTTAGGTGCTTAACACTGTTTTAGATGAAAAAGTTGTACAACACACTATAACTTTCTTTGAGCTTGGGATACTGTGATAGTTATTTATTAACATAAACTTATTCTGAAAAAAAAAAAGTCGACTTAAAGATCTTAGTTTGCTATAAGGACAGTAATATGGGAGATTTAAAAGGCACAATAAAAATGCAATTAGTGTAAGAATAGAAGCTAACAAGGTATTTAGTAAATGTGTTAAGTCTAGAACTATGCAATTTAATCACATAAAATTATTTTTAATTAAATATGTTTATGAATCTTAGTCACACATAAAAGAAAGATAACTACAAATCAGAGAAATTATTTAATAAAAACAATGACCTCCTAGTAATATTCATTACCACCCCCCTCCCACATTAAAGTGAAAAGGTTTAGGTCAGTCCTGTTTCCGAGCAGTGTATAATTTCGCTAGTCTATGGATGATAAAATTGTTAGCACACAATTTTCAATATTCAACACAAAACAACAGGTCAATTGCCAGCCTCTAAAGTTTTGCAAGAAGTATCTGACTCAACACAGCTGGCTACTTAAGAAAATAGATTGGCTCTAGCTCAAGTGACACAGCTGAATGATATTTAGGCTACTATTCCAAATACTCTGAAAAGATTAAACCCCATATTTGATCTTACCTTGGGATCTCCCAACCGTTCCAGGTATTTCTCAAAAGATCCCTCCACATACTTCAAAAATAAAACAAACTTGACTTAACCAAATACATAGCATTACTGAAATCTGAGTATATTCTGCAACATAATCCTCCAGTGAGTTTTTGTTCAGCTGAACAATTAGGATATTAAATGACTACTTTGCATAGCACCTCAAGAAGATTTGCACATACACAAAAGTTGAATGGAGAAAAGCTGGACTATTATTAAAAGTATCTTAGAAAATGTCCTGGCTTATCCACATATCAGTGCATTTCATCAAATGGTATGCCTTTGAGTTTCTTTTGAAATGCCAACTTAAGCAACAATTTGCATAAATCAAGCAAGCATAATAAGTATCTAAAATTTGACAGCAGACATTCATTTACAAAGTTGAACTGAGGAACTTTAAAGGGAATTTTATTAGTTTCAAAAAGAGCAAAAGGGAACTTTTAGATGATGGAAATATTTTTATATCTTGACTGCAGTGGCAGCTGTATGACTGTATATTATTGCCAAAACTTAAAACGCTAAAACATAAAATGGTGAATTTTATCAGACATAAAATATACCTCAATAAAAATTAATCTCAGGGAATATGAGATAATATACATCTAGTTCCATTCATGTGTATCACTAGACTTAAAAAAATCACTTCAATTTTTCTCAACCACCTTTTTAAACAGTTTTGAGGAATAACTGACATACAATAAACCATACATATTTAAATGACACAATTAAGTTCCAACATACGTATGCACCCATGAAACCATCATGACAATCGTGATAGTATGTCCATCACCCCGATAAGCTGCCTTGTGTGCCTCTATAACTTCACTGATCCCAAAGCAACCAATGATCTATCTGCTGTTTTTCTATAGACTGGTTTGTAGTTTGTATTTTCTACAGTTTTATATAAAGAAAATCATACAACATGTACTTTTTGGAAGGTCTGGCTTCTTTCACTCTGCCTAATTAATCTGAGATTCATCCAAATGGTTTTAAAATTTTACCCACATCTTTGTTACTCAAAACGTGGTCCATGAACAACAGAAGCATCACTCAGGAATTTGTTAACTGCAGAAATCTTGGGCCCCAGATCAGATCTACTGAATCAGAATTTGTTTTTTAACAAGATCCCCAGGTGATTGGTATGCACAAAAATATTTGAGATGCAGTGCTTTACACCATGGTCTTGCATTTGAAGTAATTTCACAAATAACCCTTTCCCCAGGTGTGGTGAAGACTAATTAACTTCAAGGTAAAATGCTTCAAAATCAAGAAGGCTTCATATAGTTTTACAACTCACTGAAACCTATTGAGAAAATTAAGAGTAAACCTCGAACAGCAGGCCAATATCCATAGTATAGTCAGGAGAACAAATAGCACTGGAACAGCTAGAAGTGTATTAAAAAAAAAAAAAAGAACAGCAAAAGTAACAGCCACAGGAAAAAGCACACTTCAAATCAGACCTTGATAAAACCTCATTTTGTTAACATGTTAACAAGACTTCAACTTATACCCCAACTTACACTTCAACATATACAAAGCTGTGTTCTAGAAGTTGTTTTAAAGTCAATCAATTAGCGGAAGAGCTCCAATTACCAGTTTGTCACATGAAAAGACATGTTTGGGACTAATTTGTTTCCTTATAGTTAAGTTTACATGATTCATCAAGTTGACTGATGATCATTGAGCACAAAATTAAGAAAGAAGTTCTCATTTGTACAAATTTTAAAATGCATGTTTAAAAATATTAACATAGCCAAACCTTTTGTGAACTATGATTACTTGTTTAAGAAAACCGTGAAATGGATAACATGGTCAAAATGTAACTGTTGGGGTATGAGGGGGATAAATGGTAGGAAGGATAAAGATTAGCTTTCATAATTTTTAGAGTACAAACCAATCTAGTTCTGGGAGGAGATCCAGAAGTATGCTACCCAGGGGAAAAGAAGCTAACTGAAAAATTAAATATTTGCTACTGAGAGGAGACTGCAGGACACAATATTCATACATAGGTGCTCAAAATCCATTTCCTATCTGCTGCATATTCTACAAACAACTCTTCCTTGGTTATATATTCTACTTACAGATTCAAAAGTTTGTTGATTTTCTCTCATATATGAGACACAAGCCTTCCTGATTTCCAAGTGATGGACCTGGCTGCAAAACAACTAAGAAGAAGAGAAAGACCAGCTCACTGTCAGCAGTCATTTGAAATAGAAGCTTCTAACTTAAGACTATGAACTAGATACTCAAGCCTCCCCCTCCATTCAGAACATATGTAGGAAATTCAGAAATTAAGTCCTGATCTTACTAAAATCTGTTTTTGTCATCTTTAATGATACTGAGGAGGTGATTCTGTCATGCTCCCCCCTTCTACTACTTATGGGCACCATCTATAAATTTTTCCTTAGGTATAAAGTTTAGAAGAACACAGAGTTGCTTATAAAGGATCAAGATACATTTCAAAGATTTTTTAACCCCATTATGTTATCTCTTACATTCCAAAGTGTCATTTAGAAAAGACAACAAAGGCACAGCAATATATTTGAACTAATCGGCAAAGGCACACACCAAGCTAGTTAAGTACCAGAGAGAACGTAATGTTTTAAATACGAAAAAGAGAAGGGAATTTTGTTTTGGTGGGTTACAGTTCTTTCAGCTACAGTACTGTGCCAAGTCTCAAACTCCAAAAACTTAGCATGGGAAAGGTATATTTGTTTTCCTTTTACCTGCTCTGAAATAGCACGAAAGAGGCAAGAGGCATCCTTGGCAGTCAGCTTTCGAAACAGCCCTAAGCTGCCTAAATATTCATCCATTGATGCCTCATTCAGAGGCTTCTGGCCGCAGTACTTTTTCCATCCTTTATGCATTGTGTACAAGGGATAGAGGTGGGCAGGGGGAGAAGGGAACACACGTGTGGCAAGAAGGAAAAAGCAGAGCGCAGGGAGGAATAGGTAGCAGTGACAAGGGCTTGCTTATGCAGGTATCCGGAAAGCAGCCCAAAGTCTAGGCATGAGAAGGCAGTTGGAGTCAGCGCTGCAGAATCTTGGCACTTCTCAGGAGCAGAAGCAACGGGCTGGCTTGCCCAGGCTAAGTCAGGACCCTGTGAAAAGAAGAGGAAGAGCCGATGCTCCTACAAAGAAAGAACTTGATTTGAGAAGGAGACATGAGAGGGAGAAGGAACTTGCAGAGCTACCCAGTTGGGGAACGGTGGGATTAACCCAACCAGCCCAAGGTTGAGAGAAGTATTCACAAGCAGCTGAGCTTTCTGACCAAAAAGAACCTGAGCTTGCAGCTTAATTCAAGGCAACTGCTGCACGAGGTTGCAAAGGAACTGCAATAAGGCTCAGGTGTGTATGATGCACCTCAGCCCACATGACACTGCTTTAAGACCTCTGCCGAATTTTCAGTCTCTGCCCAAGTTTCCTGCTCCCTTCATAGTTTCATGGAGATGAGAGGGGGAAAAAAAAATCTGAACACAATTAACTAAGTAAGCTTTTGTACTATCTTAAAAAACAAAGAAATTGGGGGTGGGGTGGCGGACTTCCTTAATCTAAAGTGGTAGAGGTCACATCTCAAGTAAAGTGCCAAAGCAGTTATTTCAGGTATGAGATTTAAGTAATCTTATTTAATTCTCCTAGATAATAACCCTCTGCTAGGATCATAGAATGGACTTCCCTGGAGGCTCAGCTGGTAAAGAATCCACCTGCAATGCAGGAGACCTGGGTTGGGAAGATCCCCTGGAAAAGGGAAAGGCTACCAACTACAGTATTCTGTCCTGGAGAATTCCATGGACTGTATAGTCCATGGAGTCGTAAAGAGCCGGACACGACCGAGCGACTGTCACTTTCAGGATGACAGAAATTAAATCCATTAGTTATGCTAGGAAACACTGACACAGTTCTTGACTAATGTCTCCAAACTTTTGTATTAACATTAACAGAAAGAGAAATTGCAAAAAAGGGTGTTTCTCTGAAAATGCAAACAATTAAAATGTAAAATGAAGTGTAATGAAAAATATCTTACCCACAAACTTTCTAATGGACTACATTTAAAATGCTGTGGCACAGCACTAGAGGCGTGATTCAATGTTTAGGGCACTTTTCTGGAAAAAAACTGCTCTGAATTCTGAGAAAACCAAAGTAAATATGACTGTTCTTTGTAAGCCTCAAAAACGACTGGTCACTCACATTACCTGATTCCACTGTCAAGTATTAATTAAATGCCAAAATCTAATTTCATCCTTACTTTTTCTAAGTGTTTTTTTAAAAAATAATAGATCTAAAGCTGGTTTTGGAGAAGCTGTAAAATTAAGCTGCTTTCAAAACTGTTTTTCTGTTATCTGTGGCTCCAGTAGTAATGACCACTGCCCCTTATAGGAAAAGCATCAATAATCAATTTTACAGTTTAGGAGAGAAATAAAAGCATGGAAGAAAAAAATAAAACCTTTACCTTCTTTAGCATGCTAATTTGAAATTACCTTGACTAACTTCTTTTTTAAAGAAATCAAAACACTGGTGCAAAGTCCTGAAACATGGTTTTGGAAGAGGGATCACCATCTTTCTTTAAGACCCCAAATTCACTGAGAAAAACTGAGTTACAGTGAAAAAGTTATTTCATTTTTGGAATTTCTTACTTGTAGAGAAAATAGACATTCTTCATATTTACTATCCTTTAAACTAAAAATATTAACCCATACATTTCATTTTGAGAAAGGGGACAGAAAAAGGGAAAATAGGAGAGAGAATCAGAAAAGAGGAGAAAGAGCAAGAACAGAAGAAATATTAGAGGCAGGAAGACAAAGATAGAGGAAAGTAAATGTAAACACACAGAGAAAACACACAGAAAGAGACCCATACAAATATGATTTTTGACGAAGTTGCAAGAGCAGCTCAATACAGAAAAAATTAATGGTTTTATCAAACAGTGCTGGAAGAAACACTTGACAGCCATATGCAAAAGAAAAAAAAATGATCCTCAACCTATACCTCATATCTTCTATGATATGCTGCTAAGTCGCTTCAGTCACGTCCAACTCTGTGCGACCCCATGATGGCAGCCCATCAGGCTCCGCCGCCGTCCCTGGGATTCTCCAGGCAAGAACACTGGAGTGGGTTACCATTTCCTTCTCCAATGCATGAAAGTGAAAGTGAAGTCACTCAGTCATGTCCGACTCTTAGCAACCCCATGGACTGTAGCCCACCAGGCTCCTCTGTCCATAGGATTTTCCAGGCAAAAGTACTGGAGTGGGGTGCCATTGCCTTCTCCGATCTTCTATGATATAATTAACTCAAAATGTATCAAAGATAGAAATATAGAATAAAACTTGAAAACTTTTAGAAGGAGAAAATCGTCAAGACCTTGAGTTAGTAAGAGAACTTAGGTATAATATAATAAAAGAAAAACTGATTAATTGGACTTTACCAAAATTAAGAACTTTTGCTCTGCAAATGACACTGTTAGGAAAGTGAAAACACAAGCCACAGACTGGAAGAATATATCTGTATATCATCTGACAAAAAAGCTTTGTACCAAAAATATATAAAAGAACTCAAAAGTCAACAATAAGAAAACAACTAAACAATTTAAAAATGGGCAAAGATTTGACTACATATATCACCAAAGATACAGGAATGGCTAATTGTAGCACATAAGATAATGTTTAACATCATTAGTCATTAGGAAAATGCGAATTAAAACCACAATAAGACATCACTACACACCTACTAGGGTGGCTATGATAAATAATACAGACAATAACAAGTGGCAGCATGGTTGTGGAGAAACTGGATCCTAAGTAAAAGAAGCCAGATGCAAAAGGGGCATGATTCCAAAAGATATGATTCCATCCATATGAAATATACCAAAAATACAAGTCTAAAGAGAAAGAAAGCAGGTTAGTGGTTGCCTACAGTTAGGATGGGAATAAGTATTAAATGCAAACAGGCACAAAGGATCTTTTTGATGGATAAAAATGTTATAAAACTTTTGTGTTGATGTCTGCACAACTCTGCGTATTCACTAAAAATTACTGAATTGTGTATTTAAAACTCTGGTGATTTTAAAATAACTTTATAATATAGTTCACATACTATACCATTCACTCACAAAGTACATTTCAATGATTTTTTGGTATATTTACAGTTATACATCCATTACCACAATCAATTTTAGAACATTTTTATTACCCCCAAAATGAAACCCCACATCTCACAACCATCAGCCTCCAATCCTCCTATCCCCACCAACTCCAGGGAACCACTGATTTACTGTCTCTATGTATTTGCCTATACTGGACACCTCGAACAAATGGTATATAATATACTATCCTGTGGAACTGACTTCTTTCACTTAGTACGATGTTTTCAAGGAGCACCTATGTATCAGTATTTCAATCCTTTGTATAGTTAAGGTAGATTTTAGTTATCCATTCATCAGTTGACAGCTATGTGGGTAGTTTCCACTTTTTGACAATCAAATGACTGATGCTGTTATAAACATTCATGTGCAAGTTTTTGTCTGGACACTTCTATTCTCTTGGGTAATACCAAGGAATGGAATTGCTTCAGCTGCACTACCGTCATTCTCATCTGTAGCATATGAGAGTTCCCAAATCACATTATTGTCCATCTCTTGGATTATAGCCATCCCACGTAGGTATGAAATGGTATCTTCTTTGTGTTTTTTGCTTTTTTTTGCATTCCCCTGATGGCTAATAATGTTGATCATCTCTTCATGTACTTATTGGCCATGTGTTTACCTTTAATGAGATACTACTACATACATCAAAGAATGACCAAAATATTTTTTTAAATGACAATACCAAGTATTGACAAAGATGAAGAACAACTGGAACTCTCATATGTTGCTGGTAGGAATATAAAATAGTACATCCACTCTGGAAAAATAGTTTAGCAGATTCTTATAAAATAGAGTTGTCCTATGACCTAACAACCCCACTTCTGGGTAAATATCCAAGAGAAATGAAAACTTAAGTTCACACAAAAACCTGCACATGAATATTTATAGCAGCTTTATTAATAATCATGATTCCTCCCAAGCTGGAAACAATCCAAACATCCTTCAAATGGTGAATGGAAAAACTGTGGTATATCCATAAAACAGAATATTCCTCAACAATAAAGAATAATTATGGATACATACAAGAATATGGGTGAATTCCAAATGCACTGTGCTAAGCCAATGAAGAGAGCTTCAAAGGGTTACATACTGTATGACTGCATTTATACGATATACTGGAAAAGACAAAACTATAGAAAGGGAAAATAGATCAGTTGCTGCCAGTTGTTAGGATTGCAGCAAAGGGTTGACTGTAAAGGGATGACAGGAGGGGATTTAAAGATGGAGTGGAAGAGTTCTGTATCTTACATTATACATTTTTAAAAATGTATAGAACTATACATGAAAATGCTAATTCTGCTATATTTAAATGTAAAAATGAATAAAACAAAAGCAGTACAAGGAACAGAATTTATACTTGAGGAGCTCACAAAACAGACAAGGTTGTAGAGATAAAAACAAGGAAATTTGAGGATCAATTTAGGAAAGCCAATATCCAACCAACAGGAGTCCCAAAATGAGATGAAGAAAGTGCAGGGGAAGAAATGATGATGATGATGTAAGGAAAATTCGACCACTGCAGGATATGACTGTCTATATTTAGACTGAAAGAGTCCATGAAGTAGTCAGAACAATGAAAGCAAAAAAGATGATCTGCAATGCATGTAACAATATTTCTAAAGTCAGGGAATAAAGATTCTAAAGCTTTCTGAGAGGAAAAACAGATCTTATACAAAAGATCACACATATGAATAACAATAAATTCTCAACAGAAGAATTATAAGCTAGAAAACAATGAAGTTCAATATTTGAGGGGAAATTATTTCCAACCTTGAATTTTATACCAAGCTGTCAATCAGATGGGGAGACTAGAAGAAGGCATTTTCAAACTTGAAAGATTAAAAAAATGTGTCAACCTTTATCAGAAAGCTAGTGGAGGACATCTGAAACCAAAATTAATAACCCCACAAAAAACGGGTGGGGCGCATGGAACCCTGGAAACAGAAGATTCCAAAAGAGAAGCAAAAGAAATTTTAAGGTAAGGTTGCAGGGGAAATTCCAGGACAGACTTTTAAGCAGGACTAGATAGAGAACCACCAGTTGAGGTAAAATAAAACTACAGCACAGACATATTAAAAAATAAATAAGTTACAGATAACCTAGCATGTTTAAACATACTAGGAAAGATGACCTCCTGGGATGGAGAGCTTGAGAATAGTTCTATAGAAAACTGAGCAAATGAAAAAAAAATAAAAATGAAGTAGTTTTATAGAAATGTAATCAATCAACACAACATGGCTCATATGTGAATATTTACTAAAGAAATCATAATGTCAATGCTGAAAACAGATCTCACCATATTTGATAAACTAAATTTGTTTTTGTTTTTTAAATTTAAATATCACCTATAGACCTCCTGAGGCTTCCCAGGTGGTTCAGCGGTAAAGAATCCACCTGCCAATGCAGGAAATGCAGGTTCAATCCATGGGTCAGAAGATCCCTTGAAGAAGAAGATGGCAACCCACTACAGTATTCTTGTCTGGAAAATCCCATGGACAGATGAGCCTAGTGGTCCACCGGGTTGCAAGAGTTGGACAGGACTTAGCAACTAAACAGACATCCTAATATGGAAGAAAATGAGGAAGGAGATAAGGCCTCTCTTCCACAGTAGAAAGTCTATAAGTTTAGTTCAGTTGAGTCGCTCAGTCATGTCTGACTCTTTGCGACCCCGTGCATCACAGCATGCCATGCCTCCCCGTCCATCACCAACTCCCGGAGTTCACTCAGACTCACGTCCATCGAGTCAATGATGCCATCCAGCCATCTCATCCTCTGTCGTCCCCTTCTCCTCCTGCCCCCAATCCCTCCCAGCATCAGAGTCTTTTCCAATGAGTCAACTCTTCGCATGAGGTGGCCAAAGTACTGGAGTTTCAGCCTCAGCATCATTCCCTCCAAAGAAATCCCAGGGCTGATCTCCTTCAGAATGGACTGGTTGGATCTCCTTGCAGTCCAAGGGACTCGCAAGAGTCTTCTCCAACACCACAGTTCAAAAGCATCAATTCTTTGGCGCTCAGCTTTCTTCACAGTCCAACTCTCACATCCATACATGACCACTGGAAAAACCATAGCCTTGACTAGACGGACCTTTGTTGGCAAAGTAATGTCTCTGCTTTTCAATATGCTATCTAGGTTTGTCATAACTTTTCTTCCAAGGAGCAAGCGTCTTTTAATTTCACGGCTGCAGTCACCATCTACAGTGATTTTGGAGCCCCCCAAAAATAAAGTCTGACACTGTTTCTACTATTTCCCATCTATTTCCCATGAAGTGATGGGAACAGATGCCATGATTTTCGTTTTCTAAATGTTGAGTTTTAAGCCAATTTTTTCACTCTCCACTTTCACTTTCATCAAGAGGCTTTTTAGTTCCTCTTCACTTTCTGCCATAAGGTGGTGTCATCTGCATACCCGAGGTTATTGTTAATTCTCCCGGCAATCTTGATTCCAGCTTGTGCTTCTTCCAGCCCAGCATTTCTCATGATGTACTCTGCATATAAGTTAAATAAGCAGGGTGACAATATACAGCTTGATGTACTCCTTTTCCTATTTGGAACCAGTCTATTGTTCCATGTCCAGTTCTAATTGTTGCTTCCTGACCTGCATACAGGTTTCTCAAGAGGCAGGTCAGGTGGTCTGGTAGTTCCATCTCTTTCAGAATTTTCCACCATTTATTGTGATCCACACAGTCAAAGGCTTTGGCATAGTCAATAAAGCAGAAATAGATGTTTTTCTGGAACTCTCTTCCTTTTTCCATGATCCAGCGGATGTTGGAAATTTGATCTCTGGTTCCTCTGCCTTTTCTAAAACCAGCTTGAACATCTGGAAGTTCATGGTTCACGTATTGCTGAAGCCTGGCTTGGAGAATTTTGAGCATTACTTTACTAGCGTGTGAGATGAGTACAACTGTGCAGTAGTTTGAGCATTCTTTGGCATTGCCTTTTTTTGGGATTGGAATGAAAACTGACCTTTTCCAGTCCTGTGGCCACTGCTGAGTTTTCCAAATTTGCTGGCATAGTGAGTGCAGCACTTTCACAGCATCATCTTTCAGGATTTGAAATAGCTCAACTGGAATTCCATCACCTCCACTAGCTTTGTTTGTAGTGATGCTTTCTAAGGCCCACTTGACTTCACATTCCAGGATGTCTGGCTCTAGGTGAGTGATCACACCATCGTGGTTATCTTGGTCATGAAGATCTTTTTTTTACAGTTCTTCTGTGTATTCTTGCCACCTCTTCTTAATATCTTCTGCTTCTGTTAGGTCCATACCATTTCTGTCCTTTATTGAGTCCATCTTTGCATGAAATGTTCCCTTGGTATCTCTAATTTTCTTGAAGAGATCTCTAGTCTTCCCCATTCTGTTGTTTTCCTCTATTTCTTTGCATTGGTCGCTGAGGAAGGCTTTCTTATCTCTTCTTGTTATTCTTTGGAACTCTGCTTTCAGATGCTTACATCTTTCCTTTTCTGCTTTGGTTTTTGCTTCTCTTCTTTTCACAGCTATTTTTAAGGCCTCCTCAGACAGCCATTTTGCTTTTTTGCATTTCTTTTTCAAGGGGATGATGGTCTTGATCCCTGTCTCTTGTACAATGTCACAAACCTCCGTCCATAGTTGATCAGGCACTCTATCAGATCTAGTAGCTTAAATCTATAGATGATATTTAAAGATAAGAAACAAGTTAGAAAGTATCATTTACAAAACATATAAAATGTTTACCTACAGGAAGCAGGATCAGAGATGAGGAGGAATGGGACACAGAACTGCTGTCTCTTGTTATAAGCCTTGTAGAACCAGTTAATATTTTACATATTTACATGTATTATCTTAGGAAATAAGTTAATTCAATAAAGTGAGCAAGAAACAGAACATAATAAACTGGAAAAATGATAAGCATAATGTTACAGCTAAAAGGGACCTCTTGTTTTAAAGAAGAGAAGTTCTTCATTCTTTACAGATGAAGAAATAAGTTTCAAATAATTATAAGACTTGTTCATGTTTTCACATCCAATTGGCAATAGTACTAGGACTGGAACTATGTATTGTCTCCTGATTTTTGCAATTACTATAGAGGGATTGCATTCTAAAGAAGATATGAACTAAGACTCAGAAATGAGTAACTACAAGTTATGTTCCCCAAATTAGTAAAATAGGACTTTTAAAAAAAGACCTGTAGGACAATACTAAAATTCCTCCCGTTTATAATAGAAAGCAATCTCATAGTAATAAATACTGTCCTTTGAAACATCTATTACACTTGAAATCCCAATTGGCTAACTATTCTTCCACAGCAAACTACTCCAATACTGCAAACCTCTAGAACAGTGGATCTCGAGGGAAGGGCTTGGAAAAAGATTGCCGCATGCCCAGAAATTCTGATTCAGCCAGGGCTGGGGTGGGTCCCAAGAATCTGCATTTCTAATGGCTTCGCTGGTGGCTCAGTGATAATCTTCCTGCCAATGCAGGAAATGCAGTTCGGTCCCTGGGTCCAGAAGATACCCTGGAGTAGGAAATGGCAACCCACTCGAGTGTTCTTGCCTAGTTTCCCAGAGGAGCCTAGTGAGCTACAGTCCACGGAGTTGTGAAAAATTGGGCATAACTTAGCAACTAAACAAGCAGTTCTGAGGTGGTATTGATGCTACTAGCCCAGGACCAGAGAAGGCAATGGCACCCCACTCCAGTACTCTTGCCTGGAAAATCCCATAGACGGAGGAACCTGGTAGGCTGCAGTCCATGGGGTCGCTAGGAGTTGGACACGACTAAACGATTTCACTTTGACTTTTCACTTTCATGCATTGGAGGAAGAAATGGCAACCCACTCCAGTGTTCTTGCCTGGAGAATCCCATGGACAGAGGAGCTTGGTGGGCTGCCATCTATGGGGTTGCAGAGTCGGACACGACTGAAGCAAATTAGCAGCAGCAGCAGCAGCAGCCCAGGACCACACTTTGGAAACCAGTGCTCTAGAACAAGGTATTCCACCAGTTATTAATAAGTGTTGCTAAGAAGAGAATTTCAAGGCCCTATACTATAATCCTGTCTTTAAAGTTCATATGCCCATTAGCAAAATTAAAGGCTCCAGTTCAGTTCAGTTCACTCAGTCATGTCCAACTCTTTGCAACCCCATGAATTGCAGCACGCCAGGCCTCCCTGTCCATCACCATCTCCCGGAGTTCACGCAAACTCACGTCCATCAAGTCGGTGATGCCATCCAGCCATCTCATCCTCTGTCGTCCCCTTCTCCTCCTGTCCCCAATCCCCCCCAGCATCAGACTCTTTTCCAATGAGTCAACTCTTTGCATGAGGTCATCAAGGTACTGGAATTTCAGCTTTAGCATCATTCCTTCCAAATGACACCCAGGGCTGATCTCCTTTAGAATGGACTGGTTGGATCTCCTTGCAGTCCAAGGGACTCTCAAGAGTCTTCTCCAACACCACAGTTCAAAAGCATCAATTCTTTGGTGCTCAGCTTTCTTCACAGTCCAACTCTCACATCCATACATGACCACAGGAAAAACCATAGCCTTGACTAGACGGACCTTTGTTGGCAAAATAATGTCTCTGCTTTTCAATATGCTATCTAGGTTGGTCATAACTTTTCTTCCAAAGTGTAAGCGTCTTTTAATTTCATGGCTGCAATCACCATCTGCAGTGATTTTGGAGCCCCCAAAAATAAAGTCTGACACTCTTTCCGCTGTTTCCCCATCTATTTCCCATGAAGTGATGGGACCAGATGCCATGATCTTTGTTTTCTGAATGTTGAGCTTTAAGCAAACTTTTTCACGCTCCTCTTTCACTTTCATCAAGAGGCTTTTTAGTTCCTCTTCACTTTCTGCCATAAGGGTGGTGTCATCTGCATATCTGAAGTTATTGATATTTCTCCTAGCAATCTTGATTCCAGCTTGTGCTTCTTCCAGCCCAGTGTTTCTCATCATGTACTCTGCATATAAGTTAAATAAGCAGGGTGACAATATACAATCTTGACGTACCCCTTTTCCTATTTGGAACCAGTCTGTTGTTCCATGTCCAGTTCTAAAGGCTCCAAGGAATGCCAAAGTTACCTGCTTAACTTTGACCTGGTCTTTCCCTTAAGTGGAAAAAAGGCCAAGTCAAAGTTAATCCACCTGCAATACAGGAGACCTGGGTTCGATCCCTAGGTCGGGAAGATCCCCTGGAGAAGGGAAAGGTTACCCACTCCAGTACTCTGGCCTGGAGAATCCCATAAACTGTATTGTCCGTGGGGTCACAAAGAGTTGGACACAACTGAGCGACTTTCACTTTCAGTTTCAAAGTTAAACAGGCAACTTTAGCATTCAAGTTACTAATGGTTTTTAGTGCACTATAGCTAAATGCTTTCAAATTTTCAAAGTCTGAGCAATGTTACTCCAGGAATTTTTCTGTGATCTAAATCTAAGGATGTTGGAATAATTACATTAGATACTACATGTCAAATGCTTACATAACTGCTTAGTAAGTATTTGTTGCTGTTGTTGTTTGGTTGCGAAGTCATCTCCAACTCTTTTGCAACCCCATGGACCACCAGGTTCCTCCGTCCATGGGATTTCCCAGGCAAGAATACTGGAGTGGTTTGCCACGTCCCCCTCCAGGGAATCTTCCTGACCCAGAGATCAAATCTGTGTCTCCTGCATTGGCAGGCAGATTCTTTACCACTGAGCCACCAAGGAAGCCCCCTGTTAACTGCTATCCGCCAAATAAAAAGGTTCACTAAGAAATTATTCTTTGGTCCAAAAAAAAAAAAAAAAAAAAAAAGGTAAGAAACAGAACAATTTCACCTAAATTCTACTGGAAATCAAGCCGTAATTCAAATACAGCTTCTCAGAGGTGCTTTCCCAAACTTTAATGCATCTCCTCCCTTTGACATTGAAAATAGGAAGAAAAACAATTGCCTAAAAGACCTTTTAAGCACTGTACTATGGGTACAGATTAAAATAAATTGAAGAAAATAAAAATAATTAACAAGTCATTTGACCTGTCATAAAATTGATGTGCTTTTACAACTACTTTTCATACCATAATTCAACTTGAAAAAGGGATTCGTTGTTTTAACTCGAATAGTCTATTTCTTCTTTCACTGATGAAATAGGGAAATTCTCTGTACTATGAAGAATATAAATACTAATAGTTTTAATTCTAAGATAACACTCCTTCATGTTTCTATAAGTAAATTAAATATGTCTGGATTTTTTTTTAAAAGCATACACTGACATATATGGTATAGTTGTAAATGTATAAAAATGCTTTTGAGTAATTAATTTCTAAGAGACAATAGAGTATCATGAAAAGATTATGAAATTTGTTATGCCATTTCAATCTGTCTGCATTGATTTCCTTAAATGAAAGTGAAGTCGCTCAGTCGTGTCCAACTCTTTGCGACCCCATGGACTATAGTCCACCAGGCTCCACCATCCATGGGATTCTCCAGGCAAGAATACTGGAGTGGGTTTGCCACTTAACTGTAAAATAAAGTTGACAGGCTATATGATGTCTAAGTTCTTTCAGGTCTAAGGAAGTGTGATTCTCTGTGAGTCAAAAGTGGGTAACAGATATGCCCTCCCTTTAGATGAACAAATTTCTGATCAACATTGACCATAGCTTGTAGGGGGATTAACATATTATCCTGGCAAATTGTGGGGCTGAATGGCCCACATAAAAATAAATAATAAATCTTATCTTGTCAAATGAAATAAACAGACTTGGATTTTTAAACATAACAAAATTTGTAACTATGTGTGGTGATAGATGTTAACTAAACTTATTGTGGTAATCATTTTTGCTATGAAAGTGAAAGTCGCTCAGTCATGTCCGACTCTTTTTGACCCCATGGACTTACACAGTCCATGGAATTCTCCAGGCCAGAATACTGTAGTGGGTAACCATTCCCTTCTCCAGGGGATCTTCCCAACCCAGGGATCGAACTCAGGTCTCCTACACTGCAGGCAGAGTCTTTACCAGCTGAGCCACCAGGGAAGCCCTTATTTTTCACTACATATACATACCAAATCATTAAGTTATACAATTTAATGTTACATGTCAATTATAAGTCAACAAAACTGAAAAAATTAATAATAGATATATGTATATAACAACATCATTGCCTGCTGTAAAGGCAATTAGCATTTTTTTTAATTGATAAATCATTTACTTCAGTCATTTTTCAGTATGAAATAACATGGGGCCAATGGGGGAAACTGCTCTGCAATTCTATAGAAACCTGTTACGGTCTTTCACTACTGAAAAATTTAATGGTAAACTTTTTAAAAAACATTTTTAACAGCACTCTGAAACTAGAACCTGTCACTTCTTTTCATGATGAACATTTAAGACAGAAGTAGCAAGGCAAGATTAGTGAAGAAAAGAAATACAATGGTTCTAAAACAAAATCCGGCCATAAGACCCTATACCAACTCCTCAAAGTTTTAGGAAGGAGTCTATAAAGAAAAATAACTGACTTCCCAGAACAGTTATTCTTGTTCAGATATGCAAAACAGAAGAAACATTATCAGGAGCCACTTGCTTTCATTTCCTCTCTTCCCTAGTTCCACCCAAAGCATTCTAATACAGATTAGAAAAAAAAAAGAAAAATAGTATGTTTAAAAATATATTGACACAGAAATACTGAAGGTTGTTTTTTGTTGTTTTTTAAGCTACTTGCAGTGTCCAGTCAGTCTACAGATAGACAGGGAATTAAAGGAAGGGAGAATAAAGACCAGAACATTCTTTTGTTTTGATGCACTGAAGAGACTCATTCCCTTACTCCTCTAAGTAAACTTTAATTCTCTAACCACAACCCCAGCTTGAGACTGAATATGAATTTAAATATGAAATTCAAGGAAGATTTTGCTTTATTACTTAGGACTGAATTCTAGCAAAGTATCTCTAAGCCTAATCCTACTTCTTAAAACAAAAACTGTAACCAAGAGGAATGTATTATTTCAACATTTTTTTTTAATTTTCAAACATGCCACACATGTCTTAGAAGTCACCTATGAGGGAAGCTAGTTTTACTAATTTACAAATGGAAAAACTGAAATTCAGAAAACTACTTAGGATGAAACATAGGAATGTTTTTCACTCCTAAATTTGGGTAGTAGGTGTATTATCTACTCTCTTCATACAGTAGTAGAGAAACAATCAGTATATTCTGGAAAAAAGAGGAAATGAACAGAAAACAATGCAATATATGGCCTCTCTCAGACATTCCAACAGTGACTGAACTAAGGTTCAGCAAATACCTTAGAAGCACACGTGACAGTAAATGAGTAAATTATAACACTATGTTGCTTTACCAGATAGCCTAATGTAATATATCCTAAAATAGCTACTATAAATGTATATAATTTTCATTTAGCTCTTTTTATCAATTAGAAACTACTACAAAAGTTTTTGGGTTATAGATACTGAGTTAAAGTATTCAGGTTAGTTTCAAAATGCTGTGTGGCATGTTTCAAATGAGAAAAATTTATAATTTGTTTTATATTATAAAAACTGGAAGTCACTAAATTTAAATGTATTTAATCAGAGGGTTTAATTATAAAGGAGTCTGTTATCATTAAATATTAATGAACAATGACCAAGGAATCAAATTACTGAAGTTGGCCTCCATCTAGGGATTCTTAACCTAGCACAGCCTCAAGGTACCTGTAAATTCCTTGTAACTCATGGCAAAATGTTAGTACAGAGAGAAACAGAGTTTTAAGTATTTTGAAGCGTTTCATGATCTCCCAAAAGCTTAAGAACGACTGTCTTTGAAAGCAGGACTGTAGCCATCAAAATCCCATGACATGGGAATTCTCTGAAGGTCTAGTGGTTAAGACTCTGTGCTTCCACTGCCAGGGGCATGGGTTTGATCCCTGCTCAGGGAACTAAGATCTAGTAGGCTGCAGAACACAGACACCCCACCCCCAAAAATCAATCATGACAGAGTATCAATCTGCCAGGATATAGTAAAAATTCATAAAGACAGTAAGGATCTAGAAATGAAATACCAAAACAGATAGGACATGATGGTATTAAAAACTGCTCAAAATATTTTTTAAGAATCAATATCAACATCAAGAAACACGTATTTTACCTTGCCGTCTAAAGCTAGATTTTTTTGCTTATCTTTTATCTAGCCACCCAAAAAATCATAAGGATTGAAAGAACTATACCAGATTGTACTAGAATATTCATTTAAGGAATGAACCATTTAACAAGGAATTAAGTGTGATTTCGTGGTTATCCTCTGTACTCTCTTACTGGAAAACACTATAGCTACTGCTTTTTATAAATCTCGGATTTTTAACACCATGTTTGTCCAAAAATCCCCAACAGGTATCATTATTTGACAGATCCTTAAATACCACTAGAACATTACATAGGATCAGCACTGCTATGTTTTAGATGCTATTTCTACAAACGCTTGATCCTACAAACTTCACCATATCATCACATCTTTCTTCTGAATGAGAGGCATACTAGATATTTTGAAGTCAAGTCAAAGACAGTGTGAAGTGAAAGTGTGCAAGATGACAATGTTTCCTAGCCCCAATATCTAATCAAGATAATCAGAAAAGACTACTAAATTACAGAAGTGCATTTATCATTTATGGACAGCCTACTGTTTTTCTGGCAGAAGACTCATAAATATAGTTCCTCCTCAAGCATACTGTAAGAGTTACTCCAGAGCAGGAACCAAGTCTAGAGTCCTGCTGATACAAAAAGTAGATTCTTATCATGCATTTATGTTTAAAAATAAAAACAAAAAAAAAGTAAGAGAACAAATAAATAAGTGGGCTTGAGACATTTAGGAAGTAAAGCTGAGAGTATCTGGTGACCAATCATATATAAAGGATTGGAGATGTAAAAGTTAAAGCCTGGAGGACTGACTCAATGGTGACACCATTAATAGAAATAAGGATCTCAGAAGCATGAAAAGAAGTAAGATTTGTTTGGGGGCACATCAAGTTTAGGATACTTCAGAAATTTATGAGACTGACATGACCTATAGGCAACTGGAAATACCATACAGGAGCTCAAATCACAGTTGGGGGATATATATGGGAGACAATATGAGAAACCCTGGGAGTGAAAATACCAAGAAAAAGTATATAAAGAAGACCAAAAATAGAGCCCAAAATACAAACATTTTAAGAGAAAACAAGAGCGTGGCAAATAAGTTGCAACCAGGCAACCAACTGGGAGTTTAGCAATCAGTATGCTTTCAAATTAGCAATGTAAAAACTGAAATAGATTACATAGCGACAATCACAATTCCCAGACCATCTTTTGGATATTTAAGTAGCATAAAACTACTTTTTCACATTATGCTCTGAGGTCAGTCTCCTCACTTGCAAAATGGAACAGTAACTATTTCATAAGGTTATATTATAAATGAGTATGTTTGTATAAAATGTTTTAAACAGTACACCATACATACTAAGCAGGCAATGGGTGTTAACTGTTACTATTTTCACTCCCCACTCCCCCAAAAAAGTATGGTACTGTTTAGCAGAAGATTGATTACCACACAGCTATCAGGACCACCCAGTCCAAATCGTTTCCAAAACACAATTTCAAATAATCCGCCCATACGTCTCATTTCTCAGACCATATGAAGATTTTTGGTCATCTCTGATAACTTCCTATTTTTAACAAATCACAGAGATTAAGTGCTTACATTATTAAGATAAAGGACCAAGAAAAATTACATCACTGTTAGTCATTCCTGACATCCTTAGTCTTGGAAAACTTCCTCAAATTGTCAAAGTGGTACACATTTTTATATTGCCCTGTGTCTACATGATTTGCCTTTAAAAACATACAAAGCAGCGCTCTAATTCTAGGTTCTAGGTGTCTAGAATCACTACAGTACTTTGAGATGATTACTTTTCGCAGAACCATACAACAAGTTCATCAGTTCTGTCTTACCTAACACCAAATCCTTTTTTCCTTCCAAATTATAAACAGTCTATTATAAATCCTTTACTTTCCAAGCATCCATAACTTCACATCACCTTTCACCTACTCCAACATCAATCAACTTTCTACCATTACCTGCCCACCTCTGAACCTACCAACAATGTGAATTTCTCGAAATGCTAAACTTTCTCTTTCACTGCCTTAACTTCTCAGTATCTCTCAACATAAAACTGCTAAATAAACTGCACTGCACTTAGGCATTGATTTAAAAAAATCTGAAGCCCTGTCAGGTAATGAAACTAAACAAATTTTATTTTAGTGGATACATATTTCAAATAGAATTTTGGTTACCATTGATTTCTTCATAAGGTTCAATCAGACAAACACTTGGCAATTAATTTATCCTAGCCTCTTTCCTAATCTGTAAAATGAGTGGTTTGCACTAGGTATTTTTAAAATTCTCTACCAATTCCAAAAATCTAAAATTCTTTGTCTTAAAGTCTATTTGTTCAATCTAGTATCAATCCTATCCATGGCATTTTGCTAGATTCCAAAAACTCAGGAGTCACCGGTTTTTAAGTCCAAGGTAAGGATGCAACACACGAAAGGAAAACCCAACTTAGTGAATTGTGAAATTCCCACTAAAATAAACTTCTGGAAATGAAGAAAATCTCCCTTGGATGTGATTAAAGTAACTAAAGTAAATACTGCTACTGCTAAGTCACTTCAGTCATGTCTGACTCTGTACGACCCCATAGACAACAGCCCACCAGGCTCTCCTGTCCCTGGGATTCTCCAGGCAAGAACACTGGAGTGGGTTGCCATTTCCTTCTCCAATGCATGAAAGTGAAAAGTGAAAGTGAAGTCGCTCAGTCATATCCGACCCTCAGCGACCCCATGGACTGCATCCTCCCAGGCTCCTCAATCCATGGGATTTTCCAGGCAAGAGTACTGGAGTGGGGTGTCATTGCCTTCTTCAAAAGTAAATACTACGCAAACATAAAAAGAAAACAAAAAGCTTACAACATGTATTATGGTATGGTACAAAGAGCACTTCCTTGGTGGCTCAGATGGTAAAGCGTCTGTCTACTATGTGGGAGACCCGGGGTCAATCCCTGGGTCAGGAAGATCCGCTGGAGACGGAAATGGCAAGCCACTCCAGTACTATTGCCTGGAAAATCCCATGGACAGTGGAGTCTGGTAGGCTACAGTCCATGGGGTCGCAAAGAGTCGGACAAGACTGAGCAACTTCACTTACAAAGAGCACAGGAATGGGAGTCAAGAAGTTGCTTCTCGTGGCAGCTCTGTCAAAGGCTATTATTTTAGACAAGTTGTAACCTCTGGCCTTCTTCCTCACCTGAGAAACGATGGGAATGAACTAGACGGTCTTGAAGATTCCTGCCAAATCAAAATGATTCTAAGATATTCACTGGTTTTTAAACCCCACAACTGATACAAAATTTCCTACAAAGCTGTAGTCAAGATGTCACTCACTACACACAACTGACACCACTGGCTGAAGCCTCTGCTAAATGAAATAATGGAATCTGGGTTATGTACTCATGTGGGAAAGAAGCAGAGGGTTTAGGGCTTTTTAGTTGTCTAATGTTTAAGTAGAGCCTTTCATTTATTTCTGATTCCCTATGGCTAATCCTTCATGACATAAAATAATTAAAGACTGAGTGATCAACACAAATTTTAAGCCACAGTTTTTCTCAAACTAGAGAAAAACATTTAAAAGAAAAGCCCAGAAAAGTGAAACTCTATGGATTTGAATAGGGACTTTCCTATAGCATTTGGTTAACACTAATATATAATACAATTATGATTATGGTGCTGTAAATTCCCAGCCATGTAGATATAGATTACTCACTTTTTAGATTATTTCAGCAAAATTTTAATCCAAGTTGGCATCCTCCTGCTACCCAGAGTACTTCTCAGCCACCACCTTCTACCATTAGTAACAATTTATTTTATTATTAGCCTAAGTAAAACACAATCAGGAAAATAAATCTACAAAAGCATTATTTAATGCATCCCAAGTAAAATGTTTAGAATATTTAACATCTTGGGATAATACTATTGAAAATAAATCTTTATAGTGAATGCTCTTTTACAGATCAGTTATATCTAAACTTTCTACCAAAAAACTGTCAATATTTATGGATAATCTAGTTTATTTTATAGGTCTTGAGACTACTTACCCTGTTCAGAATTTCATAAAGTATCTATTTTGAGCTTTGTGACTTTTAAAACCATACATTTAGGCCATTATACACCTCAGATCATTTATTCATTTGTAAAACTAATTTTATAAGGACATAAATAATTCCTCTATGATGCTACAATAAATGTTTCAATACCACTGTAAGAGGGTGGTCCTTAAAAAAAAACAGCAATTCCTATCGGCACAAATGCTTTTTGATTTACTCTTCTCAAACCAGTAAAGCTTTGGCATTGGGTAAGATTATTTTTGTCACTTTTATCATTGTGAACTGTGTTTATTAATAAGGGTGGGATTATACCGTTACAAAATTCCTTGCGATTTTTATATTTCCTCTTTTTATTTCTCTAACCTTTTTCTTCCCAGACTTTTAATTCACATGAGGCAGTCCCTAGAAATTATTTCTTGACATTTGATTGTCACTTTCTATTTATACTTTATAGGAACAAAATGAATACATCCACTCCACTCTATTCTTCAGGATAACAGTTTCTTGAAGTATAGTAGATCAACTGACTCGAAAGTTAATCTTTTTAAGGTAATTACTGAGCTTATATAAATAATTTATTTCACAGAACACAACCCATCATTTTTGTTTTGTTTTAATTTGGTTGGAGTATGAAGCTAAAGATTCTGACTCAAATGTTTTTTTACAAGTCTGTTACTGTTTCATTGTTTACTCTAAGGAACATAACGTAACTACATATGAGGTTTTTGTCAAAGCTTTCATATTTAATTATTTTTTTCATGATTCCAAGCCCATTTGGGATTCAAGGATAAACTGTGTGAATGTTCACTATATATTTCTTTTACTAAAATACGAAGATTAGGAAAAAGTCTAATAAACTTGTGAAACTGCAATTAGAATTTGGACCCAAATGCTAACATTCACAAATAAAATTTTCTATACATTCTATAGATGTAGGAGACTTATTAATTTATATTATTCTATAAACATATACTCTATATTAAACTTGATTTAACCACATTCCACGGGTTGAATTTGAGGGGTGTTTTTAAAGTGTTGAGAGTTTAGTGTTTATTTTTGTAATCCAACAACTTTATCCAAAAATGCAGAAAATTTTTCTGGCTGGCCAGGAGGAAAACAGTTCAGTGTTGATAAGTCCATTGACTGTAACAGCCCAGGAAGCATGCTAAAACAAAAGAAGAAAAATATTAGGTAACATGGGAGAAAATTTCATAATTCAATTCTGCCCACTTGATGACTGAATCTAACTTCCAAGAATAATGTGATGCTTCTCAAACTATGTGAATTTTAATGTATTTTAATATTACAGGTATGTACACTAATAATAAAACAACACAAAGAGCTTATGTCAATAGCAATGCAACAGTCACTTAATCTTTTATGTCAACTGAAATAGTTCAGAAATGTTATTTCATGAAAAATGTGGTCATATGGCTTTGGAACACTTCTCAGGACTATGCAGATATAACTTGAAGTAAATTAATTTATGAAAACAGAATAAATGAAACCAAAAGTGACAGTTACAAGACAAGCACAATAAGCTGGGGAGACTTACTAGACCATGCATGAAGATTGTAAAATAACTTTTTTTGCTAGTAATTTACTATTATAAATCCATATATAATTAAGCAACATACAATCGCCATGCATGTTGGAAATAAGGTTTCAATCACAACATAAAACTATTACTTCAAGAAATTTAATATTATAGCAGCCACTTAAGTTAGAACAGACATACAATCATCCAGCCTAGATTTGTGGCAAACAAATGATACACCTAAAATGAAAATACAACCAATTGTTGATTCTTCTCATGGCACTCATGAATGTGACTTTCTTGAAATTAATACAAGTAAAAAAGAATTCTAGAACTGAAAAAAGATTAATAAACTGGAGACTTGTACAACTGCCCTTTCAGCCTGAGAGTTTGAGTGTTTATGAAATCAGTGTTTCCCCCTTTTTAATGTACTAACATAAAAATCAAAGCTAATTTAATATTTAAAATGAAAATACTCACCAAAGGTATCTGGAAAAATTAACTTGCATAAACTAAGGAAGATGATTATTTATTCTACTTCAAAAATGGTATTAACCTGTAACAATCTCGACTACCTAAGGACAGATATGCCAATTATCTGCAGTCCAAGTAATGTTTATTATCTGGCTTCTCCCCACACTCACAATATTGTAAGAATGGCTTATATATTACAAAGCCACCCTGACATTCCCTCTCCTCCATCATTACAGGGATTAGAACACCAACCATTGCTCCTGCAACATTCAATGAATCTGTCTCCTCTCAATGAAAATAAAAATCTTTGTTTTTGTATTCACTGACATATGCCAAGTGTCTAGAATAATGCCTGGCACATAATATGTGCTCAATAAATAATGAATGAACAAGTACTTGTTGAGTGCCTAAGAGACAAAAAACATAAAATTAAAAGAAAAGCTTATGTTCTAGCCAGTTTCTTCTAAAGTTTATTTTAAATTTCAACTTTTAATAACATAAAAAATATTTATTCTGTAATACTTCCATGAGGTTTTTTTCCTTTTAAAACATCAAATTAGGACTGTATTTAAAATCAAGTAATTGGGAATTACTGACCTGACACTTTGGCAAGCTTCTAGTGTTGGAAGAAGAATTAATAGAAAACAAACCAGGAATTTTCTTCATCCTTCTATTGTGATGTTGATCAGTTCTTGCTGAATTCTAATATACTTCTAGAAAATAATACTCCTTACCAAAAAGCAATTCCTCTGCTTAAAATACTCTTTTAAAATATTTCTTATTAGACATAGAATAAAACCAGAATTTTTATGTGAGCTCTCCCCACCCAGCTTCATCTTCATATTACAGCCACCCTTGCTTACTATACTTCTGCCACACTAACCCTCTATTCCTCAAACACACCAAACTCCAAGCTCATTCCCAACTTAGGGCCTTTGCAGTTTCCACTGTTGCTTTTGACTCTAGAGCTTCACATGACTGGCTCTTTCTAGACATTTAGGTTTCAGCTCAAATGCACACCCAGTCATGCCTTCCCTAACCATTCTAATTAGTCTTCACCCCAGCTATCACATCACCCTGCCCTATTTTCTCCAAAACACATTTCACCATGTGAAATTCTCTGGATTGCTTATTTATGAACTGTTTAATGTCTATCTCCCACCACTGGAACACAGGTACCAAGAGAGCAGGGACATTATGTCATGTTCAGCACTATATCCACAGCACCAAGGGCTTCCCTGATAGCTCAGTTGGTAAGGAATCTGACTACAATGCAGGAGACCCCAGTTTGATTCCTGGGTCAGGAAGATCCACTGGACAAGGGATAGGCTAGGCTACCCACTCCAGTATTTTTGGGCTTCCCTTGTGGCTCAGCTGTAAAGAATCTGCCTGCAATGCGGAAGACCTGGGTTCGATCCCTGGGTTGGGAAGATCCCCTGGAGAAGTGAAAGTCTACCCACTCCAGTATTCTGGCCTGGAGAATTCTGTGGACTGTACAGTCCCTGGGGTTGCAAACAATGGGACATGACTCAGTGACTTTCAGTTTCCACAACATCAAAACAATGCCTGCTTTGCATTAGGTATAGTTGAATGACTGAATAAACGAGTAAATTTAATTCAGGGATTCCAGTGGATTTACTGAAGTCAAAACCTTAATTGAAAATATGCAAATGCCTTCCTTGCATAATGAAAAATAATGAACTCAAAAGTTTATATCCTCAGAGACCTGAACACCCAGACGAACACAGACACATGTGCACACACATTCAGATATTCACATGCAATGAAATAAGCATAGACACTGAAAGAAATACAACACAGAGATCACAGTCAAAGTAGAAGACAAAGGAGCAGGTTTTACTGGTGAGAAACTCAAAATGTTTGCTAAGTGGGAGAAAGTAAGAAGTCAAAGACACAGGTTGGTTAGGTAGGCAGGTAAGAATAGCTAGGAAGGAATTAAGACAAGAGGTCAAATAATCAGTTTCTAGTATACCTGCAGGTACAGTAGAAGAGATGCCCGTCTTTGTGTAGCTGCTTTGCCAATTCCAGTTGATGATTGTTCATCAACCTTTCATTTATAACCACTATAAGTGGCTTTCTTTTCTCCAAAGTCTCCAAACAGCTTCCTGCACCTACAAAAATATACCAAATTTGTCAATATAGTTTTAAAAAAAGTTAAGGTGCTTCACCAGGCTTTACAGCTTGAACTCAAGGCAACGCTACAAGCCTTTTAATCATAGATTCAAAATGACAAAAAATAGTTATGTCTTGCTCTCTAGTAAGTGTTACAAACCTGTGGCAGATTCATGTTGATGTATGGCAAAACCAATACAATATTGTAAAGTAATTAACTTCCAATTAAAATAAATAAATTTATATTTTTTAAAAAAGAAAAATACATTATTTATCACTGCCAACAAATTTAAGACCTATGATTCAGTGCTTTGCAACTTGCCCTCCAGTAATATGCCCTGGGCATGGGCCCTGAATACAAATAAGATTCAGGTTCAACATACTGTACACGAAGCTGTTGTTGTTGTTCAGTCGCTTTGACACTCCTTATGAGTCTGCCTGTTAAAATAAAACAAATCTCCACAAACATGCACATATATGATATTTGGGTCAATTCAACTTTTAAATCTAAACTCATTTAGATAGCTCAAATGGGAGCGAGGAGACTGTT
Source organism: Bos indicus (assembly GCF_029378745.1). Lineage (NCBI taxonomy): Eukaryota > Metazoa > Chordata > Mammalia > Artiodactyla > Bovidae > Bos > Bos indicus. The sequence goes on along the minus strand of NC_091789.1, from coordinate 65,634,172 downwards.
AAGTGAACAAATTCTTTTGGAGTAGATGATGCCAGCACCAGCCTGTTATCTGCCTACCACTTACTGACTGGACAAGTTACTTAACCTTTTAATAGAAGTATAAAAAATCTTCCAAAGCCAGCAGCATCTCAATGACCAATTGCTGAACATTCCTGCAGATCTAAGCCCAGATATTAATTTCAACTGACAACTCTTAACACATGTCATTGGATATATATTTTGCCCCTCTGTGTTTAGGGTTCCTAACTGTAAAGCTGGGCTTCAAGTGACTGATTTCCCATTTTCTTATCACCCAGAAATTATAAATCCTCTCCAATAATGTTCTTGGTCTCGACTGTTATATTGAAATCAGTATTATATTCAAAAGGGCTGCTGGTGAGTTAATCTAGTGATTTTATTTTACATCAGAAAGGTTCGAGATTCTGTTCTTATTTATGGTCGATCAAAAACCAAACCGGGCGATTCTAAGGCACTTTACCTGCGTGACTAATAACAAGATCTGCTTTCTGAAGGTCTTCCTTCAGTGAATCCTTATACCTGTAAACATCCAGAGTGAATGACTCAGTACTGAATGGTTCAGGTACCACCTTTCCTCTACCTATTTGTAGGACAAGTCGGTTGTACCCGAGGCTCTGGATTATCTGAAATGGAAAAAAAAAGAAAAAGCAGGCCTTTTAAACAGGCCACTGGAAAACAGCAATGACGGCAACAAATCCCCCAATCAAAGCACGGGATGCCAACTAGTCGAACTAGTTTTTCAAAAGGCTCCTTTTTCCCGTCCTGGGCCCCAACGTGGAGCCTCACTAACCCTAAGCGATCTAAACGCCCCATCTCACCACGTCGGGCAAGAAACGGCCCTGCAAGATAGAGGAAGCAAGGCAAACACTCTTAAAGAGACGCTGCAAACTAGGGAGGAAGAGTGAGGCACACCGTTGTCGGGGCCCAGAACTGGGGCTGCGGGAACACGAGCCCTGAGGAGAGGACGCGCGGGGACGCCGGACAGGAGGGCGCCTGAGGCGGAGCGAAGGCGCAGTGGCCTCGGACCGAGGGCAGCGGGGCAAGGCTGGGGCAGGCGGGGGCGGCGCGCCAGCAGGGCCGTTCGGCTGGGGCCGAGTCGGGCCCACGGTGAGCGGGTCTGAGGAGCGGCCTGCGAGGCGGGCCCGGGACCAGGAGGCGGGCCGGAGCCTGGCTCGGGGAGGCGGAGCCGCTGGAAGGAGGGGCGAAGCCGGAGGATGGAGAGGCGGAGGCGGAGAATCGGAGGGGAAAAGCCGGGGGGAAAGGAGGAGCTGGAGGATGGGGAGGAGCGGCCCAGGAAGGCGGCGGGGAACAGGCAGAGGAGGCGGAGGATTCTGAGGAGCGGGGGAGCGGAAGGAGGGCCCAGTCAGGCGCGGGGAGGAGCCGGCCGAGGGGCGGCGGCACCTGAGGTCGAGCTGCTGGGGGTTCTTCGCGAGCGCCGCGGTCAGGCAAGGTTACCAAGGTTAGCGGTCAGGCTGGCGGCAGCGACTGGCGAGCGCAGAGCGGCGAGCCCAGCCGCCGCCCGCCCGCCTCCCCCACTCACTTGCAGACTGTCGTGCGCCGATACACACGCAATGAGGTCGTCAAAGCTGGTGGTCCCTACAGTAACAAAAACGCACTTCATCGCGCGGGTTCCGCAACCCCGAATCGCAAGGGCCGGATGTGACGTATCGGAGGCCACGCAGGCGGCCGCGTTGTGTGCAGGAGCCGGAAGTAGGCCATGGCCACCAGGGGGCAGTGGGCGCCTGGTCTGTGTCTCCGGGGATGGGAGGAGAGCAAGGACCGCTCCTGGTCTAAGTGCTGGCCACTTTTGTAAGCCTTTTGCGTGTAGGAGTTCACGGGACCTTCATAGTAAGGAGGTGGGCAATTGACAATTCTTTTTTTTTTTCAAAAGTGGGATTTAAAATAATAATCATGAAGTCTCACACCCTTATGTTTGCAGCCTGGTTCGGTACCACAGATCTTTGAATGATACAGAAGTTTTGGGATTCTTTATTGACTACCTTGTTTTGTCAAGAGACATTTGAGAGATGGTTTTACTTCAAAGTCTGTTCAGGGCATCTGGAATAAAAAAAAAAAAAGCCCCTTAGGGATGGTATGGGGAGGGAGGAGGGAGGAAGGTTCGGGATGGGGAACACATGTATACCTGTGGCGGATTCATTTTGATATTTGGCAAAACTAATACAATTATGTAAAGTTAAAAAAAAAAAAAAGCCCCTTTTAAAAATCGCTCTTTAGCGTGGGCACTTCCATCTGTGGTTCTCAAGTAGCCGGAGCCCTACAGAGTCTCTAGGCAGCTACAGAGACAGTAATCTCAATTAGCAAGCACTGTGTGTAAAATAGAGGCGTTAAGGCCTGGAGCCTATGTCTCTGTCTTGGAACCCATCCATTTAACAATTTAAAACGTAAAATTACCATAAATTTAAATTCTAAGCAAATATAAAATTATATGTTAGCATGAGTGAATACAGCAAATGTGTTACACTTAGGCAGTCAGGTAGAGAGGTGATTTTTCAAGACGCTTCTTTGTCCTATGATCATGACTAGGATCATTGCCTGCTTTATTTCATTGTAATGTTTTCTGTATGTCCTACCTAAAATTTCAGTTTAGCTGATATGTATGCTTTACATTGCCTGGTTATATACAGAAGAGATGCTATGAGAAGAAATTCTTTTAAATACCAGAGGGGATTGGAGGTAAATTAGACCTTAAACATGGGCTAAAATTACCTATGAAATGGCAACCCACTCCAGTACTCTTGCCTGGAAAATCCCATGGATGGAGGAGCGTGGTAGTCTGGAGTCCATGGGGTCACAAAGAGTAGGACACGACTGAAAGACTTCACTTTCACATTCACTTTTAAGTGTATTTCTAACAAGACTTTATATCTTGAGACTTGAATAAACATCTTTTTGAGGGGTGATATTGAGCGACTGAACTGAACTGATGCTGCTACCCCTTTCTTGATACCAAATTTCGTGAATTAATAATACTAGTTTCACCTGGAGGAGGAAATGGCAACCCACTCCAGTATTCTTGCCTCGAGAATCCCATGGACAGAGGAGCCTGGTGGACTACAGTCCAGCACGACTGAAGTGACTTAGCATAGGTACATACAGTTTCGTCATAACAGTAAATAAAGATAATGGTTAAATAATAAAATATAAGCATAAGCATATTTTCTGCCCAATAAAGGAATAAAGTATGAATATTTATTGGAATATAAAGACAAAATATTCCAAAATATTCTGTAATTCAGAAAGATCTCGCCTTGTGCCTGTGATATTTTTCCTATATCTGGAAGATATAAATTAAAGGGGCACTGTTCTGATGAGCTCATGGAGAGAAATAAGCACATGTAGAAGTTGAATATTCTTAAATTTCTAGAAAATAAGAAAATCGAATATCTAATGAAACAGAGCCTAGCCAAAACTGAGCTTCCATACTGAGTTAATGACTAATTTATCTGAAACTTTTTCCCCTTGCTGTCTCTTCTGGTCCCAATCCCTTTCTTGTCCCCTCTGACCTCAATCCTGTGCTAACTGAGCACTAATCAACCAGAGTCAGTCCACTAAAATTGCTGTTGTTGCAGATATTATCATTCTGGTAAAAATCTCAGGTTATTTCTCCAGGGCAAAATGAGCTCACAGACCCCAGAGCAACGGTCCAGAGAGTTCTAAACCAGAGACATTTTGACTCCTGAAATCATGATTAAGAAATATCAGAAATGTAACTTTGTTCTTCGGAGAAGGCAATGGCACCCCACTCCAGTACTTTTGCCTGGAAAATCCCATGGACAGAGGAGCCTGGTAGGCTGTAGTCCATGGGGTCGCTAGAGTCGGACACGACTGAGCGACTTCCCTTTCACTTTTGACTTTCATGCATTGGAGAAGGAAATGGCAATCCACTCCAGTGTTCTTGCCTGGAGAATCCCAGGGACGGGGAAGCCTGCTGGGCTGCCATCTATGGGGTCGCACAGAGTCGGACATGACTGACGCGACTTAGCAGCAGCAGCAGTAGCAACTTTGTTCTTCCCCTTTAAAACATCCCCAAAACTCAAAGACCAAGAAGGAGTGGACCTGAGATTTGTATCCCACTTCCTTACTGTGCAGTACTTAGTGGCTCAGTCGAGTCTGACTATTTGCGACCCTATGGATTGTGGCAGGCCAGGCTCCTCTGCCCATGGGGATTCTCCAGGCAAGAACACTGGAATGGGTTGCCATGTCCTCCTCTGGGGGATCTCCCCTACCCAGGGATCAAACCCAGGTCTCCCGAATTGCAGGCAGATTCTTTACTGCTTGAACCCCCAGGGAAGCCCCACCCTCCTGAATGCCCTGCAAATAAATCCTTTCATTGCTGAAAACTCCTGCTGTCAAGAATTTGGCTTACTGTGGCACAAGTATATGAGCCTTTGCTTGGTTACATTAATACTTTAAATGGGCTAGACTTTAATTAAAAATCTTCTTACAGAAATTGATCCAGAAACGTTTTAAGAACCCAAGATTACATAATGAATGTAAAATTTTGGCAATTATGTCTTTTCGCTGTCTTGTAAGTGTTAACTATGCATTTTATTTGCTTGGGTGTGTTTTTTTTATGCTGGCTTACTGATCAAATAAATTAATATTACTTCTAAAATTAATATTACTTCTAAAATTAATATTACTTCTAAAATTAATAAATTAATATGACTTCTAAAAGATTTATGATTATGAATAATGTAAATTTCTTTTCAACTGCATTAAGTTAATATTCTGGCAAACTTTATTTCAATAGTAACTGCACGTCCTGGTATGCCAGTTTGAAGACAATTTCCAAGATCTTTAAGCACTTTTTAAAAAATTGTGTACTGACATTAAATTGAGTTAATAATTAGTGGATGATTGTGGCACAACTAGATACTTTTTTAAGTTAAATAGAATACTGAAATACTGGTTTAAACTAAACATAATTCTAACTTTATATATTTTTGCTTCTTATTTGAAATGCTATAGAGAAGCTATGTCTTGGAGTTGTGTAATGAATTTGTTATTTTTTGCCACCCCACTCCAGTACTCTTGCTTGGAAAATCCCATGGACGGAGGAGCCTGGTAGTCTGCAGTCCATGGGGTCGCTTAGAGTCGGACACGACTGAGCGACTTCCCTTTCACTTTTCACTTTCATGCATTGGAGAAGGAAATGGCAACCCACTCCAGTGTTCTTGCCTGGAGAATCCCAGGGACGGGGGAGCCTGGTGGGCTGCCATCTATGGGGTCGCACCGAGTTGGACACAACTAAAGCGACTTAGCAGCAGCAGCAGCAGCAATAGGATTTGTGTGGCTTGTAGAAGATGTTGTCATGTGTATTCTTAAATTCTGCTAGCCTATTAGCATGCTTATATGTCAGACAGTTTTCGATTATATCCACCCTGCACTTTTATCTTTAAATTAGAAATTAGTCAATTTAGTTAAAAATTATAGTTAATATGGGTGGTTAAGGCTTTTCAAGGAGTAGCAGTGCAGAGAATTATGACAGTATCTGTGCTTTTGTTTTTCAAGGAAAAAGAATAGTTTTTTTTTCCCTAAAGCAAATTTTTTATTTCCATAATTCTTTATATGCTTAAAAATTATTGAGAACCTCAAAGAGCTTGGATTTATGTAGATTATAATGTTAGTTATAACTATTGATATTTACCATATTAGAGACTAAAAAATGAGAACATTTTAAAATATTTATTGACTCATTGAAAAGTAGCAATGATGAGCATCTTGGATGTTGACATAAATGACCTATTTTTATGAACAATAACTATTTTTCAAAACAAACATTTTAATGAGAAGAGCATGTTTCGCATTTTTGCAAATCTGTTTACTATCTGGGCTTACAAAAGAAAGGAATCTGGGTCCTTGTATCTGCTTTGACATTTAATCCATTGCATTATCACACATCACACAGCCTCTGTAAAACTCCACTATATATTCATGAAAGGACCGGTATGCTGCTACCCCTTTCTTGATACCAAATTTCACCACTTTGAGAGGATGAGAGTCAAAAAAAACACACATCTTAATATTATTATGAAAATTGTTTTGACCTCACAGATCCTGTAAAGGAATATGAGATGTAAAAAAGACAGAACTTAGAAAATGAATTTTATTTAGGTTTGTTTATAATACCTGAATCTGAAAAGAATCTACAAAATGTTAAAATGTTTAGAGTACTGCATTAGTTTCGATGGTGTTGCTTCCTTTATTTAGTAAATAATGCTTCCACCTACCATAGGAATGATTGTTCTTTACCTTGCCAGTCCAATCACTTCATGGAAAACAGGGAAAAAATGGAAACAGTGGCAGATATTTTCTTGGGCTCCAAAATCACTGCGGACAGTGACTGCAGCCATGAAATTAAAAGATGATTGCTCCTTGGAAGAAAACCTATGAGAAACCTAGGCAGTGTATTAAAAAGAAGAGACATTACTTTGCCAACAAACGTTCCTTTAGTTAAAGCTATGGTTTTTTCAGTGGTCATGTACGGATGTGAGAGTTGGACCATAAAGAAAGCTGAGTGCTGAAGAATTGAGGCTTTTAAATCATGGTGCTGGAGAAGACTCTTGAGAGTCCTTTGGACTGCAAGGAAATCAAACTGGTGATTCCTAAAGGAAATCGGTCCTGAATATTCATTAGAAGGACTGATGCTGGAGCCGAAGTCTTCAGCTTCAATACTTTGGCCACCTGATGTGATTTTTAAGAACTGACCCATTGAAAAAGACGCTGATGCTGGGAAAGATTGAGGGCAGAGGAGAAGGGGACGACAGAGGATGAGATGGTTGGATGGCATCACCGACTCAATGGACATGAGTTTGAGCAAACTCCTGGACATAGTGAAGGACAGGGAAGCCCTGTGTGCTGCAGTCCACGGGGTGGCAAAAAGCTGGACATGACTTCGCCAATAAACAACAACAACAATCTGCCTAAATAGCAGAAATTCTGTTTTACAAGAATAATTTTCTTTCACTTAAGTTGCCTTTCTTGAATCCTTGATTATTTAAGTGAAAGAAAGTGAAGTCGCTCAGTCGTGTCCGACTCTGTGACCCCACGGACGGTAGCCTACCAGGCTCCGCCGTCCATGGGATTTTCCAGGCAAGAATAATGGAGTGGGCTGCCATTTCCTTCTCTCGCGGACCTTCCTAACCCAGGGATTGAACCCGGGTCTCCTGCATTGCAGACAGATGCTTTACCGTCTGACCACCAGGGAAGGCCCCTTGATTATTTAAGGGGGAAATAACTACAGAACATAACTCTCCACTTCTAATAGCGTTCAGTTCAGTTTAGTCTCTCATTTGTGTCCAAATCTTTGCGACCCCATGGACTGCAGCACTCCAGGCCTCCCTGTTCACCAAATCACCAAATCCCAGAGTTTACTCAAACTTATGTCCATTGAGTCGCTGATGCCATCCAGCCATCTGATACTCTGTTGCCCCTTCTCTTCCTGCTTTCAGTCTTTCCCAGCATCAGGGTCTTTTCAAAGGAATCAGTTCTTCGCATCAGGTGGCCAAAGTATTGGAGTTTCAGCTTCAGCATCACTCCTTCCAATGAATGTTCAGGACTGATTTCCTTTAGGATGGACTGGTTGGATCTCCTTGCAGTCCAAGGGACTCTCAAGCGTCTTCTCCAACACCACACTTCAAAAGCCTCAATTCTTCAGCACTCAGCTTTTTTTATAGTCCAACTCACATATCCATACGTGACTACTGCAAAAACCATAGCTTTGACTATTTGGATCTTTGTTGGCAAAGTAATGTCTCTGGTTTTTAATATGCTGTCTAGGTTGGTCATAACTTTTCTTCCAAGGAGCAAGCGTCTTTTAATTTCATGGCTGCACTCACCATCTGCAGTGATTTTGGAGCCCCAAAAAATAAAGTCTGTCACTGTTTCCACTGTTTCCCCATCTATTTGCCATGAAGTGATGGGACCAGATGCCATGATCTTAGTTTTCTGAATGTTGAGTTTTAAGCCAACTTTTTAGTCTCCTCTTTCAGTTTCATCAAGAGGATTTTTAGTTCTTCTTTGCCTTCTCCCATAAGGGTTGTATCATCTGCATGTCTGAGGTTATTGATATTTCTCCCAGCAATCTTGATTCCAGCTTGTGCTTCCTCCAGCCCAGGGTTTCTGATGATGTACTCTGCATATAAGTTAAATAAGCAGGGTGACAATATACAGCCTTGAAGTACTCCTTTCCCTATTTGGAACCTGTTGTTCCATGTCCAGGGCTAACTATTGATATCTGACCTGCATACGGATTTCTCAAGAGGCAGGTCAAGTGGTCAGGTATTCCCATCTCTTTAAGAATTTTCCTCAGATGACACTCAGATGACCATTATATCTGGGGCAAGAATCCCTTAGAAGAAATGGAGTAGCCATCATAGGTCAACAAAAGAGTCTGAAATGCAGTACTTGGATGCAATCTCAAAAATGACAGAATGATCTCTGTTCGTTTCCAAGGAAAACCACTCAATATCACAGTAATCCAAGTCTGTGCCCCGACCAATAATGCTGAAGAAGTTGAAGTTGAATGGTTCCATGAAGATGTACAAGACCTTCTAGAACTAATACCCCAAAAAGATGCCCTTTTCTATATAGGGGACTGGAGTGCAAAAGTAGCAAATCAAGAAACACCTGGAGTAACAGGCAAATTTGGCCTTGGAGTACAGAATGAAGCAGGGCAAAGGCTAACAGGGTTTTCTAAGAGAATGCACTGGTCATAGCAAACACCCTCTTCCAACAACACAAGAGAAGACTCTACACGTGGACATCACCAGATTGTCAACAGCAAAGTCAGATTGATTATATCCTTTGCAGCCGAAGATGGAGAAACTATACAGTCAGCAAAAACAAAACCGGGAGCTGACTGTGGCTCAGATCATTAACTCCTTACAGCCAAATTCAGACTTAAATTGAAGAAAGTAGGGAAAACCACTAGACCATTCAGGTATGACCTAAGTCAAATGTCTTATGATTACACAATGGAAGTAAGAAATAGATTTAAGGGACTAGATCTGATAGAGTGCCTGAAGAACTATGTACAGAGCGGTTCATGACATTGTACAGGAGGGAGGGATCAAGACCATCCCCAAGGAAAGAAATGCAAAAAGGCAAAATGGCTGTCTGAGGAGGCCCTACAAATAGCTGTGAATAGAAGAGAAGCGAAAGGCAAAGGAGAAAAGGAAAGATATACCCATTTGAATGCAGAGTTCTAAGTGGGCCTTAGAAAACAACACTGTGCACAAAGCTAGTGGAGGTAACGGAATTCCAGTTGAGCTATTTCAAAACCTAAAAGATGATGCTGTGAAAGTGCTGCACTCAATATGCCAGCAAATTTGGAAAACTCAGCAGTGGCCACAGAATTGGAAAAAGTCAGTTTTCATTCCATTCCCAAAGAAAGGCAATGATAAAGAATGCTCTACTAGTGTTACACTGAGTTTTTAAATGCATTATTTGTATCAATATTTTGATTAAATAGGTGAGAAACAATTGTTTCTCAATCACTTATAATCCTGTCTAATCAAGTGCACAAATCTTCTCTGTCAACCCTTAATTTTGTCTTCTCAAAATCAATTCCCACATTTAGGACAAATAAAAATTTCAGGACATATTACTCAGCAGGATGGCCGAGAGGAGCTACTCCACATTCAAGGTCAGGAGGGGTGGCTGTGAGGAGATACCCCTTGTCCAAAGTAAGAAGCAGCGGCTGTGCTTTGCTGGAGCAGCTGTGAAGAGATACCCCATGTCCAGGGTAAGAGAAACCCAAGTAAGATGGTAGGTGTTGTGAGAGGCATCAGAGGGCAGACACATGAACCATAATCACAGAAAATTAGTCAATCTAATCATGTGGACCACAGCCTTGTCTAACTCAATGAAACTAAGCCATGCTGTGTGGGGCCACCCAAGATGGGTAGGTCATGGTGGAGAGGTCTGACAGAATGTGGTCCACTGGAGAAGGGAATGGCAAACCACTTCAGTATTCTTGCGATGAGAACCCCATGAACAGTATGAAAAGGCAAAATGATAGACTACTTAAAGAGGTACTCCCCAGGTCAGTAGGTTCCCAATATGCTACTGGAGATCAGTGGACAATACAATACCCAGTTGTGGATGCAACTGGTGATAGAAGCAAGGTCCAATGCTGTAAAGAACAATATTGCATAGGAACCTGGAATGTTAGTTCCATGAATCAAGGCAAATTGGAAGTTTTCAAACAGGAGATGGCAAGAGTGAACGTCAACATTCTAGGAATCAGCGAACTAAAATGGACTGGAATGGGTGGATTTAACTCAGATGACCATTATATCTACTACTGTGGGCAAGAATCCTTTAGAAGAAATAGAGTAGCCATCATGGTCAACAAAACAGTCTGAAATGCAGTACTTGGATGCAATCTCAAAAACGACAAAATGATCTCTGTTCGTTTCCAAGGCAAACCATTCAATATCACAGTAATATAAGTCTATGCCCTGACCAGTAATGCTGAAGAAGCTGAAGTTGAATGGTTCTATGAAGACCTACGAGACCTTTTAGAACACCCAAAAAAGATGTCATTTTCATTTCAGGGGACTGGAATGCAAAAGTAGGAAGTCAAGAAACACCTGGGGTAACAAGAAAATTTGACCTTGGAATACGGAATGAAGCAGGGCAAATGCTAATAGAGTTTTGCCAAGAGAATGCACTGGTCATAGCAAACACCCTCTTCCAACAACACAAGAGAAGACTCTACACATGGACATCACCAGATGGTCAACACCGAAATCAGATTGATTATATTCTTTAGCCAAAGATGGAGAATCTCTATATAGTTAGCAAAAACAAGACTGGGAGCTGACTGTGGCTCAGATCATGAACTCTTATTGCCAAATTCAGACTTAAATTGAAGAAAGTAGGGAAAACCACTAGACCATTCAGGTATGACCTAAATCAAATCCCTTATGATAATACAGTGGAAGTGAGAAATAGATTTAAGGGACTAGATCTGATAGACAGAGTGCCTGATGAACTATGGATGGAGGTTCATGACATTGTACAGGAGACAGGGATCAAGACCATCCCCATGGAAAAGAAATGCAAAAAAGCAAAATGGCTGTCTGAGGAGGCCTTACAAATAGGTGTGAAAAGAAGAGAAGCAAAAAGCAAAGGAGACAAGGAAATAGATAAGCATCGGAATGCAGAGTTCCAAAGAAGAGCAAAAAGAGATAAGAAAGCCTTCCTCAGCAATCAATGCAAAGAAAGAGAGGAAAACAACAGAATGGGAAAGACTAGAGATCTCTTCAAGAAACTTAGAGATACCAAGGGAACATTTCCTGCAAAGATAGGCTCAATAAAGGACAGAAATAGTATGGACCTAACAGAAGCAGAAGATATTAAGAGGTGGCAAGAATACACAGAAGAACTATACAAAAAAGATCTTCATGACCAAGATAACCACGATGGTGTGATCACTCACCTAGAGCCAGACATCCTGGAATGTGAAGTCAAGTGGGCCTTAGAAAGCATCACTACAAACAAAGCTAGTGGAGGTGATGGAATTCCAGTTGAGCTATTTAAAGTCCTGAAAGATGACGCTGTGAAAGTGCTGCACTCACTATGCCAGCAAATTTGGAAAACTCAGCAGTGGCCACAGGACTGGAAAAGGTCAGTTTTCATTCGAATCCCAAAGAAAGGCAATGCGAAAGAATGCTCAAACTACCACACAATTGCACTCAACTCACAGGCTAGTAAAGTAATGCTCAAAATTCTCCAAGCCAGGCTTCAGCAATACATGAACCGTGAACTTCCTGATGTTCAAGCTGGTTTTAGAAAAGGCAGAGGAACCAGAGATCAAATTGCCAACATCTGCTGGATCATGGAAAAAGCAAGAGAATCCCAGAAAAACATCTATTTCTGCTTTATTGACTATGACAAAGCCTTTGACTGTGTGGATCACAATAAACTGTGGAAAATTCTGAAAGAGATGGGAATACCAGACCACCTGACCTCCTCCTGAGAAACCTGTATGTAGGTCAGGAAGCAGCAGTTAGAACTGGACATGGAACAACAGACTGGTTCCAAATAGGAAAAGGAGTATGTCAAGCTGTATATTGTCACCCTTCTTATTTAACTTATATGCAGAGTACATCATGAGAAATGCTGGGCTGGATGAAGCACAAGCTGGAATCAAGATTGCCAGGAGAAATATCAATAACCTCAGATGTGCAGATGACACCACCCTTATGGCAGAAAGTGAAGAGGAACTAAAAAGCCTCTTGATGAAAGTGAAAGAGGAGAGTGAAAAAGTTGGCTTAAAGCTCAACATTCAGAAAACGAAGATCATGGCATCTGTTCCCATCACTTCATGGGAATTAGATGGGGAAATAGTGGAAATAGTGTCAGACTTTATTTTTGGGGCTCCAAAATAACTGCAGATGGTGATTGCAGCCATGAAATTAGAACACGCTTGCTCCTTGGAAGGAAAGTTCTGACCAACCTGCTGCTGCTGCTGCTGCTAAGTTGCTTCAGTTGTGTCCGACTCTGTGCGACCCCATAGATATCAGCCCACCAGGCTTCCCCGTCCCTGGGATTCTCCAGGCAAGAACACTGGAGTGGGTTGCCATTTCCTTCTCCAATGCATGAAAGTGAAAAGTGAAAGTGAAGTCGCTCAGTCGTGTCCAACTCTTAGCAACCCCATGGACTGTAGCCCACCAGGCTCCTCCATCAATGGGGTTTTCCAGGCAAGAGTACTAGAGTGGGATGCCATTGCCTTCTCTGGACCAGCCTAGATAGCATATTCAAAAGCAGAGACATAACTTTGCCAGCTAAGCTCTGTCTAGTCCAGGCTATGGTTTTTCCAGTGGTCATGTGTGGATGTGAAAGTTGGACTGTGAAGAAAGCTAAGCACCAAAGAATTGATGCTTTTGAACTGTGGTGTTGGAGAAGACTCTTAAGAGTCCCTTGGACTGCAAGGAGATCCAACCAGTCCACTCTAAAGGAGATCAGTCCTGGGTGTTCTTTGGAAGGAATGATGCTAAAGCTGAAACTCCAGTACTTTTGCCACCTCATGCAAAGAGTTGACTCATTGGAAAAGACTCTGATGCTCTGAGGGATTGGAGGCAGGAGGAGAAGGGGACGACAGAGAATGAGATGGCTGGATGGCATCACTGACTCGATGGACATGAGTTTGGGTGAACTCCGGGAGTTGGTGATGGACAGGGAGGTCTGGCGTGCTGCGATTCATGGGGTTGCAAAGAGTCGGACACAACTGAGTGACTGTGCTGAACTGAACTGAATACAGTCCATGGAATTCTCTAGGCCAGAATACTGGACTCAGTAGCCTTTTCCTTCTCCAGGGGATCTTCCCCACCTAGGCATTGAATCCAGGCCTCCCACATTGCAGGCGGATTCCTTACCAGCTAAGCCACAAGGGAAACCCTTATTTATTATTATAACTGTACATAATGGCCTGCCTCAGAGAGCCCTGCTTGCTCCTCTGTCTTCCTGACCCTTGGGCTAGGGTGCCTTTGTTTGGCTCGTAGGGAGATAGCTTGACCCTGCCTACCTCTGAAGGATTGTGACATTCTTAAATTCTTTGTATGGAAAATGGTGCCTCTCATCTGCTGCTTACTGGCATGGCTCAGAAAATCACATTTTTGAGGACAGAATCACAGATAGTTGTGGCATCTTTGTTTATTGTCATGACAGGAGATATTCCATTTCATACACCTGTGAAATGACTGTAAGTAAGTGAAACTGACATTTTGGAAGATATTTGTAAGAATTAAATGGTCATTTTACTTTGTTTGCTAACCTCCCCCCATCTCTGATCCATAAAGAACCTGGCATCCAAGCCCCAACAAGATAGTTATTTACAGACATTAGTCTGCCACCTTCTAGGCCAGTCGGCTCTCTGCTTAAAGTTATATTCCCTGGGTGACACTAGTTGTAAAGAACCCACTTGTCAATGCAGGAGACCTAAGAGACACGGGTTCGATCCTTGGGTCAGGAAGATTCACTGAAGGAGGAAATGGCAACCCATGCCAGTATTCTTGCCTGGGAAATCTGATTGGCAGAGGTGGGCTACAGTCCATAGGGTCACAAAGACACAACTGAAGTGACTTAGCATGTCTTGCCTCAACACCTCGTCTCTCAGACTTGTTGGCCTATCGTGGTGAGCAGAGTGAGCTTAGACTAGATAACAATACTAGAAATAATTAGGTTTGTTTAATATGTTACTGTAGTAAAGGTGCATGGGAAAAGTTGTTAGATCAGAAGGACATTTAGCGTTTACTAAGTTTGTTTTGGTAGAATATTGGTATAAACATTTCAGAAATTGCATGCTCTATGGGAAGTCCCTGGCAATTTGTCAGTGCCCTCTGTGATGAATGTGCCCTCCAAAATACTGTTTTACTTTCAGAAATAACCCTCATCAAAATTCCTATGAAGTAGTTATATACTATGAAGTGGTTATATGCAGAATTTTCAGTCAGTTCAGTTCAGTCGCTCAGTCATGTCTGACTCTTTGTAACCCCATGGACTGCAGCACGCCAGGCCTCCCTGTCATTCATCAACTCCAGGAGTTTACTCAAACTCATGTCCATTGAGTTGGTGATGCCACCCAACCATCTCATACTCTGTCGTCCCCTTCTCCTCTGCCTTCAATCTTTCCCAGCATCAGGGTCTTTTCAAATGAGTCAGTTCTTCGCATCAGGTGGCCAAAGTATAGGAGTTTCAGCTTCAGTCCTTCCAATGAATATTCAGGGCTGATTTCCTTTAAGATTGACTGGTTTGATCTCCTTGCTGTCCAAGGGTCACTCAAAAGTCTTCTGCAACACCACAGTTCAAAAGCATCAGTTCTTCAGCACTCAGCTTTCTTTATAATCCAACTCTCACATCCATACATGACTACTGGAAAAACCATAGCTTTTACTAGGTGGACCTCTATTATGGTAGAACGGACAATAGCAATCAATTAACCACAGCCATTAAATCTCTTAATGATCTTGTTGTATTCTAAAGCTTACGTGAAGGTTCTACTATAGGCTAGAGTTTGTATCATCAACAAAGAAGAATAATCTCAGAGCCTCATGGAAAAGGACCATACCAGGTACTTTACATGATTGCTACTTCAAAGAGTAGATTTATGAGCTAACATCACTTAGATAAGTTACAAACCAGAACAGTGGACTGAGGCAAAATTTCCAGAATTCTTTTTAATCCAGTTAAGGCTCAGAACACTATAGAGTCAGATAACCAGGAAGGATGTGCTAAACAATGCCAAGCCTTCCATAAAATACCCAATAATCCTTTTTCTCCCCTTTCAAAATCTGTGGTAGTTTTTCATGAGATATAAAGCCTAGGTTTTCTGATATGCGTTTTAGAAGGAATATCATATATACTTGCTCAGGTAAAATAAAAATGGAGCTATTTCTGAGAATCTAAAGAAAATATGGAAAATAAAGTAGCATTAGTTATCCTTATGATAAGGGTGGTTTCATGTTGGTTTTATATAACTGAAAGTGAAAGTCACTCAGTCATGTATGACTCTTTGCGACTCCATGGACTATACAGTGCATGGAGTTCTCCAGGCCAGAATACTGGAGTGGGTACCCTTTCCCTTCTCCAGGGGATCTTCCCAACTCAGGGATCGAACCCCATTGCAGGTAGATTCTTTACGAGCTGAGCCACAAGGGAAGCCCCTTATTCAACCAAGGCGCTATTTTATTTTTTAATAGTTCAGAAGAAAACTGTGATGAATGTATGCCATATTTATTCATATTCTTTTTACATTTTTTTGTTTCTCCTCTTGCTATTTTCTCTGCCTCTCCATCAATTTGGTTAGCTATCCTTCAAGATTCAGAAGACGTGCAATTTCCTCCAGGAAGCCCTTCTCTGACCCTTGTAAGGTATGTCCATTATATGCAAATACTGCTCTTTGCCTACCCTTGTCATAATTCTTGATGTTTAAATTACCTGTACACTGTTTTCTTCTTCTGGACTGTAAAGTCTAAAAAGAGTGGAGACCAGGTCTAAGTCATCTCTGAATATCTAGAATTTAGTACTGTCCTTGGAACCTAGAAGATAATCAATATATGTTTATTGAACAAAAAGAATTATATTATTAGATACCATACTAGGTCCTATGGGGAATACAAAGATAAATAAAACATAGTACCTTTTCTATCTCAACAATAGATGAATTTATTCATAGGCTGATCAAACTCTTATGCACTTTTAGAATTAAGAAACCATGGAATCCATTCTTTTTATTTTATGGACAGGAAACAAAGATTCAAATAGATTGTGATTCTTTCCCCAATAGCAGGGCTAATAATGCTAGAAGTGGGTTGAATCTAAGTCTACAGATGCTTGCCAAGGCATACTACAGTGACTTATCCTTTAGAGATGAGCCTACAGTAATGATATCTGTTTTATAATATAAAGCAATAACAGCAACATGATTTTAAAGTCTGATAAACCAGCAATGTTTCTTCTTAATCTAAGTACCGCATATTATAGAATCCTTAAACTACCTATTGTGTTTAGATTTATTTCCTTAATTTTTCATCATTCATCCAAAATTTCTATATATCCTTTATTATTAAATTAAGTATCTTTTATCAAAGCTGAGACATGCTTTGTGGATCCAATGAGTTCTTGAAAAGTTGCCAAAACTTGACTCTCCCTTTCTTTCTCCTCCTTCCAAATATTATTGGTGGTAATTTTCTTACTGTTAGGGACACAAAAATAATTATTTCTTGTTTACACTGGTCAAATCAAAGTGCTATAATAGAATCGATTTATGGAGAACTGTAGAGAAAATGGTTTAAAGAATAGCAACATATGCCACTGCAAATATGGTACTTTGACATGAAAATAATTTTGATCTGAAGGTAATTGAGAAGAGGAAAATACAGGTAAAACTCTGCCCTATCTTATTTGCCTAAAAGTAGTTGTAAAAGATAATTACTCCTTGGAAGGAAAGTTATGACCAACCTAGACAGCATATTAAGAAGCAGAGACATTACTTTGCCAACAAAGGTCCATCTAGTCAGTTCACTTCAGTTGCTCAGTCGTGTCCGACTCTTTGAGAACCAGTCAAGGCTATGGTTTTTGCAGTAGTCATGTATGGATGTGAGAGTTGGACTATAAAGAAAGCTGAGTGCTGATGAATTGATGCTTTTGAACTGTGGTGTTGGGGAAGACTCTTGAGAGTCCCTTGGACTGCAAGGATATCCAACCAGTCCATCCTAAATGAAATCAGTCCTGAATAATCAATCATTGGAAGGACTGATTTTGAAGCTGAAACTCCAATACTTTGACCACCTGATGCAAAGAGCTGACTCATCTGAAAAGACCCTGATGCTGGGAAAGATTGAAGGCAGGAAGAGAAGGGGACAACAGAGGATGAGATGGTTGGATGGCATCACCGACTCAATGGACATGAGTTTGAGTAAACTCCGGGAGTTGGTGATGGACAGGGAGGCCTGGTGTGCTGCAGTCCATGGGGTCACAAAGAGTTGGATACAACTGAGCGACTGAACTGAACTGAACTGTGTTGTAAAGGTGTCCACCTTCCCTCTGTAATAGGATGGACAGAAGTTAACCATCAGAGACAAGTATAGACCCCTACAGCCTGAAGTCAACATCAGAGGAACCTATATAACAAGCTTTACTGATTAGCTTTTATGGTCCCTTTAGTTCAGTTCAGTTTAGTTGCTCAGTCGTGTCTGACTCTTTGCGACCCCATGAATCACAGCACGCCAGGCCTCCCTGTCCATCACCAACTCCCGGAGATCACTCAGACTCACGTCCCTTAGTTTCCCGATATATTTACCTTCTCCTAATTCTTTACCCCAAAAGCTCAAAGTCCTTTTCCTTCATCTTGTCACTTCTATAAGAATTTGTTGTTATTCAAAACTGCTATATAATGTCAAACTCTAACCATCCCTTTCAGTTACTCATTATTGAGTATATGGAGCATATGCCTGATAAACAGGTTAATAAACTTTTTTTTGTTGTTCTCTTTTTAATCTGTCTTTTGTCAGTCTAATTTACACGGCCCCAGCTGGAAAAAGGTAGAGGGACAAAAAAGATTTTTTTCCTCCTTGACAGTTTATTAATAGATATTTTTATTTCAACCATGTTTTTAAAATTCCAACTAGACTTCCTAGTTTCTTCAAGATCCTACTGAATAAAATGAAGTACTTCATTTACCCAAGAATATGCAAGAGAGCTATAAAATAAGGATTCAAAAAGATACCCAAAAAAGGATATGAAAGAAAATATGAAGAAGCAGAAACAATGATTTCAAATAAATCAGATGAAAGTCTTTGGCTTAAATTAAAAAAAAAAAAAAACACTATACAAGTATAAAATTGAGGTTTTAATGAACTGTAATGAGTTGGCTGCACCACTACTTGAGTTATCACAGGCAGGGACAAAACTAATTTTTATTGAGCACACTTAATGTGACAAGCAATGTGTTAGACAAATTACACATCTGATCTCTTTTTTATCAGAATTAAATTGTAAGACTTTTCCAAATCCTATCTGTACATGAAATTGCTGCTTATAAAAAATTACACTACAAACCATATCAAAGCTACAATATTACTTAAATAATTAAAATGAACCTTTGTGATTTTTACTTCACATTCCTTCCTAGGCTACAAAGACAAAGATCAGAAACCATGAAATGCTTTCTTTAGGTAAAATCCAATTGAGTATGAAACAAGTCACCTAAATGAAGCATTTAATTCTATTATCGTGACTATGAGACTAATTTATATATCTTATTACCAACTACTTTTGGAAGAAGGAAAAATCATTTATGTGATCCTGATTATATGAGTATATGCTTCCTGTATGGATCAGTGAGGTTAATTAAGCCCTGTTGTATAAAATTATCATAATCAGCTTAACTATAAATGATAAAATGTTTGATTAAAGGAGACTCTACTGAATAAAACATAATTCCAGACATTGCTTAAGTCCATTATCTGATAGAAGGCTAGTGCTTAGATGAATCAAAAGCTGTTAAGACTTAGATGTTTTTCAAGAATGCAAGTTTTCTAAAAGATCTGAGTTGTTTTTAGTTAATTTGTTTTTACTTAATTCTTTTTATCTAATTTTTGCTAACATAGCAAAAACTATGGAATATAACATACCATTTTTTATAAATATCAGAGTCATGGATAGATTGCTTAATAAAAACAAATTAATTCAAAACTATTCATTGAGCACTTAATATATACGATCAATATATATATATCTGCTACACACAGATAGACTAGACAGCTTAGAGTCTAGTGAAAACACACAAAGATGTATGCAAATATGTGGTGATAAAGCACAATAAAGGACTGAGTAATGCAGGAGAGAATAACAGGGGTTGGGGTGGCATGGGAATTTATTTTAGATTCAATGGTCAGAGAAAACTTCTCTGCAGAACTGACATTTAAGCTGAGGCTCAAAAGATAAGGAGCCAACCAGGAGAAGACTGAGGGAACTCTCACATTCATACATGACTATTGGAAAAACCATAGCTTTGACTATACGGACCTTTGTCGGCAAAGTGATGTCTCTGCTTTTTAATATGTTGTCAAAGGTTCATCTAGTCAAGGCTATGGTTTTTCCTGTGGTCATGTATGGATGTGAGAGTTGGACTGTGAAGGCTGAGCACCGAAGAATTGATGCTTTTGAACTGTGGTGTTAGAGAAGACTCTTGAGAGTCCCTTGGACTGCAAGGAGATGCAAACAGTCCATTCTGAAGGAGATCAGCCCTGGGATTTCTTTGCAAGGAATGATGCTAAAGCTGAAACTCCAATACTTTGGCCACCTCATGCGAAGAGTTGACTCATTGGAAAAGACTCTGATGCTGGGAGGGATTGGGGGCAGGAGGAGAAGGGGACGACAGAGGATGAGATGGCTGGATGGCATCACTGACTCAATGAACGTGAGTCTGAGTGAACTCTGGGAGTTGGTGATGGACAGGGAGGCCTGGCGTGCTGCGATTCATGGAGTCGCAAAGAGTCGGACACGACTGAGCGACTGATCTGATCTGATCTAGGTCTGTCATAACTTTCGTTCCAAGGAGCAAGCTTCTTTTAATTTCATGGCTACAGAGATGTCTACAGTGTCTTTAGAGTCCAAGAAAATAAAATCTGTCACTGCTTCCACTTTTTCCCCATCTGTTTGCTGAGGAGTGATGGGATGGGATGCCATGATCTTAGTTTTTTGAATGTTGAGTTTCAAGTCACTTTTTCACTCTCTTCTTTCACCCTCATCAAGAGGTTCTTTAGTTCCCCTTCACTTCTATAAGATTTTGAATTCCTAAGAGCTCTTTCTTGTTCATTTAAAGTTCCCTTTTTATTGCATACTGTAATATGCAATAAATTGAATTTAGTATCATCTCATTTCTCTGGAGATATTATTGATAATGGTTTTTTTTTGTTTGTTTCTTTTCTCTTTGACTTTTGTTACTGCTGCTGCTGCTGCTCTGATCTCTGTCTTGCATTTTAGAAACTTTATTCAAATATCTAGGAACTTAGCCTTAAATATTTAAGAGTGATCCACAAAGAAGTTCTGTCTTCATTGTTGGGACTTCACTGTGTAGTAACTGGGAAGAAATTCAGTCTTTTTAATGGGAGACCCCAAATATCAGTGTCTGTAGGGCTTTACACTTGTGTTAGCTTCTCCAGAATCCTCCTATCTCCCCAACTGATAGTATCTTAGAAACCAACCAGCAGAAAGGTGACAGAGGGCAGTCTTAAAATTTATTGAATTGACACTTAATCCCCATTTTCATTAAACTTCAAAATCCAGCCGTCAGCTATGCTTATTGTTTTCAATACTAGAACTTCTTTTCTGGAAAGATGTTTCAAGCACTATAGAAAATAAAACGACTCTTTTTTTTCAACCTAAACCATTGTTTTACTTTCAACTAAATCAACAAACAAGCTTCCTTAACAACAAGAAACACCTGACCCTCCACACAGTGAAAAAGAATATTGCATTAACTCTTGAATCTGTAGTTGAAATTGATAAGGAACTTTGGGGATCTAATTTTTTTCTTATACATACTTTTGATCAATCTTCTTTTTAGCTCTCCCTTCAACCTGTACCTCAAAGATACCCAGTAACTTTAAATTAAAAACTGAATCTGTCACCATCAGCCTTAGGTTTCAGCTTTTCCAATTTAAGTAAGCTTAACACTCATCTCATCTGTTGCTCTCCAGCTTCCAAAATTTTGTTGACTTCACTTGTCTGCTGTTGTCTCCTCTCCTGTTCTCTTCATCCTTCTCTATTTATACCTTAAAAAAATTCCTTTATTGTCACTTCAGTGGAGCTTCATGTAGCAGCAGAGATAAATGATGTTTCTCATCTTCCTAGTTTAACTGGAAGTCTTATAGCACACTCTGTATGGAGAAATAATGCCATCCAAGCTAATAACATTAAAGATGGGAGACTGAGAAGCCCACCTGCAAATAGAAAATGTTTCAGAGAAATAAGCAGTTCTATAATATGTAAGTCACATATATGACTATTTACTGTACTGGAAAAGTCTGTTGCTACAGAAAACTGAGTTATATTAACTTTCTTTTTTTTTTCCACCTCTACTCCTTTATTTTATTTTATTTATTTTATTTTTATTATTATTTTTTTTTTACTTTACAATATTAACTTTCAAATACTTAAAATTATAGGTTATTTAACTGGATATACAAACATAAGTTATGTGGGCTTTTCTAGTGTTATTTGGATATAGAACGCATTTTTATGAAAAACTACCTTTAGACATAAATTGCCCTCATTGAAGAATCTTAAGAAGCATGCCATTTAGTTCCTTGTTGGAGAAGACTCCTGATTTGAGAGACTGAACAGGCATTTTAGTGTAGATTTCATGAAGTAGGTGAATTCAAGACACTATTTTTTAAAATTCATTCAGACAAACTTTAAGTATTAAAAATAAAAACATGTCTGATCCTCCTGTATTTCAACCCTGACCACACACCTGCCTATATGTTCATTTGGGAAAAGAGGTCAAGGTAAGAGCAAAGAAATGGGGTTGTACACAGTAATAATACTAGTCGCTAATATTTATTAACCTTTAGTGAGTGTTTACTGTATGTCAGTAACTATGCTAAAAACTTTTTGTGAATTATTTCATAATAAATGGTTAGTGATTATTTGACATGTGAATGTTTTTATTTAAACAGTAAAAAATGGAAGGATAAGTCTGTAAGGAGGAGGAGAGGGGAAAGAATGCCACCAAATGGTCAACATTCTCATTTCCTTTCCCAATCCCATCCCTCCTTTTCTCAAGTACTGCTGTAGACTTATTTGTATTCCTAGCATAATTTTGTCCTCTATCCTTGCTTTTTGCTATTCTTTCAGTATGTTGATATTAAGTGATTCATCTTAGGTACTTGAATTTGAAGGTTAATGATTTGGAACTTCAAGCAGGAGTTTTGATTGCAGTAGTTCACTGTTTTGCAAAATATACCATCAAGTATTTCATAAGAGAGGATATGGAATAAAAATGAGAAAAAAGAAAGAGAAACCTGTCAAGGCATTTCTATAATTTTTAAACATTTTAAAGCAATATGGCTGATATTTCCAAGTGATTAAACCTTTACAAAAGTCCTAGATAATAGCAACCTGTGATGATTAATACACATTCAGTCTAACAAGCTACTAAGAATGCATGGGTCTGGAACATGTATAAAATTGGTTTAGGATTAAAGGAAGTAATCTGAAGAAATGAGAATTTAAATAATTCTTCCAAAGATTAGTAAAATATATTCCAGCCTTCCAAATGTTTAAGATTGGAAAATTTGTCTTTTTTTAAAAAAAAAAAAGACAAGGTAAATTTGTCTTATTTGATTGGTATCTATTGAATATATACTCTGCAAGGCATTGTGATTAGCATTATGGGAGAAAGGGCATGAAAATGCCTAAAATGTTGTTTATTTTATCAAGCTGCTCATAACCTAGTGTTGAAGGTAAGGCATATACAAAATAGCTGCTATACTCTATATGATATTATATGACAAATACTACATGAATGATGCAAAATATTTTTATTTTTTCTGTTTTGCCAACCTGCAATGTAATGAATTTGTAAGTAACATTCCATATATATGTTTCTTTGTATACTATTTATATATGCTAACCTTTGACAATCACTGCAAAACATCATTAAAACCAGTTCAGGTAGAACAAGTCTAGAAAAAGAACTGCCAGCTAAGGCACACTTGGAGAAAAATAACTGGTTTCAGGGAGATATATGCATGTGTTTCTTATAATGGAATGTGTAACTTATTGTTTACTAGAGTGCAGTCCATGCTAAGGGTCGGACACGACTGAGCGACTTCACTTTCACTTTTCACTTTCATGCATTGGAGAAGGAAATGGCAACCCACTCCAGTGTTCTTGCCTGGAGAATCCCAGGGACGGGGGAGCCTGGTGGGCTGCAGTCTGTGGGGTCACACAGAGTCAGACACGACTGAAGTGACTTAGCAGCAGAGTCCATTCAGCCAAGTGCATTAGGTATATATTTCATTTAATTTTCACAATAATCCTGTAAGATCAGTACTATTTTTATCCCCATTTTACAAATGAAGAAACTGAAAATCAATGTGTCTAAAGTTACACAGCTGGTAAATGGTAGAATTAGGAGTTGGACCCAGTCTGTTTAACCCCTAGTGTACACTCTTAATAATTTGGTTTTCTGTCTCTTTTGTGGAACATGCTAGTAGAGCTGTCTAGGAGATATTTAGGTATCTGAGTCTGAACTTCAAGAGGAAAGGTTGGGTTAGAGATACAGATTATATAGTCATCAGCATGTGTTGCTGCTAAGTCACTTCAGTTGTGTCCGACTCTGCAACCCCACAGACGGCAGCCCACCAGGCTCCCATGTCCCTGGGATTATCCAGGCAAGAACACTGGAGTGGGTTGCTATTTCCTTCTCCAATGCATGAAAGTGAAAAGTGAAAGTGAAATCGCTCAGTCGAGTCCGACTCTTCACAACCCCATGGACTGCAGCCTACCAGGCTCCTCTGTCCGTGGGATTTTCCAGGCAAAACTACTGGAGTGGGGTGCCATCACCTTCTCTGCAGCATGTGTTATAGATCATCACATATAAGGAGACCTCAATAAGAAGATACCAAAAAGGTTTTCTTGTCAACTGTATTGTAAAAATGTTTAGAAATATAAATGAATAAATTGAATATCTATTTAGGTCATTTACATTTTAAATTTAGTAAAATAAGTTCTATTTAAGTTCTAAATTAAATACGTTAATTTAGGTGTATTGCTTTTATCCCCTATTTCATGGAATACCTGATTTTTCACCTGTGTTTTCAACATTAGTATCTGCATCACCAGAGCCTATTCTTGTCATCTGTTTTCCAGAGCTCATCATCCTCACTTCTGCGTACAAAACTACATGCATCATTTTACTGTAAAAGTAATTTTTGGGGGGGCTTTGCATATTATTTTATTTTATTTTTTTTTAAACTTTACATAATTGTATTAGTTTTGCCAAATATCAAAATGAATCCGCCACAGGTATACATGTGTTCCCCATCCTGAGCCCTCCTCCCTCCTCCCTGCCCATACCATCCCTCTGGGTCATCCCAGTGCTCTAGCCCCAAGCATCCAGTATCGTGCATCGAACCTGGACTGGCATCTCATTTCATACATGATATTTTACATGTTTCAATGCCATTCTCCCAAATTTTCCCACCCTCTCCCTCTCCCACAGATTATCCAAAGTCACAAATACCCTTTCATATAACATCCCATTTGCAGTGGCGATGTCATATCTCCAAGAGTAGTCACTACATTTGTATTAAATTTGTATTGATATATTTATGTATATACATATTATGTATTTGCTTGCTGATTTATTTTTTTAAACTAACTTTGATGTGGGGCATTTCATGCAGACATAGTCATGTTAATAGAAACATTCAGGATGGAAAAGTAAATAAGACTTCAGTAAAACACACACACAACAACTATAGTAACAACTGACAAAAAAATACCCATTTCTCATATTTACTGAGATGTATTAAAAATCTACTTGTTAGGTGGCTCTCGTATGTAAAACAACCTAGTACTATCCCTCTAGTGTCATTTCCCCCACTTAATTTTCTTATAGCTGAGAAATGAGTCTCAGCAAACAGAGGATTTTAATCCAGATCCAACTCCAGAGCCCATGCTCTTTTTCACCTGTTCTCCTTTATGATCAATAAATAATAAGTAGTTGTGAAATAGCTGACTAATGGCCATGAGAGAGAATTTAGTTAGCTAACTAGCCTTTGTGTATAAATGGAATAAGTAATTGTGGTTTCATAACACATTGTTTTAAGTAACTGTCACACCTTCTGAGGGATAGATTTTATATTTCAATACATGGAAAATGACTTTTGGGTAGTTTCATTAGGGAAAAGAAGAAATGCTTTTGCTACATTCCATTTATTTCTTGATGTATTTTTGTTTTCATTTATCTCAGGATGCCTTCTGATTTCCCCTTTGATTTCTTCTTTGATTCATTGGTTATTCAAGAGTATGTTATTTAATTTCCACATATTTGTGAATTTTACAGTTTTCCTCTTTTTATTGATTTCTAGTTTTATGCCTTAGTGATTGCAAAAGATGCTTGATAGGATTTCAGTCTTCTTAAACTTGTTAAGGCTTGCTTTGTGGCCCAACATGTGATGTATCCTGGAGAATGTTCCATGTGTGCCTGAGAAGAATGTATATTTTGTGTTATTGGATAGAATGTTTTGCATTTGCCTGTTAGATCCATTTAGTCCATAGTATTATTCAGATCTGCTCTTTCATTATTAATTTTCTATTTATATGATCTATACAGTGTTGCAAGTGGAGTATTAAACTCCCCTACTATTATTGGATTGCCATTTCTGAACTGATCCCTTTATCAATATATAGTGACCTTCTTGTATCTTGTGACAGACTTTGATTGAAAGTCTATTTTATCTGATATGACTGTAGCCACTCTTGCTCTCTTTTGGTTACTCTTTGCATGGAGTATCTTTTTCCATCCCACATTTTTTACCTTTAAAATCCGAAGTTTTAATATACTATAATATAATATAAATATGAGGTATTTCTTCCTCATATTTAAGTTATAAAAAACAGGCACCCATTCAGAGCAAATCACATAATGGGCATTTAATAAATGTCAAAACAAATCAGATGTTTTCTAAAAGCAGCAGCTTTTCCCACCTAGAAAAGGATTATTTTGCTTTATAAATGTCGTTAGCTTTTAGTTAGAGAAAATCCACCAGATGGCAACCTCATCTGCATGTGAAGCATGATGTGCAATCCTCTGCAACCCATTACAGGTCCCTTGAGCCAAATGCTCCCTGATTAATGGCTGATTTCTACAGTGATCCCAGTAAATGGATACTAGGCTGTCACTTGGCAGTGACTGTAGGAAGGTGGGGGATGTGCAAAGTTGAGATATATTTAGTATCAAGTGTGAAACATTTTTACTACATTCTTTTTAAATTAATATTGAAAACAGAAATAATAGTATCTATTTCCATGTTGCCCTCTAAACATATTTCTAATTTGAAACTAAAGGAAACTGTTCATTTATCCAGTGTATAAAGCTGCAGAGAACATTATTTCCCCATGAACCACACGTTATTCTAGTTGGATTCCTTGTATTTAATGGCAATCTGGTAGCTTAAAATACAAACTGTGTTCTCTATTTCTAAAGCTGATAGTATGCAGAGAATACTGCTAGGGATATTTAACCTGTCCCTTATTGTTTTCTGTTTATAAACAACCTGCCCTGAGGTACTAATTATATGGAAGATATTGCATATACTTAGCAAATACTGTTGTGTTTTTCCATACAAATAAATCTGTGGTCAAGGTGAAAGTCATTGCTGAGTTGGTTATATGAGTTGCAAATTTCTGAAAATATGCTCCATAGGAAAAGTTCCAGAAAAAGAAAAAAAATTTGTTGAAAAAATTTTATTCCTAAATAACTAGTTGTAATTGCAACTGACATTTCATTAATAAATTTAATTCTAGTGGCATGCTTCACCTACATTAAAATGCAGCTGTGTGAGACATCTGTTTGAATTAAATATCTATAATGCTTAACAGATTGCCTTTTCTAATGACTATAATTGACTTTATTTCATATCTGTATATTTTCCAAGCTCCATATATGAAATATATGATTTTTCTCAGTATCCTGGGTATTTTAATAACATTATTTAGGCATATTTTGCATATAATATAATTCACGCATTTCAAATATATATTCAGTGATTTTTAGCAAATTTAAGTCTCTTACACATTTTTTTTTTCTTTTTTTTAAATTTTATTTTATTTAACTTTACAATATTGTATTGGTTTTGCCATATATCAAAATGAATCTGCCACAGGTATACATGTGTTCCCCATCCTGAACCCGCCTCCCTCCTCCCTCCCTGTACCATTCCTCTGGGTCGTCCCAGTGCCCCAGCCCCAAGCATACAGTATCGTGCATCGAACCTGGACTGGCAACTCGTTTCATATATGATATTATACGTATTTCAATGCCATTCTCCCAAATCTTCCCACCCTCTCCCTCTCCCACAGAGTCCAAAAGACTGTTCTATACATCAGTGTCTCTTTTGCTGTCTCGTATACAGGGTTATTGTTACCATCTTTCTAAATTCCATATATATGCGTTAGTATACTGTATTGGTGTTTGTCCTTCTGGCTTACTTCACTCTGTATAATAGGCTCCAGTTTCATCCACCTCATTAGAACTGATTCAAATGTATTCTTTTTAATGGCTGAGTAATACTCCATTGTGTATATGTACCACAGCTTTCTTATCCATTCATCTGCTGATGGACATCTAGGTTGCTTCCGTGTCCTGGCTATTATAAACAATGCTGCGATGAACATTGGGGTACACGTGTCTCTTTCCCTTCTGGTTTCCTCAGTGTGTATGCCCAGCAGTGGGATTGCTAGATCATAAGGCAGTTCTATTTCCAGTTTTTTAAGGAATCTCCACACTGTTCTCCATAGTGGCTGTACTAGTTTGCATTCCCACCAACAATCTTACACATTTTAAATATGGTGTAGATGTACCTAGATGGTATTCCTCATTATAGACAAATGGTCAGCATTTTGGCAGCTCATCTATCTTTGGATCCTAACATGCCTGCTTTTAGATATTATTTACATATGTAGAGGTCAGAAAATCTGACTCTTGTTTGTCTAAAATTTTGTTAGTGTCAGTATCTCAGTGCCCCACCTTCTAGATTGAGGAGGACACATTCACATTACATTACAGAGTTGAAATTTGTCTTCATTATCATATAATACTAACAAATCTAGCCTTCTGTACAACCCAGACCATTGGAGCTAGTGAATATTATTTTAATTTGACATCTCTAGAACTGACTCATTTAAAAAGAGCCTGATGATGAGAACGTTTGAAGGCTGGAGGAGAAGGGGACAACAGAGGATGAGATGGCTGGGTGGCATCACCAACGCGATGGACATGAGTTTTAATATGCTCCAAGAGTTGGTGATGGACAGAGGAGCCTGGCGTACTGCAGTCCATGGGATCACAAAGAGTCGGACATGACTGAGCGACTGAACTGAACTGAACTTGATAGGAAGGAAACTATTTCATGTTCACATGAACAGGTCTTTGTGATTTACAGAAACACAGATACATGGAAAGCTTATGGCTTCAATTGTACAACTTCTGTCACAGATCAAGAATAAACAGAAAAACTCATAGGTCTAGATATGAAAGAACTGTTCTCCTTTACAATAGGCAAAAAGTTCTTAATTGATTTGAGTTCATAAATAAGAAAACAAAAAGCCTAAACAAGCTAGATTCTGTTTCTCATTCAAGAGAGAATAGCTCTCCACCATCTATCCAACAGAAATCACCAAATGGTCAGACAATAAAAACAAATTCTCAATCATTACTACCACCAAAGGGAAATAACTTTTTTCAAATACAAACAAGAAAGAAAAAACAGAAAAATCACTAGAGAGGAGAAAATAAAATCTATAGAAACAGAATAAGCAAAGTTTAAGTTCTACTTGAACTTTATTCTACTGCTGCTTGGGATTCCTTCTGACAGCCAAGAAAAATGTATTTGGTCTTAAACAGACTACAGTCTCCCATAATGTAGTCTTTTGTACCTACCAGGTGAGTCAATTTGGGCATCTCCATAGAATCTCCCTGATCGCTCAGTTGGTAAAGATTCTGCCTGCAATGCAGGAGACCCTGGCTTGATTCCTGGATTGGGAAGATCCCCTGGAGAAGGGATAGGCTGCCCACTGCCTTATTCTTGGGCTTCCCTTGTGGCTCAGCTGGTAAAGAATCTGCCTGCAATGCGGGAGACCTGGGTTCAATCCCTGGGTTGGGAAGATCCCCTGGAGAAGGGAAAGGCTACCCACTCCAGTATTCTGGCCTGGAGAATTCCATGGACTGTATAGTCATGAGGTCTCAAAGAGTCAGACATGAGGGAGCGACTTTCACTTCACATGGAACCTCCAAAACTGTCAAAGCATAACTTTCAAGCAACTAAAATGATACTAATCAAGCATATGTAAAATGAGTACATGTCAAAGATTTTATTTAACTCATTAACTGATGAAGGAACCACTAAGGTGTTATGACTGGGTCAAAGACCATTTTAAAACAGAGTATTGATAGGAATGGGCTTCCCTGATAGCTCAGCTGGTAAAGAATCCGCCTGCAATGCAGGAGACCCCAGTTCAATTCCTGGGTCAGGAAGTTCCCCTGGAGAAGGGATAGGCTACCAACTCCAGTATTCATGGGCTTCCCTGGTGACTCAGACGGTAAAGAATCTGCCTGCAGTACAGTAGACACTGGTTCGATCCCTGGGTCAGGAAGATCCCCTGAGGAGAGCATGACAATCCACTCCAGTATTCTTGGCTGAAGAATCCCTATGGGCAGAGGGGCCTGGCGGGCTATAGTCCATGGGGTCACAGAGAGTCAGACTCAGCTGAGTCAACTGAGTCAAGCAGAACAGAGCACGTTGATAGGAATATAAGCTTACTGAATTAGATACAAACTGAGTAATATGCAATTTTGGAGTTACCTGTCTACAGACAGAAATTATTTGCATTTATACAAGACAAAAATCTATAAGTTAACATATAACGTCACTAAGTCTGGAACCTTAAATCAATAGTGAATAGTGAGCTGAACAAGTTATTATCCTAGGTCCCCCAGATCAGGGGCTGGCAAATTACAGCCTAAGTCTCCCAGATCAGGGATTGTTCTGTGGGCCAAGTCTGGCCACTCATTTGTTTACAAGTGGTGTATGGCTGCTTTCATGTTATGACAGAGTTGAGTATTTGTGTGGCCCAGAAAAGTGAAAATATTTACTGTCTGGACCTTTATAGAAAGCATTTTCTGATCATTACCCTAGCAGTTCTTGGATGACCCTCACTTTCTTATGACATTGAAAATATGTGGCCCCAATCTTTTTGCATTATTTTTAAGTTTCGGATACTTTTTCTAATACTGCTCTGATTCTGCCATGATGAAAATGCTCTCTTCCTCTTTTATGTTCACATATTTATTTATATCTTTCTTATAATATTATCTGTGGTATTATGATCCCTTTACTAGATTTAAGCTTACTGAGAACATCTCATTCATCTTTGTATCTGCACTTAGCACAGTACTTTGCAAAGAGTAGGTATTCAATAAATTTTCACTGAAATGTGAATATGAAAGTTCAGGTAAGGCTGGAGGTTGGGATTACTTATGGAGGACTGCAGGGATGGATAGCAGAGAGGTGAATGAAGTCCTATGCAGAATTATACAAGTGCAAAATATTATAAATTCTCCTGCTGAATTTATTATTTCTAAGGACCCAATCAGTTATCTATGATGTTCCACAGTTTCTTCATCTCTATGATACGAATAGTATTTGCCAGTTACTGACCTAATTGGAATATTCCAGACCCAAAATAAGTAACTTGCATTTTATTAGCACTTGTTCTTACTAGGAACTAACATATTTGGTCAATAAAATCTTATTCAGATTGACAGTGGCAAAATCACTGAAAACCATACTGTTATGGAATAAGCATTCTATGGTAAAAGGGTGTTTTTTGTTACTTTCATGTATACATAGTCTAAGAGATGGTTTGAATGATGAAATTTTGGATTTTCCCAGACATTTGGATGATTTATATAGACAAGCAGACTGAATGTTACCTTGATTGCCCTAAAAATTCCAGGTCACCATGCAAATTGAACTCAATAAATATCATCTAAATTAATTTGAAATGTGGTTTTATTCTATCATGGAAGGTTAGGATATGGCTGAGCAGCACATGCTATCATTCTTATCTTATAAATGAGAAGTTCAAGTGTAATTTTTTTGCCCTTAACAGGCCTTAATCCTGGCTCATATGACATGAAGCTAAATCTTTCTGCTAAGAAACCCTCAAAATTTGAAACATATTACTTCATTTGACATATTTAAAATGTAAGATTTTCTAGCAGATAGTAACTTTAAGTATACTCAAAATAGTCTACTGCCTCTCCAAGTTTACCTGGAGCCTATATTTTCACCTAAAGAATTTTAAAATGTTTTTGTTCAGGATTGTTCAGTTAATGTCAGATGACTAGCTCTTCTTAAAAAGTAATTAAATGGACCAATTATTTCAGATATATAAGTGAGAATGTGATTTAGTTGATTTCATAGTTGGAAATTTAACCTCAATAAAAAGTGGTTTCTAGTCTTCTCCATGGGCTTGCCTAAAACAAATGAATACCAATTAAAGTATTGTAATCTTTCCACTGGGGTTCAGACCATCATTTTTCTAATTATGGTGTAAGTCCTTCATTGGGAAAAAAAAAAACCTTCATCTGAAAAGAAGTAATTCCCAACAGAGATCTTATATATTATAGAATACCAGTTATTATGCATTTCTCAATACCTTTGACAAAGGAGGCATGTACCAGTCAATGTATTAAAATGGTGGCAGTTAAGGGAAAGATTAACATTGGGAGCATGTAAAAGCATTGAGTATATAAAATAACTTATATGACTTTATATATTCTTGATTTTGCTTCACTAAACGTGGAGTGTTTTAAAATATGTTTTTTGCTGTTGGGTAAAATTAAATGAATTTGCTCTATTACATGGAGAATAATTGTACTATTATTCTCCTCTAATTTGCTATCTGTATGAAATGGATTTATTGCTCAGGATATAATTTGGGTAGCAGTATAATCTAAGCCCTGGACTATTGGTTGGAGAAGGCAATGGCACTGCAGAACTCTTGCCTGGCGAATCCCATGGACAGAGGAGCCTGGTAGGCTGCAGTCCATGGGGTCGCTGGGAGTTGGACCCAACTGAGCACCTTCACTTGCACTTTTCACTTTCATGCATTGGAGAAGGAAATGGCAACCCACTCCAGTATTCTTGCCTGGAGGATCCCAGGGACGGGGGAGCCTGGTGGGCTGTAGTCTATGGGGTCACACAGAGTCTGGCACAACTGAAGTGACTTAGCAGCAGCACCAGACTATTGGTTAGGCTTAACTGTTATGATTTAACCAGACACTAATAAAGCCATTTAGTTCAGACTGATAGTGATAGCTTATTTATGTGGTGATTTGTAAAAAATTAGTTAGATGGTTAAAATGAATTGATCTTCATGTTATAATCCATTCATATCATTTATTTAGACATGGAGTGTGACCTAAATCAAATCCCTTATGATTATACAGTGGAAGTGAGAGATAGATTTAAAGGCCTAGATCTGATAGATAGAGTGCCTGATGAACTATGGAATGAGGTTTGTGACATTGTACAGGAGACAGGGATCAAGACCATCCCCATGGAAAAGAAATGCAAAAAAGCAAAATGGCTGTCTGGGGAGGCCTTACAAATAGCTGTGAAAAGAAGGGAAGTGAAAAGCAAAGGAGAAAAGGAAAGATATAAGCATCTGAATGCAGAGTTCCAAAGAATAGCAAGAAGAGATGAGAAAGCATTCCTCAGTAATTAATGCAAAGAAAGAGAGGAAAACAACAGAATGGGAAAGACTAGAGATCTCTTCAAGAAAATCAGAGATACCAAAGGAACATTTCATGCAAAGATAGGCTCGATAAAAGACCAAAATGGTATGGACCTAACAGAAGCAGAAGATATTAAGAAGAAATGGCAAGAATACACAGAAGAACTGTACAAAAAAGATCTTCACGACCCAGATAATCATGATGGTGTGATCACTGACCTAGAGCCAGAGATCCTGGAATGTGCAGTCAAGTGGGCCTTAGAAAGCATCACTACGAACAAAGCTAGTGGAGGTGATGGAATTCCAATTGAGCTATTTCAAATCCTGAAAGATGATGCCGTGAAAGTGCTGCACTCAATAT
This sequence comes from Bos indicus, assembly GCF_029378745.1. Taxonomy (NCBI): domain Eukaryota; kingdom Metazoa; phylum Chordata; class Mammalia; order Artiodactyla; family Bovidae; genus Bos; species Bos indicus. Next base: position 65,600,724 of record NC_091789.1, on the reverse strand, counting down.
GCCAGCAAATTTGGAAAACTCAGCAGTGGCCACAGGACTGGAAAAGGTCAGTTTTCATTCCAATCCCAAAGAACGGCAATGCCAAAGAATGCTCAAACTACCACACAATTGCACTCAACTCACAGGCTAGTAAAGTAATGCTCAAAATTCTCCAAGCCAGGCTTCAGCAATACGTGAACCGTGAATTTCCTGATGTTCAAGCTGGTTTTAGAAAAGGCAGAGGAACCAGAGATCAAATTGCCAACATCTGCTGGATCATGGAAAAAGCAAGAGAGCTCCAGAAAAACATCTATTTCTGCTTTATTGACTATGCCAAAGCCTTTGATTGTGTGGATCACAATAAACTGTGGAAAATTCTGAAAGAGATGGGAATACCAGACCACCTGATCTGCCTCTTGAGAAATTTGTATGCACATCAGGAAGCAACAGTTAGAACTGGACATGGAACAACAGACTGATTCCAAATAAGAAAAGGAGTACGTCAAGGCTGTATATTGTCACCCTGTTTATTTAACTTATGTGCAGAGTACATCATGAGAAACACTGTACTGGAAGAAACACAAGCTGGAATCAAGATTGCAGGGAGAAATATCAATAACCTCAGATATGCGGATGACACCACCCTTATGGCAGAAAGTGAAGAGGAACTAAAAAGCCTCTTGATGAAAGTGAAAGTGGAGAGTGAAAAAGTTGGCTTAAAGCTCAACATTCAGAAAACAAAGATCATGCCATCTGGTCCCATCACTTCATGGGAAATAGATGGGGAAACAGTGGAAACCGTGTCAGACTTTATTTTTTTCTGGGTTCCAAAATCACTGCAGATGGTGACGGTAGCCATGAAATTAAAAGACGCTTACTCCTTGGAAGGAAAGTTAATACCAGCCTAGATAGCATATTCAAAAGCAGAGACATTACTTTGCCAACAAAGGTTCATCTAGTCAAGACTATGGTTTTTCCTGTGGTCATGTATGGATGTGAGAGTTAGACTGTGAAAAAGGCTGAGCACCGAAGAATTGATGCTTTTGAACTGTGGTGTTGGAAAAGACTCTTGAGAGTCCCTTGGACTGCAAGGAGATCCAACCAGTCCTTTCTGAAGGAGATCAGCCCTGGGATTTGTTTGGAAGGAATGATGCTAAAGCTGAAACTCCAGTACTTTGGCCACCTCATGCGAAGAGTTGACTCATTGGAAAAGACTCTGATGCTGGGAGGGATTGGGGGCAAGAGGAGAAGGGGACGACAGAGGATGAGATGGCTGGATGGCATCATTGACTTGATGGACGTGAGTCTGAGTGAACTCTGGGAGTTGGTGATGGACAGGGAGGCCTGGCATGCTGCGATTCACGGGGTCGCAAAGAGTCGGACACGACTGAGTGACTGATCTGATCTGATGACTCCCTCATTAGAATGAAAGCATGTCACATTTATTTTGTGAACTTTAATTTTAATAAGTACAAATTCAATGTGTACTATAAATACAAAGTCACATTCTAAGTACAATAAGTATAAACAAAATTTATTGACTATTACATAAATGATGACTAAAAACTACAGAAATAGTAATTCAGAAATAGTAATTCCATATCTTTTTTTTAAGTGAATGTTTGGCATGTCACCATGCCAGACAGTTATTAATTCCCCTTATACATGCCACTGTTTCCAGTTTCCCCATCTATTTCCCATGAATTGATGGGACCAGATGCCACGATCTTTGTTTTCTGAATGCTGAGCTTTAAGCCAACTTTTTCACTCTCCTCTTTCACTTTCATCAAGAGGCTTTTTAGTTCCTCTTCACTATCTGCCATAAGGGTAGTGTCATCTGCATATCTGAGGTTATTGATATTTCTCCCTGCAATCTTGATTCCAGCTTGTGCTTCATCCAGCCCAGCATTTCTCATGATGTACTCTGCATATAAGTTAAATAATCAGGGTGACAATATACAGCCTTGACGTACTCCTTTTCCTATTTGGAACCAGTCTGTTGTTCCATGTCCAGTTCTAACTGTTGCTTCCTGACGTGCATACAGATTTCTCAAGAGACAGATCAGGTGGTCTGGTATTCCCATCTCTTTCAGAACTTTCCACAGTTTATTATGATCCACACAATCAAAGGCTTTGGCATAGTCAATAAAGCAGAAATAGATGTTTTTATGGAACATCTTGCTTTTTCCATGATCCAGCAGATGTTGGCAATTTGATCTCTGGTTCCTCTGCCTTTTCTAAAACCAGCTTGAACATCTGGAAGTTCATGGTTCATGTATTGCTGAAGCCTGGCTTGGAGAATTTTGACCATTACTTTACTAGCATGTGAGATGAGTGCAATTGTGTGGTAGTTTGAGCATTCTTTGGCATTGCCTTTTTTTGGGATTGGAATGAAAACTGACCTTTTCCAGTCCTGTGGCCACTGCTGAGTTTTCCAGATATGCTGGCATAGTGAGTGCAGCACTTTCACAGCATTATCTTTCAGGATTTGGAATAGCTCAACTGGAATTCTATCACCTCCACTAGCTTTGTTCGTAGTCATGCTTTCTAAGGCTCACTTGACTTCATATTCCAGGATGTCTGGCTCTAGGTGAGTAATCACACCATCATGATTATCTTGGTCATGAAGATCTTTTTTGTACAGTTTTTCTGTGTATTCATGCCACCTCTTCTTAATATCTTCTGCTTCTTTTAGGTCCATACCATTTCGTCCTTTCTCAAGCCCATCTTTGCATGAAATGTTCCCTTGGTATCTCTGATTTTCTTGAAGAGATCTCTAGTCTTTCCCGTTCTGTTGTTTTCCTCTCTTTCTTTGCATTAATCGCTGAGGAATGCTTTCTCATCTCTTCTTGCTATTCTTTGGAACTCTGCATTCAGATGCTTATATCTTTCCTTTTGTCCTTTGCTTTTTGCTTCTCTTCTTTTTACAGTTATTTTTAAGGCCTCCCCAGACAGCCATTTTGCTTTTTTGCATTTCTTTTCCATGGGGATGATCTTGATCCCTGTTTCCTGTACAATGTCACGAACCTCATTCCGTAGTTCATCCGGCACTCTTATCTAACAGATCTAGGCCCTTAAATCTATTTTTCACTTCCACTGTATAATCATAAGGGATTTGATTTAGGTCATACCTGAATGGTCTAGTGGTTTTCCCTTCTTTCTTCAATTTAAATCTGAATTTGGTAATAAGGAGTTCATGATCTGAGCGACAGTCAGCTCCTGGTCTTGTTTTTGTTGACTGTATAGAGCTTGTCCATTTTTGGCTGCAAAGAATATAATCAATCTGATTTCAATGTTGACCATCTGGTGATGCCCATGTGTAGAGTCTTTTCTTGTGTTGTTCGAAGAGGGTGTTTGTTGTAAATATTTTGAATGAAACTTAAAACTTCTAATCCAATTCTGAGAATATAAAGAAATACTATCTTGTAAAAACACATGCACACACACACACACAGGAAATTAATGTATGATACAGTATTATATGGTGGCTCAGATTTCCCTGGTGGCTCAGACAGTAAAGCACCTGCCTACAATGCAGGAGACCCGGGTTCAGTCCCTGGGTCAGGAAGATCTCCTGGAGAAGGAAATGGCAACCCACTCCAGTATTCTTGCCTGGAAAATCCCATGGATGGAAGAGCCTGGTAGGCTACAGTTCACGGGGTCGCAAAGAGTCAGACACGACTGAGTGACTGAGCAACTTCACTTTTACAGTATTATTAACTACAGACTTTGTTCAAATTTCACAAAATTTTATGCTAGTGTCCATTATTTGTTTTCATACCTTATTCAATATTCTACATTGCATTTAGTTGCATTGAGCAGCTTCAGCTGCATGCAAGAAATTCTGATAAATTCTCTTCACTTTTATTCTGTTACAAATATTTCCTAATTTTCCTTGTTATGACTTCTTAGATACACCCTCATTTAAAAGTGGACATTTAATTTCCTGATACATGGGATTTTTAAATCATCTTTGATAGTAATTTCTCATTTAAACACTTTCTTCTCAGCAATCACCCTCTGTGTTTTTTAGTCTTCTGACTTTATTGAGGCTCTCAATGAGTAAGTCAAAGATCTCTCTTTGTAAATGTCACATTGTGCTTGAAAATATGTGGGTTATTTTCAAATATCTTTTGATACTGATTTCTAACATAATTCCACAGTGATAAGAGAACAGACTCTATGATTTCAATACCTTTAGACCATGAAATTTTTGCACCTTGTTTCATATCCCTTGAAATATTCCAGTGTCCTCTTTATAGTCTATGGGAAGTTGAATAGAATTTGTATCCTGCTGTTGTGTGAAAATTGTATAAATCTCAATTATGTTGAACTGGTTCATTGTGCTTTTCAGGTCTACTATATCCTTCTACTTTTCTGTCTGTTTATTCTATTAATTTTTGAAAGTTTAATACTGAAACTCCAACTGAAAATCTTAATTTATCTATTTAAAAACAATTGTAATATGTAATTGTAATTGTAATATTATAATTGTAGTAATTGTGATATGTAACTTTGTTCTGTATTTCCAAAGTCTCCTGTAAAATAAAAAAGAAAGAAAAAGTTAGAAATTGTAAACCAAAATACAAAAACTAAATAAATAAATACAGGAACTGGTATCCAGAATATATAAAGAACTCTTACAACTCAACAATAAAAACAAAATTAATTTTTTAATTTTTAATTTTAAAATAAAAATTTAAATTTTCCCAGTTTAAAAATGAACAAAGTGTATGAACATATGTCCTCCCAAAGAAGACAAACATATAGCCAATAAATGCATGGAAAGTTCTTCAACATCACTAGTTAGTAGGAAAATGGAAATCAAAATTATATGTGATACCACTGCACACAACTAGGTGGCTATAATCAAATAAATGGCTAGTGTTAGTGAGAATATGGAGAAAATGGAATCCTCTGTGTTGCTGATAGAGATGTAAAGTGATACTATGGAAAAGTCTGGCAGTTGTTCAAAATGTTAAAGTTACCATATGGTCCACAATTAGTTATATACCCAAGAGAATTGAAAAAGATATGTCCTCACAAGAACTTCTACATGAGTGTTCATAGCAGCACCATTCATACTAGCTAAAAAGTGGAAACAACCCAAATTTTCATCAGCCAATGGATAAATAAAATATGGTACATCTATACAATGAACTATTTTTTGGCTTTAGAAACAATGAAGTATGATAACATAATATGCTGTAGTTGAACCTTGAAATCTGTGCTAAGTGAAAGAATCTATGGTAAAAGACCACTTATACAATTTCATGTATATGAAGTGTCCAGTATAAGAAAACTTATAGAAATGAATATTAGATAAATGATTGTCTGGAGATGGGGTGAAGAGGGGATGAGGATGACTGCTAATGGGTATGAGATTTCTTTTTGGAGTATTGAAAATGTTCTAAAATAAGATTCTGAGGATGATTGCACAAATCTTAATATACTAAAAATCATGAACTTTTACATTTTAAATGGTGAATTTTATGGTATATAAATTATATGAGATATTGAGATAAAGCTCTGTAAAAAAGAAGTGAGACAAAATAAATTAAAAGTCTAAATAAAAATTCTTGTTTTCCTTCCTGTGCCCCATAGATCATCTTGTACACCCACTTTGGTAACCTCTGGTATCAAGGGCTCTCTCAGTAGTCCTGAATATAACATTCTTCAGTTCAGTTCAGTTCAGTTGCCCAGTCATGTCTGACTCCTTGCAACCCCATGAACCACAGCACACCAGGCCTCCCTGTCCATCACCAACTCCCGGAGTTCACCCAAACTCATGTCCATTGAATCGGTGATGCCATCTAACCATCTCATCCTGTCATCCCCTTCTCCTCCTGCCTTCAATTTTTCCCAACGTCAGGGTCTTTTCAAATGAATCAGCTCTTCACATCAGGTGGGCAAAATATTGGAGTTTCAGCTTCAACATCAGTCCTTCCAATGAATATTCAAGACTGATTCCCTTTACGATGGACTGGTTGGATCTCTTTGCAGTCCAAGGGACTCTCAAGAGTCTTCTCCAACACCACAGTTCAAAAGCATCAATTCTTTGGCTCTCAGCTTTCTTTATAGTCCAACTCTCACATCCATACATGACTACTGGAGAAACCATACTTTCTGCCATAACATTGTATTGGCTGCCAAAACTTCAAGTGCATAAAATGTAATCCCTCCCTTTAATGATTGAGAGCCCAAGAGTAAATGGTTGAAGGAGGAAAAACAACAAATTTCCAATCACCAGAAAATACTGATTTGAACCTCATTTGGCCTTTATTTCATTTCTGTTGTGCTTGTTTTCCCAATTTTGGGAATTTTCTTAATCAATGATATCATCTTAACTGATTCTTTTTTGACCAAGTATATTGAATGTGTCATGGGATAATAAACCCATGATCAAACTTCTTATGGTTTTTCTAGTGGTTACTTTAAATATTCAGAGACTTTCAGTTCAGTTCAGTTCAGTTCAGTCGCTCAGTCACTCTTTGCAACTCCATGGACTGCAGCACACCAGGCTTCCCTGTCCATCACCATCTCCCGGAATTCACTCAAACTCATGTCCATCGAGTCAGTTATGCCATCCAGCGATCTCATCCTCTGTCATCCCCTTCTCCTCCTGCCCCCAATCCCTCCCAGCATCAGAGTCTTTTCCAATGAGTCAACTCTTCGCATGAGGTGGCCAAAGTACTGGAGTTTCAGCTTCAGCATCATTCCTTCCCAGGGCTGATCTCCTTTAGAATGGACTGGTTGGATCTCCTTGCAGTCCAAGGGACTCTCGAGAGTCTTCTCCAACACCACAGTTCAAAAGCATCAATTCTTTGGTGCTCAGCTTTCTTCACAGTCCAACTCTCACATCCATACATTACCACTGGGAAAACCATAGCCTTGACTAGATGGATCTTTGTTGGCAAAGTAATGTCTCTGCTTTTCAATATGCTACTTTAGAGGATTCTTTAAATGATTCTTACACATATTGTTTTTAGTGATTGTCCTCAACAAAATTAAAATTGCATAGCTCAATGTCAACATAGTATTGTATCATTCTTTCCCAAGTATCTCTCTCTATTATTAATTTTCCTCTGGGTTCACCTCAGCCACAGTGCTTTCACACTGAACTTTTCTCATTGCCACAAATAGTACATTGCAAATTGCTGAATGAGTCTATTTATACAACATTGCTACATTTTGTAAACATCTACTTAGAGTTCCTAGAAACCCTGGAAAAATGGAAAAGGGCATAAAAATATGAAAATTCTATATACTAGTAGTATACTGTTTCATTAAAAACATAACTTCATTTGAGGAAAATATCATGAAATTAATGAATTTCTTTGAACAGAGAACTTTTTAAATTTTACTTACACAGAGAAATAATTGTAAGTGTATGATGGTCAGCCATCAAAGTTTTATGTAGAGGGAAAGCAACTGCTGTCCAGGAGGATTATACTCCACCACTTGTATCCTGACCTAGGTTAGATGCCTAGCCCTTTATTAATTTCTTTCCTTTTTGTTTATCAGTCTTCTTGAGGTTGTAAGACCCAACATTATCTCCTTGACTAAGGTCATACTCCAACTTCAATTTGGGTACATAAACTGAGATACTGGCATACGTATGCATATTACTGGCATTTTGACCCTGGAAAAGTTCCTTAGAGTTGACTTTGTAGTTCAGTCTCATAACAACCCCACCTTATTGCAAGGCCCAAATTCAACAACATACAATTTCATTTATTCTCATGACTATTTTGGAGAGCTTCCCAGGTGGCACTAGTGGTAAAGAACATACCTGCCAATGCAGGAGGTGTAAGAGACACAGGTTCGATCCCTGGGTTGGGAAGATCCTATGGAGAAGGGCATGGCAACCTACTCCAGTATTCTGGCCTGGAGAATCCCCTGGACAGAAGAGCTTGGCAGGCTACAGTCCATAGGCTACAAAGAATTGGACACAACTGAAGCAATTTAGCACTCATGCACACACATGACTGTTTTCACATGCAGGTAATATATTTTAATAATTTATTATTTACAGTTATGCATTGGGGTTTTAACTGTAAATGCATATAAGCAATCTTTCCAGGAGGTAATATGTTGAGGAAAAGCTAACCAATTGAAATATATCTTTAATCCTTATATACTTTCAATCTCAGAAAGGTCTCAGATTAACTTTTAGGGCCTTCTCAAAGTTACTAATTTCTCTCACTCACACACTTTTTTTAAGGGTGACTAAATAATGTATTAAGGATCTACTAATTGCTAGTCATTCTTACATATTCTATTTAATGCTCACAAAATTATGCAGAAGACTTTGTTATCACTAGTATATAAATAAAGAAAATTGTTCAAAGAGGTTAAATTAATTATTGAAGGTAAGAGGAAAAAAAAAGGATTAAGCATAGTTCTTCAGAATTCAAATGTAGTTGTCTTTCTTTTTGTATACCAGGCAATGAGGTAAAATGGCTGCCCAATAGTCAACTTCCCTATGGGGTGGTGGGTAAAAGAAGTGAAATACATAAGGGAATTTTCTTACCCAGACACAGAAAATAATCAGCTAACCAGTTGAGCATGAGTTAGGTAACAGGGGAGCAGGAAACTAGAAGGAACAAGGCAGGAATTTCAGATTGATAAGTAAATGGGATGAAAGTCACAGTAGTGTTTGTGGTAGAGCAAAGATTCAACTCAAAACCTTCCTCTTCACCTCAAGGCTCATATGTACCTTTGTTCATATTTTTTATTTCTGAAATGTTATTTCCCTCCAACTTTTCCTGCAAAATTTTTGCCAGTCTATTAAGTGCCAGTGTCATGGTCCACTTCCTCTTCCCAGCAAATGGGATCTTTCTTTCAGCTGGGTTATGGTATTCAAAGGCATTAGTACTGAGGTACAGGAGACTGTTGCATCACTGTAATGAGATTGGAGTCGCCTTTGGACATCTTCTTTGGCCGGCTCTCTTGATCAGCTATTCTGAGATACCAGCATCTTGGTCCAGGATCTTTGCATTGACCCCACTCTCACCTGGCAGAACCAAGAGAAGGTTGGGCAAATGTCATGTGTGCAGTCAACCATCAGAAACCAATGCAATAGTTCACATCTCTTATTATGTCTATTGCTAAATGTAAATGTTTCTCTGTTTCTTAGAGAAAAAGAATGAAAAGCTGTGTTTATCTGCATAAGTCAGCCTCATGCACATGGAAGAGTTAGTCCTGTATTCTCCACTTTGATAGCTGATAGCTAACTGTGGCTAATGAATTATGAAGTGTGGCTAGTATGAACTGAGATATGCTGTAAATGTAAAAATAAAGACTGCCTTTAAAAGCTTACTATGAAAAAAGAATGTAAAATATTAACCATCTTCATATTACATTTTTAATGTAGCCAGTAGAAAATTTTAAATTACATATGTAGCTCACATTTGTGGCTTTGGTAATATTTCTATTGTGTACTCCTGGTTTAGACCCTTGTTACTGAAAGTGTGGTCTGAGGACCAGCAATGTTAGCATCATCTGGAAGCTAGTTAGGGCTTAGACCTACTGAAACAGAGTCCTTGTTTTCTTGTCTGATTGCTGTGACTAGAACCTCCAATATTATTTAAATAAAAGTTGTGAGAGGGAGCATCTGTGTCTTATTCTTGACCTTAGAGGAAATGCTTTCAGCTTTTCACCATTGAGAATGTTAGCTGTGGGCTTATCATGTATAACCTTTATTGAAGTATATTCCCTCCATACTCACTTTCTGGAGAATTTATATCATAGATGGATATTGAATTTTTGTCAAAACTGTTTCTGCATCTATTGAAATGATCATAGGGTTTTTATTCTTCAATTTGTTAATGTGATGTATAACATTGATTGACTTGTGGATATTGAAAAATCCTTGCATCTCAGAGGAATCCCACTTCATCATGGTATATGACCCTTTTAATGTATTGCTGTATTTGGTTTGCCAATATTCTGTTGAGGATTTTTGCATCTATATTCATCAATTGTATTGGCCTGTAATTTTCTTTTTCTTGTAATATATTTGTCTGGTTTTGGTATCAGGGTGATGCTGGCCTGGTAGAATGAGTTTGGGAGTATACCTTCCTCTGCAATTTTTTAGAATAGTTTGAGAAAGATAGCTGTTAACTCTTCTCTAAAGATTTGGTAGAATTCACCTGTTAAGCCATCTGGTCCTAGACTTTCATTTGTTAGGAGTTATTTATTACTGATTCAATTTTGTTACTGTTAATTGGTCTGTTTCATATTTTCTGTTATTTCTTCTTTCTATTTTCTCCCTGGTTCAGTCTTGGGAGATTGTCCATTTCTTCTGGGTTGTCTATTTCATTGACATAGTAGTCTCTTATGATCCTTTGTATTTCTGTGGTGGCAGTTTTAACTTCTTTTTCATTTCTGATTTTCTTGACTTGGGCCACCTCTCTTTTTTTCTCTAGTCTGGCTAAAGGTTTAGCCATTTTGTTCACCTTTTCAAAAAATGAGCCCTTAGTTTCATTGATCTTTTCTACTTTTTTCATCTCTAATTTATTTCTGCTCTGATCCTTATGATTTCTTCTAATAAATTTAGATTTTGTTATTTTCTTTCTAGTTTTGTTGTTTGAGATTTTTCCAGTTTCCTGTGATAAGCTTGTATCCCTATAAACTTCACTCTTAGAACTGCTTTTGTTGCAGCCTATAAATTTGGGATCATAGTGTTTTCATTTTAGCTTGTCTTCATGTATTTTTTAAATTCCTTTTTTATTTTTTTCAGTGGTCAATTTGTTGTTTAGCAGTATATTGTTTAGTCTCCACGTGTTTGTCTTTTTTGTGTTTTTTCCCCTAGTAGTTGATGTTTAGTGGTCAGTTTTCTTAAATTTACTGAGTGAGGCTTCTTTTTTGGCCTACCATGTTATTTGTTCTGGAGGATGTTACACGTGCACTGCTGCTTTTGGATGCATTGTTTTATATATATGTATATATGTCCATCTGATCTTATGTGTCATTTAAGGCCAGAGTTTCCTTATTGATTTTCTGTCTGGATCATCTATCCATAAGTATGGTGTTGAAGTCCCCTACTAATATTGTGTTACTGTCAATTTCTCCATTTGTTTCTGTTAATATTTGCTTTATACATGCTTCTATGTATAAAGCGTCTATGTATGTATATGTGCTTCTATGTTGGGTACAAACATTTATAATTTGTATATTTTCTTATGGAATCGATCCATTGATTATTATGTAATGTCCTTCTTTGTCTTTTGCAACAGTCTTGTTTTAAAGTCTGTTTTGTCTGATATAAGTATTGCTACCCCAGCTTTGTTTTGATTTCCATTTGCATGGAATATCTTTTTCTGTCCACTTATTTTCAATCTGTATCTTTAAATCTGAAGTATATTTTAGGCAGCATATATACATGTCTTGCTTTTGTATCCATTTAGCCATTCTAAGTCTTTTGATTGGAGCATTTTTCTGTTACATTTATAGTAATGTATTGATATGTATGTTCTTATTGCCATTTTATTAATCATCAGTTCTTTTCTACTCCTTTCTTCTTTTGTTCTCTTGTGATTTGATGATTGTCTTTAGTGATATGCTTTGATTCATTTCTCTTGTGTGTGTGTGTATCTATTATAAATTTTTGGCTTGTGGTCACCATAAGATTAAAGTATACCAATCTATATCATTGCTGATTTCTTAATTTCAAACACACTTTAATAATGCTTCATTTGCACTCTCCTCCCTTCACAATTATTATTTTTGATATCATATTTTATATAAAATTGTTTTGTGTATTTCTTAACTGCTTATTGTGGATATGACCAATGCATTCTCTTGGCAAAACTCTGTTAGCCTTTGCCCTGCTTCATTTTGTACTCCAAAGCCAAACTTGCCTGTTACTCTATGTATCTCTTGACTTCCTACTTTTGCATTCCACTATGATGAAAAGGATATCTTTTTTTGATGTTACTTCTAGGTCTTGTAGGTAGTCATAGAACCGTTCAGCTTCTTTGGCATTAGTGGTTGGGGCATAGCCTTGGATTACTGTGATATTGAATGGCATAAAGCAAGGAGGAGCTAAAGAACCTCTTGAAAGTGAAAAAGGAGAGTGAAAAAGCTGGCTTAAATCTCAACATTCAAAAAACTAAGGTCATGGCATCCAGTCCCATCACTTCATGGCAAATAGATCGGGAAACAATGGAAACAGTAACAGACTTTCTTGGCCTCCAAAATCACTGCAGATGATGACTGCAGCCATGAAATTAAAAGATGCTTGCTCCTTGGAAGAAAAACTATGACAAACCTAGACAGCATATTAGAAAGCAGAGACATTACTTTACCAACAAAGGTCTGTCTAGACAAAGCTATGGTTTTTCCAGTAGTCATGTATGGATGTGAGAGTTGTGGCGGATTCATGTTGATGTATGGCAAAACCAATACAATATTGTAAAGTAAAAAATAATAATAAAGAAATGACAAATGGTTAAAAAAAGTAAATAAAATAAAGCTGAGCACCAAAGAATTGATACTTTTGAACTGTGGTGTTGGAGAAGACTCTTGGGAGTCCCACGGACTGCAAGGAGATCAAGCCAGTCAACCCTAAAGGAAATCAGTCCTGAATAATTTATTGGAAGGACTGATGCTGAAGCTGAAACTCCAATACTTTGGCCACCTTGTGCAAAGAACTGACTCATTGGAAAAGACCCTGATGCTGGGAAAGATTGAAGGCAGGAGGAGAAGGGGATGACAGAGAATGAGATGGTTGGATAGCATCACTGACTCAATGTACATGAGTTTGAGCAAACTCTGGGAGTAGGTGAAGGACAGGGAAGCCTGGCATGCTGTAGTCCATGGGGTCGCAAAGAGCCAGACATAACTGAGTGACTGAACTGAACTGACCTGAACTATTGTAGATATAGGTAATTTTTCTACCTTTCTCTCTTAACCTTCCTGCTAGCTTTCTGTATGGATGCTTTATTGTCTTTAGTTTATATTTCCCTTACTGATGAGCTTTTTCCTTTCATAATTCTCATCTTTCTAGTTGTGGCCTTTTCTTTTATGTTTTGAGAAGTCTCTTTAACGTTTCTGTAAAGCTGGTTGATAGTGATGGTCTATTGTGACTTTTGCTTGTCTATAAAACTTTCTGATCTCTCCATCAAATCTGAACAAGAGTCTTTCTGGGTATTCTTTGTTACAGAGTTTCTCTTTCATCATTTAAACTAAATTGTGCTACTCTCTTATGGCCTACAGAGTTTCTACTGAAGTCAGCTGATAGATTTATCAGGTGTTCCCTTGTATATAACCTGTTGCTTTTTTCTTGCTGCTTTTAAAATTATCTCTTTATTTTAATTTTTGCCATTTTAATTAACTTGTATCTTGATGTGTTCCTGTTTGGGTTAATCCTGTTTGGGACTTGCTGTACTTACTATACTTGGATATGTTTCCCTTTCTGGGTTAGGGAAGTTTTTGGCTATTGTGTCCTCAAATTCTTAGCCCCTTTCTCTCCCTTTTCTTTTTGGAACTCCTATTATACAAATATTAATGTGCTTCATGTTGTCCCAGAAGTCTCTTAAACTGTCTTCATTTCTTTTCATTCTTTTTTTTTTTTTTTCTATTTAGTGTTAGTGATTTCTACTACTCTGTCTTCCAGCTCACTGATCTCTTTCTCTGCATCATTTAGTCTACTATTGATTCCTTCTAGTGTATTTTTCATTTCAGTTATTGTATTCTTCATCTCTGTTTGATTGTTTTTTGTATTTTCTAATTCTTTGTTAAAAACTTCCAATTTCTCACTCTGTATCTATTATTCTTCTCTCAAGTTCTTTGATCATCTTTGTTATCATTGCCATAATTATAATTATCATTACCACTGTCTCAAGCAGATTGCCTATTTCCATTTTTCTTAGTTCTTCTTCTGGGGTTTATCTTGTTCCTTTATTTAGAACATGTTCCCCTGTTGCTTCATTTGGCCTAACTTGCTGATTTTTTTTCTTTTTTCTATTTATCTGGTAGGTTGCTTATATTTCCCAACCTTGGAGAAGCAGCATTTTAGAGGGTACATCCTGTGCATCCCAGTAATACACTCCCCTCTCATCACCAGATCTCTATACTCTAGGGATGTCCTCTATGTGGGTTGCATGGATCCTTTTGTTGTGGCAGGTTGACTAATGTGGGTGGTCTGGTAGGCTTAGTTAGCCCCCAGTTCTACTGGTTGCCAGGCCCTGTCTTCTGTGAAGGCTGCCAGTTGGTGGAGTTGGATCATGAAGCAGCTGGCTGCAATACCTTGGGGGAGGATTCCCAGGTCCCAGGGCTAGTGCTGGCTCACTGATGGGCAGAGTCAGGGTCTAGGTGACCCTGGGGCTAGTGCCCTCAAACTTGTGGGTGAAACCAGATTCTGTGGCTAGTATCAACTTCCAGTGGACAGAGCCAGGTCCTGGGGTCTGGCCGCAGCAATCAGGGGTCTCAGAGCTGGTGTCAGACTGCTGGTGGGTGGACCAGTTCTTGATATGGCTGGCTGCAGGGTCCAGGGTTTCCCAACACTTGTGTTAGTTTGCTGGGGATAAAATCAGGGCTTGACTCATCCCAGAATAGGATCTAACCTGCCAGTGGGTAGACTGGGTCCATAGTCTATAGGGCTATGTTTATCTTATGGGTAGTATTTAATGAGGCTGGTCCCAAAGTTAGAGCAAGCTTGCTGGTGGGCAGGGCCTGGAATTCTGGGACTGGTTTCTGCCCACTGGTGGGTGGAGCTGGTTCCTAGAATCTCTGGCTGCTGAGTTCTGTAGTTCCTGTGCACTGCTGTGTGAGGCCAGGCCCTCTGGGGGACAAGCCTGTGTCCAGAGAAGCTGTGGACTCAAAGGATCTTAAGGCAGCCTATCACTGATGGGTGTAGCTGTATCCCTGCTCAGTTAGTTGCTTGGCCTGAGGCTTCCCAGTACTGGTGCCTACAGGCTATTGAATGGGGGTGGGGCTGGGTCCTGATACTCATAAGCTAGAGGGAGGATTCCAAAATGGAACTAGCCAGCAGCATTGTTCACATGGTAGAAAGAGCTCCCCAAATGGCTGCCACCCATGTCTCAGTCCCCAGGGTGAGTTGCAGTTGCCTCCTGCCTTTCCAGGAGACTCTCCAGATCAGCGGGTAGGTCTGACCCAGGAACAGGTGATTTTAAGTTAATTTGCAAGGCAGGAATTTACTATAGTTTTGACAGACTTTATGGTAAAATATCTCGGGGTTACTGAGCACAGCAAGAATCAAGATCTTGAAGTGAATCTTGACAACTATTTTAGCTGGCTTACCTTCTAAGAGGGGCTTCCCTGGTAGCTCAGATGGTAAAGAATCTGCCTACAAAGCAGGAGACCTGGGTTTGATCCCTGGGTCAGGAAGATCACCTGGAGAAGGGAATGGCTACCCACTCCAGTATTCTTGCCTAGAGAATTTCATAGACAGATGAATCTGGAGGGCTACAGTCCATGGGGTCGCAAAGAGTTGGACACGATTGAGTGACTATTGCACAATACCTTTTAAGAACAAGTATTTCCTATAGTGAGGAGCTAAATTTTTATGTCTGGTCCCAGTTGAAGGACAAGAAAGCATTCCTGGTGTCAGTATTACTTAACAGAGGGACAGGAAAACAGATCTGCACTCAGACTTAAGAAATTTTTACTAGTATCTGATACCACAATGTGCTTTGCCCAATTATTTGTATATACCCTTGCTCTACTTGCCCATTTTAGAGCAAAAATACCTGCTCTGGCTTTTAATACTTGAGCACATTCTATTCTGAATGGGCATCTTGTTCTGAGTATGGACATGCTCAGAACCCCATGTGTGTGCTTAGTTGCTCAGTGGTGTCCGATTCTTGTGACCCCATAGACTGTAGCCTGCCAGGCTTCTCTGTCCATGGGATTCTCAAGGCAAGAATACTGGAGTAGGTTGCCATTTCCTTCTCCGTGGGATCTTCCCAACCCAGGAATTGAATGCTGGTCTCCTGCATTGCCAGCAGACTCTACCGAGTGAGCTAGGAGGGAAGCCCAAAGGGGATGCTGTGGCTGCATTGGCCAGGAACTGGACTCGGGCCTCCCGTGTGGCAGGCAAGAATTCTACCACTAGTTGTCATAAAGATTATTTTAAACTTAAGGATTCAGCAGATACAGAAAGAAGCCATCTCAGAATTTCCCATATCTGACTAGAGGCAGAAACTCCTGAGAAATGAAGATTGCCATAAATTCCCTCTTAGGGGAGGCTTTGGCTCCCAGGAGAGAGACTAAGAGTAAACCTACCATAAATGTCTCTGGGGGAGTTTCATGGCAACTCTTCAGAACACAGTTCTTCAGAACACAGAAAGACCACTCACAGATCAGCTGCATAAGCAGAATTATCACAAACTTTCTTGTCTTTTGTTCGTCTAGAAATTCATTTGTCTTCTCTAAAGGAACCTATTCGCTCTTCCTGTGGAAGCCCTTCCTCCCCCCTTTTTTCCCCCTCTACTAAGTTAGGTATACAGAGAAGGCAATGGCACCCCACTCCAGTAATCTTGCCTGGAAAATCCCATGGACAGAGGAGCCTGGTGGGCTGCAGTCCATGGGGTCCTGAAGAGTCAGACACGACTGAGCGACTTCACTTTCACTTTTCACTTTCATGCATTAGAGAAGGAAATGGCAACCCACTCCAGTGTTCTTGCCTGGAGAATCCCAGGGACAGCAGAGCCTGGTGGGCTGCAGTCTATGGGGTTGCACAGAATTGGACATGACTGAAGCAACTTAGCAGCAGCAGCAGCAAGTTAGGTATATAAGCCCTAGATTCTAAGTATGCCTTTGATTACATCACTAAGCACTCCCTTGCATATGCACATTTTGCATGTAAATAAACTCTGCTTTTTTCCCCTCTTGCTCATCTGTCATTTGTCAGTTTAATGCGCATGTCCTCAGATACTGAGCCCAAGAAGTTAGAGAAAAGTTTTTCCTTCCCCACACCTGCAAACTGCAACATAGTGTTATATAGTTATAGGAATCCACCTTTCTCTTAAAATTCTAGGAAACATTTTTGAGTAAATATGTGTTTTGTGAATTCTTATTCTTACTAAGAAAGAAATTAAAATTAAACAAGTTTGAGCTTTTTTGTTTATCCTCTCTCATACCTGTAGTTTTATCTATAGGTAAACCTGTCTACAAATTTTCTTAGACAATTAAATTTCCAATTGGGTCTCAGTTCTGTAGTGCTTTAGGAAACAAATCTTAGTTTCACTTTTAGGTTGAATTCTCTAAAAGCAGTAATATCTAAACATTACCTGAGGAATTTGCATGAAGTACAAATTCCTGTTTCTTACTTCGCATCTCAATGTACTCTGATTTCATTAAGAAGGAATCCAAGGGTTTATAATAAGCACCCCAGGTATGAAATTTAAGCACGATCCATTTTAGAAGTTCTGCCCTAAAACCAAAACTAACTAGACCACATCTATTTAGACGAGACATTTGGAAAGTAAAGTCATCTTTGTTTAATCTCACTTGATGACCTTTTGAAATACTGGGAAAATTTATAACATAGTTGTTATCTTGGGAATAATTTTTTAAAAACCCAATGCTTACTATATTAACATCATTTTTAAATACTAAAGTGACTGTGACTATGACTAGTTCTGGTTTGGAATATATACCTATTTAATCTTATATTCAATACATAAAAGCATCTTGCTTACATACGTTCTGAAGTGGGAAACCAAATTCATCATTTTATATCAAGGTGTCAAATAAAGTGTAATGCCAATAAAAGAAAATGTACATGTTTTGTAATGTAAAAGTTGGTGTACATTTTACTAAATTTCTTCTTTCTGATGATAATTCCCTTCTATCTTCTCTGCTTGGTAATTCTTTGATCCTCTCCAAAAGTCACCTCCTGTTTCCCTCTACTGCCACTTTCACTATCCCTTTCTTCGTTTCATCATAATCAATTCTTTCTTTGCACTTTTCCATAGCACTCTATATTTGTCTGCATTGTATATTTTATATTGTAATTAATTCATTATATTCTATCTTGCTTGCTAGGCTATAAACTTCTCCAGGACAGAAATCATGGTGTAATTATTTTTGTGACCTCAGTCCCTAACTTCTTACTCCTGCAGGAGACATGGCCATGATTTAATATCTATATACATAAGCATCTCTATCTAAAGGACACCAAACAGCTTTGTGAATGTAATCCACGACTTTATCAGGCACCTTCCTTTAACAATGATGAAGATATATGCATCCTAATAATTTCTGTTGGTGACTGGATAAATGAATGTTTTCAGAGCATTGCTAGACTTCTTCGAAAATTGATGAGATCTAAGAGATAATTATGTTCCTGTTTTCAGATTGTAAGGTACTAATGAAGAAAGAAAACAAAACCAAAAGCCCCATATAACAACTACCTAGGATAAAGGAATTATTGAGTGACTTTTTTTGTTTTCTTAGTTATAATAACATGGTGTTCAACAATATGATGTTTCTGTCAGCTTAAATTTTCTCACGGCTGCTTTGTCTGATTCTGCTGGCTAATGCCATTGTTCATAAATTAAGCAGTGCTATTGTTTCTAGGGAACAGTTACCTTCTATTACTCCAATCAATTTTTGAAAAATAATCCAACATTAAATTTTATTTGTGAGTGTGTGTTCTACACATTTCAAGTTGAATAGAACTGTAATAGACACTATGTGAAACATTATGATTGTGACTAGTATATGTCAGGATATGTGAGTCTGTATTACTCAGATGCCACTCCAGTTTACTGCTACCTTATACAATGGGAGAGGTCAGCCAGGAAATGGGCCAAGGCTTTTAAAAAATCCAATGTTCAGCCAATTTTATTAGTTCCAAGTGTTTTGCTCTCTTCCTCTGTGAGGATACATCAACTTAGCATAATAGGTCCGATTTTCAAAAAGCTGCATTTGATTTATTTCTTTAGGAAATTCAGCTTTCAGCCTGAAAAAAAAAAAAAATAATGTGCCTGTATTTAAATACCCAGATTCCCCACATTTTCTTAGAGACTGATTACTGAAGCACATTTAAAATAATGAACTGTGAGGGAGAATTAACATTTCTTGCCATTATCCTGATGTTAAAAGTAAGGGTACAGAATCTTAGTTAGGGGACCAAATAACGCTAATTTCTTGAAAGCCTGCTTTAGAGGTTTTAATGCTGTCATTACTGCACAAACGTGACTTCACTTCAAGCATATATGCCATGATTCAAAAAATTTAAAAAGGAGTAGGCAGTTTTTAAGTGTATCAAGCAAGGAAGTAGCAAAATACTTGTCGCTAAACAGATAATCAACATTGCAAAATTTGGGTGATGACATGCACAAAAATACTATGCTATGGTTAAATAATAGCATTGCACAAACTAGCATTTTAAAAAATTCTTTGGAATTTAAAAGATAGTGTTAAAGGATATTTTTTAAAAGGTAAAAATCATGACTGTCATTTAAATATAAAATGAATATATGTCAAAGATTTTATTAACTAATGAAAGAGCCAGAAAGATGTTATTTGTTCAAGGCAAATTCAAGGACAGAAATAGCTTATGAACTGAATTTACGAATAGATTCAAAGCTGGCTTTTTCCACAGGGAAAGGGAAATCAACTGTCTCTCTTCTGGACAGAATTCATTTCCACATAGAAACATCATTTGCAGTGATGTCAGTTTTCTATAACTTAAATTATAAGATAATTTGAAGAGAGTGAAAAGTAGAGATAACCTTGATGGGTAAAATCAACAGGTGAGCTACTAATATGTTTTTGTCCATTTTGATCTTTCATAATTTTTCCTGATAATACAATCTGTATATGTAAGAAATGGTTAACTTCATTAAGTTGATTTAAGATAGCCTGTCTTCAAACATAGTCTTTTTTTTTTTTTTAAACATGTATTGTATTGAAGTATAGTTGATTTGCAATGCTGTGTTAATTTTCTGCTATATAGCAAAGTAATTCAGTCTGACTGAATCTGTGTCTGACTCTGTGACCCCATGGGCTGTAGCCTGCCAGACTCCTCTGTCCATGGAATTCTCCAGGCAAGAATACTGCAGTGGGTAGCCATTCCCTTCTTCAGGGGAGCTTCCCAACCTAGGGATCAAATCCAGGTCTCCCTCATTACAAGCAGATTCTTTACCGTCTGAGCCACCAGAGAAGCTTCTCTCTCTCTCTTTCTATATATATATATATATTCATATACCATGATCATCCTTACCCACTATTGATCCCTGGTTCCTAGAATGGTGCCTGGTACATAATGGACAGTAAAATAATATTTATTGCATATAGAAAAGTTAAGATGATCAGATAATCAAGTTTTTGTTATTATTTAAGGATATATTATCAAAAATAATTATTTGTTTGTTTGGCTGCATCAGGTCTTAGTTGGGGCACACCGGGTCTTTTACTGTGGTGCATAGTCTCTCTGGTTGTGGTGTGCAGGCTCAGTAGTTGGCAACAAGTGGGCTACAGAGTACACAGCCTTCAGTAGTTGCAGCATGGGAGATCTCTACTTGTGCCATGCAGGCTTAGTTGCTGCACAGTATGTGGGGTCTTAGTTCCCTGACCAGGGATCAAACCCATGGCTTCCACATTGCAAGGCAGATTCTTAACCACTGGACCACCAGGGAAGTCCCTAAGGATATTAAATAGTCTTAACTCCTGTGACTCTCTCTACATCAGATATGGTTAATATAATTCCTAAAGAATATATTATGTGGAGTAGAATGCTGCTCCTAAGTCACTTCAGTTGTGTCTGACTCTGTGCGACCCCACAAATGGCAGCCCACAAGGCTCCGCCGTCCCTGGGATTCTCCAGGCAAGAACACTGGAGTGGGTTGCCATTTCCTTCTCCAAAGTACAAAAGTGAAAAGTGAAAGGGAAGTCGCTCAGTCGAGTCTGACTCTTCGCGACCCCATGGACTGCAGCCTACCAGGCTCCTCCTTCCATGGGATTTTCCAGGCAGGAGTAGAATACCAAAGAGCAATTCACAAAAGCTTATGGCTGTGGTTTCCAGCTCATTGCTATTTCTTTCCTTTCCCTCTCTGATGAATACACTTTCATCTGTTATATCTTACCAAAAACAGGTTTATTGAGATATAATCTGTGGGCAAGAATCCTTTAGAAGAAATGGAGTAGCCATCATAGTCAACAGAAGAGTCCAAAATGCAGTACTTGGATGCACTCTCAAAAATGAGAGAATGATCTCTGTTTGTTTCCAAGGCAAACCATTCAATATCATGGTAATCCAAGCCTATGCCCTAACCAGTAATGCTGAAGAAGCTGAAGTTGAATGGTTCTATGAAGACCTACAAGACCTTCTAGAACTAACACCCAAAAAAAGATGTCCTTTTCATTACAGGGGACTGGAATGCAAAAGTAGGAAGTCAAGAAACACCTGGAATAACAGGCAAACTTGGCCTTGGAGTACAGAATGAAGCAGGGCAAAGGCTAATAGAGCTTTGCCAAGAGAACGCACTGGTTATAGCAAACACCCTCTTCCAACAACACAAGAGAAGACTCTACACATGGACATCACCAGATGGTCAATACCGAAATTAGATTGATTATATTCCTTGCAAGTAAAGAGGGAGAATCTCTATACAGACAGCAAAAACAAGGCCGTGAGCTGATTGTGGCTCAGACCATGAACTCCTTATTGCCAAATTTAGACTTATATTTAAGAAAGTAAGGAAAACCACTAGACTATTCAGGTATGACCTAAATCAAATCCCTTATGATAATACAGTCGAAGTGAGAAATAGATTTAAGGGATTAGATCTGATAGACAGAGTGCCTGATGAACTATGGACGGAGGTGTGCGACATTGTACAAGAGACAGGGATCAAAAACATCCCCAAGAAAAAGAAATTCAAAATAGCAAAATGGCTGTCTGAGGAGACCTTACAAATAGCTGTGAAAAGAAGGGAAGTGAAAGGCAAAGGAGGAAAGGAAAGATATACCCATTTGAATGCAGAGTTCCAAAGAATAGCAAGGAGAGCTAAAGAAAGACTTCCTCAATGATTTCTTCCTCAATGCAAAGAAATAGAGGAAAACAATAGAATGGAAAAGACTAGAGATATCTTCAAGAAAATCAGAGATACCAAGGGAAAATTTCATGCAAAGATGGGTTCAATAAAAGACATAAATGGTATGGACCTAACAAAAGAAAAATATATTAAGAAGAGGTGGCAAGAATACACAGAACTATACAAAAAAGATCTTCACAACCCAGATAATCACAATGATGTGATCACTCACCTAGAGCCAGACATCCAGGAATGCGAAGTCAAGTGGGCCTTAGGAAGCATCACTACGAGCAAAGCTAGTGGAGGTGATGGATTTCCAATTGAGCTATTTCAAACCCTAAAGATGCTGTGAAAGTGCTGCACTCAATATGCCAGCAAACTTGGAAAACTCAGCAGTGGCCACAGAACTGGAAAAGGTCAGTTTTCATTCCAATCCGAAGGAAAGGCAATGCCAAAAAATGCTCAAGATACTGCACAACTGCACTCATCTCACAGGTTAGCAACTGCTACTGCTGCTAAGTTGCTTCAATCGTGTCCGACTCTGTGCAACCCCATAGACGGCAGCCTACCAGGCTCCTCTGTCCCTGGGATTCTCCAGGCAAGAACACTGGAGTGGGTTGCCATTTCCTTCTCCAATGCATGAAAGTGAAAAGTGAAAGTGAAGCCACTCAGTCGTGTCTGAATCTTAGCAACCCCATGGACTGCAGCCTACCAGGCTCCTCTGTCCATGGGATTTTCCAGGCAAAAGTACTGGAGTGGGGTGCCATTGCCTTCTCCCACAGGCTAGCAAAGTAATGCTCAAAATTCTCCAAGCCAGGCTTCAACAATATGTGAACCGGGAACTTCCAGATGTTCAAGTTGGGTTTAGAAAAGGCAGAGGAACCAGAGATCAAATTGCCAACATCTGTTGGATCATTGAAAAAGCAAGAGAGTTCCAGAAAAACATCTATTTCTGCTTTATTGACTATGCCAAAGCCTTTGACTGTGTGGATCACAATAAACTGTGGGAAATTCTGAAAAAGATGGGAATACCAGACTACCTGACCCGCCTCTTGAGAAACCTGTATGCAGGTCAGGAAGCAACAGTTAGAACTGGACATGGAACAACAGACTGCCAAATAGAAAAAGGAGTACGTCAAGGCTGTATATTGTCACCCTGCTTATTGAACTTATATGCAGAGTACATCACGAGAAACGTTGGGCTGGTTGAGGCACAAGCTGGAATCAAGATTGCTGGAAGAAATATCAATAACCCCAGATATGCAGATGATACCACCCTTATGGCAGAAAGAGAAGAAGAACTGAAGAGCCTCTTGATGAAAGTGAAAGAAGAGAGTGATAAAGTTGGCTTAAAGCTCAACATTCAGGAAACTGAGGTCATGGCATCTAATCACTAAGGTCCAATCACTTCATAGCAAGTAGATGGGGAAACAGTGGAAACAGTTAAAGACTTTTATTTTGGGGGGCTCCAAAATCACTGCAGATGGTGACTGCCACCATGAAATAAAAGACGCTTGCTCTTTGGAAGAAACGTTATGACCAACCTAGACAGCATATTGAAAGGCAGAGACATTACTTTGCCAACAAAGGCCCATCTAGTCAAGGCTATGGTTTTTCCAGTAGTCATGTATGGCTGTGAGAGTTGGACTATAAAGAAAGCTGAGCACCGAAGAATTGATGCTTTTGAACTGTGGTGTTGGAGAAGACTCTTGAGAGTCTCTTGGACTGCAGGTAGATCCAACCAGTCCATCCTAAAGAAAATCAGTCCTGAATATTCATTGGAAGAACTAATGTTGAAGCTTAAACTCCAATACTTTGGCCACCAGATGCAAAGAGTTGACTCATTTGAAAAGACCCTGATGCTGGGAAAGATTGAGGGCAGGAGGAGAAGGGGACAACAGAGGATAAGATGGTTGGATGGCATCACCGACTCAATGGAAATGAGTTTGAGTAAACTCCGGGCATTGGAGATGGACAGGGAGGGCTGGTGTGCTGTGGTTCATGGGGTCTCAAAGAGTCGGACACAACCGAGTGACCGAACTGAACTGAATCCATATATCATACAATTCTCCATTGTAAATTTGCAATTCAGTGGTGTTTGTTATATTCACAGAGATGTACAACCATTACTATAATTTCTGCTCTATTAATCATCAAAAATAGGTTTTATTCACCACTGTTAATTGATTAGACTCCTGGTATACTTATGAACCCATCTGTCTCTACTGTAAGCTGATGATTTCTTTCCACTGAAAAATTTAGCTCTTTTTATAGCATTGGTATATCTAGTATAAGTTGAAAGTGTTTTCCTTAAAATGCATATTGTCCTTTCAATAGAATATTATCAGGCAGTAAAAAAGAATGTATTGATGCATTTTACAACATGGATGAATGTTGAAAACAGCATAGCATGCTAAGTAAAAGAAGGCTGTCTGGTGGCTCAGTGATAAAGATCTTCCTGCCAATGCAGGAGATGCAGGTTCGATCTCTTGGTTGGGACAATCCCTGAAGGAGGATATGGCAACCCACTCCAATATTCTTGCCTGAAAAATCCTATGGATAGAGGAGCCTGGTGGGCTACAGTCCAAAGAGTCACAAAAGAGTGGACACAGCTGAGGGACTGAGCACAGCACTGGCAAGGATGTGCAGGAACTGGAAATCTAATAACCCTGAGAGTAGAAATGTAAAATGTCAGCAGCCACTTTGGAAATGAGTTTGGCCATGTCTAAAAAGTCATATTCACAGATGTCATATGATCCAGCTCTCCTATGTCTAGGTATATGCCCAAGAAAAAAAAAATCCTGTGTCCATACAAAGATTTGTATATGAATATTTATAGCAACTTTACATGTAGTAACCAAAGAAGTAGAAACAACCCATCAACAGGTGAATGGATGAACAAAGTGGTATATGTCCATACCATGGAATATGACTCATTAATAAAAAGAAATGAACTATTGATACAACATAGATGAATATAACAGTAATTTTGCTGAGTAAAAAAAAGGTAGCACCAAAAAGAGCACATACTTATGATTCCATTTATATAAATTTTAATAAAATACAAACTAATATATATTGACAGAAAGCAGATCAGTAGCTGCTTAAAGAAGGGGAGAGTAGAGAGAGGAAGGAGAGAGGGATTACTATGGGGCAGGAGAAAATTTGGGGGTATGATGGATATGTTCACCATCCTGATTGAGGGGATGGTTTCACGTGTGTATACATGTGTGAGTGCCTGTGCATATGTATTCAATAGTTTAGTCATGTCCAACTCTTTGTGACCCCAGGGACTGTAGTCCTCCAAGCTCCTCTGTCAATGGAAATTTCCAGGCAAGAATAATGGAGTGGGTTGCCATTTCCTCCTCCAGATTGAATTCATTAGTCAGACCATAAATAATACATATGTCAACATTTAACACATTTTATGCTTTAAAGATGTGCAGTTTGTTTTATGTCATTTTTCTTCAATAAAGCTGTTTCCGAAACCTCATTGAAAAAAAAAAAGTTTCATTACCTTCACCATTCTTATTGGCATCTTCAATAATAAAAATCTTATTTTAAAATCATCTATTGATCACAAGATAAACTAATATTTTTCTTCTTCCTTGGAGAAGTTGAACATATAGAAGAATCAGTAAATTAGGAAACTTTAAACAAAGAACCTTGAGAGTCCCTTGAACAGCAAGGAGATCAAACCCGTCAATCCTAAAGGAAATCAATCCTGAATATTCCTTAGAAGGACTGATGCTGAAGCTGAAGCTCGACAAAGGACAAGATGGTTGGATGGCATCACCGACTTGATAGACATGAGTTTGAGCAAGCTCCAGGAGATGGTGAAGGACAGGGAAGCCTGGCATGCTGCAGTCCATGGGGTCGCAAAGAGTCGAACATGACTGAGCAACTGAACAAAAAAATAGAGAACCACAGGCCTTAAGGAATTTTAAGCTGGAATAGTCCATGTGCTGCTGATGAGTTAATGCAGTTAGATCAAGCAAAACATTCCTAAAGCTTAAAATTAGAGTTCTAATCAGAATACACATACATGATGTCAATGCAAATCCCTCACTCATTTATGAAGTTATTTTGACATATACCAATCTCTTTTTCCATTCAGTCATTTTAAGTAGGTCCTCATGGGGTAGGAGGGTTATAGCCTTTTCTCAGAGGTGAAGGGAAGCTATTCCATGACAATGTTTCCTACTACCAAAGAAATGAGTTGTGACAACAAATGCATAATTCAAGAAAATATGCTGTATTCAATAAATGAACAGCAGATTTATAGAACTTAACATGCATATTTATCTTTGATCTTTTTACTTTTTGATTCTAATATTCTTAAACTGCCTCTTGAGAAACCTATATGCAGGTCAGGAAGCAACAGTTAGAACTGGACATGGAACAACAGACTGGTTCCAAATAGAAAAAGGAGTACGTCAAGGCTGTATATTGTCACCCTGCTTATTTAACTTATATGCAGAGTACATCATGAGAAACGCTGGGCTGGATGAAGCACAAGCTGGAATCAAGATTGCCGGAAGAAATATCAATAACCTCAGATATGCAGATGACACCACCCTTATGGCAGAAAGTGAAGAGGAACTAAAAAGCGTCTTGATGAAAGTGAAAGAGGAGAGTGAAAAAGTTGGCTTAAAGCTCAACATTCAGAAAACAAAGATCATGGCATCTGGTCCCATCACTTCATGGGAAATAGATGGGGAAACAGTGGAAACAGTGTCAGACTTTATTTTGGGGGGCTCCAGAATCACTGCAGATGGTGATTGCAGCCATGAAATTAAAAGATGCTTGCTCCTTGGAAGAAAAGTTATGACCAACCTAGATAGCATATTGAAAAGCAGAGACATTACTTTGCCAACAAAGGTCTGTCTAGTCAAGGCTATGGGTTTTCCAGTGGTCATGTATGGATGTGAGAGTTGGACTGTGAAGAAAGCTAAGTGGTGAAGAATTGATGCTTTTGAAATGTGGTGTTGGAGTAGACTCCTGAGAGTCCCTTGGAATGCAAGGAGATCCAACCAGTCCATTCTAAAGGAGATCAGCCCTGGGTGTTCTTTGGAAGGAATGATGCTGAAGCTGAAACTCCAATACTTTGGCCACCTCATGCGAAGAGTTGACTCACTGGAAAAGACTCTGATGCTGGGAGGGATTGGGGGCAGGAGGAAAAGGGGACAACAGAGGGTGAGATGGCTGGACGGCATCACCAACTTGCTGGACGTGAGTTTGAGTGAACTCCAGGAGATGGTGATGGACAGGGAGGCCTGGCGTGCTGCAATTCATGGGGTCACAAAGAGTCGGACACGACTGCGTGACTGAACTGAACTGAACTGAATATAAAATTTAGCATTTTAGTCATGGTTCTACTTCTGTCTAATTATTTTAGGCTACAGAGTTCATGACTGATCATCCTATTCAATTATTGTATTATGCTAGTAGTGGTCATATTGCAGAAGCAACCAATCACATAGCCCTTGTATTCAATAGCTTACAAATGGAGGGCTTCTTAATTTCTTAGGTAGGGAATATTTATGAGCAGTTTGTCTCTGGGAGCCCTGAAATATGGTACTTTGCAAAGGTGGGGATAAGTTGTCTTACATTTAGATTTGTGTTTTCCCATATATTTAAAAGTTATCTGAATGAATTACACAATGTTTAATAGCCAGAAAATATGAGGTTGGGAGATGGTTGATGTGAATACATATTTTGGAATTTATCAGTATTTTTCATCTTTTTTATTCTTATTTTTCCTTTCAGTGTTATTGAGATATGATTGCCATAGAGCACTGTAGAAGTTTAAGGTATACAGCACAATGATTTGACTTACATACATCATGAAATGATTACCACAATAATTTTAGTGAACATTCATCATCTCATATAGATATAAAATTAAAGGAACAAAAAAAATTCCTTGTAATGAGAACTCCTAGAATTTACTCTCAATAAATTTCATATATAACATACAATGGGCTTTACAGGTGGCACTAGTGGTAAAGAACCCAATGCAGGAGACATAAAAGACACTGGTTTAATCCCTGGGTTGGGAAGATTATCTGGAGGAGGACATGGCAACCCACTCCAGTATTCTTACCTGGAGAATCCCATAAACAGAACAGCCTGGTGGGCTGTAGTCCTTAGGGTCACACAGGTCTGACAGGACTGAAGTGACTTAGGATGCATGTATAACATACAACAGTATTATTAATAATTATATTTTATCATGGTGTACATTACATCCCTAGTACTTCTTTATCTTTTATCTGAAAGTTTGTATTTTTTGACCTTTGGGATGAAGATCCAATTCCCCCTACCTTCACCCCCCTGCTTCTAGTAACTACAAATCTCATTTATTTTTCTGTGAATTGTTTTGTCTGACTTTGAAGTGTAATTGACCTACAACAAGATATTAGTTCCTGTCATACAATATAGTGATTCAGTATTTCTATACATTTCAAAATGATCACCACAGTAAGTCTAGTTACCATTATGATGTACTTTTTGTATCCAAATATATTCACTGAAATGTTTGTTCTTAAAGACCAGAAAACTTGGGCCAAAACAGAAGGAAAGAATTTCTTGCATATTTCCCCAGTGACACTTCATATGCTTTAAGCTTAAAATTTGTGGGGGAATCTTACTTTGTTCTTAAACATAAATAAGTTTATATGCTAATAAATCAAGCAAATTCATGTTTTTATCTGCATTCTGGCTAATTCAGGCAAGATCAAACCTTTCTCTTCCTTCAGATTTTGAGAAATATTTGGCTGTGCAGAGCTGTTCAGATTGTTGTGGACTGAGGAGGCTATATAGATTATCTTTTCTATAAATTTGATGTTGTTGTAGTTAAGGAGAAAGAGAAAGCAAGAACCTTGATAGGAAAGTATAGGTAAGGAAAGATTTGGGATAGAAAGAAAGCAGACAGTGGAGAGGAGATTGAACATTTATTGAGCAACAGCTGATGGAGTTAGGTCCTGAAAAATTCAAGAAGATACTAACTTTGAAAAGAAGAAGAAGCATCCCTTTCTCTGAAACAGGAGGGAAAGATCAGCTCTGACAGATACTGTAGATTGACTCATTCAACACCCTCCCAACTAAAATCTTTATTTCTCATCCTTGGAGCTAGGATTCTGCATGTAATAAGAACTGGAAGAAGGAAGTGATCAATGAGTGGCAATCGCCACATGCAGGAATATTGGATTTCGGGCAAATACACTGGCAAATGCATTTCATTTTTCTGGGATTAGCCATGGAGGCAGCTGTCTAGAAATTATGGAAGAAGCAGCATAGTTCTGGGGCTTGGATTAATAGCAGCTCCCTTACTAATCCAGTTACCTGGTGGCTCAATGGTAAAGAAGCCGCCTGCCAATGCAGGAGAGATGGATTTGATCCCTGGGTTGGGAAGATCCCCTGGAGAAGGAAATGGCAACCCACTCCAGTATTCGTGCCTGGAGAATCCCATGGACAGAGGAGCGTGGCAGGCCACAGTCTATGGGGTTGCAAGAGTTGGACACAACTGAGCAACTAAACAGCAACAACAATAGTTAGGTGTAGGGAGTTGTTTCTAGAAATCTAGTCTACAGTTTGCTCCTTCAGGTCTCACAGTGATTCTGAGGATCATCTAATAGCCCTTAATAAATTCAGCTGAGTTTAGTTATTAAATTAACTAGAGTGAAGTCATTTATCTATTTATAAGAATCCTTACCTATACAGTAATTGGTATCAGAATGGTGCTGCAGTATCTAAAATGTGTTATTGGCTGAATTGAGTCAGTGGGGAAATAAATGCACTCATTTCAATATGGAAAGCTTGTGACTGTAGTCAAGCTTTTGCTTGCTCTACCTTTCAGTATAAACCAAATATCAACCAAAGCTCTAGGATTAAGAAAAATGGTAGGAAGTCTTGGAAGTTGCCATGTACTGGCTTCTTCTTATGGTTTTTAGAAAAGCTCCATAAGAAAGTGATGAATTCAAGGTGCAAAAATGGAAAGAAAAGTAAATGTACTAAGAGAGGTGCTTTTAGTCTCTGGCCTGCAATTGAAGTTTACTGCTGCTGCTCCTGCTGTTAAGTCATTTTGGTCGTGTCCGACTCTGTGTGACCCCATAGATGGCAATCCACCAGGCTCCCCCATCCCTGGGATTCTCCAGGCAAGAATACTGGAGTGGGTTGCCATTTCCTTCTGCAATGCATGAAAGTGAAAAGTCAAAGTGAAGTCACTCAATTGTGTCCGACTCCTAGTGACCCCATGGACTGCAGCCTACCAGGCTCCTCTGTCCATGGGATTTTCCAGGCAAGAGTACTGGAGTGGGGTGCCATTACCGAGCTTCCTGTAATTTGGCGCCCTGCAAGGTTGAAAAAACTGAAGGCTTCTGTACGCCAAAGGAAGCCATCGACAGTGGTGAGCACAAAGCTGCGGCGTTAGTGGTAAATAAGACTGATACTCTGCTGGACAAAATCTCTGATCAAATTAATAGTGTTTTATTCTCAACAAAATTTATTATTTCATATGTCTGGAAGGTAGAGGCCATTAAATTAAAGGAGAAGAGGAAAATGGATAGAGTGCAAAGATAAGCAGCTAAAAGCCCCAGATTCTCAGGTTTAAAAAGTTTATCTAGACCAGTGCTCCTCCCAAGTGTGGTCCACTGACTGGCTCTCGGTTAATGAATTTTTGGCACTGGTCTGAGAGGAAATAAGAACCTTGAACAGAATGTAAATCAGCTTTGACACTAAGATCACTGTATAGTTCAGCTGGCTTTTAAAAAATATTTTTTAATTGGAGGATACAATATTGTGTTGGTTTCTGTCATATATCAACATGAATCAGCTATAAGTATACATATGTCCTCTCTCTCTTTGAACCTCCCTCCCACCTTCCACCCCTCTAGGTTATCAGAGAGCACCAGGTTTGAGCTCTGTGTGTCAAGCAGCAAATTCCCACCAGCTATCTATTTTATATAGGGTAATGTATATGTTTCAATGCTACTCTCTCCATTCATCCCACCCTCTCCTGCCCCTGCTGTGTCCACAAGTTTGTTCTCTATGTCTGTGTCTCTATTGCTGCCCTGAAAATAGGTTCATTAGTATCATCTTTCTGGATTCTATATACATGCATTAATATATGGTATTTGTTTTTCTCTTTCTGACTTACTTCACTCTGTATAATAGGCTCAGCTGACTTTTTAATGACAAGATTTCCTCAGTGAATGGGGCAGGGTGTTAATTTACATTCTGGTGTAAACATCTTACCTTGTCACAGTCTGGAACTTTGAGTATAACTAGTCTAGGAAAGATCCTTGGCTGAGGTGATTCACATATAAATTGGTTAGAAATAAATATGGTAGAAATCTACTAAGTTTTGAAGAATATATTGCCCCCCAAAATCCCAAACCTGACTGGAATAGTTTGTGGTTGTTAAACCCCACAACAATCCCCAGGGTCTTGAACCTGTACCAATAAGAAACAAGTTCCCAAAGCCATGTGGCTTCCAGAAAGGACATCCTTGACAAAGCCCAGCTCAGATGTAACCAGAAGGATAATGGACAAGGAAGAGCTATGAGAAGCAGGGTCAAGGAAAATGGAGGGCAATGGACAAGAGAACTCCTCCAGGACAATTTCAAAGATTTCAAGGGCTGGCAGGTGACTAACCAAAAAATTTATTCCACTGCTGAATTTATTCTACTTCTCTGTTCCTGTTCAGAATGACAATAATTGTTAGGATTTAGAGTTTTGCACTTCTTTTTCTGATTGGAATTTTTGCTTTGATATCCTCTGCCATATGCAAATATGATGGAGAGGACTTCACATAACCCAATTAGATGAGATTACTACCTCTCTTGGGAGGTGAATGAGTGTGTTGCATAATGGGAAGAAGGATGTATACAGATGTTTGGAAGTTAGAGTTAACTAGAGAACAGAATATAAGTTCCTTATCCAATATCCATTTTTTTAAACTAACGGAGCCCAAACTTTTGAGCAGTATTTCCCAGCCTCCCTGGCATATACGCATGACTATATTTCATACTTTGGGTCAAAGGTATAAGGAGAAACTGTTCATTACAACTTCTGAGGATGATTCTTAAAGTGGTGGGTGAGCTGACATTACAGCCATACCCTAAGGATGGTGGTGAGTCATGCCAGTCCTGGACTGCCCACTTCTAGACTTCTTCATGAGGAAAAAAATAATAAACCTCCAATTTGTTTGAGCCACTATTTTCCACTTTCTGTAGAGGAAAACAATAGAGTGGGAAAGACTAGATATCTCTTCAAGAAAGTTAGAGATACCAAGGAATATTTCATGCAAAGATGGGGTCAGTACAGGACAGAAGTGGTATGGACCTAACAGAAGTAGAGGGATTACGAAGAGGTGCAAGAATACACAGAACTATACAAAAAAGGTCTTCATGACCCAGATAACTACAATGGTGTAATCACTCACCAAGAGCCAGATATCCTGGAGTGTGAAGTCAAGTGGGCCTTAGGAAGCATTACTATGAACAAAGCTAGTGGAGGTGATGGAATTCCAGCTGAGCTATTTCAAATCGTAAAAGATGATGCCGCAAAAGTGTTGCACTCAATATGCCAACAAATTTGAAAAACTCAGCAGTGGCCACAAGACTGGAAAAGGTCAGTTTTCATTCCAATCCCAAAGAAAGGCAATGCCATAGAATGTTCAAATTACTGCACAATTGTACTCATCTCACAGGCTAGCAAAGTAATGCTCAAAATTCTCCAAGTAAGGCTCCAACAGTACGTGAACCAAGAACTTCCAAGTGTTTAAGCTGGATTTAGAAAAAGCAGAGGAACCAGAGATCAAATTGGTGAACATCCATTGGATCATAGAAAAAGCAAGAGAATTCCAGTAAAACATCTGCTTCTGCTTCATTGACTATGCTAAAGCCTTTGACTGTGGATCACAACAAGCTGTGGAAAATTCTTAAAGAGATGGGAATACCAGACCACCTTACCTGCCTCCTGAGATATCTGTATGCAGGTCAAGAAGCAGCAGTTAGAAACAGACATGGGACAACAGACTGGTTTCAAATTGGGAAAGGAGTACGTCAAGGCTGTATATTGTCACTGTGCTTATTTAACTTATATGCAGAGTACATCATGTGAAATGCCAGGCTGCATGAAGCACAAGCTGGAATCAAGATTGCCGGGAGAAATATCAATAGCCTCAGATATGCAGATGACACCACCTTTTGGCAGAAAGCAAAGAAAAACTAAACAGCCTCCTGATGAAAGTGAAAGAGGAGAGTGAAAAAGCTGGATTAAAACTCAGCATTCAAAAACTAAGACCATGGCATCCAGTCCCATCACTTCATGGCAAATAGATGGGGAAATAATGAAAACAGTAACAGACTATATTTTCTTGGGCTCCAAAATCACTGCAGGTGATGAGTGCAGCCGTGAAATTAAAAGATGCTTGCTCCTTGGAAGAGAAGCTATGACAAACCTAGACAACATATTAACAAGCAGAGACATTACTTTACTGACAAATGTCCATAGTCAAAACTATGCTTTTTCCAGTAGTCATATATGGATGTGAGAGTTGGACCAGAAAGAAAGCTGAGCATTGCAGAATTGATGCTTTTGGCTATGGTGTTGAAGAAGACTCTTGAGGGTCCCCTGGACAGCAAGGAGATCAAACCAGTCAATCCTAAAGGAAATCACTCCTAAATATCCATTGGAAGGACTGATGCTGAAGCTGAAACTCCAATACTTTGGCCACCTGATGTGAAGAACTGACTCATTGGAAAAGACCCTGATGCTGGGAAAGATTGAAGGCAGGGGAGAAAGGGACAACAGAGGGTGAGATGGTTGGATGGCATCACCAACTCAATGGACATGAGTTTGGGTAAACTCCAAGAGCTGGTGATGGCCAGGGAGGCCTGGTGTGCTGCAATCCATGGTGTTGCAAAGAGTCGGACACAACTAAGCGACTGAACTGAACTGAACCGAATGATCTATGTTCACTAATTACTTAGCGAAATAGAAATCCAAGTCTATGTGTTGAAAATTGTATTGTTTGCATCAGTTCAGTAAGATTTTCATTGAATGCCTAGTGTGTGCTTGGTACTAATGTTCATTGAGAGTAACTTTTGCTGCCCCACTTCCATGCAGCTAACATATACATACACAAATTCCCACATATGCATACACTTTTATGTTTTCCATTGTGTTTGAGTGAATGTCTGTGAAATGATTTCTCTCTTTATTCAAATAAAAGGTTCTTGTTGTTGTTTAGTCACTAAATCCTGTCCAACTCTTTTGTGACCTCATGGGATGACCCAGACAAGAATACTGGAGTGGGTCCATTTCCTTCTCCAGGGGATTTTCCTGACCTAGAGATTGAATGAATCTGTGTCTCCTGCATTGATTGGTGGATTCTTTACCACTGAGCCACCTGGGAAGCTGGGTGATATTATACCACCCCCCAAATGATTATTATCTGGTATGGACTCCTCTGAGACCAGAGCCATACAAAAGGGCAGTTCCCAAGAGTGCTTGGCTGTACTTAACCAGGAATGACTGTGGCAGTCAGTTAATGAGAACATATCCTGAGGTCTAGCCAAAAAGGTTAGATCCTGGGTAATTATTCTGAGCAACGTGAGACAGGAGAGAGGAGGAAAGCAGGGATCCAGGAGACAAAGTGGGCAGTTGCTGAAGGAACAGTAACACCAAGGTACCTAAGAAATTATAGGAACTAGAGTTAGTAAGAGGCTACAAGTATCAAGGTGAGCATCAGACAACATAACTAGCTGGAGTGGAGTTTGGTGTGTGGTTGATAGGGTGGTTCAGGAACACAACTTGGAGAAATAGGAATGTAGATTCAAGCCCCTTTTATGAATGTTTTGCTTCTCCTACCAACAGGGGTGAGTCTTAAAGAAACAGACTACAACCACATACAGTAGTATTTTATTGAAAATGAGTATCATGGCAGAATGCATTGCCTATACTTTGTTTTTAACTCCATGACCTTATAGAGTTAGAGCTAGGGTTAGGTTATGGTAGAACAGCACTTGAAATTCTCTGCACAGTTCATGTTCTGATGCAAGATGCTCTGGGAAGCTCTGAAGAAGCTTTGAACTACCCCTCACAAAATTCACGTGGCTTTCATTTCTATGTTTTGTAAGCTTCTCTCTTCCCTGGTGACTCAGACGGTAAAGAATCTGCCTGCAATGCAGGAGACCCGGGTTTGATTCCTGGATTGGCAAGATCCCCTGGAGAAGGAAATGGCAACCCACTCAAGTAGTCTTGCCTGGAGAATCCCATGGACAGAGAAGACTGGCTGGCTACAGTCCATAGAGTTGCAATGAGTTGGACGCAACTGAGCGACTAACACACAAGGCTTTAAAATGTTAAAATAGCTATTGCAACACCAAGTGATGGTGGCTATTCCATAGACAATACCATTTTAGGTGCCTTATAGGTAAAGTCTTTCAAAATGAAGAATAAGGTAATTTCAATTACAGTTTAAGATAGCTTACAAAGAAGTTAGTAGTGAGTACTTGCACTTCAGCCACATGCCACTTGGCTAGCTGCAGTTGGGAGCAAGAAGGGAAACAAAATGTAATTAGAAAAAGACTCCTATTTTCTCCCTTACTGGATACCCTTAAAACTATAACCTGTCAACCTCTAATACACATTTTTTACCTAGATACCTTTGTCTCTCTCTTAATAGGGAATTGGCTCATGTTAATAATAATACTAAAAATAATAGCAACAAATACTTATACACAGCAAACACCATTTTGCTTAATCCTCAAAACTATTAATATCCCTATTTTACAGATGAAGAAACTGAGTGACAGAGAGGTTAGGACTCTTAACCAGAGTCATATGGCTAATAACTGGTAGAGCTGGGATTATGAATTCAAGCAGACAGACAGGTTCCAACGTATATTCTCTTAACCACACTTCTAAGAGGAAATGCAGTCAGAAGAAATACATGATGGAGAAAAGCAAAACAAACACTTGATAAAATAATGGTCTAAAGTCTGAAATAGATTCAGACTGCATTAAAATAGAGTTCAGATGAAATTTAGCAAAAGAGAGCAAGATTACAGATTCTTTGGAGGAAAAAAGAAAGCCTAGACAAAGAGCAGACCAGGATCAGTGCACTGACTGAAGGAACTCAGTATGCATTGTCTCTTAAAGTGAACAAGACTGAACTTTGTGTCTGTTCTATTGATCTGTAACTGTCTAAATGTTCTACAGCTATAGTTTACTCATTGGCACTTCATTAATGTATATATGTGGATTCTAGAAAAATGGTACACACGAGCTTATTTGCAAAGCAGAAATAGAGACACAGATGTAGAAGACAAACTTATGGATAGCAAGGGGAAAATGAGGGTGGGATGAATTGGGAAATGCTCAACATCTCTAATCATCAAGGAAATGCAAATCAAAACCAAAATGAGCTATCTCCTCACACCTGTCAGAAAGGCTATCATCAAAGAAACAAATAACAAATGCCAAGAAAAAGGAACCCTTATACACTGTTGGTGGGGATGGAAATTGGTGATTGGTGTAGCCATAACTAAGTTGTATATTTTTTACCACAATAAAAGACATGTTGATTGTGACATACTGATTTGATTTTGTGATTATTAATCAGAAGCTACTGCTGAAAATGAGAAAACAGTATTACGGCTTTAAACTTAATTGTTAAGATACAGAGTTACTTACTCATCGTGTGCCCTCATTCTTAATCACTAACCCAGACATCCATCTGTTATATAAGCAAAGAATCAGGAAGCTACAGCCAAGCTCAGGGAAGCTTTTGAATATCTTCTGTACAGATTAAATAGCCTGATATAGCTTAATAATATTTAGATTAAATGCAATAAATAATTTTTAAGTGTGGGCTGAGGGAAGAAGGGTAAGGCACTTATATTGAAAGACCAAAATGGAGGTGTTTTTTGGTTTATTTAGACCTTGGAGTTGATACTGCATAATCAGTTCTGACAATGCCCTCCACCCAAAGGTTACTGCGAACATACTTGAAATTGGTTTTATTGCTTCTTGCAGGGAGAGAGAATGAATGTCACGGGGGACCCATGGGGCACGTCATTAAAAGAGTCTAGAAAGGACTTAGTATATAGGAAATAGGTTCATGTTAGGTGATTTGGGCTTTCCTGGTGGCTCAGAGAGTAAAGAATCTGCCTGCAATGCAGGAGTCCTGGGTTCGATCCCTGGGTTGGGAAGATCCCCTGGAGAAGGGAATGTCAACCCACTCCAGTATTCTGTCCTGGAGAATCCCATGGACAGAGGAGCCTGAC
The DNA here is from genome assembly GCF_029378745.1 of Bos indicus. Classification (NCBI taxonomy): domain Eukaryota; kingdom Metazoa; phylum Chordata; class Mammalia; order Artiodactyla; family Bovidae; genus Bos; species Bos indicus. Next base: position 65,563,433 of record NC_091789.1, on the reverse strand, counting down.
AGTCCATAGTGTCTCAGAGTCAGACATGACTGAGCGACTAACATTTTAGGTGATTTGGGGAAGGATTCAAGGAAGAGGTCTTTCCACTGCATATTAATGCTGTCAGGAAGCAGAGGTAATTTCATGATTGGATATCTCAATAAATCTTACATAGAAGAAGGGAAGACTAGCCTGAGGGTAAATCTATAAATGGTAGAGAAGCAGTAGTCACTAATATTAGCTCAAAGTGGGAAATAATTATTTTCATATCTCAGACCAAGTTTACATTTAGTGTATATTCAAACATGGTTACATAGTGGTCTTTTTATTTTTTGATATTGATACATTGTATTTGCGGAGTGGCCTTATTTTGATGTTCATGATCTGTAAGAGTGTTTACATTCAATAGGAGAAAGCAAGATCTAGTTGTGAAAGTCAGGCTAGCTCCTGAATGTCAGAGCCTGATTTTCTCTTTCTCAGAAATTTTATCTACTCCTACCCCACTTTCTCTGTTTGCTTGTTGAGATCTTGCAGTACAATCAGACAGCTTCTAACATTATTGTTATGAGAGGGAGTGGAAGAGAAACTATCATTTATTGAGTACATATCTTAGGCACTGTTGTATATATAGTGGTATAAAATATCATTTAAAAATGATATATAACCCTGAGGCAGACAGAGTCTACATTTTATAAAGAAAGAAACTAGGGCTCAAAGAGAATATATAACTTGTTCAAGCTGGTAAATAGAGACTGATTTTGAATCCAAATCTGTCTCCAAAACCTTGTGTACTTTCTGCCTATTCTTTATGTCTGTACATTTATTTAGGAAAATATTATATTCAGAATTGAAACTTGGAGAAGTAATAATTCCCTGAATTCACAGTTTTATTGACTATTTTTAAGTTAGATTATATGTGTCAGATGGCAGAACCTATATAGGAAGCACATGATATTATAGTTCCGTTCCACCAGTCACTGCAAATACCCAGAGGGAATACAGCAGGGAAAAAATTGAAGTATTTGAGGCCATCTTATGGATTCTCTTCCCTAAAAGAAATTTAGGAACTGGCCATTTAGAAGAAGTGTTTCCTCGAAGTGAGCATCTAGGAATAAGGATCAGTTCCATTTTAGTTCCTACAGCTTCTGCCACTTGGTGAAGACATGCAAGCTCAGCCTTGCTCATCTCTAGGAGCCATCTGACTATCAGGCAGGGGGAAACATTAAGAAACCTGGACTCACAGCTCAGTCACTCAGCAAGTCAGCCTTCCTACCAGTCCCTTTCTGACCTAATAGTCTAATCTAATAAATGAGCTCTTACCTAGTTTCTTAGGAATACATTTCTATTTTATAATCCAGTTCCAGTAACTAAATCCTCCTCATAAAAAGTCCTCACATTAGTTCTCGTTTCTGTAACACTGGATTGTGAACAAAGACTGTCTCCCGCCATTTCAGTAAGCCAAGGATGTTGCAGCTATACAGCCATCAACTACTAGAGCCACCAACCAGTGCACCCTGAGGGGATTTCAGGATGAAGAAAGACAGGATACTGGCCCTAGATAGTGAAGGTGCATATCAAAGGAATAATTTCAGTAAGCCCAGACTCTTGCATCTTCCCAGACATAGAAAGGGCTTTCCTGGTAGCCCAGCTGGTAAAGAATCTGCTTGCAGTGCAGGAGACCCTGTTTCAATTCCTGGGTCAGGAAGATCCCCTGGAGAAGGGATAGGATACCCACTCCAGTACTCTTGGGCTTTCCTGGTGGCTCAGATGGTAAAGAATCTACCTGCAACACAGGAGACCCAGGTTTGATCCCTGGGTTGGGAAGATCCCCTGGAGGAGGGATATTGTCAAGGCTGTATATTGTCACTCTGCTTATTTAACTTATATGTAGAGTACATCATGCAAAATGCCAGGCTGCATGAAGCACAAGCTGGAATCAAGATTGCAGGGAGAAATATCAATAACTTCAGATATACAGATGACACCACCCTTATGGCAGAAAGCAAAGAGGAACTAAGGGGCCTCTTGATGGGGGTGAAAGAAGAGAGTGAAAAAACTGGCTTAAAACTCAACATTCAAAAAGCTAAGGTCATGGCATCTGGTCCCATCCCTTCATGGCAAATAGATGGGGAAACAATGGAAACAGTGACAGACTTTATTTTCCTGGGATCCAAAATCACTGCAGATGGTGACTGGAGCCATGAAATTAAAAGATTCTTGATCCTTGGAAGTAAAGCTATGACCAACCTAGACAGCATATTAAAAAGCAGAGACATTACTTTACTGACAAAGGTCCATCTAGTCAAAGCTATGGTTTTTGCAGTAGTCATGTATTGATGTGAGAGTTGGACTGTAAAGAAAGCTGAGCACTGAAGAATTGATGCTTTTGAAATGTGGTATTGGAGAAGACAATGAGAGTTCCTTAGACAGCAAGGAGATCAAGCCAGTCAATCCTAAAGGAAATCAGTCCTGGGTGTTCATTGGAAGGATTGATGCTGAAGCTGAAGCTCCAATATTTTGGCCACCTGATGTGAAGAACTGACTAATTTGAAAAGACCCTTATGCTGGGAGAGATTGAAGGCAGGAAGAGAAGGGAACAAAGAGGATGAGATGGTTTGATGGCATCACCAACTCAATGGACATGAGTTTGAGCAAGCTCTGGGAGTTGGTGATGGACAGGGAAGCCTGGTATGCTGCAGTCCACTGGGTCACAAAGAGTCGGACACAACTGAATGACTGAACTGAACTGATACATAGAAAAGCACTATAATCATTAACTGAGATGTCTGTTTCTGTGATTAACAGTAATCTTTTAATGTTCAACTACATGTTATTTTTCGTTGTATGTTTGTTTTTGTTTTTCCCCAGCACAAACTCCTATATATACTGGCTCCTCTCTTACCTCTTTGGAACAGTCCCTCAGAGGCTTATCCCAGGCTTAAGTCCTCAGTAAGTCTACCAAATAAAAACATAATTCTCTACTTTTAGGCTATGTATTTTCTTTCCCAGCCAAGAGGATTACTTTGTTAAAAGACAAATGCAAATGTCTTAACTTTGTTTGATACTTCTAAATCTCCCTTCAACAGGATTGTACTACTTTTGTAGGTGAAGAAAGAATAAAGTTTTGACAGGCATATTCCTCTTTTCATATTTAGTTAAATTACTTCCAAGATTTACATATAACATGACTGATCACCCTGTTTATGGACTTCTCTAAATATTCAAACCTGAGAGTTCAAATCTTAGAATCAGATAGGCTTAGTTTGAACCCCAACTCTTCTGTTAAACTCCCTTAGCCAAAACACTTAACCTCACTGAACCTCAGATTCCTCATCCAAAAACTGGAGATAATAATATTTTATCTCAGAAGGTTGTTGGGAGAGCAAGATGCTGTATTTAAGGCCAAGCAAAGTACCAGAAGCAAGTGTTCATGAAGTGGTAATTTATTTTTAAATTTCAGGAAAAATTCACATAAGATGACCTATTTTGAAGTGTACAACTCAGGCTCCCTTGGTGGCTCAGTGGTAAAGAATCTACCTGCCAACACAGAAGACATGAGTTCAATTCCTGATCCAGGAAGATCCCACATGCCACAGAGCAACTAGGCCTGTGCCACAACTACTGAGCCTGTGCTCTAGAGTCTATGAGCCACAACTATTGAGCCCACGTGCCACAACTGCTGAAGCCCACACACCCTAGAGCCCATGCTTCACAACGAGAGAAGCCACTGCAATGAGAATCCCACACACCACAACTAGAGCGTAGGCCCTGCTCATCAAAACTAGAGAAAAGCCTGTGCATCAACAAAGACCCAGCACAGCCAAAATTAAAAAAAAAAAATAATAAACTGTACAATTCAATAATATTTAGTACATTCAGTGTTGTGCAGCCATCACCTCTATCTAATCCCAACTCATTTTCATTGTGTCCAAGAGAGATCCAGTGTAGCAGCGCCTTTATATCTCAAAAAATGTTTTGCCCACTATTGTTGGTAAGGCAAAAGGCATCACAGTGAGGACATTAAGATCACAATCTATGCTGATTAAGTACAACACCCCATTCATTTTGATCTCTTGTGTGATGGTATCTGTAAAAATTCAGCAAACCTAGCCTACTTGCTTTAAGGGTTACTTTCAGGATTTTTCATCTTACAAGGTCAGCATGCAGGGGTTTTGTATGGCTCAGTTGCCCTTTCCATCTGCCATCATACCATGAAGCTTTATTTAAGCACATTACTCAGCTAGGTTCTGTGCCAACTTCTTGTAACACAATTTATCATTGACTCAGACTAAGTATTTGCTAATTCACTTAGAATTAATTGTGCACTTTAATCTTTTCATTGAATTGGTTCCCATATCTGTAGCTTTTATAACCACAAGTACTAGCTGCATACTGATTAAAAATTTCCCATCAGTTGTATATGAGATATGACTATAAATTTCCTTTTTAATTTTTCTTATATGACTCATAAACTGGCTTAGAAGCAATTTTGAAAAGGACTAAAAGGTTTGCAAGCAATAGAGGTGTCCATGGAATAAATGTTACTTTTCTGTTAGGCTACTCAGATGTATATACATTCTGATTTGTTAAAATGGTTTTGTTATATTACAGTCCCAATTAATAGTCTCCATTTCAACATTGCTTTAGAATACTCATTTTTTATGAGAAATTTCAGCACCTTTTCTGATTTCAGACTATAAGATATAAGCTTTTTTACGTAAGCTTTTTTTTAAATGGTTTTTGATGATGCAGTCATGTATTGCAGTGAGTAAAACATTCTTTACAGGTAGATGGAAGAGCAGTTAGTACCATTCATAACCTGTGTCAATTGTTTGTTTTGGCATAGTGCAATGGCACCCCACTCCAGTACTCTTGCCTGGAAAATCCCATGGATGGAGGAGCCTGGTAGGCCTCAGTCCGTGGGGTCGCTAAGAGTCGGACATGACTGAGCGGCTTTACTTTCACTTTTCACTTTCATGCATTGGAGAAGGAAATGGTAACCCACTCCAGTGTTCTTGCCTGGAGAATCCCAGGGACGGGGGAGCCTAGTGGGCTGCCATCTCTGGGGTCGCATAGAGTCGGACACGACTGACGTGACTTAGCAGCAGCAGCGCTAGAATAAGAGAACACAAGACTAGAAATATGTTAGGAAAGCCAGGTTCTGGTCCTCAGCCTGAAACTAAACAGCTCTGTAATTTGGGGCATGTCACAACTTCATACAGGGACCAGTTTTCTTATCTGTCACATTGTTATATTTCTTCTATGTACCTCATTAAGATGAGGGCTTCCCTTGCTGCTGCTGCTGCTAAGTCACTTCAGTCGTGTCCGACTCTGTGTGACCCCATAGATGGAAGCCCACCAGGCTCCCCTGTCCCTGGGATTCTCCAGGCAAGAACACTGGAGTGGGTTGCCATTTCCTTCTCCAATGCATGAAAGTGAAAAGTGAAAGGGAAGTCGCCAGTCGTGTCTGACTCTTAGTGCCCCATGGACTACAGCCTACCAGGCTCCTCCATCCATGGGATTTTCCAGGCAAGAGTACTGGAATAGGGTGCCATTGCCTTCTCCATCCCGGATACGCTACCCATACCCAATCCTTTTTTCAAAGTCTACCTTCTAGGCAACCCCAATTAAGTATATGTGCTGCCAAAGCGAGCACTCAGTAAACCCCAATTAAGATACTTCCTTGTTTTTGTCTACTTGATCTTTCGACCATTAAGAGAAGTAAGCTAAAATCTTCTATCATGATAGTGATTTTTTAACTTTTTCCTTATATTTCTATTACATTTTGCTTATATATTTCAAAGCTCTCTTGTTAGATGCCTAAAGGTTCATGACTATTTCCTCTTATTGAGGATAAAACTACCATGTTTCTCTTTGTCCCATTAATTATTCACCTTGAATTCTATGTAATATTGATACACGTGCTTTATTTTCTTAGCATTTTCCTAGTATCTTCTACTTATTTTTATTTTATTTTGGCAGGTCTCTTGTAAACAAATAAAAGTCTATAGATGGATTAAAATTTCCATCTGATAGTAAAAATGGAAAGTATATCAATACATTCTATTAGCAAGGCTATAAGGACACAGTGACTCTCATATAGTATTGGTGGGAATGCAAAGTAGTACAATCCTTTTGGATGGAGATTTGGAACTATTCATATCTAACAAAATTAAGACATATGCATTGTCTAACAAAGTAATCCTATTCCTAGGAATTTACCCTGAAAATAGACCTAAAATAATATTAAAATATATATGCAAAGGTTATTTGTTACAGTGTAATTTCAAAATACTGGAAACAAACTAAATGCTCATGCAGGAGACTACCTGAATAAAGTACAATACATTGCACAGGGGGACACTAGGCAGATGCAAAAAAAGAACAAGGAAGAACTCTATGAACTGACATGGAGTGATTTCCACGATATAATGTTAAGTAAAAAAAAAAAAGTGTGCAAGTAAAAATAAAGTATGCAAAATAGTATGTTATCTTTCCTGTGTAAAGAACTTGAAAAGACATATACACTCTTCTTTTAAAATATTCTTTAAAAAGAATTATATATGTATGTATGTATAACTGAATCACTTTGCTGTACAGCAGTAATTGACACAATTGTAAATCAACTATACTTCAGTTTTTTAAAAAGACTATCATTTTATGATGTGTTCAAGCAAAGGAAGGTATTTGGGTCAAACATATTAGAATCTCAGGGCATCGCAAAGCCAGAGAAGTGGGGTATGGGGTAGCAAGAAGTATGCCTGCAGAAGGCCCTGAGGCAAACTCCACAGAGGAGCAAAAGGAAATGGAAGATAAAGTGACCAGTCCAGGGAGAGTTGAAGAGGCAAAATTAAAAGCAAAGTATCCTCATCTGGGGAAAAAGCCTGGAGGTTCAAATTTTTTTGAGGAAACAACTGTGGAAAGGGCAAAAATATTTTTATTCTTGGAATTACAACATGGCTAAACCAAAAATGAAGAACAGCAACTTCCTACTTCAGCCCCTGGTAAGACAGAGGTCACTGATGACCACATTCCCATTCCACAGGGCCTTCCTCAATGGAAACCATCTCTTGTTGCCTATAAGCTGGCTGGCTGTTTAAAAGAGCTGAACTGCATGAATCTTCTAATTCCCATTATTTCTCCTTAATATGTTATTCCTCCGCTTTTTATTTCCTTTTACTCACTCAGTCATTTGAATGATGGCTTTGCAGGTAGGGGTAAATTGTGCTGCTTTTTAAGGGAATAATATAATACATGTGTAGAGTTTCTGATTAGTTTAGCAATGCACTGATGAAAAGAACATGTTAGAGAAATGTAAAGTAATCTACTTAAAAATAATTGTATGTATTACCCAACTCCTGGTGTAGGGCTGGTTCCAACAAGCAACAGGCAAGTTTTACAATTTTAATGTTTTGGCTTTCTTTCAGTTCAGTTCAGTCACTCAGTTGTGTCCGATTCTTTGCAACCCCATGAACCGCAGCACACCAGGCCTCCCTGTCCATCACCAACTCCCGGAGTCTACCCAAACCCATGTCCATCGAGGCGGTGATGCCATCCAACCATCTCATCCTCTGTCATCCCCTTCTCCTCCTGCCCTCAATCTTTTGCAGCATCAGGGTCTTTTCAAATGAGTCAGCTCTTCGCATCAGGTGGCAAAAGTACTGAAGTTTCAGCTCAACATCAGTCCTTCCAATGAACACCCAGGGCTGATCTCCTTTAGGATGGACTGGTTGGATCTCCTTGCAGTCCAAGGAACTCTCAAGAGTCTTCTCCAACACCACAGTTCAAAAGCATCAATTCTTCAGCGCTCAGCTTTCTTTATAGTCTGCCGGGGACCAGCCCCGGCTGATCCAGGGTATTCGAAGGAGAGACGGCGTAGGCGAAGATCAGGAAACAATTGCTTAATTAAATGTTAATTAAGGATATAAAGAGTAATAGAATGAGGATAGGTCAGTGAGGAAATTCAGTGGAGAAAAGAGGCTGAATAATTCAGCCAGAAGGTAAGAGAAAGAACGACATGGTGAGACCAAGTTTCGGTGACAAGGCCCGCACTTTATTTTCCAAAGTAGTTTTTATACCTTAAGTTATGCGTAGAGGATAATGGGGGAAGGGGTAGAGTCTTGCAGCAAGCCAGGCTTTCTTCCTGCAAACTTATCATATGCAAAAGCTTAGGTGATTTGCATCATCTTCTGGCCCGGAGGCCTGTTAACATTTTAAGACCTTTTCTTCAGAAAACTCATTTTTCTCTAAAGGTGATTGGTCAGGAGCCACCCTCCAAAAGCATTAGGTAAAGTTGCATTCCTACAGCGCAAAGATGTGGTGGGCTATAACAAGAAAAAGAATTAACTCAAGGGTCCCAGGTTACAAACATTAAAGCTACTACTTACACCAATTATATTAATCAATACACTGCCAGGGACACAGCAGGTAAGGGATATGGAGACTTAGCAGCAAACATTGGCCCAACAAGTGAAAATCCCTTCACCAATACAATTTCTAATCAATCTTTTAACTACTCAAAAGAATCTGTGTTTAGACAGTTTAGAACATCTCCTGCCTCTCACAGTTGGGAGGCTCTGAACAATCACATGTGGCCGGAAAAACCTATTCAGGCAGGCTAGAGGATTTCCAAAGGAGTTTGTAGGTTGAAACACTGTCACACCCAGGAATTATTAACTGGAGCTGTAAGCTAACTCTTTTTTCAGAGAGGTAGTGGGGGACAGCCCCCCGCAAAGTCAGAGGTATAGGTGAAAGCACAAAGCAGAAAGTAGGCAGACTCTGGTTTTGGGGGTATATGCTCGAGAATTTCCAGGGGGACTCCTGAAGCTCGATCCCGCCTTTGCGTATGCCGAGCCTCCTTCCTCATGACCTTTGTCATGGGCGGAGTTCCTCACGCTGGCTACCTGCAGTGATAGAATTCCAGTTGAGCTATTCCAGATCCTGAAAGATGATGCTGTGGAAAGTGCTGCACTCAATATGCAATATGCACTCAATATGCAATATGCCGGCTCCCGGCAATAGTCCAACTCTCACATCCATGCATGACCACTGGAAAAACCATAGCCTTGACTAGATGGACCTTTGTTGGCAAAGTAATGTCTCTGCTTTTTAATATGCTGTCTAGGCTGGTCATAACGTTCCTTCCAAGGAGTAAGTATCTTTTAATTTCATGGCTGCAATCACCATCTGGAGCAATCTTGGAGCCCAGAAAAATAAAGTCAGCCACTGTTCCCACTGTTTCCCCATCTATTTGTCATGAACTGATGGGGCTGGATGCCATGATCTTAGTTTTCTGAATGCTGAGCTTTAAGCCAACTTTTTCACTCTCCTCTTTCACTTTCATCAAGGGGCTCTTTAGTTCTTCTCTTTCTGCGATAAGGGTGGTATCAGCTGCATATCTGAGGTTATTGATATTTCTCCTGGCAGTCTTGATTCCAGCTTGTGCTTCCTCCAGCCCAGCATTTCTCATGATGTACTCTGCATATAAGTTAAATAAGCAGGGTGACAATATACAGCCCTGACGTACTCCTTTTCCTATTTGAAACCAGTCTGTTGTTCCATGTCCAGTTCTAACTGTTGCTTCCTGACCTGCATACAGGTTTCTCAAGAGGCAGGTCAGGTGGTCTGGTATTCCCATCTCTTTCAGAATTTCCCACAGTTTATTGTGACCCACACAGTCAAAGGCTTTGGCATAGTCAATAAAGCAGAAATAGATGATTTTCTGGAACTCTCTTGCTTTTTTGATGATCCAGCGGATGTTGGCAATTTGATCTCTAGTTCCTCTGCCTTTTCTAAAACCAGCTTGAACATCTGGAAGTTCACAGTTCACGTATTGCTGAAGCCTGGCTTCGAGAATTTTAAGAATTACTTTAATAGCATGTGAGATGAGTTGAATTGTGAGGTAGTTTGAGAATTCTTTAGCATTGCTTTTCTTTTGGATCAGAATGAAAACTGACCTTTTCCAGTCCTGTGGCCACTGCTGAGTTTTCCAAATTTGCTGGCATATTGAGTGCAGCACTTTCACAGTGTCATCTTTTAGGATTTGAAATAGCTCAACTGGAATTCCATCACCTCCACTAGCTTTGTTCGTAGTGATGCTTTGTAAGGCCCACTTGACTTCACATTCCAGGATGTCTGGCTCTAGGTGAGTGATCACACCATGGTGATTATCTGGGTCATGAAGATCTTTTTTGTATCGTTCTTCTGTGGCTTTCTTTAATTCATCCTAATTATAGCTTTGAATGTTAAGCTGATTTAAAATAACATGTATTTTATTAGTTTCTTCTGTATTTTCCTTTTAAATTTTGTAAACAGAAGTTTAAGACCACAAGCTAGAAGAAAGGTCATGTATTTCAAATGCAAATAGATTGGGCTCCAAAAGATTTGTATCCCGTGCTTGAACTTGAATGACCTTAAATCTGTTTCAGCTTTAACAATAGAATTTTACTTGGGCCATGTTTGCCCATTCTGGTGTAACTTATGTGACTCTAGTGCTTAACAGTTGCTGTTGAAGCTAGTATTTTTATTCAGTTTTATAGTGTTAGAATACCTTTTATTTTTGAAGATGTGAATGAAGTGTGCATGTGCACTGACTGTTGAATTCACTTTTGTGCCATTTTTGTATGTTTTGCACAACCTCTCAGAAAATATTAATTCTCCAAATTCTCTTAATCCCTTTGCAAAGAATTTTTATCTATGAATCAGGAGTCTTAAGAAACTTGGATCTTGAGTCCTATGGACCTTCTTCATTTTTGATGAATTTGTTTTTGTGGATGATGCTGATTTCATAACTAACTTGCTTACACCTAGATCTATGGTAATGTCACTGGAATTGATTAAAAATGAATGTTAAAAGTTTGGATATTTCACTTCATTTTGGAATGCATACCTCTGTGGGGGAAGTGGTTTTGATGATAAAACTTATTTTGAGTAAAAGGCTTTTTGGCTAAGCTCCTAGACTGACACCATATTTTTTGTTTGTTTGTGGTCTAGATCAGTACTGAAACCAAAATCATTAGTGTGTGTGTATATATATATATAACAACTGTGTATGTATATGGACACATATACATATATACAGTGTGTGTGTGCTCATTATACATATATGGGTATACATGTATATATGTAAAAAAAGATATGAAAAAATAAGCTAGGATATTAATGAGATTGGTTACTTACAAGTATAGTTGGGAGCAAAGTAGAAAGGAAAGGATATGGAAAAGAGTGGAAAGAATATGGAAGAGTATCATACTTTTCTAAATATACATTTTTGTATAGTTCTGAATTTTTTTAATTTAAATTCATTTATTTTAATTAGAGGCTAATTAACCATGTTAATATTCACATGCTTAAAAATAAATAAAATCAACAAGGATGGGGCAAAGCAAAAAAAAAAAAAAAATGTAATTCAAACCAAAGCAAATGAACCTAATTTCATTTCAAACAAATAATATAACATAGTGAATAACAAAAGTGTGTGTGGAGAGAGATATGAAGACTTAACATAAGTAACTAAAATACAGTATTTTGACTGTATACCGTATGAAAACTCCAGGAAAGAAATTTGGACTCCCAATGATGTATGACTTAGAGCCAGTAACCTCTGAACTTTATTTCTGGCCTTTGTCTGTAAACTCCTGCAGCCTTCTGGTAAAGCTTGCCCCCATCACCCCTAGTCCTCCCATTTCACAAGATCCTCTTGCTACCTGGACGAGAACCTCTTTTAAATCTTGTGCCAGTGGGACTTTTCTCTTTATAAAATGCCTGCACACTGCTATTCAGTCTCTCTCATTTCTGGACTTTCTCCCTGAGAGCCATTCTCCCTGCCCCTTGCCTTGAGATTTCCTCACCTGTTTGAATAATACAGTTTTGTTTTTCTTATATAAAAAGATGATCATCATGAGTTTCAACATTTGAACCAAACATATGAGCTCCCCCATGACATGTTAGGTTGCTATAACGTAAATTAAGAATAAAGATGAAGTTGGAAACAAATATTGTACTCTTGTTGATAGGTTTGATTTTCACGGTGGTATGGATTAGCAATTCTGCAATTAACATATGTATTCTGAGATTGAACATATAAGTAAATATATTGTCCTTAATGAGAGTTGGGTCTCTGACTGTTGGAGAGGGGAATTACAAATAAGGAAAGAGGGGAGGTGGTCCTAAGATAGCAGAGGAATAAGACGGGGAGACCACTTTCTCCCCAACAAATTCATTGAAGGAACATTTGACTGCTGCTGCTAAGTCACTTCAGTCGTGGCCAACTCTGTGTGACCCCATAGACGGCAGCCCACCAGGCTCCCGTGTCCCTGGGATTCTCCAGGCAAGAACACTGGAGTGGGTTGCCATTTCCTTCTCCAATGCGTGAAAGTGAAAAGTGAAAGGGAAGTCACTCAGTCATGTCCTAGGTCTTAGCGACTCAATGGACTGCAGCCAACCAGGCTCGTTCATCCATGGGATTTTACAGGCAAGAACACTGGAGTGGGGTGCCATTGCCTTCTCTGAAGAAAATTTGAATGCTGAGCAAATCCCACAAAACAACTTCTGAACACTGGTAGAGGACACCAAGCACCCAGAAAGGCAGCCCATTGTCTTTGAAAGGAGGTAGGACAAAACATAGAAGATAAAAAGAGAGACAAAAGAATTAGGAATGGAGATCAGTTCCAGAGAGGGAATCATAAAAGAGAAGTTTCCAAATACCAGGAAACCCTCTCACTGGCAGGTCTATGGGGAGTTTTGGAATCTCAGAGGGCAACATAACTGGGTGGAAAAATAAATAAATAAATAAACAAAACCCTCAGATTACATGCCTAACAGCAGTTCCCAGCGGAGAGGTAGCCCAAATGCTCACATCCGCCACCAGCAAGCGGGGGCTGAACAGGGAGGCACTGGCCGCATTGCTTAGGGTAAGGACCAGGACAGAAGCAAGGTCCAATGCTGTAAAGAGTAATATTGCATAGGAACCTGGAATGTCAGGTCCATGAATCAAGGCAAATTGGAAGTGGTCAAACAGGAGATGGCAAGAGTGAACGTTGACATTCTAGGAATCAGCGAACTCAAATGGACTGGAATGGGTGGATTTAACTCAGATGACCATTATATCTACTACTGCAGGCAGGAATCCCTTAGAAGAAATGGAGTAGCCATCATGGTCAACAAAAGAGTCTGAAATGCAGTACTTGGATGCACTCTCAAAAACAACAGACTGATTGATCTCTGTTCGTTTCCATGGCAAACCATTCAATATCACGGTAATCCAAGTCTATGCCCCAACCAGTAACACTGAAGAAGCTGAAGTTGAACGGTTCTATGAAGACCTACAAGACCTTTTAGAACTAACACTCAAAAAAGATGTCCTTTTCATTATAGGGGACAGGAATGCAAAAGTAGGAAGTCAAGAAATACCTGGAGTAACAGGCAAATTTGACCTTGGAATACAGAATAAAGCAGTGCAAAGACTAATAGAGTTTTGCCAAGAACATGCACTGGTCACAGCAAAGACCCTCCACCAACAACACAAGAGAAGACTCTACACATGGACATCACCAGATGGTCAACACTGAAATCAGATTGATTATATTCTTTGCAGCCAAAGATGGAGAAGCTCTATACAGTCAACAAGAACAGGAGCTGACTGTGGCTCAGATCATGAACCCCTTATTGCCAAATACACACTTAAATTGAAGAAAGTAGGGAAAACCACTAGACCAGTCAGGTATGACCTAAATCAAATCCCTTATGATTATACAGTGGAAGTGAGAAATAGATTTAATGGACTAGATCTGATAGAGTGCCTGATGAACTATGGACGGAGGTTCGTGACATTGTACAGGAGACAGGGATCAAGACCATCCCCATGGAAAAGAAATGCAAAAAAGCAAAATGGCTGTCTGAGGAGCCCTTACAAATAGCTGTGAAAAAAAGAGAAGTGAAAAGCAAAGGAGAAAAGGAAAGATATAAGCATCTGAATGCAGAGTTCCAAAGAATAGCAAGAAGAGATCAGGAAGCCTTCCTCAGTGATCAATGCAAATAAATAGAGGAAAACAACAGAATGGGAAAGACTAGAGATCTCTTCAAGAAAATTAGAGATACCAAGGGAACATTTCATGCAAAGATGGGCTCAATAAAGGACAGAAATAGTATGGACCTAAAAGAAGCAGAAGATATTAAGAAGAGGTGGCAGGAATACACAGAAGAACTATACAAAAAAGATCTTCATGACCAAGATAACCACGATGGTATCATCACTCACCTAGAGCCAGACATCCTGGAATGTGAAGTTAAGTGGGCCTTAGAAAGTATCACTATGAACAAAGCTAGTGGAGGTGACAGAATTCCAGTTGAGCTATTTAAAGTCCTGAAAGATGATGCTGTGAAAGTGCTGCACTCAATATGCCAGCAAATTTGGAAAACTCAGCAGTGGCCACAGGACTGGAAAAGGTCAGTTTTCATTCGAATCCCAAAGAAAGGCAATGCCAAAGAATGCTCAAACTACTGCACAATTGCACTCATCTCACATGCTAGTAAAGTAATGGTCAAAATTCTCCAAGCCAGGCTTCAGCAATACGTGAACTGTGAACTTCCAGATGTTCAAGCTGGTTTTAGAAAAGGCAAAGGAACCAGAGATCAAATTGCCAACATCCGCTGGATCATCAAAAAAGCAAGAGAGTTCCAGAAAACCATCTATTTCTGCTTTATTGACTATGCCAAAGCCTTTGACTGTGTGGATCACAATAAACTGTGGGAAATTCTGAAAGAGATGGGAATACCAGACCACCTGACCTGCCTCTTGAGAAACCTGTATGCAGGTCAGGAAGCAACAGTTAGAACTGGACATGGAACAACAGACTGATTTCAAATAGGAAAAGAAGTACATCAAGGCTGTATATTGTCACCCTGCTTATTTAACTTATATGCAGAGTACACCATGAGAAACGTTGGGCTGGAAGAAGCACAAGCTGGAATCAAGATTGCCGGAAGAAATATCAATAACCTCAGATATGCAGATGACACCACCCTTATGGCAGAAAGTGAAGAGGAACTAAAAAGCCTCTTGAAGAAAGTGAAAGAGGAGAGTGAAAAAGGACAGAGGATGAGATGGCTGGATGGCATCACTGACTCGATGGACGTGAGTCTGAGTTACCTCCGGGAGTTGGTGATAGACAAGGAGGTCTGGCGTGCTGTGATTCATGGGGTCTCAAAGAGTGGTACACGACTTAGCGACTGAACTGAACTGAACTTAAAGACCAGGACTGAATGCCCTGAGGGAAATCTGAGGGAGCTAACATGAGATAGCAACCCAAATTGTGGGATAACCAGAGAGAGAGAAACAAAAAAAGAGAGAGAGAGAGAGAACTTTCCCACCAAAAGCCCTAACCTAAGGCACTGCCAGGCCATTCACAGAACCAAGGACTGAGTGAATACCAGAGGAGAGCTAGCCAGCAGCAGATGAGCCTATCCCCTGCCAGGAGGCAGGGAGGCAGGAGCGCGGCAGCCAGAGCCAGAAAGGGGCAAACTCAGCCCCAGAAATGGCATCCTCCAACAAACTGCGAACAGGCTCCCAGTTGCCAGCCAAGCCTTCCTGGGATCCTGAATGGATGACATCCACTGCGAGGGTTGCAGCCAGAGATCAGCTCCCCAGAAGAGACACACAGCACACCTGAGATGGCACACCTGGGAAACTGAGCGGCTGGGATGAGGGAGGTGATAAGATGCACCACACCTAAGGAGAGTGCGCTGGCCAAGCACCTGGTCGCCTGAGCTCCTCAGACCTGGGAAGGGCACAAACTCAGGCCCAACTGAGTCTGCGCCTTTGTGGAGTACCCAAGAACCTAAACCTGAGCGGCTTAGACCTGGGAAGTGCACGCAACCCAGAGCCCACTTTAGACAGATCCCCTGCAGAGCAACCTCAAGCCTGAGAAGTATAGACTGGGAAAGCACACATGCTGTGAGCGGAGGCAAACCCAGTGTGGCCTAGACACTGCGAGCACTCCTCACACACGCCAGTGATATTTGTTTGCAGTGTTCCTCCCTCCCTACAGCACGACTGAACAAGTGAGCCTAAATAAGTGACCACCTTTGCCCCCTTGTGTCAGGGCGTAAATTAGACACTGAAGAGTCTTGCAAACAGAAGAAGCCAAAATAAACAGAGGGAACCACTTTGGAAGTGACAGGTGCAACAGATTAAAACCTTGTAGTTAGCACCAACTGCATTGGAAGAGGCCTATGGATCCTGAGAAGTATAAGCTGGAACAAGGAACTATCTGAAACCGAACTGACCCCACACTGCCCGCAACAGCTCCAGAGAAATTCCTAGATATATTTTTACTATTATCATTTTTTAAAATTTATTTTATTTTTAATTTTTTTAAATTTTAAATCCTCTATTACTCGTTTAATTTTCACTTTTATAACCTATTACCTTGCAAAAAAAGACACTATTTTTAAAGCAAACTTCATATATGTTTTATAATCTTTGTGATTTTGTTTTGTTTGCTTTTTTTAATATTGTATTTTTGAGAGTCTAACCTCTAGATTTTTAATCTTTGCTTTTTGATATTTGTTATCAATTTTGTATCCTTAAGAATCAAATCTTCAGTAACCATTTTTACTTAGTAGTGTGATTACTGGCTTGTTGCCCTCTCCCCCTCCAAAAGAAAGGCCATGAGAAAATAATTGAGGAGATAATAGTTGAAAACTTCCCTAAAACGGGGAAGGAAATAACCAAAGTCTAAGAAACCCAGAGAGTCCCAAACATGATAAACCCAATGCAAAACACCCCAAGATACGTATTAATCAAATTAATGAAGGTGGAAAGCCCAGAGACAAATCCACTCATCTATGGACACCTTATCTTTGACAAAGGAGGCAAGAATATACAAAGGAGAAAAGACAATCTCTTAAACAAGTGGTGCTGGGAAAACTGGTCAACCACTTGTAAAAGAATGAAACCAGAACACTTTCTAACACCATATACAAAAATAAACTCAAAATGGATTAAAGATCTAAATGTAAGACCAGAAACTATAAAACTCCTAGAGGAAAACATAGGCAAAACACTGTCTGACATAAATCACAGCAAGATCCTCTATGGCCCACCTCCCAGAGTAATGGAAATAAAAGCAAAAATAAACAAGTGGGACCTAATTAAACGTAAAAGCTTTTGCACAATAAAGGAAACTATAAGCAAGGTGAAAAGACAGCCTTCAGAATGGGAGAAAATAATAGTAAATGAAGCAACTGACAAAGAATTAACCTCAAAAATATACAAGCAACTCTTGCAGCTCAATTCAAGAAAAATAAATGACCCAATCAAGAAACGTGCCAAAGAACTAAACAGACATTTCTCCAAAGAAGACATACAGATAGCTAACAGACACATGAAAAGATGCTGAATATCACTCATTATCAGAGAAATGCAAATCAAAACCACAATGAGGTACCATCTCACACTGGTCAGAATGGCTGCGATCCAAAAGTCTACAAACAATGCTGGAGAGGGTGTGGAGAAAAGGGAACCCTCTTACACTGTTGGTGGAAATGCAAACTAGTATAGTCACTATGGAGAACAGTGAGGAGATTCCTTAAAAAGCTGGAAATAGAACTGCCATATGGACCCAGCAATCCCACTGCTGGGCATACACACCGAGGAAACCAGAATTGAAAGAGACACATGTACCCCAATGTTCATTGCAGCACTGTTTATAATAGCCAGGACGTGAAAGCAACCTAGATGTCCGTCAGCAGACAAATGGATAAGAAAGCAGTGGTACATATACACAATGGAGTATTACTCAGCCATTAAAAAGAATGCATTTGAATCAGTTCTCATGAGGTGGATGAAACTGGAGCCTGTTATACAGATTGAAGTAAGTCAGAACGAAAAATACCAATACAGTATACTAACACATATATATGGAATTTAGAAAGATGGTAATGATGACCCTATATGTGAGACAGCAAAAGAGACACAGATGTATAGAACAATCTTTTGGACTCTGTGTGAGAAGGCAAGGGTGGGATGATTTGAGAGAATAACATTGAAACATGTATATTATATGTGGAACAGATCACTAGTCTGGGTTCGATGCATGAGACAAGGTGCTCAGGGCTGGTTGTGCTGGGGTGACCCTGAGGGATGGGATGGAGAGGGAGGTGGGAGGGGGTGTTTAGGATAGGCAAAACATGTACACTCATGGCTGATTCATGTCAATGTATGGCAAAACCCACTACAATATAATAATTAGCCTCCAATTAAAATAAATAAATTATTTAAAAAAAGGAAAGAGGGAAGCCTATGACAAACCTTATGGTATTGGGTTTGAATTAGAGGTATCATCAGTGTGATTTCATGGTTTTTGAAAGATAGATTGATAGATACAGAAATATGGATGTATGTATGTGTATATGAATACATACATATATATCTCAGTTTTGTCCAGTTAGAGTTAATAGAAATACATGTAACTCTAGTACTAATGAGCACACCCAATGCCCAAATCTTGATTGCTAAACATGATTCTACAATAAATAACAAGGACTCCTTAAAGAAGATGCTGATTCCAATTCTAGGGAACGTAAAAATATAAAATGATTCTGGAACATCTTGTGGTATTTGAAAGTAAAAAAGTTCTCCAAAAAATCATGGGGAAAAAGTTGCAGACAGGATGCTTTTATGTGACCACAGTACAATTATCAATCAATGATATATTATTATCTGAATGCAGACCTTATTCGATATTCACCATTTGTTCCAGTAAGATGGTCCTTTGTAAAATTGTGCAAGAGCATCCTGTCTGCAACTTACTATGAAACATTTCAGGGAAAAATCAGAGACAGAAAAATCAAAGTGTTTTAAATGTTAACATTTGGTAAATCTATAAGAGAATTATTTAACTAGTTTTGAAACATTTTGTAATATTAAAATTATTTCATAATTAAAAGTTTAAAATTTTTTCATTCAGAGGGTCTTCTACTATTAGAGTAAAATAAACTATTAATATTTATTATAATTACTAGTACATTTTTTCCTTAGTATTGCTATCATGTTTTATGTTTTCTATTTGTCATTTTTCTTTGCTTCCTTTTACCTGTGTTGATGATTTGATCTGTACTTTTATTTTTCTTCTTGTACTTTCAAAGGTGAATATGCTCTTTCTGTGGATTTGGTTGGTTCTCAACACAGACATTTATAATCCTTTTATAAAAATCAAAATCTAAATTTCACTAGAATCTGTATATTCCTTTATTTTAGACAATAACTTTGCAACTTTACAATTACTTTCCTGTTGTATCTCAATTTTATATCTCCAAAAATTTTAGTTCTAAATAATCATAAAAATTATTTTGACCTTATGTATCCACAGTTATTTATCTTTAAGTGTAAACTTTACTGGGTTTATACTTAAAGCTAAATATAGACTGCTTCCAAATATGGAAAGGAGTACATCAAGGCTACATATTGTCACCCTGCTTATTTAACTTATATGCGGAGTACATCATGAGAAACGCTGCACTGGATGAAGCATAAGCTGGAATCAAGATTGCTGGAAGAAATATCAATAACCTCAGATATGCAGATGACACCACCCTTATGGCAGAAAGCAAAGAGGAACTAAAGAGCCTCTTGATGAAAGTGAAAGAGGAGAGTGAAAAAGTTGGCTTAAAGCTCAACATTCAGAAAACTAAGATCATGGCATCCGGTCCCATCACTTCATGGCAAATAGATGGGGAAACAGTGACAGACTTTATTTTGGGGGGCTCCAAAATCACTGCAGGTGGTGATTGCAGCCGTGAAATTAAAAGACTCTTACTCCTTGGAAGAAGAACTATGACCAACCTAGACAGCACATTAAAAAGCAGAGACATTACTTTGCCAAGAAAGGTCCATCTAGTCAAAGCTATGGTTTTTGCAGTAGTCATGTATGGATGTGACAGTTGGACTATAAAGAAAGCTGAGCACTGAAGAATTGATGCTTTTGAAGTGTGGTGTTGAAGACTCTTGAAAGTCCCTTGGACTGCAAGGAGATCCAACCAGACCATCCTAAAGGAAATCAGTCCTGGGTGTTCTTTGGAAGGAATAATGCTAAAGCTGAAAACTCCAATACTGCGGCCACCTGTTGCGAAGAGCTGACTTATTTGAAAAGACCCTGATGCTGGGAAAGTTTGAAGGCTGGAGGAGAAGGGGACGACAGAGGATGAGAGGGTTGGATGACATCATTGACTCAATGGACATGTGTTTGAGTAAACTCCAGGAGTTGGTGATGGACAGGGAGGCCTGGCATGCTACAGTCCATGGGTTCGCAAAGAGTCAGACACGACTGAGTAACTATGAAGAGGAAAAGTTAAAATTTTACATAACCTCCTTCTTCTTCTGCCTCTAACTCAGCTTGCCCCCTTGCTAAGTCTAAATCACGTAGGTCACGTAGGTCATGTAGTCTCAGAAAGTGGGAGCTTGCAATACTAGGAACTGGAGTTTATCTCACTAACCCTTGTCCTGCTCTTTGCAATCGCCCAGCCCCTGCAAACCTGCTTAATCATGCCTGTCCAGGCCAGACATCCCCCTTCCCATCTTGACTGCTGTTCCCTCGCATGAGAAACCCCTTAGTTTAAACCAGCCTATTAACAGCTAGTGTTGCCCACTATAGACTGTCTTTAAAAACTCTGTAATCCCTTTGTTCAGGGCTCAGAGCTTGGAGGGCTAACTCCTCTGGGCCCTCCGGCATAATAAACCTGAATTCTCCAACTCTCCGAGTGTGGTGCTTGGTTTCTTGAGTACTGGTTTCTGCAACAACTGAACTGAACTGAATGTACTGGGTTTTTTGTTTGTTTGTTTTGCTATTTTCTTCTTTATGTAAACTTTTGGGATATTTTTTTAATCCTTTTTTAAATTCTTCATGTTCAGAAATGTCACTCCAATGCATTTTATACATGTCTTCTTTGTTTACCTGGTTTAGCACTTCTCTCTCCATTTGAAGACTAGTATCTTTTATCACTTGGGAGGAATTATCTTCTATTATTGATTTATTTACTTGCTCTTCTCTATACTTTCTGTTCTTATAGGATTCCTGCTACATGGATGTTGAACTTCTGGATCTAATCTCCATGTCTATTGTTGCTTTATCAAAATTTCTATTTCTTTTTCATTTTGCATTTTTGTGAGAATCTTTTGGTTTAATGTATTAACACACATTTTTTTTTTCTTTTCTGCTGTTGCATAATGCTACTACAGATAACCATTGCATTCCTTATTTTTATTCCTTTTTATTTATGTAGTTTCCAGGACTTATCATTTGTTTTGTTTTATGCCAGCATTTTCCTTGTTTATGGGTTTGATAACTTTCTTTATTCTTTTGAGAATATTAGTTATAGTTATTTTAAAATATTTTTCATTTGCTATTATTTATTCTATTACTTCCATGTTAACTTTTCTGTTTATTAATTTTGTTTTCTTACATGATAACTGTTGTTCAAATATTAATCAGTGTTTTTTGCTTGTGTCCTTATCTTTGTTTTTGAGATCCCTTAGCAGCTCATCTATAGATGTTGTTTTGTAAAGCAAACCTTCCTTTGATAATTATGGGGAAGAATCATAATATGCTCTAGATGGAGTGTGCCAGTAGTTTATCTTTTAGGTGTGGCAGCTGACTACAGGTGCTCTGAGCAAAAGACAGCAGTAAAATTTTTACCCACACTAGAGCATTATGTAAGCATTGACCCCCCGAGGCACATTTATCCAAAATGCTCTGAATACAGCTCTTCATTAACTATGTTGAAATTCCCAAAGCCTCCTTCTTGCTTTTTGTATCACTGATGCTGGTCTTGAAGGTCTCAAAACCACTCTTGTTTACACAGTGGTCTTCACAGATATTTTGGACTGTGACTTATTCTAGTTTTGTTTTTTTAACTATAGTGGGTATGATTCACAATCTAAAAACTCCTACTTGCTGGAACTACCACATTTTTAATTTCATATATATCAACTACCTACTTCTCTCAACCCTATACTCCCTTGGTAATTATAATGTGTGTGTGAGAGAAAGAGACAGAGACAGAGAGAAGAGAAGAGTATTATGATTATGATTCTGAGTCTCAGATATGGTCATAATATCTCATCAGTATCAACACTTAAGAGCTGCCTCCATATCCTAGAAATGTCACTATATATAATCAGGATCAATATCAGGGTTTCCTAATTTGCCTATTTGTAAAACCTATAGCCAGAAGTTTATTTAACTTATATGCAGAATACATCATGCGAAATGCCAGGCTGGATAAGTCACAAACTGGGATCAAGATTGCTGGGAGAAATATCAACAACCTCAGATATGCAGATAATACAACTTTCATGACAGAAATGAAGAGGAACTAAAGAGCCTCTTGATGAGGGTGAAAAGCTGGCTTAAAACTCACACATATTTTGGACTGTGGTTTATTCTAGTTTTGTTTTTTTAACTCAAAAAACTAAGATCATGGCATCTAGTCCCATCACTTCATGGCAAACAGAAGGGGAAAAAGTTGAGGCAGTAACAGACTTTATTTTCTTAGGCTCCAAAATCACTGCAGTGATTGCAGTCATGAAATTAAATTGCAGCCATAGTGGCTGAAGCCATGAAATTAAAAGACACTTGCTCCTTGGATGGAAAGCTATACAAACCTAGACAGTGTATTAAAAGCAGAGACATTACTTTGCCAACAAAGGTCTGTATAGTCAAAGCTATGGTTTTTCAAGTCGTCATGTCCAGATGTGAGAGTTGGACCATAAATAAAGCTGAGCGCTGAAGAATTGATGCTTTTGAACTGTGGTGTTGGAGAAGACTTTTGAGAGTCCCTTGGACTGCAAGGAGATCCAACCAGTCCATCCTAAAGGAGATCAGTCCTGGGTGTTCACTGGAAGGACTGATGTTGAAGCTGAAACTCCAATACTTTGGCCACCTGATGCAAAGAGCTTACTCATTTGAAAAGACCCTGATGATGACCCTGGTTGAAGGCAGGAAGAGAAGGGGATGACAGAGGATGAGATGCTTGGATGACATCACTGTCTTGATGGACTTGAGTTTGAGCAAGCTCTGGCAGTTGGTGATGGACAGGGAAGCCTGGCGTGATGCAGTCCATTGGGTTGCAAAGAGTTGGACACAACTGAGCAACTGAACTGAACTGAACTTCATAGCAGTGGTTCAAGGGTGGGGTTACTGATAAGATTAGGGCCTGTGCAGGACCTGCCCTCCTTTAATCTCAGTTCAGTTTAATCTCCTTTAATCTGGTCTTGGGTAATTGCTTGATGAGCTCTTCTGGTTCCTTTAATCTGGCCTCAAATGTTCTCTGGAATGAGAATACTGGCATCTTCCATTTGTTAGGTTTTAGTTCTGTACAGAACTCAAACATTTTATGTGTTCCCTGTGAGGTGGAACCAAGACCCTGCCCCAAGGCTGCAATATTATTTCTTGGCTGATCCTCCCTTTTGTCTCCATCTTCTCCCTTCCCTGATTAGCAGCTGTTTGAACCATGAATTTACAGATGTTCAAGCTGGTTTTAGAAAGGGCAGAGGAACCAGAGATCAAATTGCCAACATCCGCTGGATCATCAAAAAAGCAAGAGAGTTCCAGAAAAACATCTATTTCTGCTTAATTGACTATGCCAAAGCCTTTGACTGTGTGGATCACAATAAACTGTGGAAAATTCTGAAAGACATGGGAATACCAGACCACCTGACCTACCTCTGAAGAAACCTATATGCCAGTCAGGAAGCAACAGTTAGAACTGGACATGGAACAACAGACTGGTTCCAAATAGGAAAAGGAGTACGCAAGGCTGTATTTTGTCACCCTGCTTATTGAACTTCTATGCAGAGTACATCATGAGAAACACTGGGCTGGAAGAAGCACAAGCTGGAATCAAGATTGCCAGGAGAAATGTGAATAACCTCAGATATGCAGATGACACCACCCTTACGGCAGAAAGTGAAGAGGAACTAAAAAGCCTCTTGATGAAAGTGAAAGAGGAGAGTGAAAAAGTTGGCTTAAAGCTCAACATTCAGAAAACGAAGATCATGGCATCTGGTCCCATTACTTCATGGGAAATAGATGGGGAAACAGTGGAAACAATGTCAGACTTTATTTTTTTGGGCTCCAGAATCACTGCAGACGGTTATTGCAGCCATGAAATTAAAAGACACTTACTCCTTGGAAGGAAAGTTATGACCAGCCTAGATAGCATATTCAAAAGCAGAGACATTACTTTGCCAACAAAGGTCCGTCTAGTCAAGGCTATGGGTTTTCCAGTGGTCATGTATGGATGTGAGTTTTGGACTGTGAAGAAAGCTGAGCGCCAAAGAATTGATGCTTTTCAACTGTGGTGTTGGAAAAGACTCTTGAGAGTCCCTTGGCCTGCAAGGAGATCCAACCAGTCCATTCTGAAGGAGATCAGCCCTGGGTGTTCATTGGAAGGACTGATGCTGAGGCTAAAACTCCAATACTTTGGCCACCTCATGAGAAGAGTTGACTTATTGGAAAAGACCCTCATGCTGGGAGGGATTGGGGAAGGAGGAGAAGGGGACGACAGATGAGATGGCTGGATGACATCACTGATTCGATGGACATGAGTTTGAGCGAACTCTGGGAGTTGGTGATGGACAGGGAGGCCTGGTGTGCTGTGATGTATGGGGTTGCAAAGAGTCAGACATGACTTAGTGACTGAACTGAAGATGCTCACCATCATATATATATATGTGTTTGTATATATATATGAATTTTATTTAGCCATGAAAATGAATAAACTACTGATACATTCTTACACATGGATAGATCTTGAAAACATTGTGCCAAATGAAGGAAGCCACACACAAAATATCATATATATAATTTTATTGATGTGAAATGTCCTGAGTAGGCAAAGTAGATTAGTAGTTGCTTAGGGCTGGGAGGAGTTTTTAAAGAGAATGGGGAGTGACTGCTAATGAGAATGGAGTTTCTTTCAGGGTAGTTAAAATTATTTTGAAATTACCTAGTGATAGTGGCTATAAATTCATTGAATATACCAAAAAACACTGAAATATACACTTTAAAAGGTGAACTTTATGGTATGTGAATTCTATCTCAAAATTGGTTAAAAATTATGCTGTTTATTAAAGCTTGTACTCCTGTATAATAATTCATTTTTCACATTTTTTTAAACTTTATTTTATTTTTAAACTTTACATACTTGTATTAGTTTTGCCAAATATCAAAATGAATCCATCACAGGTATACATGTGCTCCCCATCCTGAATCCTCCTCCCTCCTCCCTCCCCATACCATCCCTCTGGGTCGTCCCAGTGCACTAGCCCCAAGCATCCAGTATCGTGCATTGAACCTGGACTGGCATCTTGTTTCATACATGATATTTTACATGTTTCAATGCCATTCTCCCAAATCTTCCCACCCTCTCCCTCTCCCACAGAGTCCATAAGACTGTTCCATACATCAGCGTCACTTTTGCTGTCTCGTACACAGGGTTATTGTTATCATCTTTCTAAATTCCATATATATGTGTTAGTATACTGTATTGGTGTTTTTCCTTCTGGCTTACTTCACTCTGTATAATAGGCTCCAGTTTCATCCACCTCATTAGAACTGATTCAAATGTATTCTTTTTAATGGCTGAGTAATACTCCATTGTGTATATGTACCACTGCTTTCTTATCCATTCATCTGCTGATGGACATCTAGGTTGCTTCCATGTCCTGGCTATTATAAACAGTGCTGCGATGAACATTGGGGTACACGTGTCTCTTTCCCTTCTGGTTTCCTCAGTGTGTATGCCCAGCAGTGGGATTGCTGGGTCATAACGCAGTTCTATTTCCAGTTTTTTAAGGAATCTCCACACTGTTCTCCATAGTGGCTGTACTAGTTTGCATTTCCACCAACAGTGTAAGAGGGTTCCCTTTCCTCCACACCCTCTCCAACATTTATTATTTGTAGACTTTTGGATCGCAGCCATTCTGAGTGGTGTGAAATGGTACCTCATAGTGGTCTTGATTTGCATTTCTCTGATAATGAGTGATGTTGAGCATCTTTTCATGTGTTTGTTAGCCATCTGTATGTCTTCTTTGGAGAAATGTCTATTTAGTTCTTTGGCCCATTTTTTGATTGGGTCATTTATTTTTCTGGAGTTGAGCTGTAGGAGTTGCTTGTATATTTTTGAGATTAGTTGTTTGTCAGTTGCTTCATTTGCTATTATTTTCTCCCATTCTGAAGGCTGTCTTTTCACCTTGCTGATAGTTTCCTTTGATGTGCAGAAGCTTTTAAGGTTAATTAGGTCCCATTTGTTTATTTTTGCTTTTATTTCCGATATTCTGGGAGGTGGGTCATAGAGGATCCTGCTGTGATGTATGTTGGAGAGTGTTTTGCCTATGTTCTCCTCTAGGAGTTTTATAGTTTCTGGTCTTATGTTTAGATCTTTAATCCATTTTGAGTTTACTTTTGTGTATGGTGTTAGAAAGTGTTCTAGTTTCATTCTTTTACAAGTGGTTGACCAGTTTTCCCAGCACCACTTGTTAAAGAGATTGTCTTTAATCCATTGTATATTCTTGCCTCCTTTGTCAAAGATAAGGTGTCCATATGTGCATGGATTTATCTCTGGGCTTTCTATTTTGTTCCACTGATCTATATTTCTGTCTTTGTGCCAGTACCATACTGTCTTGATAACTGTGGCTTTGTAGTAGAGCCTGAAGTCAGGTAGGTTGATTCCTCCAGTTCCATTCTTCTTTCTCAAGATCGCTTTGGCTATTCGAGGCTTTTTGTATTTCCATACAAATTGTGAAATTATTTTTTCTAGCTCTGTGAAGAATACTGTTGGTAGCTTGATAGGGATTGCGTTGAATCTATAGATTGCTTTGGGTAGTATACTCATTTTCACTATATTGATTCTTCCAATCCATAAACATGGTATATTTCTCCATCTATTAGTGTCCTCTTTGATTTCTTTCACCAGTGTTTTATAGTTTTCTATATATAGGTCTTTAGTTTCTTTAGGTAGATATATTCCTAAGTATTTTATTATTTCCGTTGCAATGGTGAATGAAATTGTTTCCTTAATTTCTCTTTCTGTTTTCTCATTATTAGTGTATAGGAATGCAAGGGATTTCTGTGTGTTGATTTTATATCCTGCAACTTTACTATAGTCATTGATTAGTTCTAGTAATTTTCGAACTAGTCTTTAGGGTTTTCTATGTAGAGGATCATGTCATCTGCAAATAGTGAGAGTTTTACTTCTTCTTTTCCAGTTTGGATTCCTTTTATTTCTTTTTCTGCTCTGATTGCTGTGGCCAAAACTTCCAAAACTATGTTGAATAGTAATGGTGAAAGTGGGCACCCTTGTCTTGTTCCTGACTTTAGAGGAAATGCTTTCAATTTTTCACCATTGAGGATAATGTTTGCTGTGGGTTTGTCATATATAGCTTTTATTATGTTGAGGTATGTTCCTTCTATTCCTGCTTTCTGGAGAGTTCTTATCATAAATGGGTGTTGAATTTTGTCAAAGGCTTTCTCTGCATCTATTGAGATAATCATATGGTTTTTATTTTTCAATTTGTTAATGTGGTGTATTACATTGATTTATTTGTGGATATTGAAGAATCCTTGCATCCCTGGGATAAAGCCCACTTGGTCATGGTGTATGATCTTTTTAATGTGTTGCTGGATTCTGGTTGCTAGAATTTTGTTAAGGATTTTTGCATCTATGTTCATCAGTGATATTGGCCTGTAGTTTTCTTTTTTTGTGGCATCTTTGTCAGGTTTTGGTATTAGGGTGATGGTGGCCTCATAGAATGAGTTTGGAAGTCTACCTTCCTCTGCAATTTTCTGGAAGAGTTTGAGCAGGATAGGTGTTAGCTCTTCTCTAAATTTTTGGTAGAATTCAGCTGTGAAGCCGTCTGGACCTGGGCTTTTGTTTGCTGGAAGATTTTTGATTACAGTTTCAATTTCCGTGCTTGTGATGGGTCTGTTAAGATTTTCTCTTTCTTCCTGGTCGAGTTTTGGTAAGTTGTACTTTTCTAAGAATTTGTCCATTTCTTCGACGTTGTCCATTTTATTGGCATATAATTGTTGATAGTAGTCTCTTATGATCCTTTGTATTTCTGTGTTGTCTGTTGTGATCTCTCCATTTTCATTTCTAATTTTATTGATTTGATTTTTCTGCCTTTGTTTCTTGATGAGTGTGGCTAATGGTTTGTCAATTTTATTTATCCTTTCAAAGAACCAGCTTTTGGTTTTGTTGATTTTTGCTATGGTCTCTTTTGTTTCTTTTGCATTTATTTCTGCTCTAATTTTTAAGATTTCTTTCCTTCTCCTAACCCTGGGGTTCTTCATTTCTTCCTTTTCTAGTTGCTTTAGGTGTAGAGTTAGGTTATTTATTTGACTTTTTTCTTGTTTCTTGAGGTATGCCTGTATTACTATGAACTTTCCCCTTAGGACTGCTTTTCCAGTGTCCCACAGGTTTTGGGTTGTTGTGTTTTCATTCGTTTCTATGCAAATTTTGATTTCTTTTTTGATTTCTTCTGTGATTTGTTGGTTATTCAGCAGCGTGTTGTTGAGCCTCCATATGTTGGAATTTTTAATAGTTTTTCTCCTGTAGTTGAGATCTAATCTTACTGCATTGTGGTCAGAAAAGATGCTAGGAATGATTTCTATTTTTTTGAATTTACCAAGGCTAGCTTTATGGCCCAGGATGTGATCTATCCTGGAGAAGGTTCCATGTGCGCTTGAGAAAAAGGTGAAATTCATTGTTTTGGAATGAAATGTCCTATAGATATCAATTAGGTCTAACTGGTCTATTGTATCATTTAAAGTTTGTGTTTCCTTGTTAATTTTCTGTTTAGTTGATCTATCCATAGGTGTGAGTGGGGTATTAAAGTCTCCCACTATTATTGTGTTATTGTTAATTTCTCCTTTCATACTTGTTAGCATTTGTCTTACGTACTGTGGTGCTCCCGTGTTGGGTGCATATATCTTTATAATTGTTATATCTTCTTCTTGGATTGATCCTTTGATCATTATGTAGTGACCTTCTTTGTCTCTTTTCACAGCCTTTGTTTTAAAGTCTATTTTATCTGATATGAGTATTGCTACTCCTGC
The DNA here is from genome assembly GCF_029378745.1 of Bos indicus. Classification (NCBI taxonomy): domain Eukaryota; kingdom Metazoa; phylum Chordata; class Mammalia; order Artiodactyla; family Bovidae; genus Bos; species Bos indicus. Next base: position 65,534,340 of record NC_091789.1, on the reverse strand, counting down.
TTTCTTTTGGTCCCTATTTGCATGGAAAATCTTTTTCCAGCCCTTCACTTTCAGTCTGTATGTGTCCCCTGTTTTGAGGTGGGTCTCTTGTAGACAACATATGTAGGGGTCTTGGTTTTGTATCCATTCAGCCAGTCTTTGTCTTTTGGTTGGGGCATTCAACCCATTTACGTTTAAGGTAATTACTGATAAGTATGATTCCGTTGCCATTTACTTTATTGTTTTGGGTTCGAACTTATACACCGTTTTTGTGTTTCCTGTCTAGAGAATATCCTTTAGTATTTGTTGGAGAGCTGGTTTGGTGGTGCAGAATTCTCTCAGCTTTTGCTTGTCTGAAAAGCTTTTGATTTCTCCTTCATACTTGAAAGAGATCCTTGCTGGGTACAATAATCTGGGCTGTAGGTTATTTTCTTTCATCATTTTAAGTATGTCTTGCCATTCCCTCCTGGCTTGAAGAGTTTCTATTGAAAGATCAGCTGTTATCCTTATGGGAATTCCCTTGTGTGTTATTTGTTGTTTTTCCCTTGCTGCTTTTAATATTTGTTCTTTGTGTTTGATCTTTGTTAATTTGATTAATATGTGTCTTGGGGTGTTTCGCCTTGGGTTTATCCTGTTTGGGACTCTCTGGGTTTCTTGGACTTGGGTGATTATTTCCTTCCCCATTTTAGGGAAGTTTTCAACTATTATCTCCTCAAGTATTTTCTCATGGTCTTTCTTTTTGTCTTCTTGTTCTGGGACCCCTATGATTCGAATGATGTTGCGTTTAATATTGTCCTGGAGGTCTCTGAGATTGTCCTCATTTCTTTTAATTCGTTTTTCTTTTATCCTCTCTGATTCATTTATTTCTACCATTCTATCTTCTAATTCACTAATCCTATCTTCTGCCTCTGTTATTCTACTATTTGTTGCCTCCAGAGTGTTTTTAATTTCATTTACTGCATTATTCATTTTATATTGACTCTCTTTTATTTCTTCTAGGTCCTTGTTAAACCTTTCTTGCATCTTCTCAATTCTTGTCTCCAGGCTGTTTATCTGTGATTCCATTTTGATTTCAAGATTTTGGATCAATTTCACTATCATTATTCAGAATTCTTTATCAGGTAGATTCCCTATCTCTTCCTCTTTTGTTTGGTTTGGTGGGCTTTTATCCTGTTCCTTTATCTGCTGGGTATTCCTCTGTCTCTTCATCTTGTTTAAATTGCTGAGTTTGGGGTGTCCTTTCTATATTCTGGCAGTTTGTGGAGTTCTCTTTATTGTGGCTTTTCCTCGCTGTGTGTGGGTTTGTACAGGTGGCTTGTCAAGGTTTCCTGGTTAGGGAAGCTTGTGTTGGTGTTCTGGTGGGTGTCCAGTAATGAGTTATGAGATGTCTATGGTTTTGGGGTGACTTTGGGCAGCTTGTATCTTGAAGCTCAGGGCTGTGCTCCTTTGTTGCTGGAGAATTTGCTTGGTATGTCTTGCCCTGGAACTTGTTAGCCCTTGTGTGGTGCTTAGTTTCAGTGTCGGTTTGGAGGCGTTTGATGAGCTCCTGTCAATTAATGTTCCTTGGAGTCAGGAGTTCCCTGGAGTCAGGGTTTGGACTTAAGCCTCCTGCTTCCAGTTATCAGTCTTATTTTTACAGTAGTTTCAAAACTTCTCCTTCTATACAGCACCATTGATAAAACATCTACGTTAAAGATGAAAAGTTTCTCTACTGTGAGGGTCACTCAGAGAGGTTCACAGCGTTACATGGAGAAGAGAAGTGGGAGGAGGGAGTTAGAGGTGACCCAATTGAGATGAGGTGGAATCAATAGTGGAGAGAGTGGGGTAGCCAGTAGTCACTTCCTTATGTGCATTCCACAACTGGACCACTCAGAGATGTTCACGGAGTTATACAGAGAAGAGAAGAAGGAGGAAGGAGACAGAGGTGGCCAGAGGGATAAAAGGGGGGAATGAAAAGGAGGGAGACAGATCCAGCCAGTAATCAGTTCCCTAAGTGTTCTCCACCGTCTGGAACACACAGAATTTCACAGAGTTGGGTAGAGTAGAGAGGGGTTAGGGAGGAGACACAGGCGACCTGGTGGAGAAAAAGGAGAGTCCAAAGGGAGAGAGAGCAGTCAAGCCAGTAATCTCGCTCCATAGTGAAAAATGGGTCCTGAACATTGGGTTCTTAAAGGTACAAAATTGGTAACAAATACATAAAAGCAAAAATTAAAAATCTAGAGTAGAGTTTGGAATTTCAAAAATACGATGTTAAAGAAAAGAAGAAGGAAAAGAAAGAGAGAAAAAACGAACAAAGTAAAACAAACAAGGTCACGAAAATTATAAAGAAAATACAGGTACAAAATACAGGTACAAAATACAGGTACAAAAAGCGAAAATTAAAAATCTAGAGTAGAGTTTGGAATTTCAAAAATACAATGTTAAAGAAAAGGAAGAAGAAACATAAAGAGAGAAAACAAACAAACAAAAACAATGTCGCAAAAAGTATAAAGAAGATACAGGTACAAATTTGATATCAAATACCAAAAAGCATAAATTAAAAATCTAGAGTAGAGTTTGGAATTTCAGATATACAATGTTATATAAAAGAAGAAAAGAATGAAACAGAAAAAAAAAATCACAGAAATTATAAAAAAAAACTGTAGGTACAAAATTGATAACATATACCAAAAAGCTAAAATTAAAAAACTAGAGTAGAGTTTGGAATTTCAAAAATACAATGTTAAAGAAAAGAAGAAGGAAAAAAAAAAAAAAAACAAGGTCAAAAAATTATAAAATATATATATATGAAGTTTGCTGAAGAAGAAAAAAATAGGGTCTTGTTTTTTTCCTGCAAAGTAATAGGTTATAAAAGTGAAAATTAAAGGAACAATAGAGGACTTAAAAAAATTTTTTTTAATTAAAAAAAAAAGAAAGAAAGAATGATCGTAAAAATATATCTAGGACTTTCTCTGGTTTTGTTGTATGGTGGGTTCAGTTCATTTTTGGCTAGTTCCTTGGTCCGACTTATATTTCTCAAGATCTATAGGCCCCTTCCTATGTAGTCCGTAGTAACCGCAGGGTTTAATCTATTGCCTGTAGCTTCCAAGGCGTTTCCCTCTGTTATAACTTCTGTTTGCTGGTCTCTTCAGTGTCTGGCTTCCGCCCTGACACAAAGGGGACGGTGGGGGAAACTTTTTTTTTTTTTTTTAGGCTCACTTGTTCAGTCGTGCTGTGGGGAGGGAGGGAGGGATGCTGCAAACAAATAACACTGGCGTGCGCTCGCAGTGCCTCAGCCACACTGGGTCTGCCCCCACTCACGGCGCGTGTAGCCTCCCTGCCCACACTGCTCGGGCTCTAGGTTGTTCCGCCGAGAACAATCCGAGGCCGGCCCTGGGCTGCATGTACCTCCCAGGTCCAAGCCGCTCACGTTCAGGCACTCGGGTAGTCCTCAGAGGTGCAGACTCTGTTGGGCCTGCATTTTGTGCTCTTCCCAGGTCCGAGCAGCTCAGGTGATGAGGTGTTTGGCGAATGCCAATGCTGCCACTTATCGCCTCCCCGCCACTCAGTTATCTGGGTGTAAAACCGGCGCACCTTCTCAGGCAGATGTTGACCATCCAGACCCCCAAGAAGTTTTAGTTAGCAAAGAAGCCTGCTTACAGTTTTATAGATAATGTCTCTCTGGGGCTGCGATTGTCCCCTTCCGGCTCTGGCTGCCTGTTACCAGAGGGGGAAGGTCTGCAGCCGGCTATCTCTGTTCAGTCCTTTGTTCCGTGCGCGGGCCTGGCGGTGTCTTAGGTTGGGGCTGGCTATTCGCGTGGTAGATATCCCACAGTCTGGTTTGCTAGCCCAAATTATTTCACTCAGATAGCGCTCAGGGTATTCAGGCCAGATTCTTGCTCTGAGTGATGCAGCCCGCGCCGCGCCTCCCTGCCCAGCCCCCGCTTGCTAATGGCGTGTGCAGGCGTCTGCGCTGCTTCTCCGCTGGGGGAGTTACCGTAGGGCTCGCAATCTGCGAGTTTTAATTGTTTATTTTTTCTCCCTGTTATGTTGCCCTCTGTGCTTCCAAAGCTCGGCACAGATTCGGCAGTGAGAAGGTTTCCTGGTGTTTAGAAACCTCTCTTTTTAAGACTCCCTTCCCGGGACGGAACTCCGTCCCTCCCTCTTTTGTCTCTTTTTTTTTGTCTTTTATATTTTTTCCTACCTCCTTTCGAAGAGTTGGGTTCCTTTTCTGGGTGCCTGATGTCCTCTGCCGGCATTCAGAAGTTGTTTTGTGGAATTTACTCGACGTTTAAATGCTCTTTTGATGAATTTGTGGGGGAGAAAGTGTTCTCCCCGTCCTACTCCTCCGCCATCTTGGCTCCTCCTCCCATTTTTCACATTTTTAATGTTTTGTTTTTAAAGACCATGTGCACCAACACACTAACAAAATAGTAATATAAAATTAGTTTCTTTTTTTAAGTGAAATACTATAGTTGGTTCATAGTTTTTCAAAACTCTTCTGATATAAAAATGATTCTATTATTGTTTAAAATGATTCTGTTATTAGTTAATGTTGTGTAGTCAATTACACTAGAAAGCTAATCAAGTTCCCCATTTCTCTATTGCTTTTTTGTAGTACTTTTCTATTACACTGCACTCTGTTGATTGATATCCTTATCTCTCTCTCTCTCCAACTAGGCTGTGAGCTCCTGTAGGAGATGGATCCACTCTTACTGTTTTCATATCCTTAAGTCCTAGCTCAGCGCCTAAAGCATTATCACCTCAGTCGTGTCTGACTCTTTGCGACCCCAGGGCTTCCCTGTCCATCACCAACTCCCAGAACTTGCTCAAACTCATGTCCATTGAGTCAGTGATGCCATCCAACCATCTCATCCTCTGTCATCCTCTTCTCCTCCTGCCTTCCTTCAATCTTTCCCAGCATCAGGGTCTTTTCCAGTGAGTCACTTTTTTGCATCAGGTGGCCAAAGTATTGGAGTTTCAGCTTCAGAATCAGTCCTTCCAATGAATATTCTGGACCGATTTCCTTTAGGATGGACTAGCTTAATCTCCTTGCAGTCTAAGGGACTCTCTGGAGTCTTCTCCAACACCACAGTTCAAAGGCATCAATTCTTTTGAAGCATTATAGCCACTCATTAAGTACCTGTTGAATGACTGAATGAATAGATGATTAATTACCAGCTCTATCTCAAACAGCCAGTGAAAATTTACAAATTTATCAGTTCTTTTTTTTGTTTTTCAGGAATAGCAATCATTAATACTTCCTGATTCATACGAGTTCTTCCAGTCATCCAAAAGTCACAGCAACATAAAGGTAGGCAAATTCTACAGAAAACAGTTAACTGTAATATACACATGACTGCCTAAATGTCTATTTGGCAAAACTAATACAATATTGTAAAGTTTAAAAATAAAATAAAATTTAAAAAAATTAAAAAATTAAAAAACAAAAACAACAACAACAAAAAATTGCAACTAGGAAATATTAGTCCTCTTAGTATCTGAAAGTAAAAGTTCCCTTTCTTCTTTTTCAAAATACATACTTCATCTCATGCAAAGTGTTAAGCTGTTAAAATTTCTGAATGAACAAGCTGAGAGAGAGAAAGAGTCGTACTATGAGAATGATAAGAAACACTGCATCCTACCGGTATTCTAATTTTAAACTATGGTGTTTTAGTTTCAGGCTAGACTTCCTGGTTCTTTTTAATATAATTAATGGCAAGCTCTGGTACATGCTTTAAATGGGCTTACAATCTAGTCAACTGAGGAGAATTCCTTTATTTGGTATTTAATGAGTACCTACTGTGTGCTAGGGCTTTCCAAGTGGCTAGTGGTAAAGAATCTGCCTGCAATGCAGGAGATGCAGGTTCAGTCCCTCAGTCTGGAAGATACCCTGAAGAAGAAAATGGCAACTCACTCCAGTATTCTTGCCTGGGAAATTTCATGGACAGAGGAGCCTGGCGGGCTACAGTCCAAGGGGTCACAAAGAGTCGGACACCAGTGAGCAACTAAACAACAACAATAACTGCATCCTAGACTCTGTTCTAGTACCTAGGGAAATAATAGTGAGCAGAAATAGCCAAAAAGTCTCTGCCTCACAGAGAAGCTCTCATACCCAGCTATATCTCATGGTTTGCCCTCTTCACCTAACTCACACTAAAATTGTTTTCTACCTTTCTAGCCAGCCTGCTTCCTAGTAGGGCCCTGAATATTAATTCCTTTAGTGATTAAGAATTAGTAATAGAATTTCCCTTTTGAGAAAAGACCCCATTTTCCCTTGATGATACAAACATAAAATTGGATAAGTTGTCAACTAAATACTAAGGACTATTTGTTTTAGGGAACTTTTATTTCTCCATTATCCCCTCTCTCCTAAGAAATATGGTTTATCCGTATTCCACACAGATTGTGAACTCTGCTATTGTTCTGGTGGGATGGACTGACAGCTATAACCTTGGAATCATTTCATAAAAATTCGTGACATGGAGCTTCTGATTGTTCTTGTGGCCGCTCTCCTAATTGCAATGGAGTGGGAATAAATGAAGATAATGAAGGAATACCATACCATCTTCACTGTCCCTTCTAGTCCAACATCTAAAATTAGAGATAAAATAATGGAATATGTGGGAAATGTAGTGCAGGTACTGCAAGTTGGTTAGCATGTCAGGTAAAACACACACACACATGCACACAACCATCTTTTATGGTCAAAGTGAGACTATGACCCTGTTGTCACTAATTATAAGGAACTGAGGAGTTTTCTTATTTGCAATAGTTTATTCCTAAAATTTTCATACATACAGAAAAGGTGAAAGAATTTTACAGTGAACATCCATATTCTCAGCATCTATATTCTATAATTAACATATTATTTAACTTGCTTTATCATACATCCCTCTATCCACCCATCAATCTAGAGCTTAGGGTTTAAAGTATTTTGCCCAGGTTTACTCAAGGAATTAGATGCACAAATAGGTCTTCTGATTGTTAGATCCTTACCCTGTACTTTGCCTTGAATTTAATCTCTTTAATTTGTCAAATTGAATTTAGTTTTCAAATACTGATAGCTCTGTAAAGACTAATCTTTTCTACTAAGCTTTTGCCTAATTAAAGGGGATTAACTTGAGTAGAGGACTTCAATGATTTATTTATTTAAACATTCTTGTAATTGCTCAGTATGTGTTCAGAAACTCAGATAAAATGTGAATTTCATTCATCTTAATAATAAGATATGCTTATAATAATAATTCTATTAAATGTCATTTCTAATCCCCCAATTCTCTTGATTTAAACCAGGGAGATTCTATTGCTGCCCACATCTTTTTGTGGACTGTACATGTTAAATTAATTATAAGATTTAAAACATGATTATCTCTATTCATATTTGAATTGATCTTTGTCCTTTTCACCCTTTCAATTTTCTTTTGTAGAGTCAGTTCTTATTCACCTCAGTGACATCATTGAGTGTGAGAGGGGTAACAGAAATGATTAAACATGGAAGAATTTCTAAAAAATTATCAGCTTCACATCCTAAAATATACTTATTTTTAACACATGAAATTTAAAATTTATGTATAAAAATAGTCAAGAAAATTAGATGGACTTAGAGCCTCTCTTCTTCTCTTAAATAATTAGCGTGACTTTAAATAAAGTAAAACAAATGAGCAAATGGACTGAGTCAAGACTTTTCCCAGGAGAATTTAGACCTTTAATTGTGGGGTACTTTTTTTGTTATTGTTCCCTGTTGTAATGAAACCATAATATTTCTATAGCAGAGCTAAGTGTTCGGTTGCATCAGAAAAATAATAAAAAGTCATCTCACTCAAAAGGTCTCAGAACTTTCCAAAGTGCTCCTTGAGAGCAAGAACTGCATTTTGTTCTCTACTGTATACTCAGCACTTAGCACATGCTGGATATAGTGGGCACTTGCGTACTTGTGAGTGCTAAGTCGCTTCAGTTGTGTCCCACTCTGTGTGACCTTATGGACTGTAACCCGCCAGGCTGCCCTGTCCTTGGGATTCTCCAGGCAAGAATACAGGAGTGGGTAGCCATTTCCTCCTCCAGGGGATCTTCCCAACAGAGAGACAGAACCCTTTTCTCTTACCTCTCCTGCATTGGCAGGCAGTTTCTTTACCGCTAGCACCACAGAGTACTGACTATATCCGGAAGCCACAGATATAGTGGGTACTTAGTAAATAGTCTTTGAATATATTTCAATAAAATTCATGTTTTTGCATGTGGAGCAAATTCAGCCACAGTGACTACAGCTCTAGATTAGGAGTCTGGAAACTATGGTGCATGGGTTACATCTAGCCCAGCACTTGTTTCTATAAATAAAGTTTGATTGTAATTACCTATGGCTGCTTTCATACTACAATAGCAGAGTTGAATTGTTGTAAAACAGACTATATAGCCTGTGAAGCCTAAGATACTTATTGTCTGTCCCTTCACAGAAAGTGTTTTCCAAATCTGTTAAAGGGAGTACGTTTAGGCAAAACTAAAGGGAGACATTCAGTTCAGTTCAGATCAGTCACTCAGTTGTGTCCGACTCTTTGTGACCCCATGAACTGCAGCACACCAGGCCTCCCGGTCCATCACCAGCTCCTGGAGTTCACCCAAACTCATGTCCATCGAGTCGGTGATGCCATCCAGCCATCTCATTCTCTGTCATCCCCTTCTCCTCCTGCCCCCAATCCCTCCCAGCATCAGAGTCTTTTCCAATGAGTCAACTCTTTGCATGAGTGGCCAAAGTATTGGAGTTTCAGCTTTAGCATCAGTCCTTCCAAAGAACACCCAGGACTGATCTTCAGAATGGACTGGTTGGATCTCCTTGCAGTCCAAGGGACTCTCAAGAGTCTTCTCCAACACCACAGTTCAAAAGCATCAATTCTTTGGTGCTCAGCTTTCTTCACAGTCCAACTTTCACATCCATACATGACCACTGGAAAAACCATAGCCTTGTGCCGGAGCCAGCCGGCAAAGTCGATCAGGTCCCGAGAACGTGCACGGCGGGGCTAAAAAAGAAACTAAAGCAAGAGACTACAAAGATGGGGTCGAGAGGTTCAGACACGTCACCACGAAGGGACGCAGTCTGACACCAACTTTATTCAACATCTCATATTTATACAGAAAAGCGTGAGAGAGACAAAACAGTTGACATTTTTCTTGGTTAGCCTATACATCTTACAAACAGTCACAAGAAATCTTGAGAGCATGGGAATGGCTCCCTGTTATTATTTCTTACACCAGATAACATTTCTCTGTGCGTGAGAAGTTTGCACAGAACTCCAGGTGCCTGCAGTAAATAAGCGCCTAATCTCTGGGGTGGCGGGACAGAGAGCTATGTTTGCAAGCAAACCCTCAAGGACTGAGGCAGCTCCCAGAGCTGTGTCCTTCGGACAAAGGACCCCGTTCTCACGGGCAGCTCCCCGCATCTCCCCCTTTCTTTTTATATAGGCACACGCTTATGTTCCTTTAACTGCAGACCATTTTCATAGATGGAAGCCTTTATGATCCATAGATCATCAATCAGTTTTTTAATTAAACAAGGTGCAAGAAATAAAACAGTTTTATTAGTGTATATGGGAATGGACTGACCCTCCCAGCCCACAGGTTGGAGAAGGGGAGGGTCAGGAAAATAAGCCCAGTAAGCATTTGAATATTCTTCAGAGTGTGCAGTGTTAATCTGATTTAAGATAATTAATAAGGTTATCAGGAAGCTTAAAGGCGATATCGGATCGCCCTGCACCACAACACGATTCTGTGCCTCTCGCATCAATGCCTGAAGTTGTTGCCGAGATGGTAATTCATCATGCTCTTGAATTGTCAATCTCCTCATCTGATTTGCTAGAGACTGTCTCCGCCGTGCGTACCAACCTTTCCGGCAGCCAGCGCGGCGCTTCGGCATCCTGTGGGAAAACACAAACATGCCCTCGTCCCCAGATTAGTACTGGATCTGGTCCATACCATTTTCCCACAAGTGGGTCTTTCCAAAAGACTTTAGGTCTTATTGTTTGTGCATCAAAGTTCCAAAATCGCTGTGCTGCTGAACGGCCACTTATATCCAATTGTAAAAAATTTAGAACAAATAAAGCGTGGTTTAGAGAGTTGGAGGGGGTATTGGGATACAATTCCCCCTTCTTTAGTTTTTGCAATTGATGTTTGAGAGTTTGATGTGCCCGTTCAATAATTTCTTGACCTTGAGGATTATAAGGGATACCTGTTTTATGTGAGATAGACAATTGTGTACAAAATAATTGAAAATTTTTTCCAGTGTATCCTGGACCATTGTCTGTTTTTATGGTTTTAGGGGTTCCCATAACAGCAAAACATTTAATGCAATGAGCTATACAATGTTTGCTAGCTTCTCCGGATTGTAGAGAGGCATGTAAAAAGCCGGAGAAGGTGTCAATAGTAACATGAACAAATTTTTGTTTACCAAATTCAGGAATATGGGTAATATCCATTTGCCATATATCGTTTGGCAACAATCCTCGAGGATTAACTCCATAGTGGGGGACGCTAAAAAATTGAGGACATGTTTGACATTGCTTAACAATCTGTCTGGCAGCTTCTCGAGTAATGCCAAATTGAAGTCTTAAGCTATTGCTGTTTTGATGGTGTAAGCTGTGGGAAGTTTTTGCCATTTGTTCCAGTGAAGGAAATATCATACGTGTAGCTTCATCAGCCAAAGCATTGCCTCGTGCTAAAGGTCCAGGAAGTCCAGAGTGAGCACGAATATGACCAAAATAGCATTTATTAACTCTGGAGCAAATTAAATGTTGTATATCACGAAAAAGAGTTTGGATAGTAGAATTCAGGGTACCAATAAATGGAACAGTCTCAATAGTGTTTAAGGCTCTTATGATATATTGACTGTCAGAATATAAATTAAATGGAGCAGAAATTTGTAATAAAGCCTGAAAAACGGCAAATAGTTCTACTTCTTGAGCAGACTTATAATTAGTATGCCAGGTGGTAGTATTGTCCTGTATAATCAAACTAGCTATTCCATTAGAAGAGCCATCAGTAAATACAGTTAGGGCGTCGGCAAGGGGCTGAGAAACAACGATTTTTGGGAAGAGAAATTGGTGATAATGAGCAAATTGCAAAATTTTATCTGAGGGATAATGATTATCAAGCCGTCCACTAAAACCAGCTAAGGCAATAACCCTTGTAATGCCGTGGCCAAAGTTATGCCTTGAACGTATGAAGGGCCGATATCAGCACAAATCCGTATATAGTCAGATAAGCCTCCCTTTTTTCTGTAAGGTCTCAGGGCAGCTTGACAAGCTGAATTGGCATTCTCATAAGCAAGCTGTTTAGTCAACACCATCCCCGCCTGCTCATCCCCTATCATTTTACCAATTGTCTCAAGCAGGCGGGCAACAAAATCCTGATATGGCTCATCTGGCCCCTGGCGAATTTTAGATAAATCTTCAGTCTTTTTATCAGAATTTGGAAGCTTTTTCCATGCTTGTAGAGCCGCAGCACTAATCTGAGGGTAGGCTCCAGGTAAATAATTAAGTTGACTATTAGTGTCTCGATATTCTCCCTCTCCCACCATCATTTCATAAGTGGTGTTCAGTCCCTGTCGCCGGTTGATATCGGCTGTGATCCCACATTGCTCAGCAAACTCAGATTTCCATAGTAAATAATCTCCTCCAGATAAACAAGCTCGAGCAACCTGTTTCCAATCATTAGGTGGCAGATTTTGATTTCCTAAAGCCTCTATAATAGCCTGAGTAAACGGCGCAGTCGGGCCATATTGTGCACAAGCCATTTTTAACTCTTTCAGTTGCTTAAAGGGCAGCGGCTCATAATACCTCTGCTGTTGATCATTTTCAAACACTGGATAGATTCCTGAAAACCCGGGAATATGTTCTCCTTCTTCATTAGCTCGCTTAATTGCTTGTTGAAGAGGAGATAATAATATCTCACTTTTAATTTTTATGTTTTCACCGGGCAAAGAAGCAGGGATAGATATAAGCTCTCGCGGTTCTACGAAAGGCGGAGGTGGATCGAGTCCAGCAAGAACCGAGGGAGGATATGCTGGAGGCGCAGGCTGGCTGGAGTGGGAGTCTCCCTGTGCATCCTTTTTTACTGCTATAACAATCTTCTGAATTAAATTCTCCAGCTGTTCTTTAGAAAGCCCTGAATGCTTTAATTCCCCTTTTCCTGAGGGGGATTCCATGTTAACCATCATCTCCCAAGGCATATCCTCTCTATGGTTCTGAGCCGCTTGTTCATTTAACTCTTTCTGTTCATCAGAGCTTAACACATCATCATTCCCTCCAGCCTTATAAGCTGTTCCCTCAGGCACAGCATAAAGCGGCTCAGGTGATGGGGCAGAAGGCTCTGTAACTTCGGGTCCTGTGGAATCCCTGAGAGCCGTTTGAATTTTATGTCCCTCATGTTCAGGATCCAGGCAGTCTCTTATGAGAGTCCACAAAGAAAAAGCATCCACAGGAACACGATTGGGACCATGTAAGGAATAATATGTCTGCAATTGTTTTCCTACTTTTTTCCAAGTTTCCAGACTAACTGTTCCTTCCTCTGGAAACCAGGGACAAACCTCTTCAATAAAAAGTAAAAACTTTTCTAGCTGTAACTTATTTACATGAATTCCCCTACCTTTTAACATAGTTTTCAACATATGTACAAATAACTGGCGGCTATTGCCTTGTCCCATGATTTATTACTCTCGACAATCACCCTCCCTGCCCTTTACTTTTAATTACTTAGGAATTCCTCTTTACTTACCTCAATCTTGGCGGGCAGCGGCCGTCGTCGCACTCCCATTCTCGGGTCCCTGTTCGGGCGCCACCTGCCGGAGCCAGCCAGCAAAGTCGATCAGGTCCCGAGAACGTGCACGGCGGGGCTAAGAAAGAAACTAAAGCAAGAGACTACAAAGATGGGGTCGAGAGGTTCAGACACGTCACCACGAAGGGACGCAGTCTGACACCAACTTTATTCAACATCTCATATTTATACAGAAAAGCGTGAGAGAGACAAAACAGTTGACATTTTTCTTGGTTAGCCTATACATCTTACAAACAGTCACAAGAAATCTTGAGAGCATGGGAATGGCTCCCTGTTATTATTTCTTACACCAGATAACATTTCTCTGTGCGTGAGAAGTTTGCACAGAACTCCAGGTGCCTGCAGTAAATAAGCGCCTAATCTCTGGGGTGGCGGGACAGAGAGCTATGTTTGCAAGCAAACCCTCAAGGACTGAGGCAGCTCCCAGAGCTGTGTCCTTCGGACAAAGGACCCCGTTTTCACGGGCAGCTCCCCGCAGCCTTGACTAGACAGACCTTTGTTGGCAAAGGAATGTCTCTGCTTTTTAATATGCTATCTAGGTTGGTCATATCTTTCCTTCCAAGGAGTAAGCATCTTTTAATTTCATGGCTGCAATCACCATCTGCAGTGATTTTGGAGCCCCCAAAAATAAAGTCTGACACTGTTTCCCCATCTAATTCCCATGAAGTGATGGGACCAGATGCCATGATCTTCGTTTTCTGAATGTTGAGCTTTAAGCCAACTTTTCACTCTCCTCTTTCACTTTCATCAAGAGGCTTTTTAGTTCCTCTTCACTTTCTGCCATAAGGGTGGTGTCATCTGCATATCTGTGGTTATTGATATTTCTCCCAGCAATCTTGATTCCAGCTTGTGCTTCTTCCAGCCCAGCGTTTCTCATGATGTACTCTGCATATAAGTTCAATAAGCAGGGTGACAATATACAGCCTTGATGTACTCCTTTTCCTATTTGGAACCCGTCTGTTGTTCATGTCCAGTTCTAACTGTTGCTTTCTGACCTACATACAGGTTTCTCAAGAGGCAGGTCAGGTGGTCTGGTATTCCCATCTCTTTCAGAATTTTCCACAGTTTATTGTGAACCACACAGTCAGAGAGAAATGCAAATCAAAACTGCAGTGAGTTGCAACTACACATCTTCTAGGATGCCCATAATTTTTTTAATGGAAATAAGTTTTGGCCAGAATGTTGAGAAATTGAAACCTTAGTACTTTACTAGTAGGAATGTGAAATGGCACAAGTGCTATGGAAAATTGTTTGGTGGTGGAGCCTCTAACAGTTTCACATAGAATTACCATGTATTCCAGTAATTTCACTCCTAGATACATACTCAAAGGAATTGAAAGGAGGGACTCAAACAGATAATTATATTCCAGTGTTCACTGCTGCATTATTTACAATAACCAAAAGTTTTAAACAATCCAAATGTCCATCAACAGATGGATGAGTAAACAAAAGATGGTATATATATACAATAGAGCATTATTTGATCATAAAAAGAAACGAAGTTCTGATACATGCTACAACATGGATGAACCTTAGAAACATGCTAAGTGAAAGTCAAACACAAAAGAACAAATGTGTGCTACCACTTACATGAAATATCTAGGTCAGGGGCATTCATAGAAACAAGGTAGATTAAAGGTTATAGTGACTGGGGAAAGGAGGAATGGGGAGTTATTGCTTAATGGTTATGAATTTTCTTTTTGGGCTTATTAAAAAGTTTTGAAAATAGTGATAGTTGGATAACATGTGAACATATCAATAATTAATGACATTACATTGTACAATTAGAATGGCAAATTTTATTATATATATATTTTTTTAAAAGCTTAGTATAATATACCAATAAACATTGAATTTTACATTTTAAATAGGTTTGAATTATATGATACTGAATTATATTTAAATAAGGCTATTACAAAATACTAAAGCATAAGAGGAATAATGAGTGAGCTCCTAGAAACTCAGATAAGTCTCAGATTACTCAAATCACATGATTTAGTAAATCAACTCAATATTTACTGTAAGAAACTAGAGAAGAGAGATACATTAATTATATTAATATAAATTATCTGTTAATACACTGCAGTATATTAATACACTCAGGATAGGATGCCAGCAGGCTGAACCACACCAGGGTTATGCAGTCTTCACATGTCCTGTTTCTCTCATTCACATTAGCCTTCCCCACTGATAGTGTGGTTAGGAGAACCAGAGATGAAGTTTGAGCAAAGGGGCTTTGTGGATGAAATAAGCCTGAAGCCAATTATACATATATACTTTATAGGAGAGTTGTACAGGCAACCTGAAGCATTCTATAACCCAATGAGCAATTGGGATTTTAATTTTTCATTTTCTGGCCAGAGGATACATGGGTCCAGAATACATGACACTTGTGGGTGGCTGATTTAGGTCCTCATGAATACTGCATGCCTCGTATATTTAGTGTACCATGAATATTTAGTGAACCCCTCAGGGGCCTGATGTATAGTTCTTGTATCATGGATATTAGGTGCCCCCTGTACCTCAAGAATATTTAGTGCCTACCTGGTTTTTTTGTCCCTTCTGATTTATGTTCTGCACACATATGTCGAAAATGTCTCATGGGTTACTAATCTGTCTCTGCTTAACAAATGTATGAATTGTATCTCTCCCACTTATTTTCTTGTTTCCTATGGCAAACTTGAATATTCTCAGTCAGTATAGCAAATGTATATTACAATTAATTTGCAACATTGCCATTTTACAAATGAGGAAATTGCAAAGAGTGCTAAGCAATTGTAGGTCTTGCCAAAGTCACAGGTAGGGTCAGGATTCAAATTCTGGCAGCTTGACTCCAGTTGAGTTCAGTCGCTCAGTCGTGTCTGACTCTTTGAAACCCCATGAACCATATCACACAAGGCCTCCCTGTCCATTACCAACTCCCAGAGACCACCCAAACCCATGTCCATTGAGTCAGTGATGCCATCCAACCATCTCATCCTCAGTCGTCCCCTTTTCCTCCTGCCCTCAATCTTTCCCAGCATCTGGGTCTTTTTAGATGAGTCAACTCTTAGCATCAGGTGGCCAAAGTATTGGAGTTTTCAGCTTCAACATCAATCCTTCCAATGAACACCCAGGACTGATCTTTAGGATGGACTGGTTGGATCTCCTTGCAGTCCAAGGGATTCTCAAGAGTCTTCTCCAACACCACAGTTCAAAAGCATCAATTCTTTGGTGCTCAGCTTTCTTTATAGTCCAACTCTCACATCCATACATGACTACTGGGAATACCATAGCCTTGACTAGATGGACCTTTGTTGACAAAGTAATGTCTCTGCTTTTTAATATGCTGTCTAGGTTGGTCATAAATTTCCTTCCAAGGAGTAAGCGTCTTTTAATTTCATGGCTGCAATCACTATCTGCAGTGATTTTGGAGCCCCCCAAAATAAAGTCTGACACTGTTTCCACTGTTTACCCATCTATTTCCCATGAAGTGATAGGACTAGATGCCGTGATCTTAGTTGTCTGAATGTTGAGCTTTAAGCCAACTTTTTCACTCTCCTCTTTCACTTTCATCAAGAGGCTTTTTAGTTCTTCTCTTTCTGCCATAAGGGTGGTATCATCTGCATATCTGGGGTTGTTGATATTTCTCCCGGCAATCTTGATTCCAGCTTGTGCTTCTTCCAGCCCAACGTTTCTCATGATGTACCCTACATATAAGTTTAATAAGCTGGGTGACAATATACAGCCTTGACGTACTCCTTTCCCGATTTAGAACCAGTCTGTTGTTCCATGTCCAGTTCTAACTTGCTTCCTGACCTGCATACAGGTTTCTCAAGAGGCAAGTCAAGTGGTCTGGAATTCCCATCTCTTCCAGAATTTTCCACAGTTTATTGTGATCCACACAGTCAAAGGCTTTGGCATAGTCAATAAAGCAGAAATAGATGTTTTTCTGGAACTCTCTTGCTTTTTCGGTGATCCAGCACATGTTGGCAATTTGATCTCTGGTTCCTCTGCCTTTTCTAAAACCAGCTTGAACATCTGGAAGCTTATG
The DNA here is from genome assembly GCF_029378745.1 of Bos indicus. NCBI lineage: Eukaryota > Metazoa > Chordata > Mammalia > Artiodactyla > Bovidae > Bos > Bos indicus. The sequence goes on along the minus strand of NC_091789.1, from coordinate 65,517,527 downwards.
TTTTACGTATTGCTGAAGCCTGGCTTGGAGAATTTTGAGCATTTCTTTACTAGTGTGTGAGATGAGTGCAACTGTACAGTAGTGTGAGCATTTATTAGCATTGCCTTTCTTTGGGATTGGAATGAAAACTGACCTTTTCCCGTCCTGTGGCCACTGATGAGTTTTCCAAATTTGCTGACATATTGAGTGCAGCACTTTCACAGCATCATCTTTGAGGATTTGAAATAGCTCAACTGGAGTTCCATCACCTCCATAGTGATGCTTGACTCCAGAGCTCATGCTATACTTTATTGCCTCTGAGAATCAGTGTGAGGAAAAGTACTATAAGAGTATAAGGTGGATATCTAAGAGTAGTTCTAAGTTCTATGGAAGCTCATTGGGGCTTTATAGAAAGACTTTATGAAAATATTTTCTGACATGACCTGGGAAGACTAAAAGGATAATTGCATGAGTTCTCAGTCGTGTTCAACTCTTTGTGACCCCATGGACTGTAGCTCACCAGACTTCTCTGTCCATGGAATTTCCAGGCAGGAATACTGGAGTGGGTTTCCATTTCCTCCTCCATGGGATCTTCCTGACCCAGGGATGGAACTCGCATCTACTGAATCTCCTGCACTGGCAGACAGATTCTTTACCACTGAGCCAACTGGGTAATTACAGCCAGAAATAAGAGCAGAAGTGTTAGGTTATTTATCATTTAAAACACTTTAGCATGGAAAATATGATACTGTGCTTCTGCATTACTTGAAGTTACAACCCAGGTTTGAGTAGTATTCTACTTGTCACCCAAGTTTATGTGACCAATACACAATGAGGCCAAACAAACTGAAATGTCAAGAGTTTGGAGCAGAAAAAGGTTTATTGCAAGGGCTGTGCAAGGAGAATGGGCACCTGTGCTCAAAAGACCTCCAGCTCCCTGATGGTTTTTGGGGAAGAGTTTTTTTAAGCCTGAAGTTACCATCTTCCACTTGGCTGAGGGCCCTTAGTTCCTGTAGAAGGACTCAGAGATATGTACCAGATTGTTATGCATTAATCTATTCCTTGACAAGGAACAAGGACCCTGATCCATTGCTGCACTATTGTTTATTGGCTCTCTTTCCTTTATTCGGCATTTCCTCACTCCTGTTAGTAACTGAATCTGCCCTTTGGAACTCAGTGAAGGTCTAGAATGCTGAAAGCATTTTTCCAACAAACAAAAATGGAGGCTATGGAAAGGCTCTTGTACCCTAGAGGGCTCCACAGGATCCTGCTTGGTTTCATACTTAGGAGTTCACATTCCAGAGAGCCAACCATTATTTTAATTAGGAGGCATCTATCCATAAAGTGGCTACTACAGGGGTTTTCTTTATTTATAGCTACATTATCTATAGCAATATCATGTACTTTAATCACATTGTGAACATTGGAAACTGGTTTTTATTGGTGGAATTTGTGGACTGTTAATTAGCATAATGAACTTTAGAAATGAGTTTTCACTGTTGACATTAAAGGTGTTCAGAATATGTGGTTGGCTAAAATATTTTGGATACACACCTCAGTCTTATATGAGTAGGGCAAAAAAAAAAAAGTCCAGAGAAGGCTGTTTCCTTTACCATTAGGAGTTATTGTTGTTAATCACTAAGTCATGTCCAACTCTTTGCGACCCCATGAACTGTAGCCCACCAGGCTCCTCTGTTCCTGGGATTTCCCAGGCAAGAACTGGAATGGGTTGCCATTTCCTTCTCTAGGGGATCTTCTTGACCTAGATGAAACCGATGTCTCCTGCATTGCAGGCAGATTCTTTACCACTGAGCCACCCGGAAGCCCACCATTAGCAATCCCAACACTCAGAACTAAATCAGGTCCAGTGTCCAGCCTTTGGTTTTGAGAATTTCTAGTTACCTAATACAGATTATCAGTTCAGTTCGATTTAGTCGCTCAGTCGTGTTCGACTCTTTGCGACCCCATGAATCGCAGCACGCCAGGCCTCCCTGTCCATCACCAACTCCCGGAGTTCACTCAAACTCATGACCATAGAGTCAGTGATGCCATCCAGCCATATCATCCTCTGTCATCCCCTTCTCCTCCTGCCCCCAATCCCTCCCAGCATCAGAGTCTTTTCTAATGATTCAACTCTTTGCATGAGGTGGCCAAAGTCCTGATGTTTCAGCTTTAGCATCATTCCTTCCAAAGAAATCCCAGGGCTGATCTCCTTCAGAATGGACTGGTTGGATCTCCTTGCAGTCCAAGGCACTCTCAAGAGTCTTCTCCAACACCACAGTTCAAAAGCATCAATTCTTCAGTGCTCAGCTTTCTTCACAGTTCAACTCTCACAACCATACATGACCACGGGAAAAACCATATCCTTGACTAGACGGACCTTTGGTGGCAAAGGAATGTCTCTGCTTTTCAATATACTATCTAGGTTGGTCATAACTTTTCTTCCAAGGAGTAAGCATCTTTTAATTTCATGGCTGCAATCACCATCTGCAGTGATTTTGGAGCCCCCAACAATAAAGTCTGACACTGTTTCCTCATCTATTTCCCATGAAGTGATGGGACCAGATGCCATGATCTTCGTTTTCTGAATGTTGAGCTGAATGTAAGCCAACTTTTTCACTCTCCACTTTCACTTTCATCAAGAGGCTTTTTAGTTCCTCTTCACTTTCTGCCATAAGGGTGGTGTCATCTGCATATCTGAGGTTATTGATATTTCTCCCGGCAATCTTGATTCCAGCTGTGCTTTTTCCAGCCCAACGTTTCTCATGATGTACTCTGCATATAAGTTAAATAAGCAGGGTGACAATATACAGCTATTCAGCCTTAATGTACTCCTTTTCTTATTTGGAACCAGTCTGTTGTTCCATGTTCAGTTCTAACTGTTGCTTCCTGACCTGCATACAGGTTTCTCAAAAGGCAGGTCAGGTGGTCTGGTATTCCCATCTCTTTCAGAATTTTCCACAGTTTGTTGTGATCCATAGTCAAAGGCTTCAGCATAGTCAATGAAGCAGAAGCAGATGTTTTACTGGAATTCTCTTGCTTTTCTATGATCCAGTGGATGCTGCCAATTTGATCTCTGACTCCTTTGCCTTTTCTAAATCCAGCTTGAACATCTGGACGTTCTTGGTATACATATTTTTAAAGCCTGGCATGGAGAATTTTGAGCATTACTTTGCTAGCCTGTGAGATGAGTTCCATTTTGCAGTAGTTTGAACATTCTTTGGCATTGCCTTTTTTGGGGATTGAAATGAAGACTGACCTTTTCTCATCTTGTGGACACTGATGAGTTTTCCAAATTTGCTGGGATATTGAGTGCAGCACTTTCACAGCATCGTCTTTTAGGATTTGAAATAGCTCAGCTGGAATTCCATCACCTCCACTAGCTTTGTTCGTAGTAATGCTTCCTAAGGCCCACTTGACTTCGCACTCCTGTATGTCTGGCTCTAGGTGAGTGATCACACCATCATGGTTATCTGGGTCATTAAGATCTTTTTTGTATAGTTTTTCTGTGTTTTCTTGCCACTTCTTCTTAATCTCTTCTGCTTCTGTTAGTTCCATGCCAGTTCTGTTCTTTATTGTGCCCAACTTTGCATGAAATGTTCCCATGGTATCTCTAATTTTCTTGAAGAACTCTCTAGTCTTTCCCATTCTATTGTTTTCCTCTATTTCTTTGCACTGATCACTGAGGAATGCTTTTTTTACCTCTCCTTGCTATTCTTTGGAACTCTGCATTCAGATGGATATATCATTCATTTTATCCTTTACTTTTTGCTTCTCTTCTTTTCTCAGCTATTTGTAAAGCCTCCTCAGACAACCATTTTGCCTTTTTGCATTTCTTCTCCTTGGGGATGATTTTGATGACTGCCTCCTGTACGATATTATGAACCTCTGTCCATAGTTCCTTAGGTAGTCTGTCTATCAGATCTAATCCCTTGAATCTATTTGTCACTTCCACTGTATAATCGCAATGGATTTGATTTAGGTCATACCTGAATGGTCTAGTGGCTTTCCCTACTTTCTTCAATTTAAGTGTGAATTTTACAATAAGGAGTTCATGATCTGAGCCACAGTCAGCTCTTAGTCTTTTTTTTTGCTGACTGCATAGAGGTTCTCCATCTTTGGCTGCAAAGAATATAATCAATCTGATTTCAGTATTGACCATCTGATGATGTCCATGTGTAGTGTCATTTCTTGTGTTATTGGAAGAGGGTGTTTGCTATGACCAGTGAACCCTCTTGGCTAAACTCTGTTAGCCTTTGCCCTGGTTCATTTTGTACTCCAAGGCCAAACGTGCCTGTTACTCCAGGTATCTCTTGACTTCTTACTTTTGCATTCCAGTCCCCTATAATTAAAAGGACATTTTTTTCTGGTGCTAGTTCTAGAAGGTCTTGTATGTCTTCATAGAACCATTCAACTTCAGCTTCTTCGGAATTACTGGTTGGGGCATAGACTTCAGTTACTGTTATAGTGATTGATTTGCCTTGGAAATGAACAGAGATCATTCTATCATTTTTGAGATTGCACCCAAGTACTGCATTTCAGACTCTTTTGTTGACTATGATGGCTATTCCATTTCTTCTAAGGAATTCTTGCCCACAGTAGTAGATAAAATGGTCATCTGAGCTAAATTCGCCCATTCCAATTCATTTTAGTTCACTGATTGCTAAAATGTCGATGTTCACTTTTGCCATCTCCTGTTTGACCACTTCCAATTTACCTTGTTTAATGGACCTAACATTCCAGGTTCCTATGCAATATTGTTCTTTATAGCATCAGACTTTACTTCAATCACCAGACACATCCACAACTGGGGGTTGTTTTCACTTTAGCTCAGCCTCTTCGTTCTTTCTGCGGTTATTTCTCCACTCTTCTCCAGTAGCATATTGGGCACCTACCAACCTGGGGAGTTCATCTTTCAGTATCCTGTCTTTTTGCCTTTTCATACTGTTCGTGGGGTCCTCAAGGAAAGAATACTGAAGTGGTTTGCCATTCCATTTCCAGTGGACCGTGTCTCCAGGGGCTTGGATATGATTGGGTAAAGATTATGATACAATAGTTTAAGATGTGTGGACCCAGCAGTCCACCAATGGATCTTCAGGACTCTCTCCATTGTTCTTTCAGGAAGTTCCTGGAATTTAAAATAAGTTTATTTGCAACTTTTATCTTTCTGGGAAAGAATTTCCTAGAATAGTAAAATTGTGCTGATAAAGGTAGTGGAAAAGTAAACTCATGTTAACATGGGCAGAAAGCTATTTTGTAGATGGCCTCATAGAAAAAGGACAATAAAATGAAAATAAGAAAGGAATTAAAAGATGTTTGTACATTAAATTAATAGTGAATTTTGAACAATTTAATTCCATTTATTATCATATCTTTGGTGTAATCTGACTTAAACCAATTTGGGCCTTCATATGTGTTAGGTTTGAATATCTATAAGTTGAAGACTATAGGTCTTCAAATGCACAACTTTGCTACTGCATGGCATTTTACAATGAATAGAGATCTTAAACTGAATTACCCTGTACATACATTTATTAGTGAGTGAAAGTCACTCAGTTGTGTCTGAATCTTTGTGACCCCATGGACTGTAGCCTGCCAGGCTCCTCTGTCCATGGGACTCTCCAGACAAGAATACTGGAGTGGGTTGCCATTTCCTTCTCCAGGGGATCTTTCTAACCCAGGGATTGAACCTGGGTCTTCTGCATTGCAGGCAGATTCTTTACCACCTGAGCCACCAGGGAAGCTCCAAGGGCAAAAAAGTCTTATACTCTGTTATGATAAGCTTGGGAAAAATCAGTGTTCCAACTTTTTCAGGACTTTAATAGGCACCTTGCATGAAAGTTTCACTCAAAAGCAAATGTTCTGATGGAAGGCTTAGCTGACCTATTTGGCTTATAGAACAGAATTCTTTCTTATTAGAGTATGCATGTGTGTGGTGGGTGGGTAGGTAGGGTACAGATAAGAAAGGAGTTCCAGAGTTCCAGATGTAAGCAATGAAAGACAAAATACACCAGACAATTAAAGAAATTATTTTATTCAGACTATTCCAATAGGGCAAGTGCTCGTTAATGATGAATATCTCAAAGAAAAGGAAGGGAGTTTGAGATTTTATAGAGGCAGGTAAACAAGGGAGTTATGTGAGGCATATGGGAGTCATAAGGAAGGATGAAGATGGGTCTTATCTGGGAAAATATGAGAACAGAGTGGTCATTTGAGATTAGTCTGAATATAAAGTAGTGGGAGAAATTCTTAATGATTTCTAATGACTGGTTTCAGAACACATTACCACCAGAATATGGTGCCCTGACATATTGAAAATTTTGAGCTGAAGGAATTTAAGAAATGGTAGGTACAGGAAGGACTCTCTGAGCTTTCCCTGAAGCAGATCATAAGATCCTCACACCCACCTTATGCCTAAAGGAAAGGAGTATCCTTATCTCTGGAGATAGAACTTCACTGAACAAGCCTTCCTAGTGCTAAGTCACTTCAGTCGTGTCCGACTCTGTGTGACCCCATAGACGGCAGCCCACCAGGCGTCCCCGTCCCTGGGATTCTCCAGGCAAGAACACTGGAGTGGGTTGCCATTTCCTTCTCCAGTGCATGAAAGTGAAAAGTGAAAAGTGAAAGTGAAGTCGCTCAGTCGTGTCCGACCCTCAGCGACCCCATGGACTGCAGCCTTCCAGGCTCCTCCATCCACGGGATTTTCCAGGCAAGAGTACTGGAGTGGGGTGCCATTGCCTTCTCCGAAGTCTTCCTAAGTCTTCTGTTTACTATCTTTCGCTCATAGGGGCACCCCAGGTGGCTTAGTGGTAAAGACTCCATCTGCCAATGCAGGAAATGCAGGAGACATGGCTTCAATCCATGGGTTAGAACGATCCCCTGGAGGAGGAAATGGCAACCCACTCCAGTATCCTTGCCTGAAAAAAATCCCATGGACAGAGGAGTCTGGTGGGCAACAGTCCACGGGGTTGCAAAGAATTGGACATGACTGAGGAGCTAAACAGACACATATCTTTAGCTAATACCCTTTTGTTCTACCACATTTTCTGGGACTTTCCATTCTTCCTCAAACCTAGCATAAAAATACTCAGGTTTAACTGTTTCTTTGGGGTCTTCATTTCCTTAGGAAGGTGAGGAGGGACACTTTATCATGAAAAAAAAAAAGGATAGCTTCAGGTATGCCTTGACTGGAGGCTGTTGGCATGGAGAAACTGTGGGCAGGCTAACTAGAAGCAGGGAATCCTATGTGATTGATGCATATTTGGCTTTGTTTGGTTGCTCCTAAGTTGGAAGCTGGGACAAAAATTAGGGGAGCTGTCAATTATTAATCAAGTCCTGGATGTTTTGGGCTGATGATAACATGGAGAATTGTTTGGTTTGCTGGATTGGTTACTAGAGATAGTAGTCTGACTTCCTACAAGTAAGACTTATAGAAAGTAAGTTTGTTTCTTGAGTGCTTTCTACCAATTGTGGGTCAGAGTTCTGTTTTTATATTTTGTCTGGCCATGATCTGTTTGCATATTCAGTCTCTCAAGCATGGCGTTTGAAAAACTCCAGAAAGGGTAGTGTGGTTGGTGTGGAGGGAAGGAGCATAAAGTGTTAGGAGATGAAGTTAGACAGACTGGTGGGGAATAGGTCTGGTAGAGCCTTGAAATCCATGGTGATGAATTTGATTTGACTCCATTGTGATAGGAACCCTTTAGAATATTCTCAACAAGGGAGTGAGGTGAGCTGATTTATAGTTTTAAAAGGTTGCTTTGGCTGTAAAAAGGATTAGACAGACAAGAGTAGAAGCAGAGAGGCCACCAAGGAGGCTATTGCCATAGTTTAAGTGAGAGAAGTGAAGGAGTTCAGAGCATGCCTCAAAAAATATACCACTCTAGCATATCACCTACTTTGAGTTAAAGGCACTTGAAAAACAACAGATGTTAGAAGGACACTCTGACTGACCTTTTTCCTTTCTTTTAAAAAGAGATGAAATTTCCATGTAAGCAATGATGTGTGCTGTGCTTAGTCACTCAGTCATGTCCGACTCATTGTGACCCCATGGACTATAGCCTGACAGGCTCGTCTGTCCATGAGGATTCTACAGGCAAGAATACTGGAATGGGTTGCCAGGCCCTCCTCCAGGGGATCTTCCCAACCCAAGGATCAACCAGGTCTCCCACATTGCAGATGAATTCTTTACCATCTGAGCCACCAGAGAAGTCCAAGAATACTGGAGTGGCAGCCTATCCCTTCTCCAGGGGATCTTCCCGACCCAGGAATCAAACAGGGGTCTCCTGCATTGCAGGTGGATTCTTTATCAGGTGAGCTACCAGGGAAGCACTGGTGTAGGGGAACAAATTTTGCCACCCCAAAATATGTCTCTTTGGTATGAGGATTAACTTAGCTGATTATCTTTAAGAAATATAAGACTCAGAAAGTTTTTCTTGTTACCACCTCCCTAACTGCCTAAAAGAATTTAAAGGACCTGGAATAGAGTTGTCACCAGAGATATCTACAAAGAGTATGGGCTAGGTGTGGTGGGTAGAATTTATTAGGGCCTAGTGAACAGCATTCACACTGTGTCCAAAATCTAGGTCTTTCCCATGTATACATGTTATAAATTTTGTTGATTTTATCATGTTAATCTGTTTCATGTTTTTCTTTGTTTTATTGGGGAGAGAGTGTGCCATAGTTCATGTGGTGTGGTATCTGTGTTCTGAGACCAGGGCCCCCTGCAGTGGAAGTAGAGAGTCCTAACCACTGGAACCCCAGGGAAGTCCCAATCTGTTCATGTTAATTTAATTCTTAGAGCAGGCAGAAAAACCCTAGAAGGAGAGAGGAAATTTTCTTCCTCCCTGACAGTGTCCTCCCTATGCCAGAAAGGAAGAGACATTCTATCTCCAAGGATTGGAAGTTGAGGCTAAGAGAAATCTTTATAAACAAACCTTGTTAAACTAATATTTATCTTCCTAGTCACTTCTCCACCCAGTTAAATACCATGGCCCAAGCCCCTTTGCCTTGTCACATTTTCACAATTTACTACCCTTTGTCTAATTCAGTATGTGCGTGCTAAGTCGCTTCAGTCATGTCCGACTCTTTGCAACACTATGGACTGTAACCTACAAGGCTCCTCTCTCCATGGGATTCTCTAGGCAAGAATACTGGAGTGGGTTGCCATCCCCTCCTCCAAGGGATCTTCCCAATCCAGGGATCAAACCCATGTCACTTACATCTCCTACATTGGCAGGCAGGTTCTTTATAGCTAGCGCCACCTGAAAAGTTCCTCTAGTTCAGTAAATAAGTGTTCGACTCTAATTGCTTCTTTGGGTCTTCATTTTTCTCATGAAGACTCCCAAGTACATGTAAAAAAAAAGTTAAAACTTGTATACTTTTCTTCTGTTAATCTATTTTATGTCAGTTTAATTCTTAGGCCCAGCTGGACACTCTAAAAGGACAGAGGACAATTTTTTCCTCCCCTACAGATGACAGTGGTCTGAACCAGGATAGTAGCTATGGAGGTGGTAAGAAGTAGTGGATTCTGGACATGTTTGGAAGACAGAGTGAACAGGATTCATTGATGAGTTGGATGTAGAAGTGGACAAGCAATCAAGAATGTAGTATCATCAAAGTCTCTCCTGAGCAAATGGTGATGCCATTAATAAGATGAAGAAAGCCTTTATGGATGCCCTATGCTCCTTCATTAAATCATGTCTACTTATCCAGATAACATATATATGTTACTTGAGGATAAGGATGGAACATTATCAAGTTTTCCTTCCACTATGCTTATTAGAGGATTGTATACCCAGCACAGACTTAAGTGAATATTTCTTATTTATTCTGCTAACTAAATTGGGGGAAAAAGGGGTTCTGATGGTAGGCCAGCAGGCAGTTTCTAATTTAGAGGTCTCTGTTCTGTTCCTTCCCCTACCCTCTTGATACATAAGTAAAAGAAATGCAGAACACTTGGAAAATCTACATTTTTCTTCAAGAGATAAATTGACTTGTTTATAGATGTAGTCATTCTAGGCAAATGCTCAGGCATTAGTCATTCTAGGCAAAAGCTAGATGCTTTAAGTCTGAAAGAATTCAGCTGTTTACATTGATTTGAATCTAAAGTTGAAAAAAATGCTTTATACATTTTGCTCCTGAAGAAAAGGAGACCAATGCCCACAAGAGAATTTACAGCTGAATTGCAGATTAGGTACAAATCTGTTAGTTGCATTCTCATTCTAAACTATTTGTTAAGTGCCCAGGTAAGGAAGAGCTTCTGCTGTGATTTAAATCTAAATTTTTTTTTTTGCTTCTTATAAACTTGCAAATGCAACATAAAGACCTTTTCTCTCCTTATTCTATCATGATACTCCTATTAGCTACAGTGTTATATAGAAATACAAGGGAACAGTAATGCTCTGTTAATAATGGAATTCACATGTGAAAAGCAAGTGATGCATATTCAGTTGCCTGTTTCAGAATCTCATCATTATTATATTAGTCATTATTGGGTAACTACTTTGTTTTTGATTGATTATATACATAAATCCAATATGAATGAGCATAACTATCATGAGAAACAGTTTACTTCCATTAAGTTTTAAAGAAATAGTCATAAGCATATTTAAAATGTGCTTTTAAAACATTTCATATGTTTTTTTAATTATCATATGTATTTGAATGGAGACAAGACTTTTTCTTTATTATGTACATATTCATGTTTTCTACCTCAAAATTGTTTCACAATACTGAGTTTGTGACATCACTACTATTTCTATGGGCTTCCCAGGTGGCGCTAGTGGTAAAGAACCTGCCTACCAGTGCAGGAGACATAAGAGACTCAGGTTTGATCCCTGGATTGGGAAGATCCCCTGGATAAGGAAATGGCAACCCATTCCGGTATTCCTGCCAACCCACTCTGATAGTAGTAGCACATATACAGTTTAATAAATGATCAAACAAAATGAAAAATTCTGATTAAAAATAAGTGGAGACATTCAAACCTAAATGGAGTGGGTTGCCATGCCCTTCTCCAGGGGATCTTCCCAACTAAAGGATTGAACCTGTGTCTCTTACATCTCTTGCATTAGCAGGTGGGTTCTTTATCACTTAGCCATGTGGGAAGCCCAAATTCCTACTAGCAAATGAAAAAGATTATAAAATGCTACAAGGAGTTTATACTAGAAGGAAGCATTAGTTTTATCCTAAAATTATCCCTATTTTACTAAAGGATATTCTTCAGGCAGATACCAGATGGAAGTATTGATTTAAACAAAAAGCAAGAAGAACACTGGAATTGGTAACCATACAAGACTTTTTATTTCAGTTTCTTTAAAAAATTGTTTAAACAACAACAACAAAAAAACAATGTATTGTGTGATTTAGACCATATACAAAACTAAAAAAATATGACAACAATAGCATGAAGGTTGTGAGGGGATAAATGAAAATATGTAATTGTAAGTTTCTTTTACTGTATGTGAAGTGGAGTAATATCACTTAAAGCTATACTGTAACAAGTGAAATGTGCATACAAAAAAAACCTTAAAGCAATCACTAAAATAAAACAAAATGTTATAGCTAACAAGTCAACAAATGAGATAAAATGGGATCATAAAAAATAATTAATTAATCCAAAAGAAGGCAGAAAGAGAGAAGAGTGAACAAAAAAGATGCAACAAGTAGAAACAAATAATTTTATGATATACTCAAACCTAAAGCAAATGGTTAAAACATGCAAATTAAAAGGCAATGATTGTCATATGGGATAAAAATTAAGACACAACTATATTCTGCCTATAGGAAGCACACTTTTTCCCCCAAACTTTAATTTTATTATTATTATTATTATTTTTGTATTTGGGGCTTTCCTGGTGGCTCAGCTGGTAAAGAATCCACCTGCAATTTGAGAGACTTGGGTTCGATCCCTGGGTTGGGAAGATCCCCTGGAGAATGGAAAGGCTACCCAGTCCAGTATTCTGGCCTGGAGAATTCCATGGACTGTATAGTCCATGGGGTCTCAAAGAGCTGGACACGACTGAGCGACTTTCACTTTATAGCTGATTAACAATGTTGTGATAGTTTTAGGTGAACATCAGAAGGACTCAGTCATACATATACATGTATCCATTCTCCCCCAAAACCCCCTCCCATTCAGACTGGCACATAACATTGAGCAGAGTTCCATGTGCCATACAATAGAGGAATACCCTTTAAAGGCACAAATAGGTTTAAAATAATAGAATAGAAAAAGATATAGCATGCTAACACTAATCAAAAGAAAGCTGGAGTGGTTAAATGACTATCAGACAAAGTTGATTTCAGAGAAAAATATTACCAGAGATAAAGTAATTTATTTAATAATGATAATGAGATCAATTAAACAAGAAGACATAACAATCCTAAATTGTTTATGCATCAAATAACAGGACTTCAAAGTTTATGAGGCAAAAGTTGATAGAACTGCAAGGAAAAACAGACAAACCCACAGCTATAATCTAGGAACCTCTATATCCCTCTCTAAAAAATGAATAAAATAAATGGGTAGAAAATTAGCATATATTTAGTAGACTCAAATACTACCACCAACTTGACCTCATTGACATTTACAGAACACATCACCAAACAATGGGGCTTCCCAGGTGGCGCTAGTGGTTCAGAACCTGCCTGCCAGTGCAGGAGATGTAAGAGACATGAGTTTGATCCCTAGGTTCGGAAGATCCTCTGGAGAAGGAAATGGTAACCCACTCCAATATTCTCACCTGGAGAATCCCATGGACAGAGGAACCTGGTGGGTTACAGTCCAAGGGGTTGCAGAGTTGGACATGTCTGAAGTGACTTAGCATACATGCATGCACCCAACAACATCAGAGTGTAGTTTTTTCTCAAGTAATTTCTCAAATATGCTTAAGGCGTATTTACCAAGATAGACCATAGTCTGGGACATAAAACAAGTCTCAATAAATTTAAGATTCAATTCAAGAAAAGTTTGTCTTTTGACCACAATGAAATTTTAGGAATCAATAACAAAATGAACTTTTGAATTTTCCACAATATTTGCAAATGAAACAACACGTTTAGATATGTATGTATCAAGCAAGAGATCAAAAGGAAAATTAGAAGTAATTTTAACTAAATGAAAATTTAAGCACAACACATTAAAAATGGTAGGATGCTACTAAAGCTGTACTTATGGGTAAATTTGTAACACAAGATGGCTATATAGAAAAGAAAAGTGATCTCAGAGTAATAACACATTATTCCACCTTAAGAAACTTAAAAAAGAAAGATGAAGAAATTAAACCTAAAGTAAGCAGAAGAAAGGAAATAATAAAGGTCAAAGCAGAAATCCATGACATTAAAAAACAGAATAATAACAGAAAAATCAATGAAATAAACCTAAAAATATGGTTCTGTGAAAGGATCAAAAAAATTAGTAAATCACTAGCCAGATTAATGAATATAAAAGAGATAAGATCAAAATTAAAAATATCTAAGAGAAGTGACATTATGACAGATTATACAGATATAAATGAATAATGAAGGAATAACTTGAGCAACTATTCCCACAAATTTGATGAATTAGGTGAAATGGACAAATGCTTGAAAGACACAAATTACTGAAGTTCGCTCAAGGAGAAACAGATAAACTGAAGAGTGAGACATATATGAAATTGAAAGTATAATTTAAAACCTTCCTACAAAGAAACTCCCAGGCAAATATGGCTTCACTGTTGAATTCTACCACACCTTTAAACTCTGGAGGAAGAAATGACAACCCACTCCAGTATTCTTGCCTGGAGAATCCCATGGACAGAGGAGCCTGGCAGGCTACAGTCCATGGGGTAGCAAAGAGTTGGACACGACTGAGCACTCATGCACACATGTACCACACCTTTAAAAAAATAAATGATAACAACTTTATATAAAATCTTTCCAAAAATTTAAGAGAATGCTTCCCAATTCATGCTACCAGGCCATCATTGCCCTAATAGCAAAATCACACAAAAATATTACAAGAGAAGAAAACTATAGGCTAACACTCATGAAAATACATGCAAAAATTCATAACAAAACTTTAGTAAATTGAACCTAGCAATATAGAGAAATAAAACACATCATGACTAAGTGGGTTTTTATCCCAGGAATGTAAGGTTAGATTAACGTTCAAAACCAGTCCCTGTTTCATATTAACAAACTAAAAAGGTGAAAAAATACAGTCATTTCAATAGACACAGAAAAAGGATTTGACAAAACCCAATAGTTTTTTATGATAAAAGCATTCAACAAACTAGGAATAGAAAGGAACTTTCTTAAACTGATAAAGGTTATCTACAAAATATCTACTGCTAACCTAGTATTTAATGGTAAAAGACTGAATGATTCACTCCTAAGATCAGGAACAAGGCAGAAATGTCTACCCTGCCACTTCTAGGCAACATTCTAATCGGTGCAATCAGACAAGATAAAGTAAAAACATAAAAGGCATCCCAATTGGAAAGGAAGAAATAAAACTATATTTTCAGGCAACATGATTGTCTATGTAGAAAATCCAATGTGCATGTGTGTAAGTCATTTCAGTCATGTCCAATTCTTTGCAACCCTATGGAGTGTAGCACACTGGGCTCCTCTGTCCATGGGATTCTCCAGAAATAGTAGTGCAAGTCTGCTAGTGATGACTTCTTTAAATGTTTATATGTTTGAAAATGACTTGATTTTTTGGAAATATATATTGCCATATATAGAATTATGTTTGGTTTGAAAGGGTTTTTTCCCCCCCTCTCAGTACTTTAAAGGGGCTTCCTTAGTGGCTCAGATGGTAAAGGATCCACCTACAATTCAGGAGACCTGGGTTCGATCCTGGGTTGGGAAGATCCCCTGGAGAAGGGAATGGTAACCACTGCAGTACTCTTGCCTGGAGAATTCCATGGACGGAGGAGCCTAGCAGGCTACAGGCCTTATGGCTGCAAAGATCCAGACACGACTGAACGACTAACACACATGCACACACGCACTTTAAAGGTCTCAGCTCTTTTCCATAGCATTGTTTCTGGCAATGGTGTCGTTATTTTCATTCTGCTATGTATAACAGATCTGTTTCCTTTTAAGATTTTCTCCTTATCATTGGTTTTGAGCAATTTCATTATGATGTGTCTCACTAAAATTTTCTTCATATTTATATTTGGGGTTCATTGAGCTTTTTGGACCTGTGAATTTATATTTTTCACTAATGTTGGAAAAATTCTTCCAACTTCTTCTTTTTTTATTTATTTATTTATTTTTTTTCACATGTTTCAATGCCATTCTCCCAAATCTTCCCACCCTCTCCCTCTCCCACAGAGTCCATAAGCCTGTTCTAATGTTTTTCCTGTCCCCAACACTCCCCAGTATTCCAATTGCTCATATATGAAGTCATTCATAGTTGTTATATAGTTCAGTAGTGCTCTTTCATTTTTTATCATTCTTTTTTCTCCATATGCTTCATTTTGTATAGTTTTCCTATTGCTACACATTCAAGTTCACTTATCTTCTGTAGTGACTAGTCTGCCTTAATTCCACTCAGTGAATTTTTCTTCTCAGAAACTGTAGTTTTTATCTCTAGAAGTTCAATTTGGGTCTTCTTCATATGTCTACTTAGCTTATTGACATGTGGAATACAGTTAAAATAACTATTTTAATGTCCTTATCTGCTAATTCTAATATCTCTGTCAGTTTTGGGTCAATTTTGATTGATGTTTTTCCTCTTCATTACAAGTTTGTATACCTCTCTTTCTTTATATACCTTTGATCAGATGCCAGACATTATACATTTTAACTTGTCAGGTGCTGGATATACTTGTATTCCTACAAATCTCTGTTTGCTTTGTTCTTAGGTGCAGTTAAGTTACCTGGAAATAGTTTAATCCTTGCAGGTCTTATTTTTATGGTTTACATAAGTTCAACAAAGAGCTCAGTCTATGGCTAATTTTTCCCATAACTGAGGCCAGACCTTCCTGGGTACCCTCCAACATCCTGTGAATTGTGAGTTTTCCCAGTCTGACTGGTGGGAATAGGCACTATTTCTGGCCCTCTGTGTCGGGTGTCATTTATTCTAATCTAGTCCTTTCTTGTTCTTTCTCTGGCCTCAGGTATATTTTTCACATAGGTGCACAATAGTTATTCTGCTGAATACTTGAGGGAGATCTCTGCAGTTCTCTAGTATTCTGTTTCTTTCTCATAAACTCTAGCTGCATTGATCTCCCCAGACTCTTATCTCCATAACATTGAGAGAATTCACTAGTCTTTACCTCAGTAAATCCTCCTTATGTCATGACCTGGAAAATAGCTAGAGCAATCATAGGGGTCATCTTATTTATTTCTCACATCAACAAATTAGTGTCCTTCGTTGCCTGATGGCCAGTGCCTTTAAAACCATTGTTTCATGTATTTAACTTTTAAAATTATCTATATGGATGATTTCATTCATCATTTTATAATGGACATTTGCAAACATACAAAAAATGAAAGCATTATTTAGTGTACAATTGTATGTATATCCACCCCCTAGATTTTACAATTAACAGTTTACAATAGTTGCTTTATCATACAACTATGTATTTATTCAGCCCTTTATTCACCCATCAAACCATCTTAATTTTTGATACATTTCAAAATAAATAGAAAATATCAATATAGTTCACCCTAAATACTTCAGCATGCATATGAATAATTACAGTTTAATATTTTTAATTTTGACAAATTAGTAACCTGTGTAATGCTAACTTCCATCAAGTTATAAAATATAGTTATCACCACAGGAAATTTCTTCCTGACATTCTAGTCAATCTACACCCTAATCAGTATAAAAATTATGGGTGAGATATATTACATTTTTTCATGTTATGTCTTTGAAATCTAGTGTGCAATTTACACTTATAGTACATCACAATTTGGACTAATCTTATATTAAGTGCTCAACAGCCATTTGTAGCTATTAACTACCATGTTGGACAGTGAGTTCTAGAATTTAATATAAATGTCATCACAAAATAATTTTTCTTTGTCTAAGACTTTTTCAGTCAGCATGATGTTTTAAGAATTTTAAGATTAGTTCATGCATCATTTTAATAAAAAATTAAATTAAAAATAAAACAAAAGGAAAATAAAACGCTCAACAAGAGTAATATAGAGGATGAGAGAAAGAAATTGCATGTAAGGGATTCTACCATTCAGTCCTTGTATTATGAGAGAGGAGACTAGACCTGCTGATGAACTTTATTCTTTACATTAAGGATTATAAGATTTGTTAATATTTTAAGGTTAATCACTAAAAGAATAGAAGTAGAATACCTAATTTCCAAATCAGTAGAGGGAATAAAAATAAATTAAAATTTTAAGCAACTGAGTGAAATATAGGAAAGGAAAAAACAGCAAACAAAAACCAAGTGAAATAACAAAATAAAATTATAATAAGTCCAAATATATTGGTAATTCCAATAAATATAAATGGACTGAACATACCACTTAAAACATACAGATTTTAAATTCAATAAAAATGTGAAACCCAACTAATATTGTACTTATAAGACAAATATCTAAAATATAAGAACATATTACTTTAAGTAAAAAAATGGAAAAAACATATATCTGGTAAATACTAACTAAAAGAAAGTTAGTATAGCTCTGTTAATATCAGACAAAACATTCATCCAGAAAAGTGGATAAAACTATTTCTGTGTATTTATGCAATGGAATGCAACAGTGAAAATTAATGTTAAATATCACAAACCTGTAAGTACATACCGTCATCATAACAAGTTTTCAGCAGATATGTACATTTATGATATATTTATATTCATATTAAATTTAAAAGCATGCGCTAAAAAACGATGTTACATAGCAGTATTGATACATATATTATAATGATAACTTGAGTTTATTTGCTTACTTAGTCTGGAGAGGTAGAAAACCACCTCCCCAAAGCTTTGGTATTATTTCACAGGGAGAGGGCAAAGTCAGAATTTATTGTGAATTGGAACTTTGGTTAAAAATGGGTCTTCTAATGTGGGCACTTGTTTACAACTGGATAAGGATCATTATATAACTGTCCAGTACTGGTGAAAACAGTAATGGGAGAGTTTTGAGGAGAAATATTCAGAGTCTTAGGACAAAAACTGTTGATACTTTCCATTGAAAAGTTGATGAATGTTTCAGGAAATTATTATAATGAAGAATTAAGCCATTTGCATGGGTAAAAATCTCCTGGAATAGTACGCTTGTTAATGTAGAGAGTGATGTATATGTGGGGGAGGGTAGGTAATTTCTGTCCTTAGTGTCCCAGTAGAGGTTGATGGTTTTGGTTTTCAGTAGTTAACCCTGGCTACTTGGGCTTCCCAGGTGGCTCAGTGGTAAAGAATCTGCCTGCTAAGGCAGAAGCCACAGGAGATGCAGGTTTGATCCCTGGATTAGAAAGATCCCCTGGAGAAGGAAATGGCAACCCACTCCAGTATTCTTGCCTGGAAAATCCCATGGACAGAGGAGCCTGGCAGCCTACAATCCATAAGGTCACAAAGAGTTGGAAATGACTGAGCATGCACAGGGCTTCCCCAGTAGCATATTGGACACCTTCTAACCTGGGGTGCTCATCTCCTGGCATCATATCTGTCTATCTGGCAGTTAACCCTATGGTGCTGGAGAATACTCTATAGAGTCCCGTGTACAGCAAGGAGATCAAACTAGTCAATCCTAAAGGAAATCAGTCCTGAATATTCATTGGAAGGACTGAGGCTGATTTACTGGATGCTGAAGCTAAAGCTCCAATACTTTGGTCACCTGATGCAAAGAACTGACTCATTGGAAAAGACCCTGATGCTGGGAAAGATTGAAGGCAGGAGGAGAAGGGACAACAGAGGATAAGATGGTTGGATAGCATCACTGACTCAAGGCACATGAGTTTGAGCAAGCTCTGGGAGTTGGTGATGGACAGGGAAGCCTGATGTGTTGCAGTTCATGGGGTTGCAAAGGGTCAGACACGACTGAGTGACTGAACTGAACTGAACCTAATCACATCTGCAAAGTACCTGAGATAACATATTCATAGATTTCAGGGATTCGAACGTGCATATCTTTAAGGACCATATTCTATCTACCGCAGGTTGTTTAGTGGATTACATAACTGGGAGTATACAGAGCAAGTGTCAGAGTTGATTGATTCAGCAGTTTAAAAGTGTCATCAAGTACAAGTCAATAATATGATTAAGACAAAGGACTTGAATAGACATTTATCCAAAAAAAGAAAGAAAATATGTAAAAGAGCCCACTCATTAGAAAAGACCCTGATGCTGGGAAAGGTTGAAGGCAGGCAGAGAAGGGGACAACAGAGGATGAGAGGGTTGGATGTCATCACCGACTCAATGGACCTGAATTTGAGCAAGCTCCGGGAGTTAGTGATGGACAGGGAAGCCTGGCATGTTGCAATCCATAAGGTCACAGTCAGACATGACTGAACAACTGAACTGAACTGAACTGAAGCACTGCATGCTTCCCACCATTTCATGAAATGGGAAGCACACATTTAGACTATGAATGTATTTAAAACTTTTTGTTTCTTACTAATCCTCCCAACAGCTTCTTTTAAAGCCACACAACCTCACTCGTGGTGAATACTTTCATCCCAGATGCAATTAAAAAAAAACTAGAATCTCATCTTCCAGATTTGAGAATATCTCTATGACTCAGTGCCACTCTCAAAACCACATTGTTTTATGAATACATCACAGATTAGACTCTGACCTATCCCTTGAGTTTTCTGTATGTAGCACTCTCATCTTGGATTGAGGAATGTTAAAGAGAAAACCACAGGACTAAAATGGCACAACTTGTGCTAATGCCCATGATACCAAATGTAAATTAAACAACTAACCTAATTGCAGTGCCTGATGAACTATGGAATGAGGTTCGTGACATTGTACAGGAGATAGGGATCAAGACCATCCCCATGGAAAAGAAATGCAAAAAAGCAAAATGGCTGTCTGGGGAGGCCTTACAAATAGCTGTGAAAAGAAGAGAAGCAAAAAACAAAGGAGAAAAGGAAAGATATAAGCATCTGAATGTAGAGTTCCAAAGAATAGCAAGAAGAGATAAGAAAGCCTTCCTCAGTGATCAATGCAAAGAAATAGAGGAAAACAAAAGAATGGGAAAGACTAGAGATCTCTTCAAGAAAATTAGAGATGCCAAGGGAACATTTCATGCAAAGATGGGCTCAATAAAGGACAGAAATGGTATGGACTCAGACTCACTCAGACTCACGTCCATCGAGTCAGTGATGCCATCCAGCCATCTCATCCTCTGTCGTCCCCTTCTCCTCCTGCCCCCAATCCCTCCCAGCATCAGTCTTTTCCAATGAGTCAACTCTTCGCATGAGGTGGCCAAAGTACTGGAGTTTCAGCTTTAGCATCATTCCTTCCAAAGAAATCCCAGGGCTGATCTCCTTCAGAATGGACTGGTTGGATCTCCTTGCAGTCCAAGGGACTCTCAAGAGTCTTCTCCAACACCACAGTTCAAAAGCATCAATTCTTCGGCGCTCAGCTTTCTTCACAGTCCAACTCTCACATCCATACATGACCACTGGAAAAATCATAGCCTTGACTAGATGGACCTTTGTTGGCAAAGTAATGTCTCTGCTTTTTAATATGCTATCTAGGTTGGTCATATCTTTCCTTCCAAGGAGTAAGCGTCTTTTAATTTCATGGCTGAAGTCACCATCTGTAGTGATTTTGGAGCCCAGAAAAATAAAGTCTGACACTGTTTCCACTGTTTCCCCATCTATTTCCCATGAACTGATGGGACTGGATGCCATGATCTTCGTTTTCTGAATGTTGAGCGTTAAGCCAACTTTTTCACTCTCCACTTCCAGTTTCATCAAGAGGCTTTTTAGTTCCTCTTCACTTTCCGCCATAAGGGTGGTGTCATCTGCATATTTTGAGTATGTGGCTAAAAAAGTCACCATGTCTACTTTAAACACTGCATTGACTAATAACAAGATATAATTCAGGGCATGACTTTCTCCGTGTCAGTTCCACAGAGTCTCAGATTTCTTATATTAGTGACAAAAATGAAAAACAGAGAACAAGTATGTGTTCTTTCTGATTCCATGTGTCTTTAGTTAATTGAGTTCTTTCTCTCTCTGCCTGTTTTTTCTCCATAGTCCTTAGTGATTATATGATATATTTGACTTCTTTGCTTATTAAATATCTCTACCTAACTTGGGAATAAAATATAAATTCAATGAGGACAAGGATTTTTTTTTTTAACCATTGTATCTCCAGTGCCTAAAACACTCTGACACAGATGCTTAACAAAATCTGATATATGAAAGTGAATGATACCATTATATTAATAGAGAGATAACAAACACAGATTATATTATAATGGAACGACATAAAAGGAGATGAATGATGGATAGAAATACCATTATATGTTTGTATCTGTATCTGTATTTATATGCCTTCATATGAAAGAGCAGTGCTGAGTTAATTTCCTTCCATTTCAAACAGTGACTACTATTTATATTGATAAAGCTAGTGTACTGTGAAGCATAATAATATTTTGCCTCATTCTCAATGTTGTTTAGCTTATATTGCTATCTTTCTCTTCTGTGCAAGTGTATTTTCTTTTTTAATTTTTTTATTTTGTATTGGAGTATAATTGGTTAACAATGTGTTAGCTTCAGGTGTACAGCAAAGTGATTCAGTTACACGTATGTCTATTCTTTTTCAAATCTTTTCCCATTTAGGTTATTACAGAGTATTCAGCAGAGGTCCCTGTGCTATACAGTAGGTCCTTGTTGGTCTTCATTTTAAATATAGCAGTGTGTACATGTCAATTCAAACATTTAATTTAATATATCTTTTATCATAAGTCATTTTAAATCAGTGTTGGAAGTAAACAGAAAGTACATTTTACCAATGATAACATATTAATTAGAAAAATATTCATTAGGCACAGTACCAGACACTCAAAAACAAGTGTGTTGTTTAAGATTTCTGTTCTCTTGAAAATCAAAACCATAGGAAAAATATTGATTAAAATAGTCTTCCCCCCAAGAGCATTAGCACATGCTCTTTATTGACAGAAAAACAAGAATGTTGATAACTAAACTATAACAAGACTGTAAGTTAAAATAGTTAAAACTGAACATTAGATTTTCAATAAATCTATGTTCAATTAAGGTGCTTGCTAATTTATCTTCTCTGTAGACTATATGCAAGAACATTTGGACTTTCATAATTATAAAATACACTGAGAGAAAGTTAATTTTTCAAAAAAAATAGCAAATAGTTTAGTTACTGTTCTTTTTAAAATATCTTTTCCTCAATAACTGTATCAACATATTTTATGTTGTTCTCTGTTTCTAACATTATATAAATAGACTCATTTGAATCTCAATAGAGAAAAGGCACAGACTATTAAAGACTTGAATAATGAGCATATAGGCTTTTAAAACCATATGAAGACACATAATAAAGTCAAGATTCTGATAAAATACATATATGCTTGTAATAAAACTTCAGGGTGAATGTACAACTGCAACTGCGACTCATACTAATACAGATTTGGTTAACATCTAGTAAGTATATAAGAAAATCAAAGCAAACCAGAAAAAAATGGGAGAAGTTCATGCTTAACTTAAACTTTTGTGTGGAGGCACTAAACATTTATGGACAAAGCAATACTCAGGGAAAGAAAATGTGGTCAGTGTTGTTCAATTAAAAATAATTTTTTTCCAATATACATGATTTCAAGTTATCAGTCTTTCAAGAAAAAATTATTAGAGGACTAATTAACCGATGTAATAACTGATGATATAAACAGCAGCAGAAGTTTTCCTGAGCAGAAGATTTAAACCTCAGATTAAAGATAAAATGCCTGAAGAATTTATGGTAATAAAACACAATGGAAATATGGAAATAAGATAACTTTTTAGAGTAGACCTCTGAAATTAAAACAATGAGATACCACTACACACTCACAGGAATAGTCAAATACAAATATCTGACAAAACCAATTACTGGTAAAGATGAGGAGCAATAGAAATTCTCATTTGTTGTTAGTGGGAATGCAAAATGGTACTCACTTTGGAAGCAATCTCTTAGCATAGCTAAACATTGTCATACCATATGACCTAGCAATTATGCTCCTAGATAGTTAACCAAATTATTTGATAGCTAATGGCCACCTCAAAGAATAGCAAGAAGAGATAAGAAAGCCTTCCTCAGCGATCAATGAAAAGAAATAGAGGAAAACAAAAGAATGGGAAAGACTAGAGATCTCTTCAAGAAAATTAGAGATACCAAGGGAACATTTCATGCAAAGATGGGCTCGATAAAGGACAGAAATGGTATGGACCTAACAGAAGCAGAAGATATTAAGAAGAGGTGGCAAGAATACACAGAAGAACTGTACAAAAAAGAGCTTCAGGACCCAGATAATCACGATGGTGTGATCACTCACCTAGAGCCAGATACCCTGGAATGTGAAGTCAAGTGGGCCTTAGAAAGCATCACTACGAACAAAGTTAGTGGAGGTGATGGAATTCCAGTTGAGCTATTTAAAATCCTGAAAGATGATGCTGTGAAAGTGCTGCACTCAATATGCCAGCAAATTTGGAAAACTCTGCTTTATTGACTATGCCAAAGCCTTTGACTGTGTGGGTCACAATAAACTGGAAAATTCTGAAAGAGATGGGAATACCAGACCACCTGACCTGCCTCTTGAGAAACCTGTATGCAGGTCAGGAAGCAACAGTTAGAACTGGACATGGAACAACAGACTGGTTCCAAATAGGAAAAGGAGTACATCAAGGCTGTATATTGTCACCCTGCTTATTCAACTTCTATGCAGAGTACCTCATGAGAAACACTGGACTGAAAAAAGCACAAGCTGGAATCAAGATTGCCGGGGGAAGTATCAATAACCTCAGATATGCAGATGACACCACCCTTATGGCGGAAAGTGAAGAGGAACTAAAAAGCCTCTTGATGAAGGTGAAAGAGGAGAGTGAAAAAGTTGGCTTAAAACTCAACATTCAGAAAATGAAGATCATAGCCTCTGGTCCCATCACTTCATGCGAAATAGATGGGGAAACAGTGGAAACAGTGTCAGACTTTATTTTTGGGGGCTCCAAAATCACTGCAGATTATGACTGCAGCCACAGAATTAAAAGACGCTTACTCCTTGGAAGAAAAGTTATGACCAACCTAGATAGCATATTGAAAAGCAGAGACATTACTTTGCCAACAAGGGTCCCTCTAGTCAAGGCTATGGTTTTTCCAGTAGTCATGTATGGATGTGAGAGTTGGACTGTGAAGAAAGCTGAGCGCCAAAGAATTGATGCTTTTGAATTGTGGTGTTGGAGAAGTCTCTTGAGAGTCCCTTGGACTGCAAGGAGGTCCAACCAGTCCATTCTAAAGGAGATCAGCCCTGGGATTTCTTTGGAAGGAATGATGTTAAAGTTGAAACTCCAGTACTTTGGCCACCTCATGCGAAGAGTTGACTCATTGTAAAGACTCTGATGCTGGGAGGGATTGGGGGCAGGAGGAGAAGGGGACGACAGAGGATGAGATGGCTGGATGGCATCACTGACTCAATGGACGTGAGTCTGAGTGAACTCTGGGAGTTGGTGATGGACAGGGAGGCCTGGCGTGCTGCAATTCATGGGGTCGCAAAGAGTAGGACACGACTGAGCAACTGAACTGAACTGAACTGAATTTCCTCTTATTTATGGTACTACTCCTAACCTTTTTACTTTATGTTTGTATTTGGTCTTCTCAGGTTGGAGTCTTCCCTCTCCCGAGAGGACTTTGTCTCTGACTCACTCTTCTCCTGCTACCAAGTATTTCCAGGCAATCTGCCTCAGTTTGAGGACCATTAAACCTAATCTTTCCTAACCTGATTGACAAGTGACTGACCCTCCCCAAACAGGGAGAAATACTTGGGTGTATTCTATAATACATTATAGTCATTCTTTATTCAGTCTATTCTACAACCCCTCCCTGGGCAATCTCATCCATTAACACCTCTTAAATTTATGTCTCCAACCCTGACCTCTCTTGTGAGCCCCAGACCTGTATGTTCAATTGCCTATTCAACATCTGCACTTGGATGTCTCAAAGGCAAATTAATCTAAACATATCCGAAACAAAATCCATCTCCCCCTTGATCTGATTTTCCTCCAGTGTTCTTTGTCTCCGTGAATAGAGCCACTAGACCTTTGTTCAAACCAGAATCCAGTAAATCATATTAGATTCTCCCTTCTTACTTATTCCACTGATCCGAGTCATCCAGTAATGCTAACTTTATCTCCTTTGTTTACCTGCAAGCTAAGTTGCTTCAGTGGTGTCTGACTCTGTGACTCTATGGACCATAGCCAGCCAGGCTCCTCTGTCCGTGGGATTCTCCAGGCAAAAATACTGGAGTGCGTTGCCATTTCCTCCTCCCAGGGATTTTCCTGACCCAGGGATGGAACTCGTGTTTCTTATGTCTCCTACATTGGCAAGCAGGTTCTTTACCACTAGCATTACCTGGGAAGCCCTTTATCGCCTATATTAATCTAAAGTTATTTGCTTTCCTTTATTTCCTTTCCCACTACCATGGGATGGTGGTAAGTCTAAAATATTATCATCTTTCTCCTGAACCACTCTCATATCCTTTTAACTGGTCTCCCTGTGTCCACTCTTGCACCTCTTTAATCCATCCTCCACACTGCTATCAGAGTTTTCATCTTCTCTGTGCTTAAAATAAAGTTAAAAATCCACAACATTGCTTACAAGGCCTTGCATGTTCTTGTCCTTATCAACCTTTCCAGCCTTCTGGAGACTTCTCCTCACTTACTGTGCTTCTTCAAGCATGCCAAGTTTATTTGACCTCAGAATCTTTGCACACGCTGTTCTCTCTATGGAATGTTTGCTATTACTCACCCATTGGATTTTAGCTTAGATATCATCTCAGTAAAGTTTCCTTGACACTCTAGGCCAGGCTAGGCAGCATGCCCTTCACTTTGTATGTATCCAAGCACACTATACTTCTCCGTTATAACACAGCAGTGTCGTAATTATCTGATCTAAGATGTCCATCCCAGTAGGCTGCAACTTGCACCAGGGCCTACCTAGTTTTCACTGCTAGCACATACAGTAGGTACTGAATAAATGTTGAATGGATGAATGAATTTAAGTATTTATCATCTTTGTCAGATTGTAAACTTTATGATTACAAACTTCAGATCCCCTAGCTTAGAATGTTGTATAATCTGTCTCTCTCATTCTCCACCGGGTGTGCGTATGATTTAATCAATAGATATTTGATGTGAAAAATGAATTGAAATTCCTGGAACTACTCAAATTATTTTTCAAAACCTCCTTGCCTATATTTATTATGTGCATTTTCCTTTCCCACTCTACATATGTTCCACATTTTGGTCTCTTTTTTTTCTATAAGTACAATTTATTCTTTATGGATAGAGGAACTTCCACAGTAATTCTCTCCCTTTTAATGCCACCACATTTATTAAAGAGCACAAATGAAATAGCTGCATACACTTAAAACACTATACAATTTTATAAGAACATTATTTTTCCTAAGAGGAGATGTTCTCATTTCTAGGAAGGGAAAGATCATAGCCATGTATATGAAGAGCCTGCAATTGACTGTGAACATTAAGTCAAATGATCAGAGGAATAAGATTTGCATTGTGGGTAGATAATGCATCTATATTTCTACTTCTTCCCTGTAAAGTAGAACTGCAAGGTTTGACTTTGTATAAACTTCTCTACTGCCTGTTAAATACATGTTGCTGCAGCTATAAAATGATTTATGAGATAGCAAAATTCTGTTTCTTTGTTCTGAATTTGGGCACAGGGAGTAGATAATCACTTATAGAGCTCTGTAATTTTCTGTAGAACTTGGAGTGTAATAGAATGAATAGCTTTGAAATATCTATTCAGTGCCTAGAAAGTAAGACACTTTTTTGAGGTGAGTATTAAACTAAATAGGAGTCCAAAGATTAGCAGTGTACTTTTTTTTTTTTTTGGCAGTGTACTCTTGACTTGGCCTCTGTGTAACCAAGAAGGTCTCACCAATCTCTCTGTGCGCATGTCCTCTTTTGTAAAACAGACTTAATAATACCTCCACTCATTACTTACAGGATTGCTCTGAGAAACAAAGTAGGAAATGGAAGATATATCAATAAAAATATCCCACAATGTGGGGAATGTTGCATGATATTGCTGCTTGAGATACCTTATTTCACTCTCCCCTCAAGTCACTTTCACTGGTACCTGGTAGTCATTGCCTATTTTTCACATCTCACTACTAAAGAAATAAACACACCAATAAGGTTGCAAGTAGGGAGAAGATAAAAATTGGAAGGTTGGCGAATAAGAAAAAATAATGACACTTCAAAATTGTAAATACCACAAATTTGTAATTGTTACAGTTTATATTGGGAGACTAATACTCTTTATATTGTTCAGACAATAGATGTTTGTTATCAGTAAGCCA
This sequence comes from Bos indicus, assembly GCF_029378745.1. Taxonomy (NCBI): domain Eukaryota; kingdom Metazoa; phylum Chordata; class Mammalia; order Artiodactyla; family Bovidae; genus Bos; species Bos indicus. The sequence continues at coordinate 65,490,032 of NC_091789.1, read as the reverse complement.
AACAGAACTTATTTTGCAGGGAATAAAAATGACATGCAAATATTATATTTCACATATACAATATAAGCCTATTTCAAATATTAATGGTTTTAAACTAAAAAAATCCAATTTTTCTTCCATACAACTCATTTTGTTTAAAAAAGTGCTTCTTTTATACAAATGGAGGTGAATAAGATGTATTACTAAATATAACTACATCATTGCATTAAATGAACCTGTTTTACCTACTTAGTAAGCATGATGGGGTCTGCAGCGGTCAAACTCATTTATGAGTTCAAAGCTTCAGATTTGGCATAGATGGAAATGTTAGGCTGAATGAACCTGTCTTTACTTGATTTACCTTAATATTTCCTGCCTAGTACATAATACATAATACACAAACCTTTTACAATAAACCTTGTTTTATACAACACATGATTCTGAAATGTATGCAAAGTACACTTTTAGAAATTGAGTTATGTTAAACCTATTAGGAGAGTTTACTATTTCAGTAATTCAAGTAGTGAGTCCTTTTGTTTTGTTGAATTATATGAAATTGCTGATATTTCAGCATTGTTTATTTACATAAATGCCAATTTCATGTGATTCAATGTAATAGAAAGTGAATACTCATTCTTTTACCTTAAAACAAAGTACATCTATATATAAATAACCTATCTGTTTATATACATTTAGGCTAACATGCAATTTTTTGGAGAGTGGGGGTGAGGGAGGGAATTGCCTAGTCGGCACTTTGCATAGATGGATAAATTCAAATTATGCCCATTGATTGCTCTAGCTGCCTCTTTGAGCAGTAATATATGTTAATTAATACATTGGGGGATATAATAAAAATGAATATAAATGGAAAAGTTGTTTTCTTTACAGATGGTTTGCTATGATGAAAACATTCAGTTTGTTTTTCCAAAGACTAAATACCAGGTATGTCACCATAATGACACATCTGCATACATACATCTCCATTTATATTATCACTGGAAATTGTGAGGGGTTATGCTGCTATTTTAGTGCAATCCATGCCATGTACTTTGGTTAATGCTCAGTGAAGATCTGGATCCCATGGGGTGGTTGTGATGAAAGAGGGTGATTGTTTTCCAGGTGAGTAACCTAATCATAAATTAGGAATCTTCATCCAAGTCAGTGATTAAGGAGCAGTTTTAAACTCCTAAAATCTGGGTTGGGGAGATCAGATGGGCAGGGACTAGATGTGCAGTTTGTCTCTTCACCAGATTCAGCAACAAGGCATTGGGTATCTTGCTATTCACTGCTGTTGAAAATGTAATCAGTTCCTTCATTTATCCCGTCACTGACTTCTTAACTGTAAAGTACATTCAAATACTGTGAGCACAAAAGGCAGAGCCTGGAATGAAGAGAGATGTGTGTCCTTAAAAAGTTCTGGGGTATACTGGCATCCTTTGATGAAGTCCACGTATGGCTGCCAAAAGCTATCCTTTTAAAGGGTACATAGGGTCTGGGTGTGACTAAAGACAATTTAAACTCCCAAATGAAATAATATGAATCACTTTGCAATTTGGAAATGACAATGCCAAAAGGGGAAGAGCATGCCCTATCTGATTCTTAGCCTACCTGCTCATCTCTTCCAAATGGTACAGAATGCAGCTGCCATCTCTTATGGTGCGCTATTGTAACAGGTGTGCCAGAGGCAGGCTTGCTGCTAAGTTTAGCTCTGCATGTGGGGATTTCACACTTTGTAGCCCCTTGGAGAGGGGAGTATTGGCAAATGACTGTGTATAAAAGTAGAAAGCACTTGGGAATTTCACCATCATGCTAGATTTAGATCAAAGTAAAGGAGCCAATCTAAATTGGTAACAAACTCAAGAGCATGTCTGGTAGAGGTGCCATTAACCTAACATCCATTCCACTTCTCTCTCACTGTCACAATTCCCAAGGGAGCACCTGGTGGAAATTTGATGACCATATTTTAGGTGTAAGCGAGAACTGATTTTTTTAAAAGCAGGTAGAAATTAACATGAGTATTTTAGTTCTTTGGCAGCAAGAGTATGACCAGCCTTCTAATTTCTAATTTGTAATAAGTAAATTATTAAAAAATCAAATTGTCTCCCACTACTGGCACACTAGGGCTGTTTATGAGAATGCAATTTTTCAAAATATATTTATTTTATAGGTAATAAGTGAAACACTTCATCTTTTGGCAGGGATCAGGAAAGGAGGAACATTTTCTGGGAAAGACAAATGTGACATTTGAGGACACTGATCTCAATAAAGATTTGTTGGAGGGTATTATTTAGTCCTTTCCTCTTTTGTCTCTGTTTTTCTTACACTCAGATCTAAGAGGAGTCTAGTGATGACTGAATAGCTCTCAGATCATTTTTCAGAAAGAAAAACCTGGTACCCCAGGCTTGAGTGTTTTGTCCAAAGCCACAATCATTCAACAACAGAATACCAAGACTATTTCATTTCTGCTTTAAAGTACAGTTGAGTCTTCTTTGCCAAGGCCATCTTTAAACAAAGCTTAAATTTGAGTGCAACTCAATCATGGAGTGTGATGGGGAAGGAGAAAAGGGCAAAGAAGGTGCACGTATCATAAAATGTTCATTATCATAAGCATATTTTGACTTAATTTTCCCTTGGTTTGAGGGAAGCTCATTGTTCCAGATTTTTGTAATATATCTACCACTATCTGAGTTTTTAAAAGTCCAGTAATAGTAATAACACAGATATAAAATGCACATTTTCCCTCTCTAGATGAGTTTGTTCACTAGAAACTTACTTTTGCAAAATTGCTTTTAAAATTGAAACAGTGTCTTTAAAGACTCTGCTTTCATTTGGGACAAACCTGATGGCCATAGTTGATAAAATCACTGCTCTTTTGGGAAAGGGTTTGTGGTCCCTTCCATTAACCTCCAACATGAGTCAAGTTCATGTAACCAGAGGTGATTCTTTTGGGCCTAACTGCGAAGTTAAAACTTGTTCCTTTCTTGGGGTAACCTTTTTGAACAATCAGTCCTTTCAAAGGCAAATTTTCCTTTTTCTTGGAGTTTCCAGGGTTGTGTTTGTTTGTTTTTTAAACAACAGCTGCATATGAATTTCTGTGATCTGAGGGTTGCTCAAGGCCCAGCCTCTCTCTGGTTACCATGGAAACCTACCTTCCCAAGCAGCTACCATTTCCTATATTCTTGGCAAGGAAGGAGTCAAACCTCTTAGATATCCCATAAGCAGAGTCAAGATAAAGAATAACACAAGGAAAGGAGGAACAACTTGTTAAGTGGACAACTTGTTGATTCCTTACACAGGAAGCTACATGTAATGAAGTCAGCTTTCCTGGACATCAACATACAAGGGTTCACTGAGATCCAGTAAAGCTCACTTTCATCCTGGCTTTAAGGAGTAGGAATCCGACTCTGCATCTCTACGTCTGTGAATTGAGGAACACTTTCTGTGCTCTCAGAGGTGATGGGTGAGATGACATGTTTGAGTCGAAGGAGCATCGTGAAGAGCAGGATGAGGAGAATAGCCAAGAGGCTCAGGAATAAGCCCACATACATATACAGGTTGGAATACTTATCTGAAGTAGTGTCAACCTCTGTTGCCAGGGTGGGAAAATGGGCCCGTCCAGTGAGATTTCCATGGTACTTGAAATGTACCTCCGTCATCACTCAAGACTTGAGTTAGTACCTATTTCTAGTTGATTTCTATTGCCCTTGAGGCATTCCACAGTCACTTAGACTGTCTCTGAATATGCTGGAGGTGTTCTAACAATCTCATACACAATCAAAGCAATCACAACCAGAGCCAAGTCAATATTGCATAAGCAAGAAAATTATATTCTAATTTGGCAGTTGCCACACCATCTCTATTTTCCAGCACAGCATCCCTCTCCCAAATAGTTTTTTTTTTTATCAGAACTTCTTAACCACTTTCTTAAAATATAAATAAAATATTTTATTTTCCACAGTCCTACTCCTATAATGATTAAAATAAATATGGCAAAACTGCTTTATAATACTGGAATGAGAACAAGCATGTCTGAGTATTAAATCAGACTTTTTCTATCTTTTGGTGGAGGGAGAAAGCATTCTATTTTATCTACGGCTTATCTAATGTGTGCATTAATTATGTGAATTTAATTGGATTCTTCTGTGGGGAGATTTTCTAAAAGCTTTTGTATATTTCCAGCTCAGCATATCTGAGTTTTTGCCCTTCTTGTCTTTCTGAATCCCCCATAAGTATGGAGCTTGTAAGGTGTCTTCCCGATTGCCACAGCTTGAGGGTTGGAAGTCTAGAGAATGTAACTTTTCTACAGTTTTGTTGACATCCCTCACTGTAGGCTGGAGGGAAAGTGTTGTCAGACCTGGTAATTCTCAGATGGAGGAGGTCTCAGAGATGCTGACAGCAGTAGGTCTAGGCTCAGAAGATTTGACTCTTCAAATTCCTCAACAGATTTATTTTCCTGAAAATCAAAAACAAAAATAAAAGATTTGGGTATCTAAGAAAGAGAGATGGTGATTTCTTTTGAAATAAAAATTAACTGATATATTGCAAAATGGTTTTAGATGGGAAATTTAGTTTTAAAATGGTATCCTGAGTTTTTATCATTTTGAATGCTTTTTTTTCTAAGTGGTATACCTGTTACAAGGTTAAAGAAAAATTCCAGTCAGAGGACAGCAGCTAATAACTTGGCTAGAGTAGGACAGTGTTTTCTAAACTAACTGGTCATAAAATTCTGAAGTACTTATTAAAATATAGACCCTGAGTCCCAATCTGGACTTTCTGAATCATAATCTCCACAGTTGGGCCTGCTCACCACTCTAGAGAATCAGATTTTATTGGTCTTAGGTGGGGTCCAAGCACTGGTATTGTTAAAAAGTTCCCCAAATGGCTCTAAAGTACAGCCAGGACTGAAAACCACTGCTCTAGTTTAACCGAGAAAGCCTAGCACTGAAATGAAGATCTAAATCTAAGGATTTGTTTTTCAAACCCCAGGTCCCAGTGCCATGGGTCACTTTAACAAATTATGGAATTTTCAGGAATGCAGGCTTCCCCCAATTTTGTTTTTGTGTTCTCTGTCTCTCATTTAGGGCTGTGGGGTAAGAATACACCCCCGCCCCCAGTATTTGTAGATCAGAAGTAATTGAAAGGGTGTGTTTGTTCTGAGCAAGTAACTTCATCTTTCATTAATGGTAAAGATGGACTGTTGTCTTTATTGGCAAAAACATTCCAGTGTGTAAATAGGGTCAACTATTTGCTGTTGAAGGCTTCCAAAATAATTTAGCTTGTTTTTCCCAACATGAATTTTGAATATAGGTGACTAAAAAGAACAATACAAAACATAAACTACCATCACCCGTTAAGCTTCCATGTGCAATAGCGGCAGAGAGCTGACAAGGTAGCCCAGTTCTGTCGCTTGTTAACATGCCCAAGGAGCATTAATAGAAATAGCTCCAACAATCACATTACTCTTCCTATAATCTTGATTTTTCCCCCAGCCTAGGAGCCCTTCAGCTTAAAGTTTATATTTACTAGCTCATGGTACTGTACTTTCTGTAATCTGCATGATTCTTAGCCTGCCTACCTATGGCCTCTATCACCTGTGCAGAACCACCTGGTTCACAGAAACAAGAGCAAAGGGACAGGGTATCTTTCTACTGTCTTTGGAGCTATAGGCTAGGAAACATTTTTTGCAATACTTAAAGGTACATCTATTTTGATTTCTGATTCACTAACAAGTGGAAAAGGTAATTACATAGATATCCTTTTGTTCCCTAAAAACACCAGCCCCAAAGGCAGTGGTTCATCTGAGTAGCTTGTTACAAATGCAGATTTCAAGGTCTGTTCTTGGGAGCTCTTTCTCCCCAGACCACTGGATTCTCGACCTTTCTTATTCTCCTAAATTCAGTTTTTCTCAAGAATGTCATGCATGAACCTCCTACGTTACTTAAAATGTAGACTCCTAGGCCCTTCACCAGGCCTATTGAGTTCTAATATTTTGGGTCAAGGCCCAGGAATACGTATTCTAAGCACAAGATTTTCAGGTGATCCTTTGCATATCAAGCTTTGAGAGTTAACTATCAGTTTTTCTATCTAGATATCCCAGCTAAAGAACAAAGCTAAACTGTTCTGTTGGTTGTTTGGGAACCCTACTTTTAAAAACTATTTAAAAGAGTGTCACAGAAGGAATTGTGTCCCCAAAAGAGTCATGTTGAAGTTCTAACACCCAGTACCTGCAAATGTGACCTTATTTGTAAAAAAAAAAAAAAAGGGGGGGGGTCTTTGTAGATGTAGTCAAGTTCAAATGAGGTCATTAGGTTGGCCCTAAATCCAATATGACTGGTGTCCTCATAAGAAGAGAAAGCAGAGGTATACAGGGGGAACACAGAGGTAGAGACTGGAGTGATGCACCTACAAACCAGGGAGGGCCAAGGATTGCCAGTAAACACCAGAAGCCAGAAGAGTCAGGGAAGAATTTTACTCTACAGAGTGCAGAGAGAGCATGGCCCTGTTGATGCCTTGATTTCAGACTTCTAGCCTTCAGACCTAAGAGAATAAATTTCTGTTTTAAGCCACCTAGTTTGTAGTACTTTGTTTATAGCAGCCCTAGGAAACGAACAAATACACAGAGTGATCCCCCTGAGGCCCTAGGATTTTGGAACCTTTGGGGCAGTGTTTCTGAAGGAGGTTCCTTCATCAGAATCACCTGGAAGATTTGTCTTACAAATGCAGATTTCTAGGCCTTTCCCCTTGCTCTCTAGATCAGAGTCTCTCTGGATAGGACCCTGAAATCTATATTTGTGACAAGCTACCCATTCAGGGTTTCTAAGTACACTCTGCAAGGAATGGTTTCCAGTCCCTGCTGCCCATAGGGTCACTTACTAAACTTTTTGAAAATATGTCTATCTGGGGCCTTCCCTCAGAGGTTCTGATGCTGAAGGTTTGTGTGGGGGGAGGCCCAAACAGCTGTAGTACTTAAAGGTCCACATGTGGTTTTGATATGCAGCCAGGGCTGAGAAGCACCACTCTTCAAATAGAATGGAGTGCCTGAGAGTCAGGACTGTGACAGTCCCCAGCAGCCCACATGGAGGCATACTTTTTTCACCTGGCCTCCAGAACACAAGTAGTAGGAAAATCAACACTCACTGTTAGTGCCGTCCAAGTGGGAAAAGTCTCAATAGTAGTATACTGTCTTTTTCGTCTCCCATGGACCTCCAAGTACACATATTTGGATAAGTCAGACTCCCTGGTTAGGCACACTGTCGTCATGGGTGCCTCCAGGTTCTCTTTTATTTGTTTACTTAGTAACACCCATGAACAAATACCTGTGAACAAGAACCTACTGACTGTAAGATTGAGAATAATAATTTACATGATGCCTACCTATGCTCCTCCCTATCAAATTCAATATTCTGAATTTTGTTAATCATTACCTTGCTTTTATTTACACACACACCCCATGCCTAAACACTATGTTTTTTATTTATGTTTTTAACTTTATAAAAAAAAAAAGTGTCAAGCTATATGTCTTCTTTGTGTTGTGCTTTTTACTCTACATTGTATCACTATATGATTTATTTATAACTATTCTTATAGGATGAAAAAGGAATAAATATTTGGTAGTCCACATATTACCTTTTAACTTTATTCCATTCTCCTTAGCTTGGCATTCAAGGCTGTCCATGCCCTGGTCCTAGCTGACTTTAATTCCTTCCACTACCCTACTTTCCAATCAAGCTGTAATGCTCACTGACACCTATTTCCCTGCCTTCATGTTTTTGTTTGATCTGTTCCTTCTATCTTTGTATATATCTGCTTGGGGAAATGGTACCATTCTTCATAGTTCAGCTCATGAAACTGACCTTGATTTCTTATCAAATCCTAATTTCCACAGGCTCTCTATCCCTCCTAGAGAAGTTACATTCACCTAATATTGTAAGTATCTATTTTCTGTGTTTTTTCCCAAGTTGTAATTTATAAACTCCTTGACGATCTTTTTCAACCTTCCATTCACTTCCCATGTGGCTCAGTGGCAAAAGAATCCGCCTGCCAATGCAGGAGACACAGGTTCAATCCCTGGGTCAGAAAGGTCCCCCAGAGGAGAAAATAGCAACCCACTTCAGTATTCTTGCCTGGAAAATTCCATGGACAGAGGAGCCTGGCAGGCTGCAGTCCATGGGGTCATAAAGAGTCAGACTTGACTGAGCATACATGCATGCACGTGGTCCCTTATGTAACCATGCTTACAATAGCTGCTCAATAATTACTGAATAAATGCATGGATATGACTGAAGAAATGCACTTAACACTGAAAATCTGGAGAGAAGCACAGTGTTATCTCTGTTTCAATACATAATAAAGGTTGGGGAAGTGCCTGAAACTCCCTTTTTATTTCCCTCCCCAACTCTTCTATCTCTTACTGTGCAAAGAAGACTTAAATTTCTGAGTATAACCTAGAATTAAGGAATAATCATTTTGGGGGAGTTCCCTGGCAGTCTAGTGGTTAGGACTTGGCACTTTCACTGCTGTGGAGCTGGGTTCAATCCCTGGACAGGGAACTAAGATCCTGCAAGCTGTGTGCCACAACCAAAAAAAAAAAGGCATAATCACTTTGTTAGAAACTTTGCTCTTGAATTATTTCAGTTCCATGATTTTAAAGGAAAACTACATGGAGTGGGTTTATGGCCTGAAGTTTTAGACAGTTCAGTTGTGTCTATAGATGCTTTTCATTAACAATTAATAATACTGCCTGTAAGACAATCAACCCTGAATTTTCCTTAAATCTAACTATTTATGAAATATTTATTAGAATTCTATGAAGCTTGAAGAATCTGTAGATAACAATACTCTCATATACAGTTTGTCAACTTCGTTAAACATTTCATTTGAGGGTTTTGAAAACTAACCATATATTTCTTAAAACCTCTGTGTCTGCAGAACACCAAACATCCTGTTCAATTCAGAGAGGTCTATCAGTTCAATTCCTAAAATCTGAAGGATTTTGAAATGAGTAGATGAAAAGTTAGATATGGGTGAAGGGGATCCTCTTTCTTAATCTGTTCCTATATCTGTGACAACTTCTCATAAAAGCTTTCCAAACAGGATCACCATAGCTCTCTTAGCTAACTATTGATGAGTTGCACAGACAATGTGATTGCTCTATTAAAAGGTCTGGACCATTTGGAAAGAAAAACAACCATGCAATTTCAAAAGAAGCCAAAATTATATTAATTCTAAAAAATCTGGTTATTTTGGAAAGACCTTTGTAAGATTATAGTATCCTACATTTTTTTCTGGAAAGATAAAAAAATGAAAATCAGTCTCTAGTCTTTGTAAAAGTAATGGAAAGCTGATGAGGGATAAGGAGAGTGAGGAATAGGAAAATGGGAAAGGCATTAGGAAAAGAAGGGAGATGGAGGAAAGGGGAGAAGAAGGAAGGAAAAATGTGAGAAGGTGTGGGAAGTGCTGATAAGAGGTGGGAGAAAATGAGTGGTTAAGAGGCACAGATGAAGATAGGGTAGAAGGAAAACATTGGAAAAGAGAGGAAGGAAGGAAAGTGGGAGGGGAGATTGGGGGAAGGGAAAATGGAAAGAGATTAACTTAATAACTGGCCAATGTCCAACATTAGCCTGGACATCTGGTTTACTTCTAATGTAAATCAAAACACCTACAAGCAATGTGAATGTACCTCTGATTTTCTGATTGTATGTTTTGTCATTAACTTGGTACATAAAATTCTTGGCAAAAAAAAAAAAAATCATGATTTTGGTATGAACGTTGAAATGCCAAGTCTCCGATTATGTTCAACGTCAGCACACAAAAGCAAACCTCACAAAAGCAAAATAACATACATACCCAGACCATGAATTTTGCTCCTTAAAATGAGAAGGGAATGTGAAGCTTTGCCCATCCATCAACATGGGAGAGGAATTCCTAGGGTGAAACTTATTTCTAATAAGAGAAACAAAGTTCTGTATATATTCAGACTGACACATTCAGCAAACCTTTGAGTGCAAACCAAGTACCAGGCCCCCTGTGAAGTGCTGGGGATATAGAGATGTGTAACCTCATCCCTGTTTTGGTCCTCAAGGAGCTCCCCATAGTTCCTTTTGCTTTTCTTTAATGTGATAAAGTTCTGAAATAATTGGCAATTCTATATTTTTCCAAATGACACCTGCTTATAGAATTTCAGAGCTGAAATCTCACCACATTGCTAAGGAAAATGATCAGTGAAACAACTCAGAAGAGAGTTTTGGCTCTTGCAATAGCTTTCAGGAATTAAAGCATTCTGTTCGCATTTACCTGCCCGGTGTGGGGGAGAAAAACTAAGGGGGTGGGAACTGTTAGAAAATCTAGTTCCACAGGAGCCTGTGAAAAAACAGTTCCAGCCACAAGCGCTTCTTCAGTCGCTGAAGCCATTAAGTAATAAGCGTTTCAAGTGAGAGCTGCTGTTATCTTCCGAGGCAGACAGAGCCGGTTTGTCACACCTGCAGATAAATAACCGCGTTTTCACCATAAATAACATCATCATATTTCCAAGTCTCTCTTACCTTTCTCGTGGCTCATGGGATGAATGGGGCTGGTCTTTTAAGGATCCCTTTTGAAGCTTACACCGACGGGCAAGTTGTTCAGGAATATCTCTGGAATATCTGGAAAATAGAAAGAAAGCCTTGTTTTGCCAGAGAAACAGGACTATGTTCATGCAAAATACGCTTTCTCTTTCATCCTCCTGAAGAGTCAGATCTTCCCAGCGCAAAAGAGAAAAGCAACCTCTATCGGTGACTTAAAACGCCGGTTGCCACTTACAGCTTCAGAGCGCAGTTTCAGATGCCTGCTCCTTGTAAACCCCGAACAGCCAAGAGAATTGTCCCTTTGGATGTGTATATACCATCCGGAACACTTGAATGGAAGCAGCCTGAATAGTTAAGTCCCCAGTTCCTCTTTTGCAGGCAACAGTTTGGAGAGTGCGGGAAAGGTAGTGAATCAGCTCTGCTTTGCCTTAGCGGCTGGGAGCCTCAGAGGGAGGAGATAAGAGAGAAGCTCAGGAGCAAAGTTTGTCTAAGCCTTCCACTTTAACCCCTTCGAGGTTTCTTCATGAATCTGTAAGGTTAGCGAAGACTCCCTGTTTTTGTAAAAGCCTCTTCATAGAACATTTAAGGAAATAAGATCTCCTGCTCAAGACTTTTTTCATCTTAGGTTTTATAGTAATTAATATATGTGTAGAATTAAAACCAAACATGCCAGGATGTAGTGATATTTAAATAATTCCATCTTTATAAACAGTATGTGTGCATATATATTTCCCCAGGTTTGGGAAACGTTTTTTTTTTTTTGTTTGTTTGTTTGTTTGTTTGTTTTAGGAACCAACTGAATTCTTTTATTTTGAAGTTTTTGTGGAGATTTAACATCAGTCTTAGAATCTAGGTCTGAGTTTCTAATGGGGGGGGTCTAAGCTTTAAGTAGAATATCTTTAAATAAGGCATATTTATCCCAGGTATATGTGCCATTATAAGTGATTCATCCAACTAGTTTAAGTGCCATTACTGTGTTTTATATGGGACTTCCCAGGTGGCACTAGTGATAAAGAAACAGCCTGCCAATGCAGGAGACATAAGAGATATGGGTTCGATCCCTGGGTTGGGAAGCTCCCTTGGAGGGGGGCATGGCAACCCACTCCAGTAATCTTGCCTCAAGAATCCCATGGACTGTGAAGCCTAGCAGGCTACAGTCGATAGGGTTGCACAGAGTCAGACACGACTGAAGCCACTTAGCACGCATGCACATGTTTTATGTATTGTGGCAAGAGAAAGGAGATTAACATTTCTTGAGTGCTTACTCCATGTCAAGCATTTAATGTAGAGAATTTCATTTAATCCTTGCAACAAGTCTGTAGTTTGGATATTATTATTCTCATTTTACAAATAAGAAAACCAAGGCTTAGAGATGAAGTATATCACATAGTTTAATAAGCTTGGAGCCAGTATTTGAAAACAAGGAGCGCTATCCCAAAGTCTCTGCTCTTTTCTCTGCAGCAGTAGTTCTGAACCTTTGGTGGGTGTTCGACTGCTTTGAGAACTTAATGAAAGCTATGGATTGTCCACTTTCTTAGAAATAGGCATATAATTTCTGTGCTCCATGGCCTCCTGGTTAAGAACAGCTGAATGTCCTCATGTCACTTTTCTAATATTATAGCGATATTAGTGCCTTGTTCATCCAAAAACTCATGGTCATCAACAATTTTTATTATGGAATTAATAATAATAGTATATAATAATAATGTGGACTTCCTTGGTGGCTCAGACAGTAAAGAATCTGCCTGCAATGCATGCAGGAGACCCAGGTTTGATCCCCAGGTCTGGAAGATACCCTGGTGAAGGGAATAGCTACCCTCTCCAGTATTCTTCCCTGAAAAATTCCATGGACATAAGAGTCTGGCAGGTTACAGTCCATGGGGTTGCAAAGAGATGGACAAGACTGAGCAACTAACACTTTCAATTTCATAATAATAATAGCATAATAATGTATAATACCAATTTTTAAGAAATTACTGCAGTGCTTTTTCCTTTTCCCCAAATTCTCTTTAACAAATCTTGCATCTTTTATCTTTTCATTTCCCTCATTCTAGCACTTACAATGGGTTAAGACTCTCCTTGAAATCACCAGCATAGTCTAATACCTTGTGGAGTAGGAAAACTGGAATATAGAAAACTGGAGTAGTATGCTCAAGATTCATGAAACTACAGGGTAAACATGATGCATTTTTCGAGAGGATCAATTTTACTTGAAATTTCAGATAGGAAGAACATAGGCAATTTGAGTGATAATTTTCAAGATAGTTTATATAACAATGAAACCATATTGTGGAATAAAATCCAAATGTTGTATACACTTTTTTTACCAAGCATGAGACTTCAGAGAAATATTGCACTTGCAGTGGTGCTTCATTGGGCTAGCCAGACTTCTCCAGGGATATACGTTCATTCTATTCTGCCATTTGGAATAATTTGGTGAACAAGTTTGAAGATCATGTTGTAATGAAATGATGATGGATTTTGAAATCAGATAGACCTAGGTTTCAGCCTCACCTTTAATCTATATTTTCTGGGTTACCTTGAGATAGTCAATTAATTTCTTAGTTTTATTATTTTAAAGGAAGGGAAAAACTCTCTTCATGAGTATTAGAAGAGAAAACATCTCTAAAACTACATGGTAGATGCTCAGTAAAGAATGAAGTTACTTGAATATAACTGGAGATCATTAGAGATAGTCTAATGTTTCCTACCTAATTAGGAAAAAAAAAAAGGCTTAGGTAAAAATAAAATAAAATTAAAAAAAAAAAAGAAAAAAAAAAAGGCTTAGGTAACATGATATTAAAATTTAAATTTCCAGAAAGACATAGATGGCCTACAATAGATGGGAAATTCCAAAGCCAGATCATGATATATAGAATTTACAAAGGAAATGTTCCAGAACAGAGTCCAAGAAATTAAAAGAAGTCTCATTGTGGAGGAGAGTGGGGGGAAAACTTGTGAAAACACGTCTCTGAAGAGATCTGTTGGCAGGCTAAGACTCCACTCCACCTTCTACAGGAATGCTGGAATGGTGGAGGTATTACCTCCTTCACCTCAACAGTAGGGAGAGGGATTTCTCCAGACCACTCAGAGAGCTTGACATATGTTCTCTGCAGTAGAGGCCGAGAATTGGAGCTGCATATTCCGAGAAAGCGAACATGGTCATTGGCAGGAGGATAGGGTTGACTGTGTTGGGACTGGCCAGCATTCCAAGAATTTATCAGGCAAGGGATGTTTGAGGATTTCCTGGGAATCAATCAAAAGGGTGCCATGCTAGAGATAGGGAGAACAAATGTGGGGTCACACTGGACACAGTCTATTAGAACCACCTAGATGTAGAGAACCTAGCAAAAGAAAAAAAAAAAAGGCTGGAGATAACTGTTGGATTCCTAGGGGTGGAGGGAAGAGCTGTAAACTACCAACCTGGATATAAATTATAAACCCAGGTCTCCCAAATAGTATTGCTGAGTGATCCTCAGTCATGAGGACATTTGAAGAACCCAAAGAAGATCCAGAGACCTAGAGAGTAGGAAGCCATTTCTTCTACCAAAGAAGAAATGACCAATCCCTTTACCTCTTGTCCTTCTTCCTGCTTCCACCTTGGTGAGGGTCCAAATCAGAGCTGGCAAGTGGGAAGAGAAAGAAGAAAAGCTATCATCCCCCTCTTCAAAGGCAGATGGCCAACACCTATAGGCCTCAGTGTGGGGTGGGAGGGCAGACCTTATTTCTTAGTAAAACTTGAAGAGTTTGATTAATATCTTAGCCTGAATATGTCCTGATTACTGAATCAAGACTGTGTTTTGTGATTTCGAGTGATTTTAAGACTGTTTATTCTTGAAGGAATGAACAGAAAAGTCATAGGCCTTGTCCAAGTTTCCATCCAAGGTCAGAGAAATTTTATACCAAAGGAGTATATTTTATTGGACATTGGGAGACAAAATAAAGTTGTGTTTTGATTCTATCATTAATTATACTTTAAAAAATGCTGGTTATAAACGTTAATTCATTCCTTCATTCAGTGAATATCTGAATGCCTATGTGTGAGCCATTGTGCTAAGAACAGGACATACTATGAAATGAAAAATAGTCCTTACCCTCAAATTGTTTATGATCTATGGCAGGGGTCAGCAAATGCTGAACTTTTTCCGTAAAGGGCCAGATAGTAAATATTTTAGGTTTTGAGGGACACTTAAGATCTCTGTTGCATATTCTTCTTTTTAAAAAAATCAATTCTATAAAAATGCAGAACCATTCTTGGGAGCTAAAAAGAGGTCACAGGTCAGATTTAGCCCACAGGCCCTTGTTTGCTGGCTCCTAATGTGTGGAAGAAACAAATTTTTTAAAACCACCAATTATCATACATTTCTTATGTTTGAAGTTGTATTTAGGATCCTTGGGGAGGAGATACAGGAGAGCATTACCTAACTCTAGAGAACTGCGACTTCCTGGAAGTGGCAATATGGATTAGAGATCTGAAGGATGAGTAAGAATTGGTCAGGGTTACAGGAGGTGAGTGTTATTCAAGGCAGAGGGTGTTGCCTATCCAGAGGCATCAAAGCTTGACAGAGCTTAGTTCACTTTAGAAACTACAGAAGGGAAAACTGAATTTTACAGAGGTTAAATACTTTGTTCAATATCACACAACTAGTAAGTGATGGAGCTTAAAATCTTAACCCAGGTGTGCCTGAGTCTAAACCTATGCTCCTAACCACTGTATCATACTTCTGCCCTGGTACTAAAGCTGTTTCTATCTAAGATCCACTTCTTACTTTCTGCAAATCAGCAGCTCTTTCTGGCTCACTTCTGATTCCCCTGGGGGTAAAAATGTCAAAGTTCTAGAAGGGCTTGCAAGACCTTAAAAATAAAAAAGTGAATCGATAATGTTGGATTGTCATGATTAGAATTCTAATTCTCCCTTTTAAAAATAACCCTTTAACCCAGTAAAACCTAGCTCAAGCTACTCAAATTCAGAGCTTGCTTATTTCTTTTTTTACAAGAAGGATCCCCCCACCCCCAGCCTCAGCAGCCTCGGTAGCTAAGCTCTAGCACTATGATAATGTAATTTCTTACCTTCTTGTTATAGATTTATAATGAGATAATAGTACTCTCTGACTTGGATTACATATGGTGATTGGTCCAAGTACTGCTCCTATTTTCACCACTCATATTGATGACCTTGGCCAAATGAGTTTACTAAGTACAGATTAAATCTGTCAATGTTTTAAATTGATTATTTGGTGGATTTTTATTTTCCCCATGGTTTGGAAAGCTAGGTTAGCCATGTAGCAGCTACCCCTTGGAAACGCTCACCTTAAAGTCTGCCATGCATGTATATTTCACATCATACTCTTATGGTACACCTTAAACATATATATATATATATATATATATATATGTATATGTATATGTATATTTATTTATAAACTTATATGGCTGTTGTTTTTCAGTTGCTAAGTCATGTCCAACTCTTTGTGACCCCATGAACTACAGCACGCCAGGCTTCCCTGTACTCACTATCTCCCTGACTTTGCTCAAACTCATGTCCTTGGAGTCAGTGATGCCATCCAACCATCTCATCCTTTGTTGACTCCTCCTCTTGCTCTCAATCTTTCCCAGCATCAGGGTCTTTTCCAATGAATTGGCTCCTTGCATCATGGCCAAAGTGTTGGAGCTTCAGCTTCAGCACCAGTCCTTCCAATGAATATTCAGGGTTGATTTCCTTTAGGATTGACTGGTTTGATCTCCTTGCAGTCCAAGGGACTCTCAAGAGTCCTCTCCAAAACCACAGTTTGAAAGAAACAATTCTTCAGTGCTCAACCTTCTTTAGGGTCCAGCTCCCACAGCCATATATGACTACTGGAAAAACCAAAGCTTTGACTATACAGACCTTTGTCAGCAAAGTAATATCTCTGCTCTTTAACACACTGTCTAGGTTTGTCATTGCTTTGCTTCCAAGGAGCAAGTGTCTTTTAATTTCATGGCAGCAGTCACCATCTGCATTGATTTTGGAGCCCAAGAAAATAAAATCTGAGACTGTTTCCAGGTTTTCCCCATCTATTTGCCATGAAGTGATAGGAGCAGATGTCATGGTCTTTGTTTTTTGAATGATATATTGGTGCTTATACATACACACACACACACACACACACACACACACACACACATTGGGGCTTCCCTGGTGGCTCAGATGGTAAAGAATCTGCCTACAATGCAAGAGACCTGAGTTCTATCCCTAGAAAATCCCCTGGAGAAGAAAATTGCTACCCGCTCCTGTATTCTTGCCTGGAGAATTCCATGGACAGAAGAGCCTGGCAGGCTACAGTCCATGGAGTCACAACGAGTCGGACACAACTTAGAGACTAACACACACACACATGTATTTCACATTGTACACCTTACACTTCACATGTTATGTATCAGTCTGTTGTTGTTCAGTCGCTAAATCATGTCTAACTCTTTGCAACCTCATGGACTGTAGCACACCGGGCTTCCCCACTGGGCTTCCCTATTATCTCCTGGAGTTTGTTCAAGTGGTGCTGCTATCTATCTCATCCTCTATTGCTCCCCTTCTCCTGCCCTCAATCTTTCCCAGCATCAGAATTTTTTCCAGTGAGTAGGCTCTTTGCATTGTGGCCAAAGTACTGGAGCATCAGCATCAATCCTTCCAATGAACATTAAGGGCTGATTTACTTTAGGATTGAGTGTTTTGATCTTCTTGTAGTCCAAGAAAAGCCCAAGAAAAGCAAATCTGTGCCTGCTTCCACTTTTTCCCCATCTATTTGCCATGAAGAGATGGGACTGAATGTTACGGTCTTAATTTTTTGAATGTTGAGTTTTACGCCAGCTTTTTTTTTTTTTTTTTTAAATATTTGAAATACAACTTTATTCTGATTCTAAACGAAAAAGAATGGGAATGACAGTAACAAACAAGATTCCACCTCTCAATATTGTCATGTGACTATAGCAGTCTTATATTTGAAATGCAAGGAGGAAACAGCTGTGTTCCAAAACACCTAAATATCCAGGTCCAAAAAAATGAAGGTTTTTTTTTAAACTGCCACATTCAGTCCAAAGCCCATCCATCTCCTTCAGCATCCAAAGATTAAGCGTATGTTCTGTTTAGCTATGTAATAAAGTAGCAAACATGCTGCACCACTGACATCACAGAACAGTTGCGAATAAAACTGGACTTCTGATGCTGGGCCCCAGCTTCACTTTCTCACAGGTCATCATCTTCATCCGGGAGAGCAGTTGTCTGAGCAACCTGTAAATTGTGCTTGTACTGTGCTGCCAAGGCTGGGTCCATGACCACTTTGGCAGGGCAAGAGCAGGCATGGTGACAAACTCCAGGTAATGGTCTCCGATCAGTTTTCTAGCAAGCCAGAGGAAGGGCTTTTCAAAGCTGTAGTTACTTTTGGCAGAAATGTCATAGTACTGAAGATTCTTCTTTCGGTGGAAGACAATTGACTTTGCCTTAACCTTTCTGTCCATAATACATACTTTGTTGCCACACAGCACAATCAGAATGTTCTCACACACTCGTACCAGATCTCTATACCAATTAGGCACATTCTTGTAAGCAACCCTTGATGTTACAGCAAACATTATAATGGCACACCGAGCTTGTATGTAATAGCCATCTCTCAGTCCACCAAATTTCTCCTCACCAGTTGTATCCCATACATTGAACTTAATCGGTCCTCTGTTGGTATGGAACACAAGAGGATGGACCTCAACACCCAAGGTAGCTACATGCTTCTCTAATTCACCAGATGACGTTTCACAAATGTAGTTTTTCCAATAACACCTTCACCAACCAAAACATGTTTGAACTGAACTTGGAGTTCTCCTTGGCCAGTCATTGCAATGTTACTTCCAGAAATGTCTCTGCACTTGTCTGACTGCTAAGCCAGCTTTTTCACTCTCCTTTTTCATTTTCATCAAGAGGCTCTTTAGTTCCTCTTCACTTCCTGCCATGAGAGTGGTATCATCTGCATATCTGAGCTTGTCAATATTTCTCCCAGGAATCTTGATTTCTGCTTGTGATTCATCCAGTCCGGCTTTTCCCATGATGTACTCTGCATATAAGTTAAATAAGCAGGGTAGCAATATATAGCCTTGTACTCCTTTCCCAATTTTGAACCAGTGGTTCCATGTCCAGTTCTAACTTATTTCTTGACCCACATACAATTTTCTCAGGAGACAGGTAAGGGATCTCCCATCTCTTTAAGAATTTTCCACAGTTTGTTGTGATTCACATAAAGGCTTTAGCATTGTCAATGAAGCAGAAGTAGATGTTTTCCTGGAATTCCCTTACTTTCTCCAAGATCCAACAAATGTTGGCAATTTGAACTCTGGTTCCTCTGCCTCTTCGAAATCCAAATTGTACATCTAGAAGTTCTTGGTTCACATAACTGTTGAAGACTAGCTTGAAGGATTTTGAGCATTACTTTGCTATCATGTGAAATGAGCACGATTGTACAGTAGTTTGAGCATTCTTTGGTATTGCCTTTCTTTGGGATTGGAATGAAGACTGACTTTTTCCAGTCCTGTGGCCACTGCTGAGTTTTCCAAATTTGCTGACATATTGAGTGCAGCACTTTAACAGCATCATCTTTTAGGGTTTGAAATAGCTCAATTGGAATTCCATCATCTCCACTAGCTTTGTCCTTAGTAATGCTTCCTAAGACCCATTTGACCTCACTTTCCAGGATATATGGCTCTATGTGGTGACCACACCATTGTGGTTATCCAAGTCATTAAGACCTTTTTTGTATAGTTCTTCTGTATATTCTTGAAACTTCTTAATCTCTTCTGCTTCTGTTTGGTCCTTACCATTTCTGTCCTTTATTGTACCCATCCTTACATGAAATATTCCCTTGATATCTCCAGTTTTCTTGAAGAGATCTGTAGTCTTTCCCATTTTATTAATTTCCTCTATGTCTTTGCATTGTTCACTTAAGAAGGCCTTCTTACATCTCATTGCTATTCTTTGGAACTCTGCATTCAGTTGGGTATATCTTTGCTTTTCTCCCTTGCCTTTCATTTCTCTTCTTTCATCAATTATTTGTAAAGCCTCCTCAGAAGTCTTCATTATGACCCATTGGACATCGTGGGTGGCCCTGCATGGCATAGGTTCTTTGAGTTACTCAAGCCCCTTCACCATGCTAAGCCTGTGATACATGAAAGGTATATGTTATTTACATCTTAACAAAGCTGAAAAATAAAATAATGCTTAAAAAGGGACTATATTGAAGTTCACTGTTCTAATGTTTCAGTATCCTATAAAATGGGCTATTATTACTAAATCAACTGAATGTCATCACAGCAATATATATGATACTTCCAGAAGAAATAAAGTAAATAGCAAAGTGAGAGCTCAAACTTAAATCAAAACAGGTTTATAGGGAGTTCCCTGGTGGTCCAGTGGTCAAAACCTGGCACTTTCACTGCCAAGGGTCCAGGTTCAATCCCTGGATGGGGGCCTAAGATCCTGCAAGCTGTGCAGCATGGCCAAAAAGAAACAAAACAAAAAACAGATTTATGCAATTCAATAAATTAAAGACAGCAGATTGATTACATACATATATTACCTCTTCATCTCAAGATAGCAAAAGAATGCAAAAGATATAAATTCATGATGTTGAAGAGAATGGAAAAGGAGCCATTAGTGGATGAAACTTGGATAAAAGCTGGAAAGCAGATGGAGGTGTAGGAACTGACAAAGTAGTATAGAAGAAGCTACAGTTTACAATACTTGCAGAGGGGTGATACAGTGAAAGAGAAAGTCACCCTTCTCTGCATAAATGCTACATTTGAAAAAAAAGAATGAGTGAGATGTAAGGCATAAGGGTTGGAGAAGGGATAAATTATTATAGATTTTTTTAATAAGTCATTTTTATAGATTCCTCCATTACCCACCCCCCACCCAGTCTGGTAGACAGAATACCTTGTAGTCAGAAATGTCCTCCATGAGCTCCAAAAATTGACGTTATTCTTTAAAGAGATTGAGAGGTCCAAGAGAAAAGGCCTCCACATTTTTTTGCATTTAGAAAATCCAACAACAAAATGACTAGCTCCCTATTCATGTATATGAAGTTCCCAAACACTTTTTTTTACTGTCTCATTCTTCCATGTGAACAAAAGAATCAATGATCACCAAATATTTAAGGAAAACTTTCAACATGAAAGAATGATGTACAGATAGAAAAAAAAAAATCAAGGGCTCTTGAGAGACAAAAGAGAGAAGAGAGGCAAAACACTCTAATTAGTAAACTCAGAGAGATTCAAGGAAACATTTCATTTATATAACAGAAATAGGATATCTGAAAATAAATAATAAGAGGTCAAACAAAAAAATTAAATTAAAAAATATGATTATTGAGATGTAATTCAAGGGAAGTTGGAAGAGTTGAGGAAATATAAAAGAAAGCACAGAAAGACTAAAAGAAGGAAAATGAGATAGAAAATAACATGGTATACAGAAGGAAAATTAGGGAGATTCAACATTTGACTAATAGTAATTCAAGAGAGAACAAAGTAGAGAGAATTATCAAAGAAATTTTCAGAGTATATTCTTATGAAATATCAGAGTAAAAAGTATAAAGATATCGTCAAAGCTTCCAGAGAGAAAATAGTAACCTACAAAGAAATGAGAATGATATTGACCTTGGTGTTCTTTATTTGAATTAAAGTCTAGTTGATTTACAATGTCATGTTATTTTCATGTGTATAGCACAGTGATTCAGTTATGTATATATATTCTTTTTCAGATTCTTTTCCCATATGGTTGTTGTTTAGTCACTAAGTCGTGTCCAAATCTTGCCAGGCCCCTCTCTCCATGGGATTCTCCAGGCAAGAATACTGGTTGCCATTTCCTTCTCCAGGGGATCTTCCTAACACAGAAATCGAACCAGGGTCTCCTGCATTGCAGGCAGATTCTTTACTGACAGAGCTATGAGGGAAGTCTCTTTTCCCATATAGATTATTACAAAATACTGAGTTTAGTTCCCTGTGCTATACAGTAGGTCCTTATCGGTTATCTACTTTATATATAGTAGTGTGTATATGTTAACCTCCTAATATTATCTTGCCCCCACCCCTTTCCCCTTTGTTAACCATAAGTCTGTTTTCATCTATTTCTGTTTTGTATATACATTCATTTGTATCTTTCTTTTTTTTTTTAGATTTCACATATAAGCAACATTATATGATACTTGTTTTTCTCTGTCTCGCTTACTTCACTTAGTATGATAATCTCTAGGTCCATCCATGTTCCCGAAAATGGCATTAATTCATTCTTTTTATGGCTGAGTAATATTCCATTGTAAATGTATACTACATCTTCTTTATTCATTAAAAAAAAAAAATCAATGGACATTTAGATTGCTTCCATGACTTGGCTGTGGACAGTGCTAAAGTGAACATTGGGGTGCATGTATCTTTTAGAATTATAGGAGGTAACTACAAGAAGAAACAGCCAAACAAATAGAGGGGGCTGTCCTGGGTGGGGGTGGGTACATAAATATGAGATGTGGTGTGGTGGAACAGATATCTGTTGCTTTGCACTGTAAGCCCTCCTTTATTCTATTATGTTTTAACCTTGGGTGTGTATTACTTTGGTAAATACTTTTGAATTATTTAAGAAATTGAGCTATTGTTTTTTTTTTTTTTTTCCAGTTTCTTGTCCAATGAAGATGGTCATCATAGATAATGAGATTTAGAGCAGAAAAAATTTCATTATCAAGCATTTGTTGAACACTTATTATTTGCCTAGCACCCTTCCAAGTGCTAAGGTGTCTTAAACATTCCACAAGGAGCTTGAAACCTAGTTGGGCAGAGCAAACCAGTACTTGAATAATTAGAGGATGAAAATACATAGTAAATTTAGTGTACTAAATTATGCCCATTAAAAGAATCTGATGGCAGGAAGATGAAATTAGTTTGGATTGAAATTAGGAAGGGCTTTGGGTAGATCTGGGGTTTATTTCTAGCCATAAATGATGGAAAAGATAGGAATAGGTCTAGAAGATAAGTGTGTTAGGGAAGGGAAAGACACTATGAACAATGACCTAGCTTTTTATTTACTCATTTTTTCTACTTTGCTATGTATTATTAGGTAGAAATTTTTATCCTCTGTAATATCAGTAAAATGCTTTCTCTTTAAATCTCTCTAATATAACAACAGACTGGTTCCAAATTGGGAAAGGAATATGTCAAGGCTGTATATTGTCACCCTGCTTATTTAACTTATATGCAGAGTACATCATGAGAAATGCTGGGCTGGAAGAAGCACAAGTTGGAATCAAGATTGCTGGGAGAAATATCAGTAACCTCAGATATGCAGATGATGCCACCCTTATGGCAGAAAGTGAAGAAGAACTAAAGAGCCTCTTGATGAAAGTGAAAAAGGAGATTGAAAAGTTGACTTAAAACTCAACATTTAGAAAACGAAGATCAAGACATCTGGTCCCATCACTTCATGGCAAATAGATAGGGAAACAATGAGAACAGTGAGAGACTTTATTTTCTCGGGCTCCAAAGTCCCTGCAGATGGTGACTGCAGCCATGAAGTTAAAAGACGCTTGCTCCTTGGAAGAAATGTTACAACCAACCTAGACAGCATATTCAAAAGCAGAGACATTACTTTGCCAACAAAGGTCTACCTAGTCAAATCTATGGTTTTTCTAGTAGTCATGTATGGATGTGAGAGTTGGACTATAAAGAAAGCTGAGGGCCAAAGAAATTGATGCTTTTGAACTGTGGTGTTGTAGAAGACTCTTGAGAGTCCCTTGGACTGCAAGGAGATCCAACCAGTCCATCCTAAAGGAAATCAGTCCTGAATATTCATCGGAAGGACTGATGCTGAGGCTGAAACTCCAATACTTTGGCCACTTGATGTGAAGAACTGTCTCATTGGAAAAGACCCTGATGCTGGGAAAGATTGAAGGTGGGAGGAGAAGGGGATGACAGAGGATGAGATGGGTGGATGGCATCACCGACTCAGTGGACATGAATTTGAGTAAACTCCAGGAGTTGGTGATGGACAGGGAAGCCTGGAGTGCTGCAGTCCATGGGGTCGCAAAGAGTCAGACACAACTGAGCGAATGAACTGAATATGACAACTTTCTCTGAGTGGATTATTTTTTTCCTGCTGACAGTGCAGTAAATTTTCTGTCGCTTTGCAGAATGGGAACTGCCATTTACTAAATGAGCTTTTCTCTATTGGTGCCAAGTCTTAATAAAGACAGATGGGTTTCCCCCGTTGTGCTGCTGCTTCTCATCTCAAGCTGATGAATTTGAGATTGAGAGTCTGACCCTGTCATTGTCAAGTAATATAAAAGGCTTCATCCTTATTTATTGCCATACTTTAATTACTATGGGGAAAGTATCGATTAAGAAACAAAGGATTTAAAATCATTTCAACAAAACCAGGATGTCTGAGCAAATTGCAGCCATCTTTTTTTCTTTTCTCTTTTCTCTTTTTTGGTAGCAGAGAGTGAAGGTGGTGTGCTGATAAGTGTTGTCTAGGTTAAATTTAATTAATAGGAACTCACAGCATAATGTTCCATGAAGAATGTACATATTGAAAACCATGTTGTTATAGGGCTATCTATTGAAATATTTAGGTTCAATTCAATGGAAAATTTAGCCATGTTATTAGACTTTACTGGTCATCCTGGAAGTCCTTTAGAGACCTGGCTGGAATCAGTACATAAGACTTTAGAGTGGTTTCCTGGAACTAGCCCTGAAAATAAATTATATAATATAGCCTATGATTCCCTAAACCCTTTGAGAGAATATGTTTGTTGTCTTTCACGTGTTGTGATATAATGTGGAAACACTAGGAACACTCTCTGCCCTCAGTTCACCCAAAACTGTTCACCTCTTTTTTCTACTGTGACAAATCTAAAATGCCATTCAGTCATTCATTCATTCCTTGGTGGTAGGATTTTGCATTTCTGGAGACCATCAGCTAAATTGCATCTGATTCCTCAGGTCAAATTTTATGGTTCCAATCAACTTCTAACACTTTAATGTGAAAGAGTTTTCTGATTGTGTGTGTGTGTGTGTGTGTGTGTGTGTGTGTGTGCACGCGCGCATGTGTAATGATTTCTTTTTCAGGATAAAACTCCTTTTTTAACAAGATTTTACATGTTTATGACTAAAAAAGAAAATCTTAAGCAATACATAAATATATAAAGTGAAAGCCTCTCTCCACCCTTCCCCTAACCTTTACAGAAGTAACCACTGTTTTAACAGAACAGTTTCATTTCTATATCTCTAGACTTTTTCTTCTGCTGCTGCTGCTGCTCCTGCTGCTGCTGCTAAGTCACTTCAGTCGTGTCCGACTCTGCAACCCCACTGACGGCAGCCTACCAGACTCCCCCGTCCCTGGGATTCTCCAGGCAAGAATTTTTCTATGCTCATGCAAATATGTTTGTGTACATGTACACATATAAGGAATAAGGTTACAAATACATTATTCTGCAATTCGTTTTCATTCAACCACATACCATGGACAGCCTTCCATGTCATTATTTACCTATTCTTTTAATTGTCTTCCCTTTATTCCTTAGTATATTGTTGTTGGTGTTGTTCAGTCGCTAAGTTGTGTCTGGCTCTTTGTGACCCCATGGACTGAAGCACACCAGGCTTCTCTGTCCTTCACTACCTCCCAGAGTTTGCTCAAACTCAAGTCCATTGAGTTGGTGATCAGTAGTGATGGACTCCAACTATCTCATTCTCTGTCGCCACCTTCTTTTGCCCTCAATCTTCCCAGCATCAGGGTCTTTTCTAATGAGTTGGCTCTCTGCATCAGGTGTCCAAAGTAGAGTTTCAGCTTCAGCATCTGTCCTTCCAATGATACACAGCTTACATTTAACCAGTAACCCATTGATGAATATGGTTTGTTCAAAGTTCTGCTATTATAACGCTACAGTAATTGTCCTTATATATACAGATATCCACACAGAAAAGTGAAATTGCTGGATTGAAGATTTTCAAGCTAAAACATTTTATTGATACAGCTAATTGCCTTCTAAAAAGGGGTCACCTATTTACTGTCAAGAAGGAAAAAAAAAAATTCCTCTACATTTCAAGGTTCTTCTGGCTGGTCTAGGAATGAAATTGACATGAGACAGATCAACAGGAGAAAATTGAACAAAAGTTTAATAACATGTATAGATGGAAGAGACCCAGGAGAACTGAGTAACTTGCCAAAAAGGCTGAAACCCTCACCTTTATACCATTTTCAGCTAAAAACAAAAGAGGATGTTGGGGGTAGTGGTTTAAGACTTCAAGGGGGAGTAAGGCAATTGACATGGAAATTAAAAAGCAAATGTTTGGTAAACAAATGTTTGCTGGGCCTTACAGAAACAATGACCATTGTGTTCTCTTAGCAAAACTCTATTAGCCTTCGCCCTGCTTCATTCTGTACTCCAAGGCCAAATTTGCCTGTTACTCCAGGTATTTCTTGACTTCCTACTTTTGCATTCCAGTCCCCTATAATGAAAAGGACATCTTTTTTGGGTGTTAGTTCTAGAAGGTCTTGCAGGTCTTCATAGAACCATTCAACTTCAACTTCTTCAGCATTTCTGGTCAGGGAATAGATTTGGATTATAGTGATATTGAATGTCTTGCCTTGAAAACGAGCAGAGATCATTCTGTCGTTTTTGAGATTGCATCCAAGTACTGCATTTCAGACTCTTTTGTTGACTATGATGGCTACTCCATCACAGAAACAATGGTCACAAAGAGTCGACTGAACAACAACAACAACAAAAGCAGTGAGACCCAGATAGGAATTTTAACAGACTTTTCTAGGTTCCTCCTTGTCTAACCCATGTAGTTTTACTGTAGTTATCTATGGTATTAATAATATCTCACTTCTTGGAATTGGCTTTCTCTACATTCTTTACACAGTTAGGAGGAATGTCTAAGGTTCTTCCTGAGTCTTTTGGGCCCTGCTCGTTTTCAGCTTGAAATAATCTACAGCCTGAAGAGCATTTTAGGGTGGCAAGTTTTGTTCCTCTGCATTACACTCTCACCAACATTGCATTGACACAATCCTTTTCCACACAGTGGAAATCCTTTTCCAGTGATGGATGGTGATTTAGTCACTAGGTCGTGTCTGACTCTTGTGACCCCATGGACTATAACCTGCCAGGCTCCTCTGTTAATGGGATTCTCCAGGCAAGAATACTGGAGTGGGTTGCCATTTCCTCTCCAGGGGATCTTCCCTACCCAGGAATGGAACCCCAGTCTCCTGCATTGCAGACAGATTCTTTACTGACTGAGCTAGGAGGAAAGCCCCCCAGTGATGCATAGAAGCTAATAACTAATTTTGTTGTTGTTGTTTCTGATTATAAAAGGACTACATTTCATTTGTAGGTACAGTTGGAAAACAGAAGAGTATTAAGAAAAAGTTAAAATATTTTTTATTCATATTAATCAATAAAAATCATCATTACCCATTTGGTGTACCATAGTTAATTTTTATTCTTATTGCCTTCTGTATATAGATGACCTTTGGCATATAAAAGAAAGAAGTCCTGAGACACTGACAACTCCCCAAAGTATTGCATACCTCTATAACATATTTCACTCACAAAACACAATTTTTGCAGTGACTATATCTACTTACTAAAAAGTTTTCAAATCAGTTTTATTTATTTTTATATATGTCATATAGTGAATCTGTTCATATCAAAGATCTGCACTATCATGAAACTCAAACAGCTCTAAACTTTATTTATTAAACATTTTTATTTCCTAGCTAAGCATTATCTTACAAGTTTTTACTCCTTCTCTCTGCTTCCATCACTAGCAATTGCATTTGGATTTTTTTTTTAGGCCACTTAACTTAAAAATTGAGAATCATGCCTATTTGCTTTCATTCTATTATTCTTTTGTTTTTCTATTCATTTTTTTGAACATTCATCTTTTCTGGTATGACACTGTAATTCTAAGTTATTATGGTGGTAGTTTAGTCACTCAATCGTGTCCAAGTCTTGTGACACCCATGGATTGTAGCCCGCCAGGTTCCTCTGTCCATGGAATTTCTCAGGCAAGAATACTGGAGTGGATTGCCATTTCCTTCTCCAGGTGATCTTCCTGACCCAGGAACTGAATGCAGGTTTCCTGCATTGTAGGCAGATTCTTTACCAACTGATCCACAAGGGAATCCCAAGTTATTCTAGATTACTCTATTTTTTTCCATGAATTTAGGATACATTTTTCAAAATTCATAGGCCTGAGGAATAATAACTATTAATAATTGCTCTAATGATCTTTCCAAATGTGTGGATTACCCCTGTGTTATCCAATACAAAACTGGATTTTTAAATGCCAAGTTATTTTCACATTTAGGATTAGATCTAATAGGCAAATCTGATCATGTCACTTTTCTACTTTCATTGCCTTTTTTAAAAAAGAAACTATAGCAAAAATGGTATTATACTGGACATTTTATTGTATACTTGATTTTGGATTTAATGATTCTTTGCAGGAATATTTTCTGTTCAATACATGAGATTTGCCTCATTCTTTTCAATAACTAAGTAATACTCTACAAAATGACATCCCTTAATTTACTCAACTATTACTCTACTGATGAACATTTGTTCTTTTTTTTTATTGTTTGCTTACTGTAAAAAATATGCCTTGGGTAAACCGGCTGCAACAGAACGTGCAGAAGCACGACTGAGAGGAGCTACCCCTCGATCAAGGTCAGGGGCGGCGACTGAGAGTGCCAGAGTGTCAGCACAGGAGTGGCTGAGAGGAGCTACCCCACGTCCAAGGTCAGGGGTGGCGGCCGAGAGGAGCTACCCACAGCCAAGGTTATGGGAGGCAGCCGAGAGGAGCAACCCCACGTCCAAGGAGCGGCGGCTGCTCAGGCACAGGAGGGCCAAGAGGAGCTACTCCACATTCAAGGTCAGGAGGGGTGGCCATGAGGAGATAACCCTTGTCCAAGGTAAGGAGCAGCGGCTGCTCTTTCCTGGAGCAGCCATGAAGAGATAACCCACGTCCAAGTTAAGAGAAACCCAAGTAAGACGGTAGGTGTTGTGAGAGGGCATCAGAAGACAGCCACACTGAAACCACAATCACAGAAAACTAGCCAATCTGATCACATGGACCACAGCCTTGTCTAATTCGATGAAACTAAGCCATGCTGTGTGGGGCCACCCAAGACGGATGGGTCATAGTGGAGAGGTCTGAAAGAATGTGGTCCACTGGAGAAGGGAATGGCAAATCACTTCAGTATTCTTGCCTTGAGAACCCCACGCATAGCATGAAAAGGCAAAATGATAAGATACTGAAAGGGGAACTCTCTGGGTTGGTAGGTGCCCAATATGCTACTGGAGATCAGTGGAGAAATAACTCCAAAAAGAATGAAGGGATGGAGCCAAAGCAAAAACAATACCCAGTTGTGGATGTGACTGGTGATAGAACCAAGGTCCAATGCTGTAAAGAGCAATATTGCATAGAAACCTGGAATGTCAGGTCCATGAATCAAGGCAAATTGGAAGTAGTCAAACAGGAGATGGCAAGAGTGAACATTGACATTCTAGGAATCAGCGAACTAAAATGGACTGGAATGGGTGAATTTAACTCAGATGACCATTATATCTACTACTGCAGGCAGGAATCCCTTAGAAGAAATGGAGTAGCCATCATGGTCAACAAGAGTCTGAAATACAGTACTTGGATGCAATCTCAAAAACAACAGAATGATCTCTGTTCATTTCCAAGGCAAACCATTCAGTATCACAGTAATCCAAGTCTATGCCCCAACCAGTAACACTGAAGAAACTGAATTTGAACGGCTCTATGAAGACCTACAAGACCTTTTAGAACTAACACCCCAAAAAGATGTCCTTTTCATTATAGGGGACTGGAATGCAAAAGTAGGAAGTCAAGAAACATCTGGAGTAACAGGCAAATTTGGTCTTGGAGTATGGAATGAAGCAGGGCAAAGGCTAATAGAGTTTTGCCAGGAGAATGCACTGGTCATGGCAAACACCCTCTTCCAACAACACAAGAGAAGTCTCTACACATGGACATCACCAGATGGTTGACACTGAAATCAGACTGATTATATTCTTTGCAGCCAAAGATGGAGAAGCTCTGTAGAGTCAGCAAAAACAAGACTGGGAGCTGACTGTGGCTCAAATCATGAACTCCTTATTGCCAAATTCAGACTTAAATTGAAGAAAGTGGAGAAAACCACTAGACCGTTCAGGTATGACCTAAATCAAATCCCTTATGATTATACAGTGAAAGTGAGAAATAGATTTAAGGGACTAGATCTGATAGAGTGCCTGATGAACTATGGACAGAGGTTCCTGCCATTGTACAGGAGACAGGAATCAAGACCATCCCCATGGAAAAGAAATGCAAAAAAGCAAAATGGCTGTCTGAGGAGGTCTTACAAATAGCTGTGAAAAGAAGAGAAGTGAAAAGCAAAGGAGAAAAGGAAAGATATAAGCATCTGAATGCAGTGTTCCAAAGAATAGCAAGGAGATATAAGAAAGCCTTTCTCAGTTATCAATGCAAAGAAATAGAAGAAAACAACAGAATGGGAAAGACTAGAAATCTCTTCAAGAAAATTAGAGATACCAAGGGAACATTTCATGCAAAGATGGGCTCGATAAAGGACAGAAATGGTATGGACCTAACAGAAGCAGAAGATATTAAGAAGAGGTGGCAAGAATACATAGAAGAACTGAACAAAAAAGATCTTCACGACCAAGATAATGGCAATGGTGTGATCACTCACCTAGAGCCAGACATCCTGGAATGTGAAGTCAAGTGAGCCTTAGAAAGCATCACTATGAACAAAGCTAGTGGAGGTGATGGAATTCCAGTTGAGCTATTACAAATCCTGAAAGATGATGCTGTGAAAGTGCTGCATTCAATATGCCAGCAAATTTGGAAAACTCAGCAGTGGCCACAGGACTGGCTAAAAGGTCAGTTTTCATTCCAATCCCAAAGAAAGGCAATGCCAAAGAATGCTCAAACTACCACACAATTGCACTCATCTCACATGCTAGTAAAGTAATGCTCAAAATTCTCCAAGCCAGGCTTCAGCGATACATGAACCATGAACTTCCAGATGTTCAAGCTGGTTTTAGAAAAGGCAGAGGAACCAGAGATCAAATTGCCAACATCTGCTGGATCATCAAAAAAGCAAGAGAGTTCCAGAAAAACATCTATTTCTGCCTTATTGACAATGCCAAAGCCTTTGACTGTGTGTATCACAATAAACTGTGGAAAATTATGAAAGACATGGAAATACCAGACCACGTGACCTGCTTCATTAGAAACCTATATGCCGGTCAGGAAGCAACAGTTAGAACTGGACATGGAACAACAGACTGGTTCCAAATAGGAAAAGAAGTACGTCAAGGCTGTATATTGTCACCCTGTTTATTTAACTTATATGCAGAGTACATCATGAGAAACACTGGGCTGGAAGAAACACAAGCTGGAATCAAGATTACCGGGAGAAATATCAATAACCTCAGATATGCAGATGACACCACCCTTATGGCAGACAGTGAAGAGGAACTAAAGAGCCTCTTGATGAAAGTGAAAGAGGAGAGTAAAAAAGTTGGCTTAAAGCTCAACATTCAGAAAACGAAGATCATGGCATCCGGTCCCACCACTTCATGGGAAATAGATGGGGAAACAGTAGAAACAGTGTCAGATGTTTTTTGGAGGGGCTCCAAAATCACTGCAGATGGGTGACTGCAGCCATGAAATTAAGACACTTACTCCTTGGAAGAAAAGTTATGACCAACGTACATAGCATATTGAAAAGCAGAGATATGACTTTGCCAACAAAGGTCTGTCTAGTCAAGGTTATGGTTTTTCCAGTCGTCATGTATGGATGTGAAGGTTGGACTGTGAAGAAGGCTGAGCACCGAAGAATTGATGCTTTTGAACTGTGGTGTTGGAGAAGACTCTTGAGAGTCCCTTGGACTGCAAGGAGATCCAACCAGTCCATCCTAAAGGAGATCAGTCCTGGGTGTTCATCGGAAGGATTGATGCTGAAGCTGAAACTCCAGTACTTTGGCCACCTCATGCGAAGAGTTGACTCATTGGAAAAGACCCTAATGCTGGGAGGGATTGGGGGAAGGAGGAGAAGGGAATGCCAGAGGATGAGATGGCTGGATGGCATCACTGACTCGATGAATGTAAGTTTGAGTGAGCTCCGGGTGTTGTTGATGAACAGGGAGGCCTGGCGTGCTGTGATTCATGGGGTCGCAGAGTCCAACTTGACTGAGCGACTGAACTGAACTCAACTGAAATGACTTGTTTCAGTTCACCTGGAAGTTTTCTGGGTTTAGCACTGAAGTCCCATGTCCCAGGAAATTTGCCTCAGCAATGGGCAAACTAGGACAGTTGTTTACCTCACTCTTTTATCTTCCTACATCTAGTCTTACCTACTAGCACTTTTGTTTGTGCCACATACTTTCCCAGAACTGGGATTTTGAAGTCATATGGTTGCTTTTATAAATTACACTTTGTAGAAAGTCCTATTGGAATGGGACTTGGGTAATTTTTCAAGTGGGAATGTGGAGAGCAAGTCATAGAGTATGGTTCTGGTCCACTTTAGAAACCATAATAAAAATCTTTTAGCATTAGGCCATTTGAGTGAGGAAGAGAGAAGCACAGAAAGGACATGAAGATTGCTGAGTGGATAAAGGAAAATACAGAAAGACCCAAAACCAAATATCATACTTATGTTTTTGCCTAGAATGAGTACTGCTATGTAGAGCCATTAGCTTAAGGATATAGCAGCAAATTAAGAATCTGGAAACCTGTCTTTTTTAATAGCTTTTCTTTTTTTTTTTTTTTATTTTTCCCTCACTGGAATATGTGGGAGCTACTAAATCTCCTCCTAAGTCACAAGCAGTTGGCTGCCAAAGAAATGGAAGACAGTCCCTCTGTCTGGTCATTCCATTTTTTTAAATTATTATT
This sequence comes from Bos indicus, assembly GCF_029378745.1. Taxonomy (NCBI): domain Eukaryota; kingdom Metazoa; phylum Chordata; class Mammalia; order Artiodactyla; family Bovidae; genus Bos; species Bos indicus. Next base: position 65,457,504 of record NC_091789.1, on the reverse strand, counting down.
ATTATTTTAATTTAAATTTATTTATTTTAATTGGAGGCTAATTACTTTACAATATTGTATTGGTTAGCTTTTCATCTCAATATTTTTATTCCAAATTGGAAGACCTAAACATTAACCTTTTTCTCATATCCTAGAGGCATTAAATGGTTGAATTTCCATGTTTATAAAAGTACTTTTAGCTACTTAAGCTATTAAAAGTTTATAAAAATATGAAATATGTGTCCTGATAATCTACAAATGACTTCTTGCCTTGTTCACAGATTCTGGGTTATATTAGCATCTCTTAATTAATATTGAGCAAACAAGGTTTCAGTAGGCCTGTTTAATAGGTACATGTACAGCTTCTTCTGCCATCAGAAGTAGTGCACTTTGGAGATAAGAGTCTCAATATTATTTGCCTTATGCTTTTTGATCAGGCAGCAATTAAGGAAGCAAGAACATGTGCCTTCCAGGACCTGGCACTCATCTGTCACTTCCAAAATAGTTTCAAAGCAATTTGTTAGGTAGTGCTGGCTGAATGATTGGTTTTCCTGTGATAATTGCCAATGTATTTCCTGTAAGGCCTGAAGATGGAGAGGCAGAGTGTTAGGAAAGAACATTCTAGGGTTATTCTTTATAATCTTCTTAGATCAACCCTTTAGGAATTCTCAGTTTTAGAACACCAAAAAAGAACAGCAACTAATCCACCAAGCTGTTGTGGAATAACCAAAGCCTGAGAAACTGCCTTTGAGCTGCCTATTTAACAGAGGCAAAACTGTGAAAGGCCTTGCAAACTGTAAATCCCAAGCTGTAGAAGATGTCCTGGTTAAAGCAAAGATTCTGAAACCCTGGCTTTAGGATCTGTTTCTGCTTAGGGGCTATGTGACCTCAGACACAGGACACCTGTTTCTCATCTGTTAGATGGGGTTAGTAATACCTGTTTTACCTGGAGAGGCAGTATAAGGTAGCCTGTTAAGCATGCCAGACACAAATCTAAATAATAAAAGAAATGAATGAGTGTAACAAAACAGAAACAGACTGACAGGTATAGAGAACAAACAAGTGGTTACCAGTGGGGACAGCGATGGGAGGAGGGGCAAGATATAGAAGGTTAAGAGGTACAAGCTACTAGGTATAAAATAAGATACAAGGATATAATGTACAGCTCAGGGAATACAGCCAATATTTTATATCTTTAAATGGATTATAATCTATAAAAATATTGAATCACTATGTTGTACATTTGAAGCTAATATTGTAAAGCAGCTATACTTGAATGAAAAAAAAAAAGAATGCAAGCCACAGAACCAAAGTGCTTGGTTGGAATCTTGGCTTATTTGTCATTTTTATGCTACATGACCTTGGGCAAGTAATTTAACTCTCTGAATCACAGACTCTTATTCTGTCAAATGGAGTTAACAATGACACTCCCAAGGGTTGTTGGAGGATTATTATGAGATAATTCATGTTAAGTGCTTAGAACTACATCTCATAGATTTTACCATCGACATTTACCAAATGTCAGCTGCTGTCATATATGATGCTTAAAATCACAGATAATAGATCAACTCAAGATCTAGCCAGACTGCATCCAAATCCTGGCTCTGCAAGTAACCTTGTAAAATTACTCAGCTTCTTGTGCGCTCAGTGCTCATTCACTCAGTCATGTCTGACTCTTTGTGACCCCATGGACTGTATGTAGCCCACCAGGCTCCTCTGTCCATGGGATTTTTCCAAGCAAGAATCCTGGAGTGGGTTGCTATCCCTTCTCCAGGGGATCTTCACAACCCAGGGATCATTCCCACTTCTTCTGCATTGGCAGGTGGATTCTTTACCACAGAACCACCTGGGAAACCCACTTAATTTCTTAGACCCTCAGTATTTTCATCTGAAAAATGGGAAGAATAAGGTAACAGCCTCAGAGGGTTATTGCAAGTATTACATAAAACATTCCATGTAAATGGCTTAGAACAGTGCCTGGTACATAGTATTCAATAGTTAAGTATTAGTATTTTTCTCCAAGAGTCTTGATGTATATACCAAGCTTATTATATTAAGAGTGTACCTTTTTCTGGCTTTACCCATCCCTACCCTTTGGTGTTAGCCATCCGCTAAGGCCTAGTATCTTCATCAATTTTTCTTTTCTTTATCAAAACCGGCTTTTGGGATCTTTTGCAATACTGCATAAACATCGAGCTGTCCTTGAGGCTTTGCAATTTAGATGAACTATAAGTGAAACTAAAGGGAATTTCAGATTTCAGAATGAGGATGAGCAAATACTGTGGGACTTTTTGGGAGGAAGTCAACCTGATATGTCCTATTTAGAATTCCATAGTTACTATGAAAAAAATGTGAGCTGTTAGTACATGCAAAAATCCAAAAATATTGTGCACATACCAAATGCCCGATGAAGGGACTGTCTGTTACCCTGCAGCTTTTTTTTTTTTTTTTTTTGACAACTCATAGGTTAAAGCTACTATTAATGTTTCCTGTGTGTTCAGCCCTACATCATCTCAGTTATACATTACCCAATCCTATGTGGGTAGGCATTAACTCCATTTTACATTTTTAAAAAGTGGTATATATTTCACAAAATTTAATTGATTTATCTCGAGTTCAGGAATTAGGCTCAAATTTAGCAAATTTCTTTTTTTTTAATTAATTTTATTTTATTTTTAAACTTTACATAATTGTATTAGTTTTGCCAAATATCAAACTGAATCTGCCACAGGTATACATGTGTGCCCCATCCTGAACCCTCCTCCCAAATTTCAAATCCTCTGTTCTTTCTACTCTGCCTTCATGCTAGCTCACTTCAGTTGTGTCTGACTCTTTGTGATCCCATGGACCTTAGCCCACCAGGCTCCTCTGTCCATGGGGATTCTCCAGGCAAGAATACTCGAGTGAGTTGCCATGCCCTCCTCCAAGGGATCTTCCCGACCCAGGGATTGAACCCACGTCTCTTATGTCTCCAGCATTGGCAGGCAAGTTCTTTACTGCTAGTGCCACCTGCGAAGTCCTTTCTACCCTACCACATTGAAGTTCTCAGAACACAGTGTCATTGAGTATTAATCACTCTGGAGATTCAGAAGTCTGTCTGGGAGCCTGACTGAAGAAGCAGAGAGACTACTGAGCATTTTTCTTATTATTGCACCTCCTTAGCCAATCTCTTGCCCCATCCAGCCAAAAGGACTGCAGGGGCAAATACTCTGATATTCATTTTGAAATGATGTTCCTAGAGTCCCATCTGGGTCCAGAAAGTAGACTAAACTGTGATCCAAAGTGCTGATTTTAGAGGTTTGCTATTTGCACAGGTGTATCTGCAATAATGAAAGAACGAAACCCAATTGATAACTGAGTAGATCATTCCTCCCTTGTATTCTACGAGACCAGAATAATAGCCAGATCAGCATAGTGCTCCTCCCAACTGTGTACTGGAAATATGTAGCTACTTATCTAAATATGTCTGACTCTCTGAGACCCACCAACTGTAGCCCACCAGGCTCTTTGGTCCATGGGATTTCCCAGGCAAGAATACTGAAGTATATTGCCATTTCCTTCTCCAGGGGATTTTTCCAAACCAGGGATAGAACCCGCATCTCCTGCATTGGCACAAGTTTCTTTACAACTGAGCCACTGATGAATACAAATTGATTGTAAAACTGACTATAAAGATGGGGAAAGTCATGCTTCATACATTAAAAAGAATTCCTTTTATGGAGACAGTAAGAACAGATGTCAAGGAGTAGATAATAAATATACACATAGACTTTATTGGTTGTTAGTTCATGTTTTCCAAAGAGTAACTGGAGACTTAACGATAATACTTTCTGCAGGTTGGATTTTAGGGGTGTATCTTTTTTTAATATAAATTTATTTATTTTAATTGGAGGTTAATTACTTTATAATATTGTATTGGTTTTGCCATACATCAACATGAATCCACCACAGGTATACACATGTTCCCCATCCTGAACCCCACTCCCTCCTCCCTCCCCGTACCATCCCTCTGGGTCATCTCAGTGCACCAGCCCCAAGCATCTAGTATCATGCATTGAACTTGGACTGGCGATTTGTCTCATATATGATATTAGACATGTTTCAATGCCATTCTCCCAAATCATCCCACCCTCTCCCTCTCCCACAGAGTCCAAAAGACTGTTCTATACATCTGTGTCTCTTTTGCTGTCTCGCTTTATTTTTCTGGGCTCCAAAGTCACTGCAGATGGTGAGTGCAGCCATGAAATTAAAAGACGCTTACTCCTTGGAAGGAAAGTTATGACCAACCTATATAGCATATTCAAAAGCAGAGACATTACTTTGCCAACAAAGGTTCGTCTAGTCAAGGCTATGGTTTTCCTGTGGTCATGTATGGATGTGAGAGTTGGATTGTGAAGAAGGCTGAGCACCGAAGAATTGATGCTTTTGAACTGTGGTGTTGGAGGAGACTCTTGAGAGTCCCTTGGACTGCAAGGAGATCCAACCAGTCCATTCTGAAGGAGATCAGCCCTGGGATTTCTTTGGAAGGAATGATGCTAAAGCTGAAACTCCAGTACTTTGGCCACCTCATGCGGAGAGTTGACTCATTGGAAAAGACTCTGATGCTGGGAGGGATTGGGGGCAGGAGGAGACGGGGACGACAGAGGATGAGATGGCTGGATGGCATTACTGACTCGATGGAGGTGAGTCTGAGTGAACTCCGGGAGTTGGTGATGGACAGGGAGGCCTGGTGTGCTGCGATTCATGGGGTTGCAAAGAGTCGGACATGACTGAACGACTGATCTGATCTGATACAGGGCTATTGTTACCATCTTTCTAAATTCAATATATATGCATTACTATACTGTATTGGTGTTTTTCTTTCTGTCTTACTTCACTCTGTATAATAGGCTCCAGTTTCATCCACCTCATTAGAACTGATTCAAACGTACTCTTTTTAATGGCTACGTAATACTGCATTGTGTATATGTACCACACCTTTCTTATCCATTCATCTGCTGATGGATATCTAGGTTGCTTCCATGTCCTGGCTATTATAAACAGTGCTGCGATTAACATTGGGGTACACATGTCTCTTTCAATTCTGGTGTCCTCAGTGTGTATGCCCAGCAGTGAGATTGCTGGGTCATAAGGCAGTTCTGTTTCCAGTTTTTAGGGGTGTATCTTAAGGAGGGCTTGCTGTTCTTGAAATATAAACATTTATTGGAATAGAGTTTAAGAAGGTCTTTTGTTAAAGATAATTCTGGACTTTCCTGGTAGCACAGCTGGTAAAGAATCTGCCTACAACGCAGGAGACCTTGGTTCGATTCTTGGGTTAGGAAGATCCCCTAGAGGAGGGCATGGCAAACCACTCCAGTATTCTTGCCTGGAGAATCCCCATGAACAGAGGAGCCTGGAGTGCTACAGTCCATGGGGTCACAAAGAGTGAGACAAGACTGAGCAACTAAACACAGCAAATGTAATACTGGCTTATAGTGAATTATGTCTTGGGAGGACTTCGTGACTTCATTACAATGCATACTTTATCAGTGGTGAATAAAAAAAGAATGACCATTTACCTTTCCCCCCAATAATATCATGGGATAAGGACCACTTTGAACCAAAGTCCATAGGGAGGGAGGGATTCCATGTCATGAACAAAGGTGAACTAACATCTGCTTCTAGACCAATCTAGCCAAAGAGAACAAACGTGTCAGTATGTTTAATACAAAGCAGAATGAAGTGCATACTAGGCAGACTTATCAGTGCTAAGTAAAGTGACTTGAAAGTATGGGGGAAAGTTGAGCTAGTTCTGCCTGAGGACACTAGGGAAGCCTTCACAGAAGAGTTAGCCACTGACCAGGCCTTGAAAAAATGAGTTGAGATTTGATAAAGAAAATGCAAGGTAGAATATTCGAGCCTGAAGGAATCCCATGATCAAAGATACAAATGTATGAAAGGAAATGCCATTTTATTTTTTTTCCCTTTGACAATAGTGACTTATATAGCTGTGTAGTCCAAGCACATAGTGTGTGCAGCCACCTATGATGGCTGGTAAGTCTGAGTACAGAAGTGGGAGCTGAGTACTGAACTTCAGTGAAACTTACCACTGTATTCCTGGACTTTGTTTTGGAGGCTGATGGGAGAGGTGATGGAGTAGTTGACAGCCCTTCTGTTATGGACTGAATGTTTGTGTCCCCCTAAAATTCATATGTTGTAATCATAACACTCCAGTGTGATGGTTTTTTGGAAGTGGGGCCTCTGGGAGATAATTAGATCATGTGCATGGAGCCCTTATGGGATTAGTGAGTGACCTTATTAGAAGAAACACAAGAGAGTATCCTTCTAGTCTCTGATGTCCACTATGTGAGGATACAATGAAAAGTCATATTTTGTTATAGCATGCAGCTGACTAAGACACCTTCTGTTCCCAGGACTGGCCCTTACACATGGAAAATTTAAGGATTAGGGAGCAGGCAAGTATCCTATGGAGCACTGTATGGTTTTGCCATAGAATAAACCATTGATTAGGCTTCCCAGGTGGTGCTAGTGATAAAGAACCTGCCTGCCAATGCAGAAGACATGAGAGTCACAGGTTTGATACCTATGTCAGGAAGATTCCCTGGAGGAGAGTATGGTAACCCACTCCAGTATTCTTGCCTGGAGAATCCCATGGACAGAGGAGCCTGGCGGGCTAGAGTCCATAAGGTTGCACAGACTTGGACATGACTGAAGCAACTTAGGATGCAGGCAAACTCTTGATTAGGTAGGAAATCACTAGTAAGTTGAATATTTAATTAGCCCTAAAATTAAATTCCAGTCCATTTTAGTTTGCTAATTCCTAGAATGCCGACATTCATTCTTACCATCTCCTGTTTGACAACTTCCAATTTGCCTTGATTCATGGACCTAACATTCCAGGTTCCTATGCAATGTTGCTCTTTACAGCATAGGACCTTGCTTCTATCACCAGTCACATCCACAACTGGGTATTGTTTTTGCTTTGGGTCCGTCCCTTCATTCTTTCTGGAGTTATTTCTCCACTGATCTCCAGTAGCATATTGGGCACCTACTGACCTGGGGAGTTCCTCTTTCAGTATCCTATAATTTTGCCTTTTCATACTTATCATGGGGTTCTCAAGGCAAGAATACTCAAGTGGTTTGCCATTTCCTTCTCCAGTGGACCACATTCTTTCAGTGGTCAAACAAGAGATGGCAAGAGTGAACGTCAACAATCTAGGAACAGCGAACTAAAATGAACTGGAATGGGAGAATTTAACTCAGATGACCATTATATCTACTACTGTGGGGAGGAATCCCTTAGAAGAAATGGAGGAGCCATCATGGTCAACAAAAGAGTCCGAAATGTACTACTTGGATGCGATCTCAAAAACAACAGAATGATCTCTGTTCGTTTCCAAGGCAAACCATTCAATATCACAGTAATCCAAGTCTATGCCCCAAACAGTAACGCTGAAGTAGCTTAAGTTGAACGATTCTATGAAGACCTCCAAGACATTTTAGAACTAACACCCAAAAAAGATGTCCTTTTCATTACAGGGGACTGGAATGCAAAAGTAGCAAGTCAAGAAACACCTGGAGTAACAGGCAAATTTGGCCTTGGAGTATGAAATGAAGCAGGGCAAAGGCTAATAGAGTTTTGCCAAGAGAACGCACTGGTCATAGCAAAGACCCTCTTCCAACAACACAAGAGAGGACTCTCAACATAGGACATCACCAGATGGTCAACACCGAAATCAGGTTGACTATATTCTTTGCAGCCAAAGATGGAGAAACTCTATACAGTCAGCAAAAACAAGACCAGGAGGGGACTGTGGCTCACATCATGAGCTCCTTATTGCCAAATTCAGACTTAAATTGAAGAAAGTAGGGAAAACCACTAGACCATTCAGGTATGACCTAAATCAAATCCCTTATGATTATACAGTGGAAGTGAGAAATGGATTTAAGGGACTAGATCTGATAGATAGAGTGCCTGATGAACTATGGACAGAGGTTCATGACGTTGTACAGGAGACAGGGATTAAGACCATCCCCAGGGAAAAGAAATGCAAAAAAGCAAAATGGCTGTCTGGGGAGGCCTTACAAATAGCTGTGAAAAGAAGAGAAGTGAAAAGCAAAGGAGACAAGGTAAGATATAAGCATCTGAATGCAGAGTTCCAAAGAATAGCAAGAAGAGATAAGAAAGCCTTCCTCAGTGATCAATGCAAAGAAAGAGAGGAAAACAACAGAATGGGAAAAACTAGAGATCTCTTCAAGAAAATTAGAGATACCAAGGGAACATTTCATGCAAAGATGGCTCGATAAAGGACAGAAATGGTATGGACCTAACAGAAGCAGAATATATTAAGAAGAGGTGGCAAGAATGCACAGAAGAACTGTACAAAAAAGAGCTTCACAACCAAGATAATCACGATGGTGTGATCACTCACCTAGAGCCCAACATCCTGGAATGTGAAGTCAAGTGGGCCTTAGAAAGCATCACTAGGAACAAAGTTAGTGGAGGTGATGGAATTCCAATTGAGCTATTTGAAATCCTGAAAGATGATGCTGTGAAAGTGCTGCACTCAATATGCCAGCAAATTTGGAAAACTCAGCAGCGGTCACAGGACTGGAAAAAGTCAGTTTTAATTTGAATCCCAAAGAAAGGCAATGCCAAAGAATGCTCAAACTACCACACAATTGCACTCATCTCACACGCTAGTTAAGTAATGCTCAAAATTCTCCAAGGCAAGCTTCAGCAATACGTGTACCATGAACTGCCAGATGTTCAAGCTGGTTATAGAAGAGGCAGAGGAACCAGAGATCAAATTGCCAACATCCCCTGGATCATCAAAAAAGCAAGAGTTCAAGAAAAACATCTATTTCTGCTTTATTGACTATGCCAAAGCCTTTGACTGTGGATCACAATAAACTGTGGAAAATTCTGAAAGACATGGAAATACCAGAACCCCTGACCTGCCTCTTAAGAAACCTATATGCAGGTCGGGAAGCAACAGTTAGAGCTGGACATGGAACAACAGACTGGTTCCAAATAGGAAAAGGAGTACATCAAGGCTGTATATTGTCACCCTGCTTATTTAACTTATATGCAGAATACATCATGAGAAATGCCAGACTGGAAGAAGCACAAGCTGGAATCAAGATTGCCGGGAGAAATATCAATAACCTCAGATATGCAGATGACACCGCCCTTATGTTAGAAAGTGAAGAGGAACTAAAAAGCCTCTTGATGAAAGTGAAAGTGGAGAGTGAAAAAATTGTCTTAAAGCCCAACATTCAGAAAACTAAGATCATGGCATCTTGTCCCATCACTTCTTGGGAAATAGATGGGGAAACAGTGGAAACAGTGTCAGACTTTATTTTTGGGGGCTCCAAAATCACTGCAGATGGTGACTGCAGCCATGAAATTAAAAGACACTTACTCCTTGGAAGGAAAGTTATGACCAACGTAGATAGCATATTCAAAAGCAGAGACATTACTTTGCCAACAAAGGTCCGTCTAGTCAAGGCTATGGTTTTTCCAGTAGTCATGTATGGATGTGAGAGTTGGACTGTCAAGAAAGCTGAGCGCTGAAGAATTGATGCTTTTGAACTGTGGTGTTGGAGAAGACTCTTGAGAGTCCCTTGCAAGGAGATCCAACCAGTCCATTCTAAAGGAGATCAGCTCTGGGTGTTCTTTGGAAGGAATGATGCTAAAGCTGAAACTCCAGTACTTTGGCCACCTCATGCGAAGAGTTGACTCATTGCAAAAGACTCTGATGCTGGGGGAATTGGGGGCAGGAGGAAAAGGGGACAACAGAGAATGAGATGGCTGGATGGCATCACCAACTCGATGGACACGTGTTTGAGTGAACTCCGGGAGTTGGTGATTTACAGGGAGGCCTGGCATGCTGCAATTCATGGGGTCGCAAAGAGTTGGACACGACTGAGCGACTGAACTGAACTGGACTGAAAATTAAATTTGATCTCATTATTTAAAATTCGTTAACAGTCTTATGGACTCTGTGGGAGAGGGAGAGGGTGGGAAGATTTGGGAGAATGACATTGAAACATGTAAAATATCATGTAAGAAACGAGTTGCCAGTCCGGGTTCGATGCACGATACTGGATGCTTGCGGCTAGTGCACTGGGACGACCCAGAGGGATGGTATGGGGAGGGAGGAGGGAGGAGGGTTCAGGATGGGGAACACATGTATACCTGTGGCGGATTCATTTTGATATTTGGCAAAACTAATACAATTATGTAAAGTTTAAAAATAAAATTTAAAAAAAGTCAAATAAAATAAAATAAAATAAAATTCGTTACTTGACTTTTTCTGTAACTTCTTTAAAAAAAATGTGTTTGTCTTTTGTTTATACTACATCCTCCTTTACCTTTCAAGAGAAGGTAAAAGGATCAAATGGTGGTCCAGAGGAGATACAAGGATTCTGGAAAACCACAAAATGTACATGGTAGGTTGCTGCTGCTTCAAAGGGAATAAATGTAGCATCCAACACACACCTGTGTCAGGCCAGAAGCATGGCCCAGTAGTGTATCTCTGATCACCTTCCAAAGAGTTTAGGGAACATTATGATGTTCCCTGCACTTGGGTTATTTGAAAGATCCTTTAAACATGGATTTTTAGTATAAAAATCAATGTTAGATTTGTCAATAAAACTAAAGTGTTCTTTAGGAAGACTGACTGTATTCATTATTGCCAACCATTAATACATAAGTATCATAGAGTATTACTTGTAAAGTATTTGAATGAAGAGGCTACTTATTTATAGCAGTGTAGTAGTATTTTGGATTAAAATGTATGTTAAATTTATAGACAGATTTATAAATTGTTTTTTGAACAAGGAAATATAATTTGACTGATTCTATATGATCAGAAAAAGTGATGGATGAGATTTTAGACAGTTTCCCATGAAAATAATCACAGTGGTTTATGTTTTATGTTTGTTAGTTGCCCAGTCGTGTCTGCCTCTTTGCAACCCCATGGATTGCACCAAGCTGGTCTGTCCATGCAATTCTCCAGGCAAGAATACTGGAGTGGGTAACTATTCTCTTCTTCAGGGAATCTTCCTCATCCAGGAATCGAACCCACATCTCCTGCATTGCAGGCAGCCTCCTGCATTGCAGGCAGATTCTTTACTGACTGAGCCACCAGAGAAGCCAGTCAGGAGTTGGATTCTTAATTCAGTACATAAGGGAATAAATCACTGACACTATTAATTGCCTATTCAGATCCACTTTCCCCTTTCTCCTTAGTGACAGATTTTTTTCTGGATAGTAATATGCTTATCAGAAATTACATTTCTCAGCTTCCATTTCAACTAGGAACTGTTAATGAGACCTAAAGTGGACCTTATTAGGAGGGACTTTCAGGAAAGATATTTAAGATCAGGCAGACTGCTGGTGAGTCCCATATTGTCCTCTACCTCTCATATTTCCTGCCTGGAATAGCTGGAACTCTAGTAGTCATTTTGGACCTTGAAGTAACCTTAAAGATGCAAGTCAGCACTAAGCGTGGTAGAGCAGATAGACAGGAGCCTGAGCTCCTGATGACACTTAAGGCCATTATGCCATCCTTGTATGTCCTATCTCTAGACTATATTCATATGAGTGGTAATTTATTGTTTTAAAATGCTAAAGTTAAGTCTCTGTTATTAGTAACTGAATGCACTTCTTGATACAAATTTCTATAATCAAAATTACCTTCAAAAATACCCTGGGAAGGTACCATATTAGAGACCAACATATCTTCCAACAAGCCAGTCTTGCCTCCAGCACTGGAACATTACTGTTCCTATAGCTGAACACTGGATTTACACATAATGCTGTGAAATTATCACACTATAGAAGTCAAATGATATTTGAAAAGAAATGAGTCACATTTTCCATATCCCATTCCCTCTGGATGCAGGCTCATTGAAAGATGTGGGACAAGTTGCTAGAATTAGCAAATAAAACAAATAGAAGCCACATTAAATTTGAATATTAGATAAACAACCAATAGTGTAAGTATTTTCTATGTAATAATTATATTATAGATTTAGGTTTTTGTCTGAAATTCAAATTTCATTTGGTGCCCTGTATTTTATTGGACAACTCTAGATGGAAAACAGAATAACTAATACTATTTAAATGATCATTCTTCTTTCTCTATTTCTGCTAGTTCTTTGTTTTTCCTTCTTTTCTTTTCCTATCATACAGTTGAATTTATTTAAGTTTAAGATGTATCTTCAAACTACCACATAATTGCACTCATCTCACACACTAGCAAAGTAGTGCTCAAAATTCTCTAAGCTAGGCTTCAACAGTATGTGAACCGTGAACTTATAGATGTTCAAACTGGATTTACAAAAGGCAGAGGAACCAGAGATTAAATTGCAAACATCTGTTGGATTATTGAAAAAGCAAGAGAGTTCCAAAAAAACACAAAACATCTACTTTTGTTTTATTGACTATGCCAAAGCCTTTGACTATGTGGATCACAACAGCCTGTTGAAAATTCTTAAAGAGATGGGAATACCAGACCACCTTACCTGCCTCCTGAGAAATTCTGTATGCAGGTCAAGAAGCAACAGTTAGAACTGGACATGGAACAACACACTGGTTCCAAATCGGGAAAGGAGTACATCAAGGATGTATATTGTCACCCTGCTTATTTAACTTATATGCAGAATACATCATGAGAAATGCCAGGCTGGATGAAGCATGAAGCACAAGCTGAAATCAAGATTGCTGGGAGAAATATCAATAACCTCAGATATGCAGATGAAACCATCCTTATGGCAGAAAGCAAAGAGGAACTAAAGAGCTTCTTGATGAAAGTGAAAGAGAAGAGTAAAAAAGTTGGCTTAAAGCTCAACATTCAGAAAACTAAGATCATGGCATCCAGTCCCATCACTTCATGGCAAATAGATGGAGAAACAATGGAAACAATGAGACACTTTATTTTTTTAGGCTACAAAAACACTGCAAGTGGTGACTGCAGCCTTGAAGTTAAAAGATGCTTGCTCCTTGGAAGAAAAGCTATGACCAACCTAGACAGCTTATTAAAAAGCAGAGACATTACTTTGCCAACAAAGTTCCATCTAGTCAAAGCTATGGTTTTTCTAGTAGTCATGTATGGATGTGAGAGTTGGACTATAAAGAAAGCTGAGCACAGAAGAATTGATGCTTTTGAAGTGTGGTGTTGGAGAAGACTTTTGAGAGACCCTTGGACTGCAAGGAGATCCAACCCGGTCCATCCTAAAGGAAATCAGTCCTGAATATTCATTGGAAGGACTGATGCCGAAGCTGAAACTCCAATACTTTGGCCACCTGATGTGAAGAACTGTCTCACTGGAAAAGACCCTGATCCTGGGAAAGATTGGAGGCGGGAGGAGAAGGGGACAACAGAGGATGAGATGGTTGGATGGCATCACCGACTTGATGGACATGAGTTTACGCAAGCTCTGGGAGTTGGTGATGGACAGAGAAGTCTGGCACGCTGCAGTTCATGGGGTCACAAGAGTCAGACACAACTGAGCGACTGAACTGAAGATGTATCTAAGGTTTAGTCAGTTGGGTTCTTGGGCTAGTGAAGAGGAAAATTACAATTATAATGTAAATTTCAAAACAAGGCAAAATTAAGAAATGCATTTGTAAGAGAAGCATACATAGGTGTCAAAATTATAAACAATAGCAAGGAAATAAGTAACATAAGATCCAGGATTATGGTCACCACTGGGGGTGAGGAAGTGCTATAGAAGATATACTAAGGGCTTCTAAGGTATTGGTGATGTACTATATTTTAACCTGCATGGTAGATACATGAGTGGTTGCTTTTTTTAAATTATTAATCCTTAAACTGTAGGTATGTTTCATCTCTTTTGTGTGAATAATACGTCTCACAATAAAAATGAAAAATAACGCATTATAACCTTACGTTATCATATCCTAAAAGTATTCCCTCTTTTTAGCCTATCTGCCCAGTTCAATCTTTGACTTACATTTTTTTTCTAATTCAATGAAAATGAAAGTTTTTAATTGTATTTATTGCCATTTAATGTTGAAATCAAACTTTTGTTTTCTTGTTCAGGTGTGGCTGCCAATTTGCAGATGAGCCAGTTTCTATAAATAGATGTTCTTGTTTTATAAAGCATAGATACAAATCACCTAACTGTGCCTTATATTTTAGCACATAATAGCTGTGTGACAGGTACCAACTGGATAGAGGCCACTTGTTAAGTGACTGTGATCTATATCAATCTCTGCTGCTAAATCAGAGGTGGCCTATGCAAAATTGCGCTTGCACCATTCAACCTTGAAATTGGCTGTAAGGCACAGGCTTCTACGGAAGTAATATGTCAAACTTCAGAGATTACATCACATTTTTGGGAAACATGAACGGGGTCCAACAGACACTCCTAGTAGATTAAGTGTTGGACTTGATTTTTTTTTAGTAGAATCAGATACAATGCTCTCTGCTTTGTGCTGAAGCATTAGAAAGCACAATCTAGGAGCATAATAATCACACTTTCCTTATGGGCAGATCATTTGTCTGTTCTTAATTCAAGTTACCACTTCAATAAATATAAAGGGTTTAACTAAGTGATGCTAGTATGTTTTGATTCTGCAATTTCCTTCCATCAAAGCATCTTTACTTGCATTATTCCACCTGATTTCTCAGCAACTTTCTGAGGGAGTTAAGGCAAAATATTGCTATACTCAGTTTAAAGGTAAGGCAACGAAGGCATGTAACTCCAAGGTATGCAATTCAATTTAAGCAAATTGACCAGTGGGGTAAACTAGAGATCTCAGACTCAAACCAACACTATTATTGAAAGTGTTTTAGAACACCTGGTATATAACAGAAGTAGCATTACAAAACAGTGGGGCAAGCTTGCACTATTTAATAAACAGTGCTGCAACAAACAATAACCTATATGAAAAAAATGAAATCATAACTCTACTTCAGACTATCTATATACAACAGTCAATTTCAGTAGGTTTAGGGGCTGATGCAAAAAAGACAAAAGTTTAGAAAAAATATAGGAGAATATTTTTGTGACCTTGTGGCAGAGAAAGATTTTTTCAACAGGACAAAAGGTGTACACCATGAAAAGGAAAATATTGTTTGATTGCACTAAAATATAATTATAAAATAAAAACCAAGTGGATGGATTAAGAAATCAAAGCTTAAGTGTATTATTTGAATATTAAAGTTCATTTACTAAAAAGCTGAAGTTAAAGACTATAACAACAATTTTAAAGGAAAGAGAAGGGGAGGTAGAATTAATGGACTCGGATCTTGGCTGCATCCAGAGAAAAGACCAAGGAGCCAAATTCATCATCTTTCCTTATGGGTAGCCTCAATAGATACAGATTACAGTTAATAAACCAAGAACTAGAGTATTTAATTAACCTCAAAAGTCCCAAACACATAAAAATCAAAGGTCTGAAGGAATGTGTCTGGGAGCAAGGAGGAGGGGACATTTTACTTTTTATTTTGTACTACTATGAACTGCTTGAATTTTTATTTCATGTTTATATGTTTATCATATAATAAAAGAAATACTTTAATTCAATGAACAGGACAAACAAATGTGACTAGGTTGGAGGTTTTGACCTCACTTTCTAACCAGAACTTCTATGTTATACAAGATGATCAAGTTGGCAGGTCAGATATTAAGCACTGCATCTGTTAAGTCTCTGGACAGTTGATTGCATTTTTGAAATAAGGCAGAACCAGGTTGGAAAGTGTTTAAATCCTTCTCTCAAGTCTTCTCTGTTTACATGATTCATAGGAAACAGATGGCCCAGCTGTCTGTATTTAAGAGAAGTGGGTGGTTCCTGGTTTGCAATCAATGAAGCAATAATTACAACAATTTTAAGTAAACTGGACCCCATAAAATGTTGTTTTAATTTGTGAATGAGATGGAGGCACAAAGAGAAGGTAGGCTGATTGGAATCTAATCTGCAACATATTCAGGAAAGGGTCTTAAGAACTGAAACAGCTAAAACCCTCACTAACCCTCCCTCTTCAGTATGCTGGGGAAATGAACTTTGTCCTTAAGTGCTCTCGGACGTGGACACACAACCTAACCAGTATAACACTGTGCCTGTCATTTTGTTGAAATCCCCATATTTCTTTCTCATCAAGGCCCAGGGAATATTACTGCTGCTGAGGGTTGGCTGACCTTGAGAGCTGGGGAGAGAAAGATCTTTATTTCTACCTCCCAATACCCTTAGCATGTTGAAATGCTATTATTTGAACACTCTTAACCCACTCCCTCCTGAGAATGCCTCTTCCTGCCTTCCCTCAAATGCATGCTGAATAAATATGGAAAAGGAAGGAGTTACAAGGATTGACAGCAATGATGAAAATAAATCTCACTCAATTTGTGGGGCTTTGAAACATAGAAATACATCCACATTATTCTTAAGGTGCCTTTTATTTATTGGGTTATTTAAAATGTTTTATCAGCATTCTAATAGCAATTTTAAAGGGCAGATTCCCCGCTGGTAATGTGTGCTTAATGGCCCAGTTTGTTCAATGTGGAGCTGCATACTTCAGCTGTCTGTATGGTTGTTGCAGATTTGTTCACTTCAATTAACTATGTCTTGGTGAGATGGTCAGCGTTCAGCTGGATGGGGAATGGCAAGGGATGGAATTATGAAAGCTATCTACTTTTTCTGGGCCTCCTGCCCTAGACTGACCTTGGCATATTGCAGAAAGGCCATCAACTATAGATGTGGGGGCGGCCTGACTGCTGGATAACATGTAAACCTAGCCTGCCATTTCCTACTGCTTCTTCCATGTACCCTGTACACAAGCCACATTCGGATGTTTGGGAATATGTTTGTGATTGTGGTTGTCATAGAGCCTGGAAGACTCTACTAGTGTTTATGGATGGGAACTGGAGGACAACTTGTAACATACAGCGTAGAATTGTCCTACTAAAAGGAGTGTTCCATTAGCACACATTGGACCAATTCCCAAGAAGGTAACATTAAAAAATAACTTTATTTACATGTATATATTCATATGGCATTCGGTCCCATCACTTCATGGGAAATAGATGGGGAAATAGTGGAAACAGTGTCAAACTTTATTTTTTGGGGCTCCAAAATCACTGCAGATGGTGACTGCAGCCATGAAATTAAAAGACACTTACTCCTTGGAAGGAAAGTTATGACCAACCTAGATGGCATATTCAAAAGCAGAGACATTACTTTGCCAACAAAGGTCCGTCTAGTCGAGGCTATGGTTTTTCCAGTGGTCATGTATGGATATGAGAGTTGGACTGTGAAGAAAGCTGAGCGCCAAAGAATTGATGCTTTTGAACTGTGGTGTTGGAGAAGACTCTTGAGAGTCCCTTGGACTGCAAGGAGATCCAACCAGTCCATTCTAAAGGAGATCAGTCCTGGGTGTTCTTTGGAAGGAATGATGCTAAAGCTGAAACTCCAGTACTTTGGCCACCTCATGTGAAGAGTTGACTCATTGGAAAAGACTCTGATGCTAGGAGGGATTGGGGGCAGGAGGAGAAGGGGATGACAGAGGATGAGATGGCTGGATGGCATCACTGACTCGATGGACGTGAGTCTGAGTGAACTCCGAGAGTTGGTGATGGACAGGGAGGTCTGGCGTGCTGCGATTCATGGGGTCGCAAAGAGTCGGACACGATTGAGCAACTGAACTGAACTGAACAGAACTGATTCATACACTATGTATATAATTCATACGTTATATAATTCATTGGGTTTTAGTAAGGGCCTTGCTTTTTTTGTACCTCAATGTCTCTGCTCAACTTCTGCCTATGGTCTTTCTGCCTATAATCTCCTTTCCTTTCTTGTCCATTTGTAAGACTAAATTCTAAAACTTCCAGCTTAAATGACATCTCTTTGATACTTTTTCAGGTTACCCAAAAATGATTTAGCTTCTCTAAGGCAGGAGTTGATAAACTTTTTCTGTTAAAGGCCAGGTAGGAAATATTTTTGGCTTTGCAGACCATGGTCTCTATTGCAACACATCTGCCAGTATAGCACAAAATTATTTATAAACAATGTGAATGAAAGGGTGTTTCTATATGCCAGTATAACTTCATTCACAAAACTGGTGGTGAGCAGTTTGCAAACCTCTGCACAAAATCACCTTGTTCATACTTTGATTACATCACTCAACACACTGTAATGCATTTAGTAGTATATATATTTGCCTCCTCCATGAGACATGAATATCTTTTTATTATAGTAGCTACAATGATTAATATAGTGCCTGGAACATAGTAGGTGATCAATTCAAACTGGTTGATTGGATTAAAGACTGTTGCAGAAAGCACTGGGAGCAGAATTTTCTAGCTGTCTACCAAAATAACCAAATTTTTTGGCTGTGTCAAATGCCATTCACCTTGTATAAAAACTTATTCACTGTAGCAAATCCTGGCTTCTGGCACCAAAGTTTGAGTTCCTTGATCTGGCCAGTTCTGGAGAAATTTCATACTACTAGCCCATTGAAACAAATCACTATCAAGATACTTACTGCTGACACATAGAAATCATTCAATAAATATGTGGCATTGTATTTCAGTAATGGAGATTATCCTTGTTGAAATAATAAAATGTATAACAAGCTAAGTTTAATTATCTTCCTATCCAGTACTTTGGCCACGTCATGCGAGGAGTTGACTCATTGGAAAAGACTCTGATGCTGGGAGGGATTGGGGGCAAGAGGAGAAGGGGATGACAGAGGATGAGATGGCTGGATGGCATCACTGACTCGATGGACATGAGTCTCAGTGAACTCCGGGAGTTGGTGATGGACAGGGAGGCCTGGCGTGCTGCGATTCATGGGATTGCAAAGAGTTGGACATGACTGAGTGACTGATCTGATCTGATCTGATCCTCCCCTTCCCACTGCTTCTAAAAAGAAAGAAAAAGAGAGAAGGAGGGAGAGAGGGAGGAAAGAAGGAAGAAAGGAAGGAAGGAAAGATGGAAAAGAACGCAAGACTGATACAGATGAAGAGAACAAATGTATGGCCACCAAGGGGGGAAAGGTAGGGTGGGATGAATTAGGAGATTGGGATTGACACATATATGTTATTGATACAACATACCAAATAGATACCTAGTGAGAACCTACTATAAGGGTCAAGGAACCCTACTCAGTGCTCTGGGGTAACTTAAATGGGAAAGAAATTTGTAAAAAAGGGGAGATATATGTATATGTACAGCTGATTCACTTTGCTATATAGTAAAAATTAACACAATATTGTAAAGGAACAATAAAAATTAATTTAATAAAAAGAATGAAAGGCTTTGGGCTAGGAGATGGCTAATTTTTTAAGCAGGATAAGGCAGGGGTACTTGTTCACAAGAAATAGAGTCCTAGTTATATCAAGGGAAGAAGTGAATTTCTCAGAATCAAAGAAGGGTATATTTAATCACAGACGTTTTGGGGGTTTGGTGAACAAGCCCACAGACTTGAGTAGAAAATCATCAGTGTACCTCATCTCTTTTGTGACTTATGCTCACCTCTGAGACACCCTGCCCTGTCCTCTGCAGGCCAGCAGGAACTTACAAAAGGAGAAAATATATTGACATTCAGTTGATCCCTGAAGATGCAAAATTTGCAAGTCAGAGAGAAAGCTGATAGGTCTTGAGGCTTGATTATTACTTTAGGGAGAGATGACTGAGAGAAGAGGTAAGTGAGGTGGAAGAAGCTGGGAGAGAGAAAGAGCTGAAGACTGTGGGAAGGGAAGAGGAGAAATGGGAGAATTGAAGAATGAGGTAAATTCATATAGAAAACCCTCCAAAGTCCCAGGGATCATCCAGTTGAGACCACCTAGATTAAAAGATTCATCCCTTGTGTAGTGTGAAAATTGGCTTCTCAGGTTGCCCTAGTGGTAAAGAACCTGCCTGCCAATGCAGGAGACCTAAGAGACTTGGGTTCAATCCCTGGGTTGGGAAGATCCCCTGGAGGAGGTCATGGCAACCGACTACAGTATTCTTGTCTGGAGAATCCCATGGACAGAGGAGCCTGGCCAGCTACAGTCCATAGGGTTGCACAGACTTGGACACGACTGAAGCGACTTGGCATGCATGTTGTATGAAACACTGAAGTTTCAAGGCCAGGATCACCATGTCTTATTTCAGATCTCAATATACCAACTTCAGATGATTTTGGACCGAGAATTGGAGAACTTCCCCTGGAGTTCTGTGAATAATTTCTCCAAGGGAAGGCAAGGAATGTAGTACCTCCTTCTTCTTGGTTAGCTATAGTAGTAGGAGCTGCATCTTTTTGGACAATTGGACAGAGAGGAGTTGCTATGCCCAGACAGTAATTAGCTGGAGAACATTGCTAGCTGAAAAACACTTGCTCTGTGGGACAAGAGTTTTACTGGCATTTTGATAGGTTTCTAAAAATACAACAATCACAACATTGTTACTTTTGAGGAGCTCTCAGCATGATAGGGGAGATTGACCTGTGCACAGAATGTTCCATTGCAATTTGGTAGGTATGGGAATAGAGGTGTACTTCAAAGGGTGATCGAGTAGGTGACAATCAAGCAGGATCTTGAAGGATGGAGAATTAACTAACTCTCTAGAAAGAGAGGTAGGAGAGCATTCTAGATAGAACAAAAATGCACAAGGCCGCAGAGTACAGAGAGTTCATTTGGGCCCTTCCAATGCTCTGTGGCGGGAGCGTGTGGAATAGGAGGGAAAGGGAGGTCAGAGGAAGAAGAGAAGTGGAAAAGGAACCAGGAGATAAGGTCAAGGAATGATATAGAGCCTTGCTAAGTGTAGGGTAAGGGAGTTAGAGAAGGTGAGATTAGGAAAAAGAATGAGACCGGCACTTGTACAGGAACAGATCACCTTTAATGAGCCCAGAAGGGGCAGCAGTCAGATTAGTGAGCTGCTGCACTAACCCAAGAAGAGAGTAAGTATATATAGGCGTATATGTGGAAATCTACTGTCTTAAGGGGGCCTGTTCTTCTCCAAAGTTGTTCGGAGTAGTTATCTCTTAAATGGCTGGGGCAAGGAATTCTGGAGATCAGCCAGAGGCTGGACAGGCTAGGAGCTGGACAATCAACTTTAATGTCCATTTTTTTCCTTCAAGTGAGAAAGTTCTTTGTTTTGTATAGAATGGTGGGGAGTTTTAACTCCAGGCTATTTTGAGCCCTGTAACTTTCCTTCACTAAGTGATTTGGCTTTTCTCCTGTAGACCATGCATGAAGAAAAGCAGTCTGATTATTTGTTAAATGAGTATACTTTTTTTTTTTTTATCTTTAAGTAGGGCTTGCACTCTTCTACCAACTACTGAATGACCACTCAAAATTGTCTTGCATTTCACAGTTTCACACTTTTGCATGATCTGTCTTGCCACTAGTAGACATTAAATTTGTGACTTCCTACTTAGAATGGGGAACCCTTGAGGTCATGATGGCAAATGGGCACTTTTAAAAAATATTTCATAGTGGCTGTATCAGTTTACATTCCCACCAGCAATGGAAGAGTGTTCCCTTTTCTCTGCACCCTCTTCAGCATTTATCCTTTGTAGACTTCTTGATGATGGCCATTCTGACTGGTGTGAGGTGGTATGTCATTGTAATTTTGATTTGCATTTATCTAATAATGAGTGATGTTGAGCATCTTTTCATGTGCTTGTTAGCCATCTGTATGTCTTCTTTGGAGAAGTGTCTCTTTGTGTCCCTTTCCTACTTTTTGATTGGGTTGTTTGCTTTTCTAGTATTGAGTTGTATGAGCTGCTTGTATATTTTTGAAATTAATTCTTTATCAGTTGTTTCCTTTGCTATTATTTTCTCCCATTCTGAGGGTTGTCTTTTCACCTTGTTTATAGTTTCCTTTGCTGTGCAAAAGCTTTTAAGTTTAATTAGGTCCCACACATATATATGGAATCTGAAGAGATGGCACTGATGAATTTATTTTCAGGGCATCAATGGATAAACAGGCATAGAGAAAGACCTATGGACACAATGGGAGGAGAGGAGGGAGAAAGGGAGATGTATGTAAAGAGTAACATAGAAATTTACAATACCATTTGTAAAATAGATAGCCAATGGGAATTTGCTGTGTGACTCAGGGAACTCAAACAGGGACTCTGTGACAGGCTGAAGGTGGGATGGGGAGGGAGATGGGAGGGAAGTCTGGGAGGGAGGGGACATGGGTGTACCTATGGCTGATTCTTGTTGATGTATGACAGAAAACCACAAAATTCTGTAAAGCAATTATCCTTCAATTAAAAAATTAAAAATATTTCAAATCGCACTGAGAAGAGTAGAGAGGAAAATGGAGGTCAGAACATCAGTCAGAATGCTATTTCAGTGGTTCAAACAAGAATAGAGTCCATCAATTGATGAATGGGTAAACAAAATGTGGTGTATCCACACACTGGAATACTATTCAGCAGTAATAGAGAAGAATGAAGCATTAATTTATGCTACAACATGGATTAGCCTTGAAAAAAATTATGCTAAGTGAAAGAAGTCAGTCATAAAAGACAACATATTATACGATTCCATTTATATGAAATGTCCAGAATAGGCAAATTCATAAAGACAGATAGTAGATTAGTGGTAGCCAGGTCTTCAGCAAGGGGCAAATCAGGGATGACTTTCCCCGATATGGGGTTTCTTTTAGGAGTGATGAAAACATTCTAAAATTAAATTGTGAGGCTGGCTGTAGAACTCTATGAATATACGAAAAACCATTGTATTGTGTACTATTTAAATGGGTGAATTTCATCTTAGTAAAACTTTTAGTTGTTTGAAAAGAGAGATAATGCGGGCCAGAATTAAGGTACTAGTAGTAGGAGTAGAGAGGAAAAGATGGTGAATGTGTTCAAAAGAAGCTCATCGACCTGTGAATGAAGCAAGTTTAATTCAGGTGAAAGTACTTGGAAACAGAGTATGCTGCTGCCGCTGCTAAGTCGCTTCAGTCGTGTCCGACTCTATGCAACCCCATAGATGGCAGCCCACCAGGCTCCTCTGTCCCTGGGATTCTCCAGGCAAGAACACTGGAGTGGGTTGCCATTTCCTTCTCCAATGCATGAAAGTGAAAAGTGAAAGTGAAGTCGCTCAGTTGTGTCTGACTCTTCACGACCCCATGGACTGCAGCCTACCAGGCTCCTCCGTCCATGGGATTTTCCAGGCAAGAGTACTGGAGTGGGGTGCCCGGGAGTATACCCATAAGTAAAAAATAAGAGTTCTTGCTGTATAGTAAGTGCTCAAGATATATTAATGGTTAATATTGTTACTTTTTCCTATAAATGGGATTTTCTCCAGAACTTTCTGGATTTGTTGCTGGTTTCCATCTTTATCTGGAGAAGGCGATGGCACCCCACTCCAGTACTCTTGCCTGGAAAATCCCGTGGACGGAGGAGCCCAGTAGGCTGCAGTCCATGGGGTCACTCAGAGTCGGACAGGAATGAGCTACTTCACTTTCACTTTTCACCGTCATGCATTGGAGAAGGAAATGGCAACCCACTCCAGTATTCTTGCCTGGAGAATCCCAGGGACAGGGGAGCCTGGTGGGCTGCCGTCTATGGGGTCACACAGCGTCGGACACAACTGATTCGATTTAGCAGCAGCGGCAGCAGTCCATCTTTATCATATCAAGTGTATTAGAAAGAGCATTAATCTTTAAAAATTAAAGATTAATCTTTAGTAAAATTAATTAAGAATTAATCTTTAGTAAACTTGAATTTTAGATCTTGATTTTCTATATGCTGTGTGACCTTGGGCAAGTTGATCTCCTTTTCTGGACCTTAATTTCCTCATCAGTAGAATCAGGGAGTTCACTACAACTGTGTTTTTCAAATTGGCTGCTTCAAAGTCCAAAAAGATGGAGGAAGTAGTTCTTTTTTATTGGTCTACTGGACCACCAGGGAATTCCCTGATATTTGTTTTACTTATTGGAATTCTGAACAAAAGTTTGCTTAGAGAAAGAGCTCTGTGGAAGAACTAGCTACTCTAAATAAGGTAAATATATCTAGTTTACATGAGCTCTCTATCAGGGTACTGAAAAAATTTATACATAGCTGCTCATTATGTGTAATTTCACTTCAATGTCATGAAGTGAAAGAGCATGCCATTTGGAGTAATGGGCTTGGCTTTGAATCTTAGCTCCACACATCTCTAGCTATGTGAGCCTGACCTGTCATCAAACTTTTATAAGCTTCAGTTTCCTAATCTATAAAATGGGGATAATAATACATACATCAACAAAGTTGTTGTAAAGACAAAATTAGTCCAAAGGAGACTAAGGCAGTGGTCTGCAACCTTGGCTATACCTCAAAAATCATATGGAAATTTTTTTTTTTATGTGAATACGTGTGCCTCATTTCTAGAGACTCTTATTCAGTAGCTCTGGGGGTGAAGCTGGGCCTTCTAGATTAAAAAAATACATTCCTTTAGTAATTCTGATTCACAACATGATTGAAAACCACTTAGGCAGGTATTTGGGGCAATTAAAGAGCAAGGTAGATGTCAATGAAGAGATAAAAACAGCAATTATTAATAAACATAGACATCACTGCTTCTGTTGAAGATATTAAACAGCTAAATCCATCAGCATTAAAGACCTTTTCAATGTTTTCAGGCGGCCTGCTTTAGAAGTTTTGCAATCTTTCAGCTCATTAACTTTCCCTTTCTCTTGGGTCATGTTTGGCTGTTCCGTCATTCAGAGTGATGATGATACTTACCAGTAGGGATAGTTACCACAGCTGCAACCTGTATAGTGTGTCTTTGTTGGGGGAAGATGGAGGAGAGTGGTGCTGCTGCTGATGGGAGGGAAACCCTAAAGGAAAAAGCTTAGAATAAGGAGTGTGTTTCTGAAAGCTCCAGCAGAGCCACGCACCTGCAAATCAGTTACAGGCCAGCCAGGTGGAATTTCACCGCAGAACCTGTCACTTGTCTGCAGTGGGTTTGCTTGTGGATCAATGCATGTCCATCTCACAATTGTGTGTGTTGACCCAAGACTGAATTTCACCCACTGTCAAATTTAAAGAGCAAGAAAGACACAGGTTCCATCTCTGGGTGGGGGAGATCCCCTGGAGAAGGAAATGGCAACCCACTCCAGTATTCTTGCCTGGGAAATCCCACGATAGAGGAGCTTGGCAGGCTACAATCCATGGGGTCACAAAGAGTTGGATATGACAGAGCACGGGCGTGTGTGCACACATACACTCAGTTGACTGAGGCTGACCTATATCAAGGGACTCTTTTTCTCCATTAATTAGCTTGCTGCTGCTAAGTCGCTTCAGTCGTGTCCAACTCTGTGTGACCCCATAGACGGCAGCCCACCAGGCTCCCCTGTCCCTGGGATTCTCCATGCAAGAACACTGGAGTGGGTTGCCATTCCTTCTCCAATGCATGAAAGTGAAAAGTGAAAGTGAAGTCGCTCAGTCATGTCTGACTCTTAGCGACCCCATGGACTGCAGCCTACCAGGCTTCTCCATCCATGGGATTTTCCAGGCAAGAGTACTAGAGTGGGTTGCCATTGCCTTCTCTGATTAATTAGCTTAGAGCATCCCGAATTTCAAACTCCATCTTGGTGCTTATTTTATTCATCTTTTATCTACTGTCCTCTCAGCAAAGAATCACCACGACAAGGCAATCATTAGTCTGAGAGAAGGCTTCCTTCCCCAAGGGAGATACCAACTGGGCAATTTTACAGAGATGCAATAGACAACCTCCAAAATCTGATTCTTACTTTCTTTTAGAATCTAATGCTTCAAGGCATTATGCTTCTGAGTAGGTGGACATTTTGAAGTTGTGATGATATTCTCTGTGATGAAGACTTTACACTTAGAATACAGCCAAAGCACTAAGAGCAAAGGAGTATGTGATCCAAAGGGCACCAAGAAGCCCCTTCTTTCCCAAAATCTTCCCTCCGCAAAAATTCGTCACGTCATTTAGTTTTAGATTTCTCCTGGATCAGAAGTTAATTTCTGTGAACCTGTTCTTCTTTTAAAATGCAATCCTGAGATCCTTCAGGAGCTCTCAATCATCCCTGCCTTCGCCTGAATTAGTTGACTCGGGTGGCTTCCCACCCGTGTCGGATCTTCACTATAGAGACCAGGAATAGGCAGGGAGAATGGCAGCCTAATTTGTAAACATAGGTGATGGAAGAGCTCTTTGGTGGAGAGAAATCAAACAGTGGCCAACTAGAGGAGAGAACTGGGGAGAGGAGAACAAGGGGGTTGAGTGCACAATCCTAGATTTTAAAATAAATGAATACACTTCTTTTCAGGTTCAGGCTGAACTCTTCACCAGTACTTACCAGCCTTTGGCTCCATAAATAGTTTTTAATTATTGTCAGTGGGAAACAGAGGAAATTTTTTTTTTTTTAATCAGAATGTCTAAAAGTCATAAGAGCAGCAGAGCCTTCCTCTAAGTTGGGACTACAAGACTCCTGCTACTTTTCATTGCTTTTGGCTGACTCACACTTCTGCTTTCTCATGGCTGTGCCCACATCCAATGCCCAGGTTACTCTGCTTAGCAACACTTCGCTGGCACAAGGGATCTGTTGCTGTTTGGCTTTTTCTCCCCTGCTGTTTTGTTTCTTAGGTTTTCCTTGCTGGGGAATGAGGGATTTGAGGAGGGAAGATTTCCCATTTAGGACTTTATCCCTTAAACTCCATTTAAATGCTTGAGTGTCCTAAAGTCCACCTCCCCTTTGTTAAGAAATGGACTAAATAGCAGCGTGTGCAGGGGTGGGGACTATACATCAGTGTTTCCTAAATGGTTTCATAAAGGTCTTCCTAGAGGCTAGGGAATGAACTAGGATGGCCTGTCGAGAGTCCCTACAAGTCTCCTTGATGCTTTGGTTCCAAAAGAAATTGCTCTGTTTCTTTTTCAGGTTGTCATTATGAGATTGGACGCCCTGATTCCCAATCTGCCCCTACCTGCAGCAGTTTCAGTAATGATTTCTCCGTGCTCTAGCTCCTAGAAGACTGGCAGCAGGAAGAGTGCTGTACTAGCAATCAACCCAAAGCAAACTCCCTAGAACCAGATGCCATCAGGGATCAGACTATATCTGGGGAGATCAGAGACAGGCACAGCATAGATGTGCATATATAGCTCTGACTCTGTCCCCTAGCTGTTTCTAATAAACTAAACCTAGGAGCAGAGAAAAATAGACTCCTAAGGAGAAAAAAAAAAAAATGATGCAATGTCATTGCACTGGTTTCCCACAAAACATCATCCCAAACAATCTACATGTTTTCTTTTTAACTAAGAAGGGTTTTAATTTTCCCAATGTAAAATGCATTTTAAAAGCAAATATTTATTCATATATCGACACAGGGAAATTGTAGACTTCAGATTATTATGTGAGAATTTCCATTTCACTCTGGTTTATAGAGGATACTCACTCCAGCTCCAAATAAATGCTTGACTTACTCAAATCATGCAAACCAAGGGTCTGAAGGCAATGTCATATGCATTTGATTATAAATGCCACTGGCTGTGGGGCCCTAATGTACTTCTATGAGATGCTGTAATGATGGCTTACGTTTATTGAATGCTCTGTGTCAGGCATGTTTCCAAGCACTTTGCATGAATTAATCACTCAATCTTTATAAGAACCCTATGAACTAGGTACTTTATTGTCCTCATTTTACAAATGAGAAGAGTGAATGACTGAGGCACGTAACTTTTCTAAGATCAAATGGGGTTGTAGAGCTGGGAATTGAAAACAGGCAGTCTGGCTCTAGAGCCTGCATTTTTGTAATACTACTCCATGGAGACTACTATGACACCAACCACACAATAGGCACTTTAGAAAAAGAAAAGGTGGCTGTAAAAAAATACAGCTGGTTTTAAGATGAACATGAACTGGTATTTTTAGTATTCCTGAGTTATGACCTCAAGAAGCTATACTGATTCCTGTAATGCTATCAAAAATAATCTCTTTAAGAAGATTTTTCTTAGGCAATCTTCACTATAACCTGGTGAGATAGATAGAGTGGCTGTTATTATTCCCAGTTGAGACATAAGGCTGATGATGCTCAAGGAGGTTAAATCACTTGCTTCAGCATCCCACATTCAAAGATTATAAGACTTAATATGGTTAAGATGGCAATGCTCCCCAAATTGATCTACAGATTTAATATAAGCCCTATCAAAATCCTAGCTGCTTTTTTTGTAGAAGTTAAAAAGCAGATCATAGAATCCATAATGGAATTCAAGGAAACCAAAATAGTCTTGAAAAAGAATAAAGTCAGAGGATTCATACTTCTTTATTTCAAAATTAACTACTATAAAGTAATAGTAATCAAGACAGTGTGGTCTAGCAAAGAATATAGATATAGACACATAGATCAATGGAACAGAATTGAGAATCTAGAAATAAAACCTTATGTTTATGGCTAATTGGTTTTTGTCAAGGGTGCCAAAATAATTCAGTGGGGAAAGAATAGTCTTTTCAATGAAGGTTCTAGGACAACTGGATGTCCGTGTGGTCAGTTACTTCAGTCCTATCCAACTCTTTGCAACCCTGTGGACTGCAGCCCGCCAGGCTACTCAGTCCATGGGATTCTCCAGGCAAGAATACTGGAGTGGGTTGCCATTTCCTTTTCCAGGGGATCTTCTGGATCAGGGATTGAAACTGCATCCCCTGCAACTGGGTATTGACATGAAAAAGAATGAATTTGGACCTTTAACTGTCATCATATAAAAATTAAATCAAAATGGTTCACAGACCTAAATGTAAGGGCTAAAACTATAAAACTCTTAGAAGACAACAGAGATGGTAATCTTTGTAAACTTGGATTAGAAACTTTTGAGATACGATACCAAAAGCACAAAAAAATCAAAAACAGCTAAATTGGACTTCACTAAAATTAAAAAAAAAATTTTGTTCTTCAAAGGGCATCATGAAGAAAGACAACCCACAGGATGGGAGAAAATATTTGCAAATCATATATCTGATATGGAATTTTTATCCAGAATATATACAGAACAATTACAATTCAATAATAAAAAAATAAATAATTTAATTTTTAAATGGGCAAAGAATCTGAACAGACATTTGACCAAAGAAGTTGTACAAATAGCCCATGAAAAGGTGCTCAACAATATTAGTCATTAGGGAAATGCAAATGAAGGCCACAAGACACCATTTCACACTCACTAGAGTAGTTATCCTGGAGAAGGGAATGGCTATGCACTCCAGTATTATTGCCTGTAGAATTCCATGAACAGAGGAGCCTGGTGGGTCACAAAGAGGCAACATGGCTGAGTAACTAACACTACTACTACTACTACTGCTATCACTTCAGTCGTGTCCGACTCTGTGCGACCCCATAGACGGCAGCCCACCAGGCCCCGCCGTCCCTGGGATTCTCCAGGCAAGAACACTGGAGTGGGTTGCCATTTCCTCCTCCAATGCATGAAAGTGAAAAGTGAAAGTGAAGTCGCTCAGTCGTGTCCAACTCTTAGCGACCCCATGGACTGCAGCCTACCAGGCTCCTCTGTCCATGGGATTTTCCAGGCAAGAGTACTGGAGTGGGGTGCCATTGCCTTCTCCCAAAAGTTAACATATGACCCAGCAATTACACTCCTTTCTTTTCAAGAGACTTGAAAACATATGATCACAAAAATAATTGTACATTCATGGTCATAGCAGCATTATTCATACTAGTCAAAAAATGGAAAAAATCCATAAGTCCATCCACCGATGAATGGATAAACAATATAAGTATTTCCACTTCATTCAGTGGAATGAATAAAACAAATGAAATATGGATTGATGCCACAACATGGACAAACCTTGAAAACACTGTGCTAAGTGAAAGAAGCCAGTCACAAAGGAATGAGTATTATATGATCTTTTATATGATATGTCCAAAACAGGCAAATTCACAGAGATGGAAAGTAGATATGTGGTTGCCAGGGGCTGGCAGGTTTATGGGAAAAGGGGGAGTCAGTGTTAATTAATATGGAGTTTATTTTCAGGATAATGAAAATACACTGCAATTAGATAGTAGGGATGGTTGCATGACACTGAATATATTTTAAAATGTTGAATTTTACACATTAACAGGGTGATTTTTGTGGTTTGTAAATTATACCTTAATAAAGCTGTTATTAAGGAAGTGACTTGCCCAGAGTCACAGAGCTAAGACTTTCATTCAGCACAGTTCTCCTATAACCTGTACTTGGAATCTTCATTAGTTCCTCAAAATACACAACTTTTGTGATGGCCTTTCTCTGATCAAAATCCTCTGGAGGCTTCCTGATTAAATAGAAACTCCTCGTTATAACATTCAACTTTGTTTTACCTTGCAATTTTCATTTCCACTAATAATTTTTCCTTAAACATTAAGTGAATCCTTACTATGGATACCTCCACTTACTAGGACTGAGTAAAGAAAATTTGGGTACCTGTCCTCAAAGATTTAAAGAAGTAGTTGGGATGATAACCCTCCACTCAAATAACTATAATACAGGCTATAATTAGTGTTGTGGTAACTCAGAAAAGGGAGAAAACTTCTGGCTAGTATTTGAGTATATTTACATCTGAAGCGGACAGTAAAAGGGAAAGCTTTGTTGAAGAAGTAGCAGTTGAATTGGGCCTTTACAAGGAAAAGACTCACCATCCAGTATAGACAAAGGTAGTAGAATCCAGGGGAAGTTTGGAAAGCAGCAAGTCGTCTGGTTAGCTGGGAACAAAGTGAATACAAAGAGGAGTGGTATGAGAGAGGATGAGAAATAAAATGGAGCCAGATCATGGAAGACATTGATTGCCAATAAAAGGTATTTGGACTACATTAGGATGTGGTGTGAAAATGAAAAGACCGTGGGCTTTGGATACAAACTTGAGTTCAAACCTTGGCTGCATCACTGATCAGGTCAGTGACTTTCAGTAAATTATTTTTGCTAATTTTAAAAATGGGAATAAAGAGATCTACCTCATCTTGGTTGTACAAAAATAAATATAGTAAGATGTTATATGTTAGCATAACCATTGGTAGATTTAGGGGTAAGGATAGAGGAGGTGATTAAAGCTATGCTTGAGAAAAGCTCATCTATTACAAAAGGGAAAAGGGAAGAGCTAGGTAATCAAAGCAGTCAGGAGGCTGCTTCTGTCATTCAAGCAAGAGATCACGTATGGTGGTTCCAAAACTGCAGCTGTCAAAGGATCCCTTACACAGATGAGGTCTCAAATAAGAATGGTGATAACCATTCTGAAAGACCTTCTGAAAATGGAGTCAACAAGATGCTTAACTGATGAGGGAAAAGGGTGAGAAAGAGGACTCTGGGCTTTTAAACTTAACTGAAGAGGAATTTTATAGCTATTGGCAGAGTCTGGATGGTCAGGAAGCAGCATAGGTTTGGCACAGGAGTGGATGAGCTAAATTTTGGTCTTCTGTAAGGAAATAGTAATTTTATGGAGAGTAAGGGAAACTAGAGATTTGGAAGTCATGGAGGGGACTGCAGATGCTAAGGCAGTTTGGGGAGCTATCAAGTTGAGAATTTAGCAAAACCTAGGACTTTGAGCAAGCTCTGGGAGCTGGTGATGGACAGGGAAGCCTGGAGTGCTGCAGTCCATGGGGTCGCACAGAGTTGGGCATGACTGAGTGACTGAACTGAACTGAATAAGGCACTAGAATCCTGCCTGGGAAAGGTGCCAAAAAGAAGGTGAGTGTTTTTCAGAAACAAGTTGGCACATTTCAAAATTTGCCTCAAGCAGGACAGGACTATTTCCAAGAGAGGAGCGAGGGTTGTAGAATTCTGTTCGTCTTTCTTGCCCTCTTTATGTCTATATTACATGGCCCCCAGCAACTAACATAGAATAAGACTATAGCGTTCCAACTACTACTATATTATAATTCAGGTACACTGGAGGATTAATAAGTTTTTTAATGGGATGGATAAGAACCTCAGAATTAATGTGCAACATTAATTCTGTAGGAAAAATGTGTTTTGGGTTCCAAGTCATTAAACCTTTGGAATACATCTCATTTGTATGCTGGGGACTGCCTGTATTAAAGTCATGGTTATATTCTTGTTCCACCGCATTCAGCCATTCTAAAAAGCTAGATGGTACTTAAAGCACCCAGGAAAAAACTGTTCTCCACGTGGAGGCTCCAGTATCAGTTTAATCAGCTGGTTGACAGTCTATCTGCTCTTGATTAAGGGCCCTGATCATCCACAGCTCTTGAAGGGATCATGGCAATTCACTTAAAACAGGTGTTAGCTGCTTCAGTCATAGCCCCTAGGTTCCCACCTAGAAGGAGGCCTGTGGGTCAGTAATTGCCTCTTACCTCAGGCCACTAGCTACCACCTTCTCCTCGGAAAAGTCAGTTGGTAGAGGGCTGCTTTGGCTTAGCTGCCACTCTGTAGGCCTGGGAACATACTGGGCATTTAGCACCCATTCAGAACTCCTCTGTACCCTGATGGAGGAAATGTCTTCGTAATGTCCTCTTACTGGCAACCCCCAGTTTGCTCTAGTCCTGTCTTGTCAGTTAGCTACCTGGCAAGTGCCTCTGCCATGGAGTGCCAACTCCATGCCCTTCCCCCTGAACATTAGCATTTTGTGCCACTAATTGACAGGAGCTAATTGACAATTAAGTGGTGATGGGAATCACACTAACGCTGAATAAGGAAGCAACACTGGTACCCATGTGACTGAACCAGGGCTTTACTTTTGTAGCCATTCTTCTTCTGACACGGGTGACTCAGAGGAGAAATATAGGATGTAGAGGATTTCTCAGAAACATTAAAGTGATTCATTCCATCTAGAGATACTTGTGTCTAGTTTGCATTTTCTTCTGCTAGTTCCACATTCCAGAAGACATTTCCAGGGAGGCAAAATAGTGCCATATTGGGTTTATTGTAGGTATGAAAATTTCAAGGGCAACAGTAGAAATCACACTAAAATTAAAAAGTTGTGGTATTTAAGAAAACAGATATCAACTAATCAAGAGTCACTGGGACTTTCTGAGATTCCTATGCTTAACAGGCAGTAAGCGAGAAACATATGAACCAGACCACAGCCCAACTCCAAGCATAATCAGTTGCTCCTTCCTCCATCAACCCAGAGTAATTAGAAGCATTGAATTACAGTTATTATGTAACTACATATTTCTGTAACCAATCCCCTCTACTAGATTATGATTTTGATACTTCATTCAATAATTTTTCCTAAATTACCAGCATCAGTTACAGGTATGAACACAAAAAGGTACTCAGTTTTGTTCAACAGTACACCTACCATAAGTTAGTGCCTCTACTACACATTGAGGGATGAGTTAGATATAATCTCTGTCCTCAGGGTGGTTAAGGTTTAGTGGCAGAAGTAGGAACAAAACCAGATTTTAATGTAATATATTAGAAACACACATTAGGTGCCACAGGTTCACGTTGGAGGTGCACTTAAGGCCAACCTGGGGATTCAAGAAAGATTGCCTGAAGGAGATGACACATGAACTGAACCTTGAAGACATGCATAGGATTAGGGAGGGAAAAAAGATGAGAGAAGCCTTATAGGCAGAGGGAACAATGTATTACACACCATGAAGTGTGCAAGTAACTAGAAGCAGTCTAAATTACTAAAGTATACAGTACCAGGCATGCTGTCAAAAAGATGGGGCTTAGAAGGTCTGCTAAAGAATTGAAGCTTTATTCTATAGTTTGCAGGGGAGCTATTTAAGAATTGAAAGTCATGGTTTATTCATTTATCTCTCAGAGCCTACATTATGAATTTGATAGAAAATTATCCAGAGAGCTCATCTGAAAGTATGAATGATAGATTATAGGTATCAGGAAATCAAGTATATTTTCACACACACATAATACTGCTCTTTGACAAGATCAGGAACGTGATCAGCAATTTATGTATAAGGACATTGATAAGGCATTGTTTGGGCTTCCCTGGTGGTTCAGATGGTAAAGAACCCACTTGCAATGCAGGAGACCCAGGTTCGATCCCTGGGTCAGGAAAATCCTGGAGGAGGGAATGGCTACCCATAATTCAATGGACAGAGGAGCCTGGTGGGCTATAGTCCATGGGGTTGCAAAGATTTGAACACGACTAACACTTTCACTCGGAGAAGGCAATGGCACCCCACTCCAGTACTCTTGCCTAGAAAATCCCATGGATGGAGGAGCCTGGTAGGCTGCAGTCCATGGGGTCGCGAAGAGTCAGACACGACTGAGCGACTTCATTTTCACTTTTCACTTTCATGCATTGGAGAAGGAAATGGCAACCCACTCCAGTGTTCTTGCCTGGAGAATCCCAGGGACGGGAGAGCCTGGTGGGCTGCCGTCTATGGGGTCGCACAGAGTCGGACGCGACTGAAGCGACTTACCAGCAGCAGCAGCAACACTTTCACTTTCATATCATTATTTATAAATGGTGACAAATTAAAAACTTTTTAAATACCCAGTGGTAGGGGAATCATTAAGTGAGCCAAGGTGCATCAATAAGGTAGAGAATTATGTTGCCATTAAAAAATTCATATTTTGAAGACTATATGTGACAATGAAAATATCCATGGATTTTTTAACCTTAAGAAAGCAAGACATAAAGCAACAAATATAGTATGATCCAAATTTGAGGAAACACACACACACACACACACACACATAAAGGAAATCTTAACTCTTAGAGCTAGGTGGTCAGCTTATAGGAGATCTTTTTTCCTTATTTTTATTCTTCGATGTTGCTTTTAAGTTTTCTACTGTGCACACATATTCTATAAAAATAGCACTAAAGAGTATTTGAAACATCAGTGATATAAATAGCAGAAACTGGGAAAAGCATCCTTTAGACACCCTTTCTCATCCTTTCTGAATTTTCTTTTTTGTTGTTGTTGTTGATCATATTCTCTCAATCCATGAAAAACAAAGATGATTTAGAGAGGCTTTTATGATGATTGACAGAGTCAATTAAAGGGCTGGCACATAGAGTTTGTTAGGGATTTTTAAAAATAATTGCATTTATTTATTTTTGACTCTTCTGGGTCTTCACTGATGCTCGGGCTTTTCTGTAGTTGTGGTTCACAGGCTTCTCATTCAGTGGCTTCTCTTGTTGTGGAGCATGGGCTCTAGGGTGCATGGGCTTCAGTAGATGTGGTTCTTGGGCTCTAGAGCACAGGCACAGTAGTTGGAGTGCAAGGGATAAGTTGCTCCGAGGCATGTGGGATCTTCTGAGATCAGGGATCAAACCCATATCTCCTGCATTGGCAGGTGGATTCCTTACCACTGAGCTACCAGGGAAGCCCAGCGATGTTTAAATGAACAAGCACTGTTGGAGAGAAAACCCACAGCAATGGAATATGACTAGTTAGCAACTGGAAGAGATTCAATGGGAAAACTGAAGACTAACGAACAGAAGATTAAATTGCAGCGGGAGAGATTTAGGATTGAGATATTGCAAACATTAATGATAGTACAAATTGTTAAACTCCAAAGAGAGTCACCAAGAAATGATTAGATACTCAGCTATGTCTAGAGTTCTTTAAAGTCTGCTGCTGCTGCTGCTAAGTCGCTTCAGTCGTGTCCGACTCTGTGCAACCCCATAGATGGCAGCCCACCAGGCTCCCCCATCCCTGAGATTCTCCAGGCAAGAACACTGGATGGGTTGCCATTTCCTTCTCCAATGCATGAAAGTGAAAAGTGAAAGTGAAGTCGCTCAGTCGTGTCCGACTCTTAGCGACCCCATGGACTGCAGCCCACCAGGCTCCTCCGCCCATGGGATTTTCCAGGCAAGAGTACTGGAGTGGGGTGCCATTGCCTTCTCCTCTTTAAAGTCTAGAGTTCTTAAAGTCAGGGGGATAGACAATATGGCCTCATGCAATCTTTTTCAGCCACAAATTCTGTTGTTTCATGTTTGAACAGGATATAAAGAATGATGGCTGCATCTTTTTAAAGGGAGAATGGACAGTTAGAAGTGAATGGGAGCTGGGAGACTTTTCTATTTTCATCCCTGTGTTCTGCCATGTCCACTGGTAGGAGATTTGGGTATAATCCGGGCACAGTCAAGTAGTATCTATTATCAGCATCAGCATGTAATGATGATAAATGGAGATTGTATTGCCATAGTGTGGTGAATAATCCCCCAAAGTTTCTTTTCAGAATAGTCCTTTATTAGCTTTTAAAATACACCATCCCTAAGGACTTCTAAGTGACAGGATCCTGCAAACAGTGAGTCTTGGAGCTGAAGCCCTGGGAGGTTGGCTCAGGCCCAAGGACCCATTTAACTGATGCTATGTTCTGAAATCACCCTGATTATGAAGCGAGCTTCTGAGTGCCAAGTGTTATGCCAACCCAATGACTTGACTCTGAAAAGTTAACAGGAACCCAGGATGCCTGTTACAGCACTGTGAATTATTGCTGTTGTTCAGCTGGGGAATTGTTACTGGGAGTTACAGGTCTCCATGCCCCGGGCAAAAACACTGAGCCCAAAGGGAGTGCCAAACTTTGAGCAGGGGAAAAGGGGAAGTGCCCCAAAAGCACTTGAGGATAAGGACCCTCCTAGGTGTAACATCAGGATCAGTGAGAAGTCCCTCTTACTTCCGATGGATTTCTGGTAAAGACTATTGGATACATGAGACCCCTTTAATATGAGTAAGGGCATTCTTTATTTCTATAGTCAGAGCTAAGATTGCTATGTAAACACCCTTGGGAGAAGGAATTGGGTGGTGGCCTCACTCAGCCACACTGTGGTGAATGTGCAGGCAGGGGGCTCTAATGTGTAAGTGCCCGATATAGAGGTTATACTCTCTCATCAGTGATGGGGGCTCAATACAGAAGCAGGGAGAGGCACTGGAGGGTCTTGTGGAAGTATCCCACTTCCAACCTTGGCCCCCGGGCAGCATATCAGAATCTGAGTAGGTGTGTTTATGTGCTTGGAGGCTCCTGTATGAGCACACATGGACACAGGCTCACTGTACTTAGAGACTGTGAAGAACTATTAACAAATCTGTGCTGAGCACTCAAGTATGCCAGACCCTGTACACACATTCTCTCACCCAGTCCTTACGAAGTGGCTAGGTTTCCCATAGTCAGAGAACTATGGGAGAGTTCTATCCGAGAGAGGAAACTGTTCATTCAAGGTTTTTAAAAGTATGAAATAAAATCAGGTTGTAGCCCCGGTCTCCAGCTTAGATTTACTCCTCCAAGTGAGATAATAGAATTGCAATCCAGTTTGTGTATGTGTTAAAAGTTTTAATTTGTCAAACATAATCACTTAGAATAGTACACACTTGTGGTGACTTCTGTCAATTTTGTTTCCTTTGTTATATCAATAGCTTCAGTCAGATGAAACTGAACTGAGCCTCCCTGGACTTCTGAGAAGCCCTTTCTCTGCTGCACAAGAGTGATACCACCTGACCAATTAACAATCTCTCTAGAACATGTTTCCAATCTTGTCATCCACTTTTTTAAACTCCTTCAGTGGTTTCCAGTTTTCTTCCATTTAAGGGCCAAATCCTTAACTTTGTCTTTTAATAATCTAACCTCACTGGACCTGCCTGATCACATTTCCTGCTGCTGCTACTGCTGCTTGAAACACCATCTGAGAGCCCTATTGAACTTCTCATTGGTCGTTCACCAAATGTGTCATGTTCTTTAGTAACTCCCTGATCTGACAACTTGGTCCCTCTGCCTGGAATCTCTCTTCCTACTTTTCCATCTGGGTAACTGCCACTCCTCTACTAGAATAGCTGTTTAAGGTGCCAGGATAGGGTAGGCATAGGGCTGTGGGATTCAGTTTAAGGGCAGAAATATAAGGTTTAACTAACACATAGTAAAAACTGCCTTTGAAAATGTACTGCTGCTGCTGCTGCTGCTAAGTTGCTTCAGTTGTGTCTGACTCTGTGTGACCCCATAGCTGGCAGCCCACCAGGCTCCCCCGTCCCTGGGATTCTCCAGGCAAGAACACTGGAGTGGGTTGCCATTTCCTTCTCCAATGCATGAAAGTGCAAAGTGAAAGTGAAGTCACTCAGTCGTGTCCGACTCTTAGCAACCTCAAGGACTGCAGCCTATCAGGCTCCTCCATCCATGAGATTTTCCAGGCAAGAGTACTGGAGTGGGGTACCATTGCTTTCTCCATGAAAATGTACTAAACCATCCCAAAGTATATCATACAAGGTTTTGTTTATACAACCTTGTACATAAATATGTATGTGAAAATATGTGTCATTAAACACTGGAATCACACTCAGAGCAGTATAGTAAAATGTGAAAGCTGTCATAAGTGGAGAACTCAGATCCCATGAGGGAGTCATAAATGCACATCTGTCTTCTCATGATCACCCACATCTGGGACTCACTGAGTCTTCCTGGTAGCCTGAATGATCAAAATTGTTTGTTCCACCTCCCTCTCTCTCCAATCTAGATGGAGCCCCGTAATACTATTTCACTAGAACCACATATTCTGTGAATCTTTTTCTTACTCCCTCAGACACTATCAGTCTAATAGAATTCTGATCATATCTCTACCAATGCACCTATTAGGTCTTGTCGTAATTATTTAAGTATCTATTCTCCCAAATAGACTGTGAACACCTGCAGAGTATGACCCAGAGCATCTTTGTTACTATATCCATAGAACCTAGGACAGTTCTTAGGACCAGTGCTTCTCAAAGCATATTCCATGGGTCAGCATCAGAATTACCTAGAACACCTCCCTTTTTTTTAATCTTTTGGCCATGACTCACGGGGCATGTGGGACTTTAGTTCCCTGAGCAGGGATCAAACTTGCACTCCCTGCATTGGCAGGGCAGAGTCTTAACCACTGGCCCATCAGAGAAGTCCCTGGAGCACCTCTTATAATGCAAATTCATGAAAGAGAAATAACAATTTTAATTTAATTTTTATTTAAGGTTCTGATTCAGTACTTCTTGGGTTGGATCCAGTAATCTCTAATTTTGAGGCACTTCCCATGGATTCCCATGTGATAGACAGAGTGCCTGAAGAACTATGGACAGAGATTCATGACATTGTACGGGAGGCAGTGATCAAGACTATCATCTCCCAAAAAAGAAATGCAAAAAGGCAAAATGGATGTCTGAGTTCAGTTCAGTTCAGTCACTCAGTCATATCCGACTCTTTGCAACCCCATTAACCTCAACACGCCAGGCTTCCCTGTCCATCACCAGCTCTCGGAGTTTACCCAAAATCATGTCCACTGAGTCAGTGACGCCATCCAACCATCTCATCCTCTGTCATCCACTTCTCCTCCTGCCCTCAATCTTTCCCAGCATCAAGGTCTTTTCAAATGAGTCAGCTCTTCGCATCAGGTGGCCAAAGTATTGGAGTTTCAGCTTCAACATCAATCCTTCCAATGAACACCCAGGACTGATCTCCTTTAGGATGGACTGGTTGGATCTACTTGCAGTCCAAGGGACTCTCAAGAGTCTTCTCCAACACCACAGTTCAAAAGCATCAATTCTTCGGCGCTCAGCTTTCTTCACAGTCCAACTCTCACTTCCATACATGACCACTGGAAAAACCATAGCCTTGACAAGACGGACCTTTATTGACAAGGTAATGTCTCTGCTTTTTAATATGCTGTCTAGGTTGGTCATAACTTTCCTTCCAAGGAGTAAGCGTCTTTTAATTTCATGGCTGCAATCACCATCTGCAGTGATTTTGGAGCCCAGAAAAATAAAGTCAGCCACTGTTTGCATTGTTTCCCCATCTATTTGCCATGAAGTGAAGGGATCAGATGCCATGATCTTAGTTTTCTGAATGTTGAGTTTTAAGCCAACTTTTTCACTCTCCTCTTTCACTTTCATCAAAAGGCTTTTAAGTTCTTCTTCACTTTCTGCCATAAGGGTGGTGTCATCTGCATATCTGAGGTTATTGATATTTTTCCTGGCACTCTTGATTCCAGCTTGTGCTTCCTCCAGCCAAGTGTTTCTCATGATGTACTCTGCATATAAGTTAAATAAGCAGGATGATGAAACTAAGCCATGCTGTGTGGGGCCACCCAAGACAGACAGGTCATGGTGGAGAGGTCTGACAGAATGTGGTCCACTGGAGAAGGGAATGGCAAACCACTTCAGTTATTCTTGCCTTGAGAACCCAGTGAACAGTATGGCTGTCTGAGAAGACCTTACAAATAGCTGAGAAAAGAAGAGAAGTTAAAGAAAAAGCAGAAAAGGAAAGATACACCCATTTGAATACAGAGTTCCAAAGAATAGAAAGAAGAGCTAAAAAAAAAAAGCCTTCCTCAGCGATCAATGCAAAGAAATAAAGAAAACAATAGAATGGTAAAGACTAGAGGTCTCTTCAAGAAAATTAGAGATACCAAGGGAGAATTTCATGCAAAGATGGGCTCAAAAAAGGACAGAAATGGTATGGACCTAACAGAAGCAGAAGATATTAAGAAGAATACACAGAATATACAGAAGAACTATACATATACTTCATGACACAGATAACCACTATGGTGTGATCACTCACCTAGAGCCAGACATCCTGGAGTGCAAAGTCCAGTGGGCCTTAGGAAGCATCACTATGAACAAACCTAGTGGAGGTGATAGAATTCCAGTTGAACTATTTCAAATCCTAAAAGATGATGCTGTGAAAGTGCTGCACTCAATATGCCAGCAAATTTGGAAAGCTCAGCAGTGGCCACAGGACTGGAAAAGGTCAGTTTTCATTCCAATCCCAAGGAAAGGCAATGCCAAAGAATGTTCAAATTACCACACAATGGCCCTCATCTCACATGCTAGCAAAGTAATGCTCAAAATTCTCCAAGCCAGGCTTCAACAGTATGTGAACTGTGAACTTCCAGATGTTCAGGCTGGATTTAGAAAAGGCAGAGGAACCAGAAATCAATTTGTCAACATCTTCTGTATCACTGAAAATGCAAGAGAGTTCCAGAAAAACATCTACTTTTGTTTTATTACCTACGCCAAAGCCTTTGACTGTGTGGATCACAACAAGCTGTGGAAAATTCTGAAAGAAATTGGAATACCATACCACCTGACCTGTCTCCTGAGAAATCTGTATGCAGGTCAAGAAACAACAGTTAGAACTGGACATGGAACAACAGACTGGTTCCAAATCACGAAAGGAGTACGTCAAGGCTATATATTGTCACCCTGCTTATTTAACTTATATGCAGAGTACATCATGTGAAATGCTGGGCTGGATGAAGCACAAGCTGGAATCAAGATTGCCAGGAGAAATATCGATGACCTCAGATATGCAGATGACACCACCCTTATGGCAGAAAGTGAAGAAGAACTAAAGAGCCTCTTGATGAAAGTGAAAGAGGATAGTGAAAACATTGGCTTAAAACTCAACATTCAGAAAATGAAGATCATGGCATCCTGTTCCATCACTTCATAGTAAACAGATGGGGAAACAATGGAAACAGCGAGAGAGTTTATTTTGGGGGGCTCCAAAATCACTGCAGATGGTGACTGCAGCCATGAAATTAAAAGATGCTTGCCCCTTGGAAGAAAAGCTATGACCAACTTAGACAGCAAAATAAAAAGCAGATATATTACTTTACCAACAAAGGTCCATCTAGTGAAAGCTATGGTTTTTCCAGTAGTCATATATGGATCTGAGAGTTGGACTATAAAGAAAGCTGAGCACTGAAGAATTGACGCTTTTGAACTGTGGTGTTGGAGAAGACTCTTGAGAGTCCCTTGGACTGCAGGGAGATCCAACCAGTCCATCCTAAAGAAGATCAGTCCTGAATATTCATTGGAAGGACTAATGCTGAAGCTGAAACTCCAATACTTTGGCCACCTGTGCAAAGAACTGTCTTACTGGAAAAGACCCTAATGCTGGGCAAGATTGAAGGCGGGAGGAGAAGTGGACGACAGAGGATGAGATGGTTGGATGGCATCACCAGTTCAATGGACATGAGTTTGAGTGAGCTCCGGGAGTTGGGTATGGACAGAGAAGCCTGGCGTGCTACAGTCCATGGGGTTGCAAAGAGTCGGACAGGACTGAGAGACTGAACTGAACTCCCAGGTAATAATGATACAGATGTAAATGTGGCCTCTTTTCTGATGCCTTCCCCACCTGCTCTCCCCTGTCTCCCATAGACATGACCTCACCTATTACCATAGGGTGAGATATTGGAAAGCGTTAGAACTGAGATGCAGGGGATTGTTGCTGGCACTGGGAGGGTTTAATTGGGAAGGAGTTGGAAAGATGGCTTGAATTTTACCCAGAGGTTTTGCATCCAAGTCTGTGCACTGGAGTTGAGGTTGCTACAAGAGTTGTAAAGTGGCAACAGTGATCATTTTAGTTGACTCCTCAGGACTCATTCCATCCCTTTTCCATTGAATTGAAGCAAGGCAATTTGGGAAATTGACCTCAGTTCACGGGGTAAGTCTGATTGGTCTGAGGATAAACCTTTTGCCAGTTATGGTTCAGACACCCAGACTGCCTCAAATTCAGGTAAAGGTTTATTGCAGCCTTTTGGAAAACTTTATCCTTGCTTTTAAGAGATGGACTCTTCCCTTGGTTGTGACCAAGAAAGCACGTGGCTCTGATTGCTGTTGACAAACTTCTCATGACTGTGAGAAGAATCTAGCCTTAGATAGAAGCTGATATTTGGGTAATAGAGTACAGTGATGGAAAGAATCTGGGTCCTCGGTGACATTTATTTTAAGTTGTGGTAAAATACTCACAACATGAAATTTACCATCAGTGGCATTAAGCACAATCATCACCACCATCCATCTCAACAACTTCTACATCTTCCTCAACTTAAAATTGGTGTTCATTAAACACTGACCACCCAGTTATCCCTCCCTCCTCCCTCTGGCAACCACCATTTTACTTTCTGTCTTGGAGAATTTGACTACTCTAGAAACATCATATAAGAAGAATCATAAAGATTTGTCCTTTGAGACTGTCTTATTCACTTAGCATAATGTCCTCAAAGTTCATTCTTGTTGTAGCATGTGTAAAATTTCCTCCCTTTTTAATGCTGAATAATATTCCATTGTATGTAGGTACCACATTTTGTTTATCCATTCATCTCTCTATGGATGGTTGGGTTGTTTCCGCTTTCTTGCTATTGCAAATAATATAATTATGAACACAAGTATACAAACGTCTGTTCAAGTCCCTGCTATCAATTCTTTTAGGTATATACCCAGAAGTGGAATTCCTGCATCATTCTCTGTTTAATTTTTTGAGGCACTGCCATACTGTTTTCCATAGCAGTTGCACCATTTTACATTTCCACCAGCA
This sequence comes from Bos indicus, assembly GCF_029378745.1. Classification (NCBI taxonomy): domain Eukaryota; kingdom Metazoa; phylum Chordata; class Mammalia; order Artiodactyla; family Bovidae; genus Bos; species Bos indicus. The sequence continues at coordinate 65,414,346 of NC_091789.1, read as the reverse complement.
ATGCACAATAGTTCCAGTTTCTCCACGTCCTTGCCAATGCTGGTCATTTTATGTTTTGTTATTGCTGTTTTTTCTTTTTAATAATAGCCATCCTAATGGATATAGAGTAGTATCTCATTATGGTTTTGATTTATATTTCCCTAATGACTAGTGATGTTGAATACTTTTTCACGTGCTTATTGGCCATTTGTATATCTTCTTTGAATAAATGTCTATACAAGTCCTTTGCCTTAATCAATTATTGGCTTGTACTTGATGACACTTTTAAACTGCTGAATCAACCAACTCTGATGCCTGCTCTGACTTTGTACTCCCAGTTATGTAATTTAGTAAACTGTCTGTGGTAGACCGAATAATGGCCCTTAAAAGATATCCATGTTCTAAATCCCTGAAGTCTATGAATATGTTCTCTCAGGTACTTGGCAGATGTGATTAAGTTCAGTTCAGTTCAGTCACTCAGTCGTGTCTGACTCTTTGTGATCCCATGGACTGTAGCATGCCAGGCTTCCCTGTCCATCACCAACTCCCAGAGCCTACTCAAACTCATGTCCATTGAGTCGGTGATGCCATCCAACCATCTCATCCTCTGTTGTCCCCTTCTCCTCCTGCCTTCAATCTTTCCCAGCATCAGGATCTTTTCCAATGAGACAGTTCTTCATATCTGGTGGCCAAAGTATTGGAGTTTCAGCTTCAGCATCAGTCCTTCCAATGAATATTCAGGACTCATCTCCTTTAGGATGGGCTGGTTGGGTCTCCCTGCAGTCCAAGGGACTCTCAAGAGTCTTCTCCAACACCACAGTTCAAAAGCATCAAATCTTCGGCACTCAGCTTTCTTTATGTTCCAACTCTCATGTCTATACATGACTACTTGAAAAATCATAGCTTTGACTAAACACCTTTGTCAGCAAAATAATGTCTCTGCTTTTTAATATGCTGTCTAAGTTTGCCACTGCTTTTCTTCCAAGGAGCAAGCATCTTTTAATTTTGTGGCTGTGTGGTCACCATCTGCAGTGACTTTGGAACCCAAGAAAATAAAGTCAGTCACTGTTTCCATAGTTTCCCCATCTATTTGCCATGAAGCAAAATAAGGATCTTGAAACGGGAAGATTATCAGGGTTATTAGGTGAGCCCAATGTTATCACAGGGGTCTTATGAGAGAGAGGCAGCAAGGTCAGAGTCAGAGAAGATGTAACAATGGGAGCAAAGGTCAGAGAGATATGAGATCATGAGCCAAGGGATGGGGGCTGCCTCCATAAACTAAAAAAGGGGAATGGATTTTGCCCCAGATTCTCCAGAAGAATTCAGCTCCACCAACATCTTGATGTTAGTTTTGCAAATGCACTTCAGATTCCAGTCTCCAGAGCTGTAATATAATAAATTTGTCTGTGTTAAGCCTCCATAAGTGTATTAGTCACTCAGTCATATCTGACTCTCTGCGACCACATAGACTGGGGTCCACCAGGCTCCTCTGTCCATGGGATTCTCAAGGCAAGAATACTGGAGTGGGTTGCCATTCCCTTTTCCAGGGGATCTTACTGACCCAGGGATTGAACCCAGGCCTGCCTGCATTGTAGGCAGATTCTTTATCATCTGAGCTACCAGTGAAGCCCTTTAACTTCTATTGTTGTTCATTCACTGTTCAGTTGCTCAGTCATGTCTGACTCTTTGTGACCCCATGGATTGCAGCAAGCCAGGCTTCCCTATCACCATCTCCTGCAGTTTGCTCAAACTCATGTCCAGTGAGTCAGTGATGCCATCCAACCATCTCATCCTCTGTCTTCCCCCTCTCCTCCTGCCTTCAATCTTTCCCAGCATCAGGGTCTTTTCCAATAAATTGCTTCTTCACATCAGGTGGCCAAACTATTGGAGCTTCAGCTTCAGCATCAGTCCTTCCAATGAATATTCAGGGTTGATTTCCTCTAGGATTGACTGGTTTGATCTCCTTGCAGTCCAAGGGACTCTCAAGAGTCTTCTCCAGCACCACAGTTCAAAAGCATCAATTCTTTGGCACTCAGCCTTTTTTATTGTCCAGCTCTCACATCCATACATGACTACCGGAAAGAAACATAGCTTTGACTATACGGACCTTTGTAGGCAAAGTAATGTCTCTGCTTTTTAATATACTGTCTAGGTTTGTCACTTCTTTTCTTCCAAGGAGCAAGTGTCTTTTAATTTCATGGCTGCAGTTACTGTCCAGAATGATTTTGGAGCCCCAGTTATTTTAAGCCTCTAAGTTTGTGGTAATTAGTTACAGCAGCAATGGGAAACATACGCTACCTTATCATTTAAGTCAGAGCAGGCTTCAGGGTTGGTTCATTCAACAGTTTAAGAGTGTCACTAAATACATCTCAACAATAAAAAAAAATAATCACCTGATCAGAAAAGAGGCCAAGTCATTTTGTTATTTACAGCCAAGGGCATCTTCACTGATACACCAAGTAAACCAACAGTAAAATAGCCAAGTTTAGACTCTTAGTGAATTCTAAACTACCTAGAAACCGTGTTTAGGGAGTTTGATAATGGGCAGTCATTGCATGACAGGGAACTGACAAGGAAAAGAAATTCTCATGTACATTATGAAGTCACCCTCAAATGTTTTATTAATGAATTAATACGGTTATTTTTGCTTGATTTGATTACTTGTGTTTATAATTTCCTCCCTGGTTTGGCGCTTCTGTGGTACTGACTTGCAGGGCTGTGTATTCCTCACCAGACTGGCTTAGCCTGTGGGTTTGATGGTGAATATGCACAGGAGTTGATTGTTGCCCTAGAGGCTTGTCTTATAAACTCAGACTCTTCTGCAAACTCTATCTTGCCTCCCTCAGGGACCTTTTCCTTCCCTGTTATTTGTTGTTAAATCACCAGGCTGAGCTAAGTACCCAAACAACAGATCTTTCTCATCAGGTCCCAGAGGAAAGAGACATGGTCCACTCACCTTGGACTCCAAGTCCTCAAATCACTAATGAAGCAGACAGTGTGTAAGTTCCCTAGGCCCAGGTCCTGATTCCAACTTGGGTGGGCAGAAGTTATTGCCTTAAAGCAAATAAACTAAAAACAAAACAAAACAGATAGGTTCATTTCCTTTCCTTTCTTGATGTCTAGAGTTTGTGTTAAAACTGGGTTTCCTGCCTTCATGCTCAGTTGAGAATGTGGAGAATTACAGAGCAGTGCCGAAAAGATTGTTACATATCCTTCAGATTACTTTTAAGGGACTGCAGGTTACTTTTAGGGGAGAAGACCACTTTATACAAAATATATAAACAATCCTTGTACCTAGAATTGAAGCTGTTTCCCGTAATAAAATTTTCCATTGATCAAGTATCTGTCTCCCTATCATGAGCTCCAAACAACTGGAGATATAATCATTTTTATTTCTAGGCTAGCTAATGATCTAACTCGTGGGTTCTTCAGATACTTGGCCTCTCCCCAGTCTCCCCATGCTGCTGGGTTTTAGGACTTTCCATAGCAGGTCAGCAGCCCCACTAGAGCTAAAATATCATCTTGGACAACTGTCATTCCAATTTCAAGAATCCTAAGAAATTGGGTATTTCTGTGAAAGCATGTCTCCAGTGAACTGCTTGACTCCAAGCTTCAGGACTCAAGAAGTCAACCAGCTTGTGGAAGTGAATGTGCCCCATCGCATGTCCTTCACAAATTGACTTCAGCTGCAGAACTTAACTTGCAGCTTGTGCTTTAAACGAAGACAAACTTGGGTCCAAGTCTTCACTCTCTCCCAGTACTAGCTGGAGGTGATTTTGAGGTTTTTTAACCATTCCAAACCTCAATTTCATTATCTGTGAGATGGGGATAATAGTATTTATCTCGGAGGTTTGTTGTGAACGTTAAAAGAGGTCTGCTGCTGCTGCTGCTGCCAAGTCGCTTCAGTCGTGTCCGACTCTGTGCGACCCCATAGATGGCAGCCCACCAGGCTCCCCCGTCCCTGGGATTCTCCAGGCAAGAACACTGGAGTGGGTTGCCATTTCCTTCTCCAATGCAGGAAAGTGAAAAGTGAAAGTGAAGTCGCTCAGTCATATCCAACTTGTAGTGACCCCATGGACTGCAGCCCACCAGGCTCCTCCGTCCATGGGATTTTCCAGGCAAGAGTACTGGAGTGGGGTGCCATTGCCTTCTCCGTAAAAGAGATCACATGTGTGCAAATGCTCAGTAAATGTTAAGAGAGTTGGAAACTGTTTGTTGAATCTATATGGAGGCTTAGTTCCTGCCCTATGATTCCCTAGACTTAGCTGATAAAATCATAATTCCTGACTGGAACCTTACAATAAACTCTTGATAAACATCTCTGGAATTACAGTTTAAATTCTACAGCCAGAGCACACAAAGCTTGCTCTATAGTATTTCACATCTCATGTTTTAAAGTTCTGCTAGTTGTGACTTGTGACTTTGGAGAAGGCAATGGCACCCCACTCCAGCACTCTTGCCTGGAAAATCGCATGGATGGAGGAGCCTGGTGGGCTGCAGTCCATGGGGTCGCTAAGAGTCGGACACGACTGAGCGACTTCACTTTCACTTTTCCACTTTCATGCATTGGAGAAGGAAATGGCAACCCACTCCAATGTTCTTGCCTGGAGAATCCCAGGGGCAGGAGAGCCTGGTGGGCTGCCATCTATGGGGTCACACAGAGTCGGACACGACTGAAGTGACTTAGCAGCAGCAGCAGTTGTGACTTAAAATAGATTATTTCAAGGAGCAAGCAGTTTCTCTGCAACAAAGTAAATATTATGTCTAACAGGTATCAGGTTACAATTTAATGTAGGAAATCACTAATCCCAATTTCCCAATTTGTTCAGATATTCCATTCCATTCCAATTGTGTTACCTCTTACCCAGTGATCCCCAAGGGTTAACTCAACCTGGCTGAACTGAACAGGGCTGGCTGAACAGGTGGCTCTTTCTTCTCCCACCACTCCATGTATTGTGCCATATCAACTTCTTCTCATGGGAGTATTAAGGCTCAAGGGGAAGATGAATTGGTCCCTGTTTACAGACTATAGAAAGTAAAGTCAAGGTCTGTTCCATTCCACTTGCAAAGTTGTTCATTAATATCAGTTTCCTAATGTTAAAGAGGTATGTGGGGGCATCTAAATGATCAACCTCTAAGGGTGCCTAATGTACACCTGAGAAATGCCATTGAGTGGAAAAAGAAATGGCCTTATCTTTGCTCAATAAGAGGGTACAGTGGACCTTTAATCAATATCAGATCTCAGCACCTGTGCCTTTCTAGCATTACTTCTCAATTTGGTAGTTAGAAAGAAATACATATACATATATGCATGTAGTTCAGGTGAATCAAAAGACTAGCAAAGAGAGAAACCCATAAAACCCAACTACTGGGATATTGTTTTGGCTATTGGTAACAGAAACCCAAATTGACAATGGCTTAAACAAAAGTGTATTCCTCTCTCATATTATAATCTGGAGGTAGTTAGTCCAGGCTGCATGTCTGCTTAGCAGTTCTTCTGCATGGAGTTTTCAGATATCCAGACTCCTTCCATTCTGTGGCTCACCAATCTGAGAGTATTTCCCTGTCCACCTGGCTCAAAATGGCTTTCCATGATGTCCAGGAACCAACTAGCAAAGGATGAAGAAAGTAGGAGAAGGAGGAGGTGCCCTGTTCCTTTAAAAGTTTGAACAGGAGTTTCTTCCTGTCTCTTCTAGCTGCATCCCATTGGCAATAGCTTAATCAATGACCACAGTAAGCCTGGTGAAAGTACTCTTGAGCTTGGCGGCCATATGCCCAACTAATAATCCTTTAACTTTGGAAGAAAGGGAGACTGGACAAAATGGAACAATGAACAGTCCAAAAATTGTTCATACCATTGAATTTTTAGGAGAAAAGCATTAACCTGTTTGTATTCTGATCATAAACACACCTAGACAACCTTTTAACCACTGAAGTTGGTCTTCATGACACTCTTCCAGTTGTGAAACCCTTGAAATTCTTTCATGTTGTTTGTTAAGTAGCTACAGCTCTAGGACCCCCACTCATGTGCCCAGTTGGCCCATCCCCTTCTGCCCTGCACTATACTCCTCATGGTCTAGCAACTAAAGGGTTAAAGCATAGCTCAGCAAGGGGCTTCAGAGCTAAGCCATGGTTCATCCTAACTGGTGACTGCAGACTAACACACGTAGTAACATATTTTGACTCTCAACCCTGTGCTAAAGATGAAGGGATGCTCCAGCAGGAAGTTAACTCAGGATTTTTCAGTTGCTTGATCAGGCACAACAGAGACCTGGTACCAGCAAACCTCCCACAAACCTGGTTTTGGCTGACACTATGTCTTGGTTTCTCTGTCTCTAAAATGTGAGAGGCTCCCTTTGTCATTAGTCAGGAAGTTGGTAAGGAAAGGAAACAGTGACGTCAGTAATCAGATATAAAGATATAATCATTAGAAATGATATCCTGACCCAGTCAAAGCAATATTTTAGAAAGATCATTCCAAAAAGGGGACTGGAGGAGCCATTCAATGAGGCTTTAAAAGACAAGGTCAAAAAAATAAAAGACAAGGTCTGGGCTAGTGCTGGCAGAAAGAAGAGACAGTCTCTTGCATGAAAATATAATGAAAAGGAGTAAGGCTTGATGGAATTTCTAAGAAGCAATACTAGTATCTTAAAAGACAGAATTATAAATGAGCATATTCCCCTCATCCAGGGAGAGACAGGCCTGCTGATTGGCCCCCTCTTGGTTATTTCCCATAGGAACACCAAACACACAGTATGTGTGGAGACTCAAAATAATGTCATAAAGCTAATCACGCCCCAGTGTGCACTTTGCCCCATCAATATTCCATCTGCTTTCGCATTCCCAAGGAAACACAACAAGAAAACCAGGCTCAGGCAAGTTCCTTCGCCTCCCTGAGCCTTCATTTTCATGTGTAAATCCAGGATAATTCTACCCACCTTTTATGGTGGTTGTGAGGTTTAAATGAGAAAATGCACATATGTATTCTGTGGCCCTGGTAAATGGTAAATGCTCAGAAATTTTGTCTCCTCTTCCTCAATTTCCAGATATTTGGACATTTCCAGGTCACTGTTTTTTCCTAAGAACAAGAATTGAAGCCCAGCACAGACCTCCTACCTGACTTTTCATTCCCAGTCTTTCTAAAAGGCAGCATTAACATTAGCAAAGTGTCTGCCCTCTGAATCTCAATACTGGGTCATGCCACCCTATCTAGGCCATCTCTGCTCCTTTCCCAGCACTGCAGCGCTCTGTACACCACCACACCAGCATGCCCATTTGTGCTGCATAATCTGCAAGTTCATCTAAATCCTCAACATGGAACCACTCTAGAATCTGTCCCTCCTTCTCAGCCATCTTTCATTCTCCATAAACTTTCAGCCTTTATTGGTGTTTGCCTCACTGCTAGCCTCTCTCCATCACAGACCATCTCTTTTCTGAGTCACTAAGAAAGCAGATACTGCCTACAGGTTCATCCATATCTGCACTCCTCCTTTATCTGTTTCCATTCGGATATGGCAGGAGTCCTGACTCCTGCCCAAACTTAATCATCCCATCTCTACTTGGATCCCATTGTTTTCACACTCTGAACACCATGTCCTATCTGTTATTCCTTCTTTCTCTTATAGTTTCAGCCACTCCCTCTATACTAGCTCCTCATCAGCATTTTAAACATGTTGAAATATCTACTATCTTTTAAAAATTGAGATGTGTGTATGTGTATTAGTTGCTCAGTTGTGTCTGATTCTTTGCAACCCAATGAACTGTAGCCCTCCAGGCTCCTCTGTCCTTGGAATTCTCCAGGCAAGAATACAAAGATGGCCAATAATTCCTTCCATTATTATACAAGCACATTATTCTACCAATGAAAAAAATGAAATTGATTTCTCCTCCTCCTTAAATCTAGGCCCACCTTGTAACTTGACCTGATCCATACAATGGGTGAAATTAGAATGTGGCAATTCTGGGCCTATAAGAGACCAAGTACCTTCTGCCAGCTCCCGTGTATGAAACTCACACTATTTGAGAAAATGATAAGGTGCCACACGGGGAGAGAAAGGCCACGTAGAGGAGAACTAAGGTGCCCCGGCTGACAGTGAGCACCAAGGCCCGAGACGTGGATGTACCAGGGACAGCAGAGCTCCCAGATAACTGTAGCCATGGAGTCATGAGAAACCCACAGGATCATGAGAAATAATAATTCATCATTGCTTTAAGCTAGTAAATTTTGGGGTGTCTTTAAAACATGGCAATAGATAACAAAACAAATGCCATCAACATGTTGATGACTCGTAAATTTATATCTCCAACTCTGACCTCTCTCCCCTGAACTTTATTTTTTTATTTATTTTTTTTCCCCCTGAACTTTAGATTCGTGTTTCTAACTGTTCTCTGGGTGGATAAGAGCCCTCTTACAGATCTAACACAGACTTTTTTTTTTAGTAATAGTTTTAATGACATATAATTCATATACAATCCACCCATTTAAAGTGTACAATTTGATAGTTTTTACAATATTCATGGTAATGTAGCACAGACCTTTGATTCACACCTTACCACCCCAAACACCCTACCTTCTTTCTTATTGATCTCATGGAGTATTTTTAAGCCCCAAGCCTAGGAATCATCATGGGCTCCTCCCTTTACCTCTTACTCCTCATCAGATCCATCAGCATGTTATGACAGTTTTATCTTTAAAATATATCACTAATCTAACTGCCTCCTTTCACTTCCACCACTTCCATTCTAGTTAAGCCATCTCTTTGTGTCAGCTGTATTGTCATAGCCTCCTAACTGGTCTCCCTAACTTCCCTCCCAACTGGTTATCCACTCATATGACCCTCAGTCAGTTCTCTACAAAGCAGAATGTTGATTATGTTACTCTCCTGCCTGAAAACCTGTAATGATTCCCCTTCTCAGAATAAAATCCAAACTGCTTATCAAAGCCTACAAGGCCCCTGTTAATATCTCCTACCACTTCCCCCTTCTTCACTCTGCTCTAGACACATGGGTTTTCTTTTTGTTCCCTCAAACCATTGAACTCATTCCTGCCTCAGGGCCTTTTTACTAACTATTCATTCCCCTTGGAATGCTCTTTTTTTTAATTTATTTTTTTTATCAAAGGATAATGGCTTTACAGAATTTTGTTGTTTTCTGTCAAACCTCAACATGAATCAGCCATAAGTATACATATATCCCCTCGCTTTTGAAACTGCCTCCCATCTCCTACCACATCCCACCCCTCAAGATTGATACAGAGCCCCTGTTTGAGTTTACTGAGCCATACAGGAAATTCCCATTGGCTATCTATTTTACAAATGGTAATGTAAGTTTTGAATGATGCTAAAGCTGAAACTCCAGTACTTTGGCCACCTCATGTGAAGAGTTGACTCATTGGAAAAGACTCTGATGCTGGGAGGGATTGGGGGCAGGAGGAGAAGGGGACGACAGAGGATGAGATGGCTGGATGGCATCACTGACTCGATGGACTTGAGTCTGAGTGAACTCTGGGAGTTGGTGATGGACAGGGAGGCCTGGCGTGCTGCGATTCATGGGGTCGCAAAGAGTTGGACACGACTGAGCGACTGATCTGATCTGATCTGAATGTAAGTTTCCATGTTGCTCTTCATACATCTCACCCTCTCCTCCCCTCTCCCCATGTCCATAAGTCTATGGAATGCTCTTTGCTGAGATTTTCACAGAGTTTTCTTCATTAGGCCTCTGCTCAAATGTCACCACCTCAGTGGTGGTGGTTTAGTTGCCAAGTCATATCTCTTTGTGACCCCATGGACTGCAGCCCACCAGGCTCCTCTATCCATGGAATTCTCAAGGCAAGAATACTGGAGTGGGTTGCCATTTCCTTTTCCAGTGGATCTTCCCGACTCAGGGATCAAACCCAAGTCTCCTGCATTGCAGGTGGATTCTTTACCAACTGAGCCACCAGGAAGCCCCACCACCTCAGAAAGGCCTTCTATGACTGTGTCATTTAACATAGGAGCTCCCCTGTCCCTTTCAAGCAAAAGTCACTTTTTATGGCCTTACTCTGATTTTTATTTTCTTTCTGGCACTAATCATTGCTAAGTGATATTGATATTGGTATTATATTCTACATTTAGTTGTCTATGCATTTGTTTTCTTTTTTCCCCTATAGTGGCATCTGTATAAATGCTCTTCTCAGATTTTCTTCAAGAGAATCTCTTGTAGGAAGTATAACTGACAGTCCCAGCTTACACCCCTCTGGATACACCATTGCATTGACACCAAATGCATGCTTTTCCCAGGCTGCTCCTAACTAATGATTGGGTATGATAGGTACCCTATAGTTGTCCCAGAACTGAACAATGCAGGACTCCTCTACTGAATAACTTTGGCTTTGAGATTATCCATTGACCTGGCTAAAGCTTTCTTAGAATGGTGCTACAGTCTGAGAGTCTTTTTACCCAAGCCTCCTTTCCCTCTTTCTTTCTACAAAGGTCAGACCTGCATTAGGTCTGAAGACTCTCCCTAATTACTCCTGCTCCCTTCCTTTTATCCCTCAGAGGCATTTTCCCCAGTAAATATCTTATACCTCTAAACCCACCTTGGTATCTGCTCTTTGAAAGACCCAAACTCACCCACCTACCATGTGCCCACTGAAGAATCAGGGAGATACTAATAGGACCACTGGACAAAGAGAGGCCTGGAAGTTGGACTGGGCTATTGAAGGTAGGGACCTCAATGTCTAGAGGCAATAGTGTAATAAGGCAGCAGCAGTGGATGCTATTTCATGTCAAAAAGTCAAATGGAACTACATGCATGCAATATGTGTATGTGTGTATGTGTTAGTCGTGCAGTTGTCTCTGACTCTTTGCAACCCCATGGACTGTAGCCTACCAAGGCTTCTCTGTCCATGGAATTCTCCAGGCCACAGTATTGGAATGGGTTGCCATTCCCTTCTCCAGGGGATCTTCTCAACCCAGGGATGGAACCCAAGTCTCCTACATTGCAGGCAGATTCTTTACCATCTGAGCCACCAAGTAAGCCCCATGCAATACATATCAGGTGAGATACCAGATCAAACCAGCCATCCTACAGCAAACACCAGCAGAGACAAGCAGAAAGCGATGGCACTGAGAACTGGCTAGCCATCCTCCATTTTCTAAGAGGATATGTGCATTTTCTTCTGTACCACCAATATTTCACTGGGGTAGGAGGATTCCTGAAAAAGATTAAACTAGTTACAGTAAATAAATAAGCCATATTTTTTTATACCTGTGTGTAGTATATAAATCATTTACCTCACAGAAGAGAGGACATTAACCTCTTTAGTTTTAACAAAGCCATTTTAACCCTCTTTCTTTTCTTTTGGTCAATTATCAAGCCAGTGAATCAAAACATATGGGTTTAAAGATCTGGATTTAGTCTTGTCCTTGCTTTTTACTAGATTTATGGGCCAGGAAAACTTACTAGTTTCTCAAAACTTGTTTCCTCAACCATAAAATAGGGTAATCTATTTCCAATGCAGAGCACATTATTATGGTGAGGACAAATCACATATTTAAAAACTCATAGTTGATTTATTTTATTTTTTAACTTTATAATATTGTATTGGTTTTGTCATATATCAACATGAATCCTAAAAGAAAAAAAAAGAAAAGAAAAAAAAACTCATAGTTGAATTTATTTTGTTAATTTTATAAAACAGTATGCAAATATAAGGTTATTTACAAAGATCTATTACAGCCTGAAAATGCTGATCTATTCTTAAAACTGTTTTTTTTATATTCTGTGTACCTTTTATATAATGATGCCCTCTGCTGTTCTCTTACATATCTTTACTTCAGATCATGCAAGAGACATGGTGTAAATCATCATTCTATCCAAGATTGTTATAGTGGGAATGATACATGAAGATCCATTAGTTTCATTTTAAAGATGAGAGCAAAGCACGAACATAATGGCAAAGTGCCCGGGTGTGCAAAGTTGCTTTAGCCATGTCCAACTCTTTTGTGACCTCATGAACTGTATCCTACCAGGCTCCTCTGGTCCATGGGATTTCCCAGGAAAGAATACTGGAGTTGGTTACCATTTCCTCCTCCAGGGGTCTTCTTGACCCAGGGGTCGAACCCAAGTCTCTTGCGTCTTCTGTACAACAGGTGGATTCTTTACCCATTGAGCCACTTGGGAAGTCCAGCAAAGTGCCTACAATCAGTCAAACCAGAACCAGAATCCAAGCTTCTAGACTCCAAATTCAGTGCTTTTTAATCAGAATGGCAATATAGAAGTATAATAACACTAGAGTTCAAGTTGAATGTCCAAGTAGACTATCGTTTTGCCCCCAACACTTTTTCTTCCTCTTAAATTCATTATCAACATTAAAAAATTATAAGTGGCATCTACCCAGTCACCCAAGAGAGAAACCTCAAAGGCAGTTTTAATTCTGTCCTCTTCTTTACCTACCACATTAAATATACTATATAGTCTCATTAATTCTTCCTTCTAAATGTATTTCACCCTCTTCTCTATTTAGACCACCTTGATTGAAGTCTTCATATTTTTACCCTCTGTTATTTCAATAGCCTAAGTGTTTTAACAGACTACAGATTTGCTTACCTCTTATTCATTCATTCATTCAATACAATTCTTGCTTAAATCCTTAATAATATTCTAGGCAGTATGCTAGATATGGAGCATTAAAAGAGAAGCAGACATAGTCTGTGCTCTCAAGGAACTCCAAATCTAATAGAGATAAATATGCACACAAATGTGGAATTCTATTTCCTTCAAAATATTAACAAAACTACCCATTGAGGACACAAGGCTAAGTTTATTTTCTCCATGTAAGGGGGAGTACTAGCTCAGTAGAGACTCAGTAGCATCTATAAAGGGTGAAGGTGAAGTCAGGATATTCATGAGATTGTGCAGTCTTGTTTATAGTGGGTCTTTCAATGGGGAGGGGCCTGGATCACAATGCAATAGTTTAAGACTGGTGGACCTAGTAGGTGAGGATTTAGAGGAGAGGGGTTCAAAGAGTTTGGGGGTGTAAACTATTGGTTGATGATTTCTGTTGAGGAGTTGATGGTTCTCTTGGTAAGGTCCTGGTGGTGGTGGTGGTGGGGGGGGGGTTTAGTTGCTCAGTCATGTCCGACTATTTGCAACCCCATGGACTGTAGCCCACCAGGCTTCTCTGTCCATGGAATTCTCCAGACAAGAATACTGGAGTGGGTAGTAGCCTTTCCCTTCTCCAGGGGATCTTCCTGACCCAGGGAATCAAACCCAAGCCTCCTGCATTGCAGACAGATTCTTCACTGACTGAGTTACAAGGGAAGCCCAAGGTCCTGGTAATAAAGTTTATTAGCAACTTTCACCTTTCTAGGCAAGAATTTCCTGAAATAGTAAAGTTATGTTGGTGAAGACAGTAGAATAGTAAAGGCAAAGGATGTAGACAATAAATTGTTGTGGTGGTAGATTGTTTCACTTCTCATAAAGAAGTACAACAAAGCATTGTAGATACATATGTGGGATACTCCAGGAACATGGAGGAGGGAGTGCCCAATGAACCCTGGGGTTAGAGTGGCAAAGAATTAGAAAAGGTTTTACAGATTTTATCTCTTAAAAGGTGAAGAATATTCTATTTTTGGATATACCTCGTTTTATAAATCCATCTAGCAGTTGATAGACATTTGGGTTGTTTCCACTTTTTTGGCTATTATGAATAATGCCACTAGGAACATTCATGTACACATTGTTTTGGTGAACATGTATGTTCATTTATCTTGGGTATATACACAGGTGTAGAATTGTTGGGCTATATGATCACTCTATGTTTAAATTTTTGAGGAACTACCAAATTGTTTTTCAAAGAGGCTGCACCGTTTTTAATTTCTACTAGAAATGCATGTGTTCAGATTCCTCCTCATTCTCACCAACACTAGATATTTTCCATGTTTTTTTTTTTTTTTAATTCTAGCCATCCTAGTGGTATAAACTGGTATCTCATTATAGTTGTATTTCCCTAGTAACTAATGATGTTAATAGAAAACATCTTTTCATGTGCTTCTTGGCCATTTTTATATCTTCTTTGGAGAAATATCTTTTCAAATCTTTGGCTGTTGTGTTTTTAATTTTTTCATTGTATTTTCTTTTAATTGTTATGTTGTAAAAGGTGATTACTGTGGATATTTGCCTGATTTGCAAATATTTTTCCCATATTGTGGGTTGTCTTTTCACTTTCTTGATGGTATCTTTTGAAACACAGAAGTTTACACTTTTTTACTGAGGTAAAGTGACATACCATAAAATTAACCACTTTCAAGTGTATATAATTCAGTGACATTTAGTGCATTTAAAATGTTCTACAACCACCACCTTTATCTAGTTCCCAAACATTTTCATCATCACCCCCTAAAAACTCCCTGTACCTATTAAGCAGTTGTTCCCCATTCCTCATTCCCCCTAGCCTCTGGCAACAACCAATCTATGTTGTGTCTCTATGGATTTACTGTGCTGACTATTTCATATAAATGGAATCATGCAGTATGTGACCTTTTGTGTCTGGCTTCTTTCACTTACTTAATGTGTTCCAGGATCTTGCACATTGTAGCTTGTGTCCTTCATTTCTTAAAATGGCAGAATAAATTGGGGAGAGTGAGTCCTCCAACTTTTTTCTTCTTTTTCAAGATTATTTTGGCTATTTGGGTCCCCTTGCAATTCCATATTAATTTGAAGATTTGCTTTTCCATTTCAACAACAAAAAAAAAAGATCATTGAAATTTTGATATAGATTGCATTGAATTTGTAGATTATTTTGGGTAGTATTGCCATGTTAACAATATTGTCTCCTAATCCACACAAATGAGATATCTTTCAATTTTGTCAGATCTTCTTCAATATCTTCCAGTGATGTTTTGTAGTTTTCAGAGTACAAGTCTTTTACCTCCCTGGTTAAATTTGTTCCTAAGTCTTTTATTCTTTGGATATTATTATAAATAGAACTGTTTTTCCTAACTTCTTTTTTAGATTTTTCATTGCTGGTGTGTAGAAACTCAACTAATTTTGTTTTTTTTTTGTTTTGTTTTTGTACCCTGTAACTTCGGTGAATATATTTATTGGTGTGTGTGTGTGTGTGTGTGTGTGTGTGTATTCTCTTGAATGTTATAGATATACAAAACAATATATATCAATGTTATCTGCAATAGAGATACTTTTACTTTTGTGTTTCCAATTTAGATGATTTTTATTGCCTAACTGATCTGGACTAAAGCTTCTAGTATAATTAACATTTTAAATAGTAATAGTAAAAGCAGTTATCCTTGCTTTATTTCTGATCTTAGGGAAATATTTTCAGTCTTTCATCATTGAGTATAGTACTAACTGTAGGTTTTTCATAAATGGTCATTATCATGTTAAAGAAGTTCCCTTCTATTCTTATTTTGTTGAAAGTTTTTATCAAGAGAAGGTGGTTGGAGTCCATCAATTAATTTTTCTACCCTAACTAAAATCATGTGGTTTATTTCTTTCTTCTGTTAATACACTATATTACATTGATTAATTTTCTTATGTAAACCACCCTTGCATTCCTGGGATAAATTTCACTTATTGTGGTCCTTTTAATATGCTGATAGATTTGTTTGCAAGTATTTTGTTGAAATTGCTTGAATCTGTATTCATATGGCATATTTGCCTTTAGTTCCCTTGTGGTGCCTTTGCCCGGCTTTGATATCAGGGGAAAACTGTCCTAATAGAATGAATTCAGAAGTGTTCCTACTTCTATTTTGGGGGGAGAGTTTGAGAAGGATTGGTGTTCATTCTACTTTAACTATTTGGTAGAATTCACCAGTGAAGCCATCTGGTCCTGGACTTTTCTTTGTTGAGACTTTTTTTTTTAATTACCGATTCATCGTTAATGTTATAGGTCTATACAGATTTTCCATTTATTCTTGAGTTCATTTGGTAATTTGATTCTAAGAATTTGTTGTCATATGAAAGTTTTAAATTTTGATTAAGTCCAATTTTTATTTTCCTTTGTTGCTTATGCTTTTATCATATCTACAAAACCGCAGCTTGACTCAAGGTAATAAAGATTTATTCCTATGTTTTCTTCTAAGACTTTTATAGTTTTAGCTCCTATATTTAGTTCGATGGTCCATTTTGAATTAATTTTGTTTACGGCATGAGACGAGGATTGAAGTTTATTTATTTCTGCATAAATGGACAGAGGAGCCTCGTGGGCTATAGTCCATTGTGTCACAAAGAGTCTGACACGACTGAACGACTTTCACTTCACTTCACTATGGATATCCAGTAGTTCCTGTACCAGATATGAAAGCAAAAGGATTTTGACATCCATTAGCTTTGTGTTCATCAGTCCTCCAAACTTTGTGTAGACTTTAGTATCAGGATGGGGGTATTGCATGGAGTGTTATTTTGGTGTCAGGTTGAAGAAGCAGGGCATACAGCATTCTGAGAAAGGTCTTGCTTGTTGGACAATTCAGAACAAGGCAAGACATACTGACATCTCCCTCAGACCTCGGCCCTAAATGAGAGCAAAGAACGCTGGCAATTGTCTTCATGGCAGGCATTTAGAATGCTTATAAAGCTCTCCACTTGCCTGACACTTATCTAACATGCAACTTATGGGTTGGATTGAAGCTTTGGTTGCTCATGGCTCCAAGCACAAATCTTTTCTTCTTTCCCTTCTCATTCTCTCAGGACTCTCCTCTTTCTGTTTCCCAAAGTGGCTGCAAGTAACCTGAGAGATCAACTAAGATGGTATTGGTGGTGGTGGTAGCAGTAGTAGTAGCAGCAGCAGATAAGAAGAAGAGATTGGGGAAAAATAAAGAAGATGGACTTGGCAGGGGGTGAAGTATAGAGAAACTAGAAAGTACCTAGGAATGAGCAAGAAGGGCATCCAGAAATCCAGCAGTGAGGTTTTAGCATTTGCAGAGAGGAGGGGCAGATGAACTTTAGTAGTGCAACAGATGACTACAAGACAACATTCAAGTTGGAGAAAAGTTAGAGGGGGTGGCAGTGGGCAAAGAAGAGAAAACACTCAGATGCTTTAATAGAGAGGAAACAAACAATGAAATTCCCATTTCCTTCCAGAGGAAATTTAAGAAGTATGAACATAGTTGAGAAACATGGCTCACACTCTCTTGGTACTTAATCTCCATCTCTTAGGCCGGCTAGAAGACTAGAACTACTCTGATACCTTGGTTCAGTGTAAAGGCTGAAATATGTGTAATTTTCCCCTGCCAGAGAACATTTGCAGGTTATTAAGTACTGTGACAGGCTTGTGGAAAAAAGAACTGGAAAAAGTGGATGCATTTCAATTGCATTATTAAAATTGCACTCTGGGGGGCAGTGTGGCAGAGTTTAAAGATCCCAAGCTTTGTAGGAGACAGACATGAATGAGTCCAAATCTTGCTTCTGCTGCTTTACTCATTGTGTGACTTTGGACAACTGGCCTTACCTCTCCGAGCCTTGATTTTTCTCCCTCCAAAATGCAGCTTTTAGGTACCTCCTAGAGTTCTTGGGAGAACTAAGTGAGAGAACGTCAGCAAAGCACCTAGCACAGTGTCTGAGTCATGTACTACTAGGTGTTCAGTGTGAGCCGGTTCCTTCCTCAGTCTCTTTTCACTGCATTCTAGGCACAAACTGGAATGGTCTCCTGTTGCGAAAGGCTTTGACTCAGTAACCCTACTTCTGATATTTCATTCCAAGGAAGCTCCCTCAAAGAACAGAAAACATTTTGTGGTCAAATATGTTCATTGTGTTTGTTAACAGTAAAAAACAAAACAAACAAAAAACAAAGTAAAATGAATATCCCAAATCTCTAACACTAAGATAATGTATTTATTAAAAATAATATCCATGAATATTTTAACTACACAGTACAGTGTTTACATTATAGTATTAATAAAATTTACACATATGATTCTGTGTGACTATTAAATATGTTGAAAATATGCATAGAAAAATACCAGAATGAAATACACCAAAATATTAATGATGGTTGCCTTTAGATGGAGAGTTAGGTCTTTTAAAATATTTTCTATCATACACATAATTACTTTTTTATTTAAAAAATAAAATTTAATTTAATTACAGAATAATTTTTAAAAGGCTCTTGAGGAATACTATACAGCAATGAGAACTATCTACAGCTACATGCAACAGTATGGATGAATTTCATGAGCATAATGTTGAGCAAAAGAAGCCAGGTGCAAAAGAGTACACAGTGTATAATTCAGTTTATATAAAGTACAAAATCAAGCAAAACTAAACTATCCTATTAATCAGGAGAGTGAGCAGGTAGTAACTTATGCATCTGGTTCCTTCTGCTTTGTACATTTCCTTCTGTTCTTTACATTTGTGAAATTCATTATATCTGTGTGTATGTGTGTGGGGTGGGGGTGAAAGTGATTGAAAAGGGACACAAGAGAGCTTCTGGGATCTCGTAATCTTCTCTTTCATGATCTGGGTGCTAGGTGTGCTCAGTTAGTAAAAATTTATCACCCTTGTGAATATTATAATTTAATAGAAAATAAAATATAAAATAGATGAATGGATGGATAGATAAGTAGGCAAGTGGATAGATAGACTGAAAATGTACTAAGTGAAGGCAAATCATCATTGGTCCCCTATCTGAAGGCCAAAAAGAAACCCTTCTTTGGCCACAAGATGGCGGCATTAGTTGCTTGGAAATCAAATTCCAAGGTGCTCTTTGAGAACCAAATATTTGGTGTAATATCTTCAAAGAAGAGGACTTAGAGATTTTATAGTCCAACTTACTCTAATTTTCCAGATGAAAGTAACAAGGCCATAGAAAGATGATGTGTCCAAAATCACACTGCTGATTAGAAGACCTAGGCTGAAAGCCCAGGTTTCAAGGCTATCAGCTTGCATTGCCACACTGAAAATGCACAGTTTCAGCTCTGGTTCCTTTCTACCATGTTCTGGAATAAGATGTTTACCAAGAAGTGCCTCTCCTTTTATAACTCCAAAATGCATAAGTCTCAAATGAAATGGAAAATTCATGACTAGAACTGGCAGTATTGACAGGTTGCAGTGTGAAATTTCCTTATATGAATAATTTAAAACATCATATGGCTAAGACTGTGTGAGCTGGCTTAGGTTTCTACTTCCTTAGATGTGAAAGATAGACCAGATACCCTCTCTGTTTTTTTTCCTCTCCTTCTCTTTGGTTCTTTGTTCTCCTCCCCTCCTTCCTTCCTTCATTACTGTCTCATATCTCTGTTTGAAACACAGGAGCCCCCAGTGCCTCTCAGAACCAAACATTCAAAATCAAGTGTAATGTCTTTCTTGAACAGACCAGACCTCAGCCCTGTGTCAAGATTTATTTGTCACTGTTGCAAAGGACTTGCAAGGGAGAGCCCATGTAGAAGATGAAAGTGTCAAACTAAGATGGAAGATTTCTGTCCATCTAACCTGGGCCTTTGGAGACGCTCCTTGATGGATAAGGACATCAACAGGCAGAGGAGGAAGACCCTCAGCAGATTCTACAGTGTGCACAAAAATCTTTGATAATCTCTGATTGAAAGGTGGGCTTCATATATATGGGCCAGGTGGATTGAAAGAAGGAGGGTGGATTTGTACCCCAGGGAACCTTGGGCCATGCCTGGAGACATTTTTGGTTGTCACACTGTGAGGAAGGTACTACTGGATTCTAGTGAATGGAGGCCAGGGATGCTGCTAAACATCCTGCAATGCACAGGAGATCCCCCACAGCAAATAATTACCCAGCCCCAAATGTCAACAGTGCCGAGGTTGAGAAACCCTGCACTCTATAAAATTGGATCCCAGAGAAATAATGTCACAGAAGCCAGTTTTAAAAAAACCAGGACCCCCCCCCCTCCAAAGAAAAAACCCAAAACCACCAGAGAAACACAAATGAATCACTCAGTGTCTAACTCCAGGATGAGGACCCATAGGGAAGTGAGCACCTATAGAGAAACGGTGCAGTTCCATTTGGGTTAGTTCCTATTTTAAAATATAATATGGCTTTTTTTTATTTCTGCTGAGACCAGAAGCATTCAAGTCAGTTCTTAAAACACTGAGTGCTCTAGGCAGTCACAGAACTCCTTCACCAAGGGCACTCCCCAGGGTCTACGTTTCAAGGTAAGGGAGTCAACCTTAGCCTGACATTTCCTTCTCTGCTCTCTTTCTAAACTCATGACAAAGGAATTTGAATCTGAATCTCCTTTTAAAGAACTGATAAACATTTCCTGGCATCACTCACATTTTATATATGACTAAGATCATTCCTGACACCTCTTAAGAAAACATGATTGTCAGCCCACCGAGTCCAGACTCCAGCTGCTCCCAGTCCCACCCCTAGTCCTGCTTGTTGTCACCTACAAGCATAAAGGACACAAGCAGAAAAGCTCAACAGAGTGAAGCCTCAGGTTACCAGAACTCCTTTTTTTTATGTCTGAGAGAAGTGTTCTGTTTTATTTATATTTCTGGGTAACCAAGGTATAAACAGAAAAGGCATTGTTTCAATTCTTGTGGCTAAAAATCTTTATAATGTGTATGTCTCTCTTTAGGAAGTTAGGAAGTAAGAGAACCTGGAAGACAAGGTTGAAGCAGATATTTTCATGGCCTTAACCATTGTCTTGCTCATCAGCGACCACTATCCAGGCCTGAAGACAGTTATTGGAATATTAGAACTTTAGAAGTAGTCCAATCCCTCATTTTACAAATGAGGGAACTGAATTGCAGAGAGGGAAGTGAACTGTGTTAGATCATGGGGTGACAGAGCTGAAAAGACTTCGAACCAGCTTCAGTGTGAGCATATATTTTCTAAAATTGGGAAGGGAAATAATCTTACTTAAGTTGAAGGTCATTGCTAGCATAAATAGAAGGCATAAGTTTCTGTTCTTCATCCACTTCTTCTGTAAGTACCAGCCAGAACTCTACTGACAGAGTAAAGGATTGAAGCAATTTTCTGAATCATTTGGACTGAAGCCCCATTGCATAGCTATAGCCTTTAAATATATGTGGTGCGGCTGTAAAGCAATGTGACCAGTTTCCACAAACCACACAAGAAAACTGGGCACACTATTATATATTCATACTGCATGCTCTGGATTTTCCATGAATACAGGGAACAGGAAATCCAGAAATAACCCCCAAACTTGTTTTGGAGCCAATTTCTACCTCTACCTTCAACAGACCTTTTGCAAAATCCACTAAGGAGAAGCAAAATGAACTTAAACATACCATTACATTTCTTCTTATCTTTTTTCTTATGCATGTTTGTTTCACCTTCCCCTGGTGCTAATACCAAGGCACTTGGCAAAACCCTCAAAAGGAAGGGGGAATATAAGGAGATGGCAAATGAAAAATAATCATGTAGTAAAAGATTCAAATGATAAAACAGTGATTGTGATGCTGACACTTCAAGAGAAAGATGATTTGTTAACTTCTCCCTCTAATTATGCCCAATACCTTTGCTAACTTAAGGTGTGGTTCAAGGATGAGCAGCATTGACATTAACTGAGAGTTTATTACAAATGCAGTCTCAGACCCTTATGGCATTTCTCAAGATAAACAAGATCCCCACGTGATTTGTATGCACGTGAAAGTTTGTGAGGCACTGATGTCAAATATCGGAGAAGGCAATGGCACCCCACTCCAGTACTCTTGCCTGGCAGATCCAATGAACGGAGGAGCCTGGTAGGCTGCAGTCCATGGGGTCGCTAAGAGTCGGACACGACTAAGCGACTTTACTTTCACTTTTCACTTTCATGCATTGGAGAAGGAAATGGCAATCCGCTCCCGTGTTCTTGCCTGGAGAATCCCAGGGACCGTAGAGCCTGATGGGCTGCCGTCTATGGGGTCGCACAGAGTCGGACACGACTGAAGCAACTTAGCAGCAGCAGCAGCAGATGTCAAGTATGATGAGGATAACTCTGGATTAGGACTGGGAAAACCAGGTTTCTCTTTCTGCTTCTGTCACTTAGTGGCTTAAAAAATGTATCCAAATCACTTCTGCTTTCCGTGCTTCAGTTTTCTCCTGGGTACAATGAGGGAATTGAACTAGAAAAACTCTGAGGGTCTTTATGACTCCAAATTCTAGAATTCTAATGAACAGTGCACACCTGATCTTGGATGCTTCTTCTAAAACACCTAGACTTTCTTCAGATCAGCAAAGTTTACAATTGAAAATCCAAGTGGTAAGGTACTGACTACATTGGTCATTTCCAACTCCTCCTTTTGGTCTGTACCAGCTTCACTGGCCCTTCCAAGGATTCTGAAATGGAATGGTCATGATTATCACCATTCCTAGTTTTTCAAAATGAGTGCATGTGAAGCAACAGGAGAGGGCAGCTCTGCTGACAGTGGGAGGAACCAACATTTTTGACTGTCCCCCTGGAGCTGGAGCAAACAGAGGTAAATTCTCCCAGGATGAAGAGAGCCAGGGACAAATTCAGAAGCTGATCACAGTCCACCTGGCATTTCCTTCTCACAGAATTACCTAGGGAGTACTAACTTTACCCCCAGTATTTATTTTTTCTTCTTCTACTTGCCCATCTCTTGAACCAGGTTGAGTTGGCTCTATCACCACTTAGTGTTTGGCTATGGCCTTATTTTTTTTTAAATGAGCTAAAATGAGGTGGCAGGGAAGCATCACCACAAAGCCAGGGTCATGTTCTATAGGAAAAGAGAGATTTGGGTGAGGTATCTTGGGTCCCTCAAACCTCAACTAACCATCTGCTGACTCTAAGTTCTTGTTTCAGTATAAGTTGCTGCATAATAAACCATTTTGAGCTTTGTGGCTCAACAACAGCTTTATTATGCTCATGGATTCTGTGGTTCAGGAATTTGGGCAGAGCTTTTCTGGGATGTTTGCTCCTTGTGATGTCAGATGAGGGCACTCAAGATACTTAGGTGATGGATGGAATGGCTTTACCTCCATGTCCAGTGCCTTGGTGGGAATGGCTAGAAGACTGCATTAACAGAGATTATTGCATAAAGTGCCTACTATATATGTGGCTTCTCCAGCATGGCGATCTCAGGGTTATGTAACTTAAGGGGCAACTGACTTCCCTCAGAGATACTATCTTAAAAGAACCAGGTAAAAGCTGCCTGGTTTTTTAGGACTTAACATCAGAAGTAGTGTAATATCACTTCTGTCATATTGTATTGGTTGAAGCCATTACAAGCCACCTTGACTCCAAGAGGGGAAGATAGACTCCACATTTTGATGGGAGGAGCTCCAGTGGATTTTTGGTCATTTTTCAAAACCTCTACAGTACTCAGGAGATAAATAGCACTGAGGGAACACTGTTTAGTCAATCCTGGATTGAACTGTGTATGCAGCCAAGGACTCCCTTTTCCCACTCCTGCATGGAGCTCATACAGGAGATCAAGCTGAGCAGGATTCTGAGGAGGCTCTTTGGTCCCCCTTTCTATGGCCCTCACCATATCTCCCATCACTGGATCTTAGAACCTGGCCTAACAGGGGGAAGGGAGGGATCCCACAAGGAAAACTGTTCTGCCATTCCCTCTGTCTCTCATCAACCCTCTCTTTTCTATAAGACCTAAATGGGCTAAGCCACCCACTCTCTTTCTCTGTACCCTTGTCCTGCCCAAATTTCCAAGATCCTGGGAATGGTGTCTTATTGCTCCAGCCCTCTGGGATCAGAAAGAATAAAAAGAACAAGCTATGCAGAAAAAGAAGGGCTCCAAGAGAGCCAAAAGAAAGCAAGGGTTTGTTTGCCTTAAGCCAGTTCTATTTATAATTCCTATATTCCACCCCTAGCAGGGTGGTCTAATTGTGTGGCTCTGTGGACTCCAGAACTTCATTTTACTCTTGATCTGCACCAGAGCTCTTACTCTGGCTGGAAGGAGGGAGTTTCAGTCCCTAATTTCTCTCTCTCCCAAGAGTTACAGTGTGTGCCACTTAGTTACTGTCCGTCACTTACTCTGTGCCAGTCACTCTGCCACTTTACACTCATCTAGTTTAGGTCTCATAACAGCCCTGTGAGTTGTATAATATCCTTAAGTCAAAGGTGACAAACACAAGGCTCAGTTGAGCTGAAATAACTTGTTGCAGCT
Source organism: Bos indicus (assembly GCF_029378745.1). Lineage (NCBI taxonomy): Eukaryota > Metazoa > Chordata > Mammalia > Artiodactyla > Bovidae > Bos > Bos indicus. The sequence continues at coordinate 65,390,307 of NC_091789.1, read as the reverse complement.
CATACTGTTAGTATAAAGTAGAACTTAGATTGGAACCAAGGCAAGCTGACCCCAAAGCCTGCAAGTAGCAATCTCTCAGTGTTTCTCTCAACTGAGCAAGGACAGTAGCAGTTATCATAAAGCTATAAGAACAATATATTTATAGTCAATAAGACTATTGCTCAAGGTCTATGTGCAATTAATATATAAATAGCCAGTATCAATAAATAACCAAGTGTTTAAGAAGGATTAAGTAGCAACAATAATGGTATATTTTTAACAAAAGTATACAACGTGCCAAGAGCTAATGAACCATTTCACCTACATTAATTTGTGAATTATGCACAACATCTTGGGTGGTAGATACTGTTATTATCATATTTTATAATTCAGTAAAAGGAGGCATAGAAAAGGTAAATAACTTGACAAAAGTCAAACTGTAATTGACATGGCAAAGATTTAAACACAGGCCACCTGACTCAAGAGTCTGCTCTTAACCATTATGCAGTATTGTCTCTCTTAAATGTATCTGCCCAAGAAAGTTGAAATATAAGTGTTATTAATATTTCTAGGAAGATAAACATATGTAGCCTACCCAAGAGGTACACAGTACTAAAAATCTAACAGCAATTTTGGTTAAGGTCTTGCATCACCCCTGAACAAAGATTTGTTTTTGACTAGCTCAATAGCAGTACTTTGTACATAGGAGATGCTCAATAACCATTTCCATGATGGACTTATTTTATTCAGTCATTCTACTCTAGGATCCTTAAGACTGCACAAACCAGCAAGCTAAATAAAAACAAATGTTTCTATTTATGCTCAAATTTGTTGAACATTATCAGTGCATGAGACTGTGTGCTAAGCATTTGGGGGAACTCAAGATATGAAATCTGACATCAAGAGCTTCCCCAAAGTTCCTGGTTTTGGGTAGAAGGTTATATATAAAATAGACATCATCTTACTATTTCTTGTGTCTTTGCATCACTACCCTTTTCCTCTAGAAAGATTATTTTTCTAAATCTGATTGCTTAATCCTGGAGCTCTTAGGCTGTCATCAGCCTTGTTTCAGACTCCTATCCCCACTACTTCTCTAGGTATAGTCCCTCACATAGAGATATCTCTCTGCTTTACCATATTTCATCCACTATGCCTGGAGAGTTGAAACTGCCAACCAGATTATTAAAGGAGTGAAGCCAAAACCCCAATATGGCTGCATCTTGGCTGTTCTCTCATGTGGTACCTTCAACAAGTGCCAACCCATCAGCTTACTACATTAAGTACAAATACTTCTCTCTTATTTTTCTAGTCTACTCTGTATCTGCCCCTTACCCGCCACCAACCACCAGTCAACCAACTCTTCCTGCTCCTACGTAAAGATCTTCTGTCAGGCAGAGAGACCCCTGTCCACAGGAATAATGCTGCACATTCTCACCTCCTTGTATTGATTCACCAAATCCTCTTTTCCTGCTGCTACCAGTAGTGCTTGTATCAGCCAATCCAACACTTGACGGAATTCTCATAACAGACACCCATTATATCATGTATCAGTTTTTTATTTCTCAACTATATAGTGCTACTTTGGTTTATACTAAGAATATATATTTGGTCTTATTTATACCTATTTTTGGAACAGAGTGCCTAAGTCAAGAAAATTATAAAGATGTCTTTTATTATATTAATAGGGTGACTTTCATTCCTACCAGGCAGTAATGAGCCCATGATATCAGGGAGACCACCTGGAGGGCCTGGACTTCCATGCCCACAAGCAGTAGCAAAGAGTCCCTAACATTCTCTACTGGAGTGCTGTCAGAGGAAGCCTGCTGCTGCTGCTGCTGCTAAGTCACTTCAGTCGTGTCCGACTCTATGCAACCCCACAGATGGCAGCCCGTTAGGCTGCCCCGTCCCTGGGATTCTCCAGGCAAGAAAGAACACTGGAGTGGGTTGCCATTTCCTTCTCCAATGCATGAAAATGAAAATTGAAAGTGAAGTCGCTCAGTTGTGTCTGACTCTTTACTACCCCATGGACTGCAGCCTACCAGGCTCCTCCATCCACGGGATTTTCCAGGCAAGAGTACTGGAGTGGGGTGCCATCGCCTTCTCCACAGAGGAAGCCTAGTGGAGAGTAATGAAACTATGCCTAGCATTGTCAACTGAAAATGCAAGGAGAACCAGAAGTCCCACCCCCACACAGCAAAAATGAGGAGCACTTCCCTAACTTGGCTGTCAACAGAGGCCAAGTGGGAAACTTGGATTTCTATATCCACTAATGAGGTGGCACTCTCTCCTTCCCCCAGTGTAATGGTGTCAAATAAAGCCAACTTAAACAGAAGTTTTAAATAAGATCCAGACTCAGAACATAATATGAAAATGTCCAGGTGTCAATTGAAAATCGCTCATCATGACAAGAACCAGGAATATATCAAACTGAGTGAAAAAGACAATCAATAGATGCCAACACAGAGAAGATAGATATGTTAGCATTATTTGAAAAAGATTTTAAAGCAAGGACTTCCCTAGTGGCTCAGATGGTAAAACGTCTGCCTACAATGCGGGAGACCCAGGTTCAATCCCTGGGTCGGGAAGATCTCCTGGAGATGCAGATGGCAAACCACTCCAATAGTCTTGCCTGGAAAGTCCCATGGATGGAGGAGCCTGGTAGGCTACAGTCCATGGGGTCACAAGAATGAGACACGACTGAGCGACTTCATTTTCACTTTTTTTTAAGAGCTAATTTTTAATATAAATTTATTTATTTTAATTGGAGGCTAATTACTTTACAATATTGTATTGGTTTTGCCATACATCAACATGAATCCACCGTGGGTGTACATGTGTTCCCCATCCTGAACCCCCATCCCACCTCCCTCCCCATACCATCTCTCTGGGTCATCCCAGTGCACCAGACCCGAGCATCCTGTATCATGCATCGAACCTGGACTGGCGATTCATTTTACATGTGATATTAGACATGTTTCAATGCCATTCTCCCAAATCATCCCACCCTCACCCTCTCCCACAGAGTCCAAAAGACTATTCTATACATCTGTGTCTCTTTTGTTGTCTCGCATACAGGGTTATTGTTACCATCTTTCTAAATTCCATATATAAGCGTTAGTATACTGTATTGGTGTTTTTCTTTCTGGCTTACTTCACTCTGTATAATAGGCTCCAGTTTCATCCACCTCATTAGAACTGATTCAAATGTATTCTTTTTAATGGCTGAGTAATACTCCATTGTGTATATGTACCACTGCTTTCTTATCCATTCGTCTGCTGATGGACATCTAGATTGCTTCCATGTCCTGGCTATTATAAACAGTGCTGCAATGAACACTGGGGTACATGTGTCTCTTTCTATTCTGGTTTCCTCAGTGTGTATGCCCAGCAGTGGGATGGCTGGGTCGTATGGCAGTTCTATTTCCAGTTTTTTAAGGAATCTCCACACTGTTCTCCATAGTGGTTGTACTAGTTTGCATTCCCACCAACAGTGTAAGAGGGTTACCTTTTCTCCACACCCTCTCCAGCATTTATTGCTTGTAGACTTTTGGATAGCAGCCATTCTGACTGGCATGAAATGGTACCTCATAGTGGTTTTGATTTGCATTTCTCTGATAATGAGTGATGTTGAGCATCTTTTCATGTGTTTGTTAGCCATCTATATGTCTTCTTTGGAGAAATGTCTGTTTAGTTCTTTGGCCCATTTTTTGATTGGGTCGTTTATTTCTCTGGAATTGAGCTGCAGGAGTTGCTTGTATATTTTTGAGATTAATTTTTTGTCAGTTGCTTCATTTGCTATTATTTTCTCCCATTCTGAAGACTGTCTTTTCACCTTGCTTATAGTTTCCTTTGTTGTGCAAAAGCTTTTTAATTTTAATTAGGTCCCATTTGTTTATTTTTGCTTTTATTTCCAATATTCTGGGAGGTGGGTCATAGAGGATCCTGCTGTGATGTATGTCAGAGAGTGTTTTGCCTATGTTCTCCTCTAGGAGTTTTATACTTTCTAGTCTTATGTTAGATCTTTAATCCATTTTGAGTTTATTTTTGTGTATGGTGTTCGAAAGTGTTCTAGTTTCATTCTTTTACAAGTGGTTGACCAGTTTTCCCAGCACCACTTGTTCAAGAGATTGTCTTTTCTCCATTGTATATTCTTGCCTCCTTTGTCAAAGATAAGGTGTCCATAGGTGCATGGATTTATCTCTGGGCTTTCTATTTGTTCCACTGATCTGTACTTCTGTTTTTGTGCCAGTACCATGCTGTCTTGATGACTGTGGCTTTGCAGTAGAGCCTGAAGTCAGGCAGGTTGATTCCTCCAGTTCCATTCTTCTTTCCCAAGATTGCTTTGGCTATTCGAGGTTTTTTGTATTTCCATACAAATCGTGAAATTATTTGTTCTAGCTCTGTGAAGAATACCATTGGTAGCTTGATAGGTATTGCATTGAATCTATAGATTGCTTTGGGTAGTATATTCATTTTCACTATATTGATTCTTCCGATCCATGATCAAGGTATATTTCTCCATCTATTAGTGTCCTCTTTGATTTCTTTCACCAGTGTTTTATAGTTTTCTACATATAGGTCTTTAGTTTCTTTAGGTAGATATATTCCTAAGTATTTTATTCTTTTCGTTGCAATGGTGAATGGAACTGTTTCCTTAATTTCTCTTTCTATTTTCTCATTATTAGTGTATAGGAATGCAAGGGATTTCTGTATGTTGATTATATATCCTGCAACTTTACTATATTTATTGATTAGCTCTAGTAATTTTCTGGTGGAGTCTTTAGGGTTTTCTATGTAGAGGATCATGTCATCTGCAAACAGTGAGTTTTACTTCTTCTTTTCCAATTTCGATTCCTTTTATTTCTTTTTCTGCTGTGATTGCTGTGGCCAAAACTATGTTGAATATTAGTGGTGAGAGTGGGCACCCTTGTCTTGTTCCTGACTTTAGGGGAAATGCTTTCAATTTTTCACCATTGAGGATAATGTTTGCTGTGGGTTTGTCATATATAGCTTTTATTATGTTGAGGTATGTTCCTTCTATTCCTGCTTTCTGGAGAGTTTTTATCATAAGTGGATGTTGAATTTTGTCAAAGGCTTTCTCTGCATCTATTGAGATATTCATATGGCTTTTATTTGTCAATTTGTTAATATGGTATATTAGATTGATTGATTTGTGGATATTGAAGAATCCTTGCATCCCTGGGATAAAGCCCACTTGGTCATGATGTATGATCTTTTTAGTGTGTTGTTGGATTCTGATTGCTAGAATTTTGTTAAGGATTTTTGCATCTATGTTCATCAGTGATATTGGCCTGTAGTTATCTTTTTTTGTGGCATCTTTGTCAGGTTTTGGTATTAGGGTGATGGTGGCCTCATAGAATGAGTTTGGAAGTTTACTTTCCTCTGCAATTTTCTGGAAGAGTTTGAGTAGGATAGGTATTAGCTCTTCTCTAAATTTTTGGTAGAATTCAGCTGTAAAGCCATCTGGACCTGGGCTTTTGTTTGCTGGAAGTTTTCTGATTACAGTTTCAATTTCCGTGCTTGTGATGGGTCTGTTAAGATTTTCTATTTCTCCATGGTTCAGTTTTGGAAAGCTGTACTTTTCTAAGAATTTGTCCATTTCTTCCACGTTGTCCATTTTATTGGCATATAATTGCTGATAGTAGTCTCTTATGATCCTTTGTATTTCTGTGTTGTCTGCTGTGATCTCTCCATTTTCATTTCTAATTTTATTGATTTGGCATTTCTCCCTTTGTTTCTTGATGAGTCTGGCTAATGGTTTGTCAATTTTATTTATCCTTTCAAAGAACCAGCTTTTAGCTTTGTTGATTTTTGCTATGGTCTCTTTTGTTTCTTTTGCATGTATTTCTGCCCTAAGTTTTAAGATTTCTTTCCTTCTACTAACCCTGGGGTTCTTCATTTCTTCCTTTCTAATTACTTTAGGTGCAGAGTTAGGTCATTTATTTGACTTTTTTCTTGTTTCTTGAGGTATGCCTGTATTGCTATGAACCTTCCCCTCAGCACTGCTTTTACAGTGTCCCACAGGTTTTGGGTTGTTGTGTTTTCATTTTCATTCATTTCTATGCATATTTTGATTTATTTTTTGATTTCTTCTGTGATTTGTTGGTTATTCAGCAGCATGTCAGCCTCCATATGTTGGAATTTTTAATAGTTTTTCTCCTGTAACTGAGGTCTAATCTTACTGCATTATGGTCAGAAAAGATGCTTGGAATGATTTCCATTTTTTTGAATTTACCAAGGCTAGATTTATGGCCCAGGATGTGATCTATCCTGGAGAAGGTTCCGTGTGTGCTTGAGAGAAAGATGAAATTCATTGTTTTGGGGTGAAATGTCCTATAGATATCAATTAGGTCTAACGGGTCTATTGTATCATTTAAAGTTTGTGTTTCCTTGTTAATTTTCTGTTTAGTTGATCTATCCATAGGTGTGAGTGGGGTATTAAAGTCTCCCACTATTATTGTGTTATTGTTAATTTCCCCTTTAATACTTGTTAGCATTTGTCTTACATATTGCAGTGCTCCTATGTTGGGTGCATATATATTTATAATTGTTATGTCTTCTTCTTGGATTGATCCTTTGATCATGATGTGGTGTCCTTCTTTGTCTCTTTTCACAGCCTTTGTTTTAAAGTCTATTTTATCTGATATGAGTATTGCTACTCCTGCTTTCTTTTTGTCTCTATTTTGCTGATTTGCTGATGGAATATCTATTTGCATGGAATATCTTTTTCCAGCCCTTCACTTTCAGTCTGTATGTGTCCCTTGTTTTGAGGTGGGTCTCTTGTAGACAACATATATAGGGGTCTTGTCCCAGCCTAAGGACAAAGACTGGCTGAGTGGATAAAAAAACAAGACCCCTATATATGTTGTCTACAAGAGACCATTTCTTTCACTTTTAAAGCAACCATTATAGAACCACTCCAAAACATAATTTTGAACACTGTTATATCAAATCATTTTTTAAAAGGAAAGCTTAAGCCAAGAAACAATAAATCTCAGTAAATAAATAGAAGATACAAAGAATAACCAAATTTTTTAAATTTTGGAATTGAAAAATAGAGTAACTGAAATAAAAGGTCCATTGGATAGCTCAACAGCAGAGTGCAGTGTATAGAAGAAAGATTCAGTGAACAGGGAAACAGTATAGTAAAAATTACCATCTAAGCAACAAAGAGAAAAAAAGACTGAAAAAAGAGCCACAGGGTCATTTGGTACTACAGCAAAAGATCTTACATTTGTGTCTTCAGACTTCCAGAAGCAAAGGAAAAGGAGATCAAGCCTTGAAAGGTACTTTAAAAAATAATGGCTGAAACCTTCCTAAATTCAGCAAGAAACATAAAACTACTGATTCAAGAAGTGAACCTCAGGCCAAACCCAGAGTAGTCTATGCCAAGATACATCATAATTAAAATAATGAAAACTAGAGAAAGAAATATCCTTGAAAGCAGTCAGAGAAAAAGAGTAGAAATCATACAAAATGTATTCTTTGACTACAAAGGAATCAAGCTAGAAATTAATAACATAACGATAATAGGAAAAGCAACAAATACTTGCAAAGTAAACAACAGTATTCTAAATAATCCATGGGACCAAAAGAAATAAATATATATATAAAGAAATGAGTGAAAATGAAAAGGCAATATATCAAAATTTGTGGAACCTAGCTAAAGCAGTGTTGAGAAGGAAAGTTATAGCACTAAGGAAGGAAGGAAGGAAGGAAAGAACAAAGAAAAGAAAGGAAGGAAGGAAGAAAACTACAGATCAATATCGTTCATGAATATAGATGGAAAAACCCTTGAATGGTTAAGAACGAAGCAATATTTAAAAAAGAATTATACATCATGAACTATGGAATGTATTCAAAGATAAACATATTAACAGCTACATAGGTAAAATGAAAGCCGATAGTATTGCACTTTTTTTGTCTGAAACTACGTTTTTCCTTCTGTATGATTTAAAAAAATCAGTAAATAAAGCAATAATTATAAATCAATATTATTGGGCATACAGTGAGTAAAGGCATAAGGTATAACACTAACAACATAGAGTATGAAACTGTAAAGGAGTTTTTAATATAAAATAGTTTTTATACTATTGAAACTAAGTTGTTATTAATTCAAACCTGATTGTTATAAAGTTAAGATGGGGACTTCCCTGGTGGGCCAGTGGTTAAGAATCCACTTGCCAATGCAGGGAACATGGGTTCGATCCCTGCTCTGAGAAGATTTCACATGCTGTGGGCAATTAAGCCCATGCGCCGTAACTACTGAGCCTGAATTCTGGATTCCTTGAGCCACAGTTGCTGAACCTATGTGCACCAACTACTGAAGCCCTCGTGCCTAGATACTGTGCACTACGACAAGAGAAGCCACTGCAATGAGAAGCCTGTGCACTGTAAGTAGAGAAAGTCCACTTGCAGCAATGAAGACCCAGCACAGCCAAAAATAAGTAAATAAAAATTTTTTTAAATTAAAAAAAAAAAAAAGAAAGAAAGAAACTGGAGCGTAGACTTGCCCAAGGTCACGTAGCTATTGAGTCAGGGAGGCAGAATTATAAAAAAAAATGTTAAGATAGTGATTCTAATTCCCCAAGGTAACCAGTAAAAGAAACAACTTTAAAATATACATAAAATCAAACAAGAAAGGAATCAAAACAGTATGCTAGAAAAATAAATGAATCACAAAAAGGCAGTAAAGGAGGCAATGAGGAGGCACAAAAATTATGGTAATATAGAAAACAAAGCAAAATTGCAGAAGCCTTTCCTTATCAGCAGATACTTCAAACGAAGATTGTAAACTCTAGAATGGATTTAAGAAACATGATCCAACTACATATTTCTACAAGAGACTCTCTCTTGAAACACACAACCTGGATGAATCTCCAGAGGATTATGCTATGGAAAAAAAGCCAAACCCAAAGGTTACATACTATATCCTTCATATAGAAAACATTCTTGAAATAACAAAATTGTAGAAATGGAGAACAGATTAATGATTGCCAGAGGTTGTGTGGGTGGATATATAAAGGAAGTGGATGAAGCTATAAATGAGAGCCATGAGGGATTTTTTTCAGTGATGAAACTGTTCTGTTTCGTGACTGTATCAATGCCAATATCCTGGTGCTGATATTACACTATAGTTTTGCAAGATGTTAACTTTGGGGAAACTAGGTAATTGTTACATGAGACCTCTCAGCATTTTTTCTCACTACTGCAGATGAATCTATAATTATCTCAAAATAAAAAAATTAAATTTAAAAACTCAGAATGCATAGAGAGAAATGGATGGATATATCTCCCTTCTGGATGGAGATGTACTATATGTGAGTGATTATATTATTGCAGAATGTATTTTTCCTTTGGGCTTTAAACAACTTTTGAATTTGTCTAATATAAATTATATTATTTGTGTATTAATTTGGGTTATTCATGCAGATGTGTGGGGATCATCAAAGTGGTTTCTCCCTCCTCCATCTTCTTCTCCCCCTTCCCACAAGACTCCCAGATTGTTTAACCAACCTCCCCACCAGACTCTTATACCACCCTACCCCACCACATCCCTGTATCTGCCTTTAGATTTTGCAATTACCTTATACAGTCTTTCCTGCACCTAGCTGGGATCAAAGTCTTACCTTAAGGCTAGGATCTATAAATGGATTTCAAGTTTCAATCTAGGGAAAAGGTCAAAGATAGAATTTGGAAGATTCAGAGAGGGAGCAGGAGGACCTTTGCTACATCCTTGATAAAATACACAGTCCATAAACTAGGGACTGAGAGAAAGGCTCCTGGGATATGGTTGTGCATGGTTGTTTTTATTTTTTTTTTTTCTGTTTTTATTTTTTGCACTTGCCCACACAGCTTTACAAATGAATCCAGAAAATAAGCACTTAGCTCCTTTTTTCTCTTCTAGAAATGCTGATTCTTTTGAGGAATGAGTGCTTACCTCCCTCCTAAACAATAAATCAAAGCCCTGAAAATCATTTGCAAAGACACCAAGTTTTGCCCTTGATTAATTTCTTATTTCACCTTGTTCTTACTTAAGGCTGAAAGCATGTGATGTGTTTCAGTTTTAAATGAGCCCTGCTGACTTGGGTTCTTGAAGTATCTTGTTGTTGCTTTTGGGAAGGGGAGGGGAAGATTCCTGTTAAATTTTTTCCAGCATTTTATTAGGAAACTTTCAAAGACTCAGAAAAGTTGAGAGAATTTTTCAGTGAACACTTGTATACCCACCATATAGATTCTAGAATTTCCATTTTATTATACTTGCTTTATAACATACTTTCCATCTAGCCACCTTATTAACACACACATCAATCTGTTGTATTTATCATTTTGAGATCTCCTTTGAGATCAAAGGAGGTTGAAGACTTCAGCACACTTCCCCCTAAACATTTCAGAATGCAAGTTATTAGCTAGAGTTCAGTAATTTCCTAAGGTTCTTTTGTTCTTTTAATGTGAAACTTACATACAAAAGTATGAATTTTTAGTGATATGTTGGCTGAGTTTTGACATATATATACAAATGTGTAATCCAAACTTCCGTCCAGATACAGAATAGCATCATCAGAAATCTCACTCATACTCTATCCCAGATATTCTCTGCCCTCAGTGCCCTTCAGAGGTAACCAGAATTCTTATAGTTTTGTGCCACTGTTTAGATCTGCTTCTCCTAGAATTTCATATAATAGAATCACAAAGTATGTACTCTTTATAGAAGGCTTCTTTTACTCTACATAATGCATTTAAGTCATACTTGTTGATATGTATCAGTAGTTCTTTCCTTTTTATTGCTAAGTAGTATTTCGTTGTTTGAATACATCACATTTTATCCATTCTTCTGTTAATGGGCACCTGCCTTGTTTCTAGTCTTATACTATTATGCATAAACCTGCTATAATTGTATTTTTGTGTCTGTTAATAAATGTTTCTTATTTGAGGAAATACCCTAGGGTATTTCAGTTGCATGAATGGGGGTGGGGAAAGTGATGGTCTCTCACAGAGTGGTCTGGAAAAGGGATATCCATGTCCCTCTCACACGGTGAGCTGGAAAAGGGACATCCATCCCTCGATGTGCTTCCTCTGAATTCATAAATTACTCTGTTTGAGCAGGTCTGACTGTATTAAAAATTACTTTGTGTGATTTAACCCTCACAAACTCAAATCGGTTTTTCTCATTGTACTGCAGGAAAAAGCCAATTCTGACTCGATGTTGGATCTTTTACTGTTAACCTTTGCTTCCATTGCTTTTGCTCACTAAAAGGATACTATTTATACATAACAGCCTGCCTAGGGGAACCCTGCCCCTCTGTCTGAGTATTAAACCAAAGTGCTTTTGTTCAGGGCCCTGTCCACCTGTGAATGGCAGGAAGGAAGAAATTAACACATCCCCTCCCTGAGGCTTGCCATTCTAGGAGATATTTGCAAGATTAATGGCCTTTTTACTTTATTTTCTCACCTCTGTTCTATAAAAGAACCTGCCATCCAGACCTCCATAAGATGGTTATCTTGAGACTGGTCTGCCATTTTCTCAATCAATGACTTTCCAAATGAATTCATGCTCTTGCCTCAACACTTCATCTCCTGGATTTATTGGCCTATAGTGTGCAGAGCAGAAGGAGCTTGGACTCAGTAGTAATTGTCCACAGGCTCCACCCTAACACTGGCTTCCATTGTGTTTAATGTAGACAACTGTGACAGGTTCCTATTGGGTATTCCATTTCTGTTCTAGTCATCTGTTATCAAAAAGTCACTGTGTAATAATACTCATTTAAAAAACTTTAAATTAGCATAAAGTTGACTTGGGATGTATAAATTTCTATAAACTATAACACATTGTAGAAAAAACTTTGTCCTTTATTGGAAAATTATATATACTCAATAGCACACTCTTCCAGGCTTTCTGACTCAGTCTGGTTCATTATCTTTGAGAAGTTTTGCAAAGAGCAAAATTGCTTTCTAAATTGTAGGTAATTGATGGATATTCAAACTCTGTCTTATCCAAAAGTTTTGATTGACTTCCCTCCTTTTCGTGGAAAAAACAGTTTTGCCTTTATTTGCAAATCAATTCCTTCATTCTTTAAACGTGTTCATTTTTAGATTTGAGAGCCACGATTTTACCTTTTTCTGAAAATTATGTTTCTCCCATTTTTAATTGACAGTTTACATACCATAAAATTCATCCTTTTAAAGTATACAATGCATTGTTTTTGGTAAATTTTTAGTACATTTACAAAACGCTGCCATCATCACTAGCATATCTTTGAGATTCATCCAATTTGTTGCAAGGATCAAGAGTTCATTCCTTTCTGCTGCTGCTGCTAAGTCGCTTCAGTTGTGTCCAACTCTGTGTGACCCCATAGACGGCAGCCCACCAGGCTCCCCAGTCCCTGGGATTTCCCAGGCAAGAGTACTGGAGTGGGTTGCCATTTCCTTCTCCAATGCATGAAAGTGAAAGTGAAGTTGCTCAGTCTTGTCCGACTCTTAGCGACCCCATGGACTGTAGCCTACCAAGCTTCTCCATCCATGGGTTTTTCCAGACAAGAGTACTGGAGTGGGTTGCCATTGCCTTCTCCATCATTCCTTTCTATCACTAAGCAATACTCTGCTATATAGATATACAGTTCATTTATCTTATCACTTAGTGAAGAACATTTGCATTGTTTCCAGGTTTGGGAGATTATGAATAGAGCTGCTATAAACATTCATGCATGGTGTTTTTTTTTTTTTTTTCATGTATTGCTATTAAATATTGTATTTCCATTTTATTCTTACCATCCCAAATTATTTGTTATTGTTACTGTTGGATTTTGTAACCAAGGCTATTTAGACTTATACATAGATTAATTTATTTGTTCACTGTGGCAGATTATACTCTTCAAAGAGAGAGACACCATATCTCTTACCCTACATACTCTCTTGCAGTGTGACCTTACCACTCCCCCATCAATAGGTAGAGTCTAATATTTCTCCCCTTGAGTCTGGGATTAGCCTCAGTGACCTGTAGTAATCAACAAAATGTGGAGGAAGTAACACTGTATGACTTCCAAGGCTAGGTCAGAGAAAGCCACACAATTTCCACCTGGATCTCTTGGAACACTCACTGTCTGGATTCTCCCATGGAGAGGCCATTTGTAGGTGCTATAGCTAATTATAGTTTCCACTAAGCAGTATTTGGGTCATCCCAGTTCACGTGCTAGTCATGTGGGTGAAGAAGCCCCTAGATGCTTCCAGTCCTCAGGCCTCTGAATCATCCCTAGCCATTCAAGACTTTCCACTTGAGGCCCCAGACATCATAAAGTAGAGACAAACCACTCTCGCTGCATACACAGATTTTTGTGTGAACAGAAGTTCTCATTTCTCTAGGGTAAATACCTAAGAGTGGGATGACTCAGTCATATGGTAAGTGAATGTTTAACTTTATAAGAAACTACCAAACTATTTTCTAGAGTGGCTGTACAGTTTCACATTCCCACTAGAAATATACAAGAGTTCCAGTTGCTTGCAATCTCATTGTGACTTTAATTTGCATTTTTCTAATGGAAAATGATGCAGGACATTTTTTCATGTGCTTATTTGAATTTGTTGTTGTTTAGTCACTAAGTCACGTCCAACTCTTTGCAACTCCATGGACTGCAGCATGCCAGGCTTCCCTTCCTTAAGTGTCTCCTGGAGTTTGCTCAAATTCATGTCCATTGAATCAGTGATGTTATCCAACCATCTCATCCTCTGTCGCCCCCTTCTCCTTTTGCCTTCAATCTTTCCCAGAATCAGGGTCTTTTCCAATGAGTCATTTCTTTGCATCAGGTATCCACAGTACTGGAGCTTCAGCTTCAGCATCAGTCCTTCCAATGAATATTCAGAGTTGATTTCCTTTAGAATTGACTGGTTTGATCTTGCAGTCCAAGGGACTCTCAAGAGTCTTCTCCAGCACATCAATTCTTTGGTGCTCAGCTCTTCTTTATTGTCCAGCTCTCACATCTGTACATGACTACCGGAAAAACCATAGCTTTGACTATACGGACCTTTGTCGACAAAGTGATGTCTCTGCTTTATAATATGCTATCTATTTGTTATAGCTTTCCTTCCAAGGAGCAAGGGTCTTAATTTCATGGCTGCAGTTACCGTCTGCAGTGATTTTGGAGCCCAAGAAAATAAAATCTGCTACCACTTTCCCTTTTACCCCATCTATTTGCCATGAATTGATGGGACTGGATGCCGTGATCTTAGTTTTTTTTAATGTTCAGTTTCAAGTCAGCTTTTTCACTCTCCTCTTTCTCCTTCATCCAGAGGCTCTTTAGTTCCTCTTCACTTTCTGCCATTAGAATGGAAGCATCTGCTTTTCTGCATATCCTTCAGTAAAATGTTCAAAATTTTTGCCATTTTTAATTGAGTGACTTTTAAAAAAATAAAATATAATAATAGCCCATATCGCCCCTTCCTCTCAACATGACACTTATCTCTGTTTATTTTCCATTCAGTTTTTCTTTTTGATGTGTATTCACTGAGTTTTGAAAAATGCATGTGCCTCTGGAAACTAAATCTCTATGAAGTGATACAACATAGTCATCACCTTAGAGAGTTCCCTCATTTCCCTTCCAATTATTCCCTGTTCCTAATTCCCTTCATAATAATCAGTGTTCTAATTTTTTTCCACCATGGATTTTGCCTGACATAAATGAAATCTTACTCTTTCATGTAAGATGTCTTTTTTTAAGCTTTGACTTAAAAAATAATTTTATTTATTTATTTATTTTTGGCTGTGCTGGGTCTTCATTACTACATGGGCTTTTCTCTAGTTGCAGCAAGCAGGGACTACTCTCTAGTTGTGATGTGCAGGCTTCTCACTGCAGTGGCTTCTCTTGTGGAGCATGGGCTCTAGGGTGAGTCACTTCAGTAGTTGCAGCTCTCAGGCTCTACAGCACAGGTTCAGTAGATGTGGTGAACAGCCTTAGTTGCTTCATGGCATGTGGGATCTTCCCAGATCAGGGATCAAATCCATGTCTCCTGCATTGGCAGGCAGATTCTTTACCACTGAGCCATCAGTGAAGCCCAAGATTTTAATTTAATGTATTTTTGAAATTCATCTATGTTGCATGTATCAGTGGTTCCTTCCTTTTTATTGCTGAGTAGTATTTCATTTTGCAAATAGATCACAGTTAGCTAATCCACTCTTTTCTTGAGGCACATCTGGTCTGTTTCAGTTTGGGCTAATAAAGCTTTCCTAAACAATCATATATGAGTTTTTTTTTGATATATGTTTTTATTTATCTTGAATAAATACCAAATAGTTGAATGGCTGGATCATAAGATATGTATATAGAAGTTTATAAGTAGCTGTCATATCTTTTTCCAAATGTGAAGAAATACTTCTTTTGTTCACGATGCCTTAGGCATCTCTGACTCATGGGTTTCCCAGGAATAGAAGTGCCCTTTGTTGTGGAAATTGTGGAGGTGGAATGATTCCCACCCCCTTCCTGGATCAGAATTGATTCAAGGATATAAGTGCCTCTTCTAGCAGCTCTGCTCTCACAGCTGTCAGCCTTGGTCAGGGGGAGGCAGGGAGGTTTAATTATAATGCTTCTGACAGTTTCTGAGCACAGAGCCCAGTGCCTGCTGCACCAACAGCTGAGCTCAGCCAGAAGCTGCCATGCTGAAAACTCACCTCTCAGTATCGAGCTGTTCATCAGTAGGCCTGCCTAATGGTCCAAGAATTTCACATCTCCACATGCTCATTGCTCATCACGTGCAGGTTACAGGCACATTCCAGCTACAGAGTCTTGCATCAGTTTCCTCATATTATCACTGAGTTAGTTTCAGCTCATGATACAGTCCAGCAGAGCCCAATCCTCCAGAGAATGAAATCTTTAAACACACTCCATGTTCTCAGACTTCATAACATTTGCACATGCATCTACTGACAGGCTCTGCTCATGTCCCTCTGGGATCCATTTTATGACTTCTGACTTCTTTTTTCTGTGGCTGATAAGAAGAGTAAGGTCACCAAGATACTTTGGGAAGGAAGGCACTCTTGTTTTTCCCCTTTCGAAATGCTCTTTACTTCCTCCCATAGCACTTCAGCAGTGCCCCTTTTATGACACTGAACACATTCTTCCCTGTATTGTCACTGTTTGAGGTCATTTGTTTACTTAATACCCACCTAGTTCCAGAAAATATTTTAAATGATTTGTAAGAATAAATTGAATACAAATAGATACTGTAAATTAAAAGTGGAATGAAAGACAAACGAGGGTGGGGACATAAAATGGATTCAGGAATGCTATTTTTGTACACTTTTTAGCTTTACTTATGAATATGAGTGCCCTAAGGCAAGAACTGTTTTATTCATCTTTGTATTTCTAACAAGGTTTGATCCATTTAAAAAAAATAGTTTTATCGAGATATTTGCATACCATAAAATCCACCCATTTATTTGTAAACGTCAGTGTTTTTAGTATATTCACAGTTGTGCAATCATCATCACAATTCATTTTAGAAAATTTTCATCACCCCAAAAAGAAACCCCAAACCCATTACCAGTAAATCCCATTTTCCCCTATTCCTACCCCTGGCAACCATTAATCTGTCTTGCCTGGAAAATCCCATGGATGGAGGAGCCTGGCAGGTTGCAGTCCATGGAGTCGCTAAGAGTCGGACAGGACTGAGCGACTTCATTTTCACTTTTCACTTTCATGCATTGGAGAAGGAAATGGCAACCCACTCCAGTGTTCTTGCCTGGAGAATCCCAGGGATGGTGGAGCCTGGTGGGCTGCCGTCTATGGGGTCGCACAGAGTCGGACACGACTGAAGTGATGCAGCAGCAGCAGCAAAGATGTGCCTATTCTGGGTATTTTATATAAACGGACAAATACAATATATATCCTTTTGTGTCTTTCTTCACTTATCATAATATTTTCATAGTTCATCCATGTTGTTTCATGTATCAGTATTTGTCTTCTTCTTATGGCTGCATAATATTCCATCACATAGATGTAACATATTTTGTTTATCCATTCATCTGTTGATAGGTATTTATGATATTTCTACCATTTTTGGCTATTATGAATAATGCTGCTGTGAACATTTGTGTGCAAGTTTTTCTGTGCACATATGTTTTCATTTCTATTGAGTATATACCTAGGAGTTGAATTGCTAGATCATATGGTAACTCTGTGTTTAGTCATTTGAGGAATTGCTGGATTGTTTTCCATGTTGGCTACACCATTTACATTCCCATCAGCAGGGCATAATGGTTCCAATTTTTCTACATTCTCTTTTTAAAATTTTTATTGAAGTATAGTTGATTTGAAATGTGCTAGTTTCAGGTGTATGGCAAAGTGGTTTAGTTACATACATATATATTCTTCTTAAGATTCTTTTCCATTATAGGTTATTAATCTCTCTACATTCTTGCCAACATTTTTCATTATCTGCCTTTATGATTCTTCTCTCCTAGTGGGTGTGAAGTAGTATCTCATATTTTTTTTAATAATACTTGTTTATTTATTCATTATTTAGTCTTAGTTGCAGCATGCAGGATCTTCAATTTTTGTTGTGGTTCGTGGGATTCTTTGGTTGTGGCATGTGGGATCTAGTTCCCTGACCTGGGATTGAACTGAGGCTCCCTGCCTTGGGAGTATGGAGTCTTAGCCACTCGACCACGAGGGAAGTCCCATATCTCATTTGTTTTTGATTTGCATTTCCCTAAAAACTAATGATGTTAAGCATCTTTTCATGTGATTATTGGCCTTTTGTGTATCTTACTTGGAGATATGTCTCTCATAGCCTTTTCTATTTTTACTGGATTATTTGTTTCTTAATTTTTGAGTTGCTAGAGTTCTTTGTATATCCTATGTACAAATTCCTTGTCAGCTATATGATTTGCCAAATATTTTCTCCTGTTTTGTGGGTTGTCTTTTCACCTTCTTGATGGTATCATTTGAAGCACAAGTATTTTTAATTTTGATGAGATCCAATGTATTTATTTATTTTTTTTTGTCATTTCTGCTTTTGATGTTGTGTGTAAGAAGGTTTGACTTAACCCAAGATCAGGGAGATTTGCCAGATCTTTCTTATACAGATATGCACATGTTTATTTACAACAAGAGCTACCATTTGTTGAACACTTGCTTTGAGCTTGATATTATGCCAAGCACTGTCAAGAGGGTATTTATGTCAATAACAGCAACAATAGCTAACTTTATTGAGTTCGTATATGAATGATCTTATTTAATCCTCACAACAAATCTATGAGGTAAATATGATTATATCTGTTTTACAGATAGAGAAACTGAAGATCAAAAACATCTGCACGTGATGCTTAGAATTGCTATAGCCATCTTCTGAGGCATTGACGTCAAACTGTGAGCAACATAAGGGAAATATGGAAAGAACAAGCTATTGATAGATAATGAGTTAAAACCAAACAGCATCAACCACAACATTAATAGCTGACATTTATTGACCACTTGACAAGAGTTATCTCATTTAACAGTCACAATAGTTCTTTGAGGAAAAAATATATGATGATGACCCCATTATGAGGTTCAGAAATGTTAAATACTTTAGCAAATCTTATTGGTAACTTCCACTTTTTCCTCACTAATAGAACTCCAGTTTTTTTTTTTTTTTTTTTAACCTTCCTTTGTGTAGCCATGATGGTGGTGGAGGGCACTGAACTCTTTCTTATCCAGAGGAAGTGAATTATAATTAATTGAAGCCAATCAGTGGTCTCATTCCCCTTGTCAGTAGAAAGTTTCTGCATGGAAATGGGATTAATTCTGGAGATGGGACCTGAAGGGATATCTGCTGAGGGGCTTCTAAGAAAATTTTTTCACTGAGAATAAAAAGCAAAGGATCTTCCACTTCATCTTTGTCTTTTTGTCATGTCACCCCTCATCATATAGCACAGAGCCTGGTACACTGAAGAAACTCAGTAAAAATTCTGTGGAATTAAACTCTTGAGTATTCTATTGTAGATCCATGTTTTTTTCTTATTTCACTTTGATCCGTACAAGGATATTTTAGTCCATAAATTATCCCAGAAGGTTTCTAGTTGTTTCCTGGGACTTAAATTAGGCCAGTGACCACAGGCACCATCACTCTTCTAAACTTCTGGAAAAACTACATAAGGATTCACATTCCCTTTGTTGATGTATTGAGAACACAGTTTTGCTCGGTTCAAGCAAAATTTATAGGTAACACCTTTCACTGACCTTACATTTGTCAAACATTTTCCCAGATGGAGATAGGTTATACCTTATATTTTAAAATTAATTTTAGTCACTTATATAATTAAATACATATTATTTATGTAATACATAAATGATTAACCTTTATTTCTTTAACATCATTACTTTATATGAATTATTTTTCTGTTTGCTTAAGTATATTCTGTAATAATTCTTTCCAAGAGTTTCTGGGGGTGGTAAGTATTCTGGGTTCTTATATGTCCAAAACACCTTTATTCCTTCATCCCACTTGTATAATAGTTTGTCTGGGTATTAAATCCTAGGTTCAACATTATTTTCACTCAGTAGTTTGAAGACATGGCTCCATTACTGTCCTGCAATCTGATGTGGCTAATAGAAAGTCTGATGTCAAACCTATCTTTGTTCATTGTGGATGGTCTTTATTTTCTCTTTGAAAGATTTCAGTATTTTCATGTTATCCTCTATGCTCTAAAATTTCTCTGTGGTGTGTCCAGGTTTAGAGTACTTTTTTAAAATTACTGTTTTCTTTTTTAAAACAGGTTATCATCCTTGGCACTTACAGGGTCCTTTCAATCTGAGGATTTGTGACTTCAATTTTAGGGAGTTGTTTGTTTATTTGCTTTGCCATTTAGTCTGCAAATATTGATTCCCATGCATTCTCTCCATTTTTACTTAGTGGAACTCCCTTTAGGCAAATGCAGAAATTTCTCGATTTGTTTATATTTCATGCCTCTCACTTTTTCTTTACTACTTTTCATCCTCCTATCCTTTAATATTATGCTCTGGGTAAATGCCTCAGTCCAATTTTCTAGATCTATGATTTAATTTCTATTTGCATCCATGACAAATCTTAGTTCGGTCCATTTATTAGCTTCACCTATGTTATTTATTTTTAAAAAGCTCTTATTTTTCATATTTACCTATTACTATCCATAATTATTTGTTCTTTCATAGATGTTATATCTTTTCTTTATCTTTCTGAGGTTATTATTTTATACTGATGTTCTGAGGACTCTACTTATCTAATGAAAGTTCTTTCATTTGTTGAGCACATTATCTCTATTTAATGGCATTTGCTTTGTTTAAATGTTAGGTGATTCTCTTATTATATGCTTCTCTCACTAAGACATGTCCAATTCTTTGTTACCCCATGGACTGTAGCTAGTCAGGCTCCTCTGTCCATGAGATTCTCTAGGCAAGAATACTGGAGTGTGCTGACATTTCTTTCTCCAGGGAATCTTCCCAACCCAGGGATCGAACTCAGATTTCTTGCATTCTGTAGTTGAGATTTTTCTTAGACTGTCTGTTCCTTCCATTTATATAACCTGTTTTAGAGAATAGAGGGAAAATATCTATCTGCTGTTTTCAATCAAAGTGGGTGTTGTGGAGAACATGCCATAATAAGGGTGCCTTGATGAATCTGTGTACCTCTCCATTTCTCATTAATACTGTCATTTATTTTGCCATTGCCTATCACCCATGATACTAGACTATCCGACTATCCTAACTCCCATACTCATTGCTTTCACTTGAAGACAAATCTCTCTGTTACTGCTTGCTGGTCCATCTAGTTGGAAAAGGGATGGAGAGGAGTTTTCTGGCTTTTCTTCCTGTTATACTGAGTACTTGCCTCTAAGACCATTCTTTTGCTATAGGTTTTACCTTTTGACATGGAGATCTCCTGGGGTACTTTTACTACCTATAAGAATACTCTCCACTGCTATCCTATGTATGTCCTGAACTGTGGTTTCCTTCTTTAACCAAAACATCTTCTAAGGTGTTGCTCAGTTTTGGGCCCACCAAGAGTGATTTCAAGCCTGACTATGTATTGAATCATTTTTCTGTTGTGTCAGGTAGAATAGAGCAAGTAAAGAAACTGTAAATAGCAGTGGTTCAAGGAAGATATGAGGTTATTTCTTTATCCCTGTTTTATAAATAGACTCCACTAACTTGCTCAATGTCACATAACTAATAAACTATGGAACTGGGCTCTGAACCCAGATGTGACTCCAAAGTCTACCTTGTTAGGTTCTTTTCCTCTATACCAGTGGTGCTCAACTTTGGCTGTGTATTAGAATCACCAAGGTAGCCTTAAAACGTACTAATGCTTCAAAACTACACCAGATCAATTAAATCATAGTGAAGAGTATTTTGTAAAACTTTCTATCATACTTCTTTTTTTGCCTAAATATGCTATATATTCCTCTGCCAAATATTTTCCTGATTACCTGATTGCTAGCACTCTGCTTAAGTTTTATTTGTCTGTGTAATTTTGAAAATTATTTTGAAGAAATATGGAAAATTACCTCAGTTCATATTTGTTTCAAATTTTTTAAAAATCATTAAGAAATACAGCAAGGCATGCAAAATTATACAGACTCTGAAAAATCAATCTATGTAATCAATCATGTTAACAGACTACAGAAGAAAAATCACACAAATTGGTGGATGTAGAAAAACCATCTGACAAATTCAACACCCATTCATGACTTAATAAAAAAAACCACCACAGAAAACTCTAGGGATACACAAACTTACTCAGTTTGATACAGTACATCTACCAAAAAACAAACAAACAAAATCTCTTAGCTAATATCACATTTAACAATAAAGACTAAATGTTTTCCAGCTAAGATCAGGAACAAGTCAAGAATGCCCATTCTCACCACTGCTATTCAATATAGAACTAGAAGCTTTGCCTAAAGCAAAATGTGGAAATAAAAGGCATTCCGATTGGAAAGGAATAAAGCCATCTCTGTTTGTAGATGGGGCTTTCTGGGTGGCTTAGTGGTAAATAACCCACCTGCCAATTCAGGAAACATGGGTTCGATCCTTGGGTCGGGAAGATCCCCTGGAGAAAGAAATGGCAATCTGCTCCAGTATTCTCGCCTGGGAAATCCCCTGGAGAGAGGAGCCTGGCGGGCTACAGTCCATGGGGTCGCAAAAGGGTCAAGCATGAGTCAGCGACTAAAACAACAGCAACAATTTGTTGATGACATGATGATCGATGTAGACAATCCCAGGATAAGTATAAAAAACTTTTGAAACTAGTAAGTGAATTCAGCATGGTTGCCAAATACAAGATCAATTGCATTTCTATGTAGTAACAATGAATATGTGGAAAGCAAAACTTTAAATACAATATTATTTACAATCTTTAAAAAAAAGAAATATTTATGTGTAAATCCATCAAAACACATATAGGATGTGTATGCTGAAAATTACTAAACACTGAGGAAATAAATCAAAGATCTGAATAAGTAGAGAGACTTACCACATACATGGATTATAAGATTCAATATAGTAAACATGTCAATTCTCTTCAAATTGGTATATAGGTTTACTGCAATCCCTGTCAAAAATTCTCAGCAAGAATTTTCATAGATATAAGCAAGATTATTTTAAAATTTGTATGGAAATGTAAATGACTTAGGTGGCCAAAACAATTTTGAAAAAGAATAAAATAGGAAATCAGTCTACCTGATTTCAAGACTTTTTTTTATAGCTACAATAATCAAGACTGTTTGATATTGGAGGATGGATAGATACATAAATCCATGGGTTAGAATAGAGAACACAGAAATAAACTTACAAAATTATACTCAGTTCACTTTCAACAAAGGTGGAAAAGCAATTCAGTGGAGGATCTTCTCAACGAATGGTGCTGGAACAATTGCATATCGATAGACAAAAAAATATGAACTATAGTCTAAACCTCATACCTGACACAAAAAATTAACTCAGTGTGCATCACAGATTTAAATATAAAATGCACATCTTTAAACTTTTAGAATATGACATAGGAGAAAACTTCAGGACCTAGGCTTCATGAAGAGACATAATACCAAAAGCACAAACCATAAAAACCATGAACACATTTTAAAAAATTTTTTTAAATTTTGCTTAACAGATAATGAAAAGACAAGCTGACTAAGAGAAAGCATTTGCAAACCCACATGTGTGATGAAGGACTCAGATCTAGATTACATAATAAACTCTCAAAACTCAACGTTAAAAAAAGCAAGCAATTCAATTAGAAAATGGGCAAAAGGCACATAAGGTTATATCACTGAAGAAGCTATACAGTTATAGCAAGTGAGCATATGAAAAGATGTTCAACACCATTATATATTAGGGGAATGCAAATTTAAAACACATGATATCATTACACATCTGTTAGAATAGCTAAAATAAAAATACCAAACGCTGGTGAGAATGCAGAAAAACTGCATCTCTCATATATTGCTGGTGGGTATATAAAATATTAAACCACTCTGGAAAACAGACTGGCAATTTCTTATTTTAATAAGAAATTAATTGGGCTTCCCTTGTGGCTCAGCTAGTGAAGAATCTGCCTGCAATGTGGGAGACCTGGGTTCGATCCCTCCATTGGGAAGATCCCCTGGAGAAAGGAAAGGCTACTCATGCCACTGTTTTGGCCAGGAGAATTCTATGGATTGTATAGTCCACGGTGTCACTAAGAGTCAGACACGACTGAGCAACTTTCACTTTCACAATTCACATTAATAAAATGAAGCATATAATTTTCAAATGACACAGCAGTTATACTTCTGGGCATTTAGTTTGCAGATAAATAAAATCTTATGGCTGCAAGAAACCTGTACATCACTGCTTACACTTAGCATTCATTTAGTCTATTTCACCATATGTAGCATTCCATGTATGAATAACCACTAATCAAATTAGTAAGCTGATAGGCATCTGGGTGTTTTTCACTTTTCTGCATTTCAATAATGCTTTTTTGAATAACTTTGTACCTCTCTCCTTGAACACATGTGTGAGAATTTCCCTAGGATGGATATCTAGAAATGGAAACTCTGGATTATAACTTGATATATATTTTCTAACTATACTCAGTTCAGTTCAGGCGCTCAGTCATGTCTGACTCTTTAGGACCCCATGAATTGCAGCACACCAGGCCTCCCTGTCCATCACAAACTCCTGGAGTTCACTCAAACTCATGTCCATCGAGTCAGTGATGCCATCCAGCCATCTCATCCTCTGTCGTCACCTTCTCCTCCTGCCCTTAATCCCTCCCAGCATCAGGGTCTTTTCCAATGAGTCAACTCTTCGCATGAGGTGGCCAAATACTGGAGTTTCAGCTTTAGCATCATTCCTTCAAAAGAACAGGCAAGACCCATCTCCTTTAGAATGGACTGGTTGGATCTCCTTGCAGTCCAAGGGACTCCCAAGAGTCTTCTCCAACACCACAGTTCAAAAGCATCAATTCTTCGGTGCTAAGCTTTCTTCACAGTCCAAATTTTACATCCATACATGACCACTGGAAAAACCATAGCCTTGACTAGACGGACCTTTGTTGGCAAAGTAACGTCTCTGCTTTTGAATATGCTATCCAGGTTGGTCATAACTTTCCTTCCAAGGAGTAAGCGTCTTTTAATTTCATGGCTGCAATCACCATCTGCAGTGATTTTGGAGCCCCCAGAAATAAAGTCTGACACTGTTTCCCCTGTTTCCCCATCTATTTCCCATGAAGTGATGGGACCAGATGCCATGATCTTAGTTTTCTGAATGTTGAGCTTTAAGCCAACTTTTTCACTCTCCTCTTTCACTTTCATCAAGAGGCATTTTAGTTCCTCTTCACTGTCTGCCATAAGGGTGGTATCATCTGCATATCTGAGGTTATTGATATTTCTCCCGGCAATCTTGATTCCAGCTTGTGCTTTTTTCATCCCAGTGTTTCTCATGAGGTACTCTGCATATAAGTTAAATAAGCAGGGTGACAATATACAGCTTTGACTTAGTCCTTTTCCTATTTGGAACCAGTCTGTTGTTCATGTCCAGTTCTAACTGTTGCTTCCTGACCTGCATATAGGTTTCTCAAGAGACAGGTCAGGTGGTCTGGTATTCCCATCTCTTTCAGAATGTTCCACAGTTTATTGTGATCCACACAGTCAAAGGCTTTGGCATAGTCAATAAAGCAGAAATAGATGTTTTTCTGGAACTCTCTTGCTTTTTCGATGATCCAGGGGATGTTGGCAATTTGATCTCTGGTATCCTCTGCCTTTTCTAAAACCAGCTTGAACATCTGAAAGTTCACGGATCACGTATTGCTGAAGCCTGGCTTGGAGAATTTTGAGCATTACTTTACTAGGGTGTGAGATGAGTGCAATTGTGCAGTAGTTTGAGCATTCTTTGGCATTGCCTTTCTTTGGGATTCAAATTAAAACTGACCTTTTCCAGTCCTTTGGCCACTGCTGAGTTTTCCAAATTTGCTGGCATATTGAGTGCAGCAATTTCACAGCATCATCTTTCAGGATTTGAAGTAGCTCAACTGGAATTCCATCACCTCCACTAGCTTTGTTTGTAGTGATGCCCATTTGACTTCACATTCCAGGATGTCTGGCTCTAGGTCAGTGATCACACCATGGTGATTATCTGAGTCATGAAGATCTTTTTTGTACAGTTCTTCTGTGTATTCTTGCCACCTCTTCTTAATATCTTCTGCTTCTGTTAGGTCCATACCATGTCTGTCCTTTATCGAGTACATCTTTGCATGAAAAGTTCCCTTGGTATCTCTAATTTTCTTGAAGAGATCTCTAGTCTTTCCCATTCTGTTGTTTTCCTCTATTTCTTTGCATTGATCGCTAAGGAAGGCTTTCTAATCTCTCCTTGCTACTCTTTGGAACTCTGCATTCAGATGCTTATATCTTTCTTATTCTCCTTTGCTTTTCGCTTCTCTTCTTTTCACAGCTATTTGTAAGGCCTCCCCAGACAGCCATTTTGCTCTTTTTGCATTTCTTTTCCATGGGGATGGTCTTGGTCCCTGTCTCCTGTACAATGTCATGAACCTCTGCCCATAGTTCACCAGGCACTCTGTCTATCAGATCTAGGCCCTTAAATCTATTTCTCACTTCTACTGTATAATCATAAGGGATTTGATTTAGGTCATACCTGAATGGTCTAGTGGTCTTCCCTACTTTCTTCAATTTCAGTCTGAATTTGGCAATAAGGATTTCATGATCTGAGCCACAGTCAGCTCCTGGTCTTGTTTTTGCTGACTGTATAGAGGTTCTCCATCTTTGGCTGCAAAGAATATAATCAATCTGATTTTGGTGTTGACCATCTGGTGATGTCCATGTGTAGAGTCTTCTCTTGTGTTGTTGGAAGACGGTGTTTGCTATGACCAGTGCGTTCTCTTGGCAAAACTCTATTAGCCTTTGCCCTGCTTCATTCCATATTCCAAGGCCAAATTTGCCTGTTACTCCAGGTGTTTCTTAAGTTCCTACTTTTGCATTCCAGTCCGCTATAATGAAAAGGACATCTTTTTTGGGTGTTAGTTCTAAAAGGTCTTGGAGGTTTTCATAGAACTGTTCAACTTCATCTCCTTTAGTGTTACTGGTTGAGGCATAGACTTGGATTACTGTGATATTGAATGGTTTGCCTTGGAAGCGAACAGAGATCATTCTGTCATTTTTGAGATTGCATCCAGGTACTGCATTTCAGACTCTTTTGTTGACCATGATGGCTCCTCCATTTCTTCTAAGGGATTCCTGCCCACAGTAGTAGATATAATGGTCATCTGAGTTAAATTCACCCATTCCAGTCCATTTTAGTTAGCTGATTCCTAGAATGCCAATGTTCACTCTTGCCATCTCCTGTTTGACCACTTCCAATTTGCCTTGATTCATGGACCTAACATTCCAGGTTCCCATGCAATATTTATTCTTTACAGCATCAGACCTTGCTTCTATCACCAGTCACATCCACAACTGGGTATTGTTTTTGCTTTGGCTCCATCCCTTCATTCTTTCTGGAGTTATTTCTCCACTGATCTCCAGTAGCATATTGGGCACCTACCAACCTGGGGAGTTCCTCTTTCAGTATCCTATCATTTTGCCTTTTCATACTGTTCATGGGGTTCTCAAGGCAAGAATACTGAAGTGGTTTGCCATTCCCTTCTCCAGTGGACCACATTCTGTCAGACCTCTCCACCACAACCCACCCGTCTTGGGTGGCCCCACACGGCATGGCTTAGCTTCATTGTGTTAGACAAGGCTGTGGTCCGGGTGATTAGATTGACTAGTTTTCTGTGATTATGGTTTCAGTGTGTCTGCCCTCTGATGCCCTCTCGCAACACCTACAGTCTTACTTGGGTATCTCTTACCTTGGTCGTGGGATATCTCTTCACGGCTGCTCCAGCAAAGCGAAACCACTGCTCCTTACCTTGGACGAGGGGTATCTCCTCACCGCCGCCCATCCTGACCTTCAACGTGGAGTAGCTCCTCTTGGCCCTCCTGCACCCACGCGCCACTGCTCCTTGGACGTGGGGTAGCTCCTCCTAGCCGCTGCCCCTGACCTCGGACGTGGGGTAGCTCCTCCCGGCTGCCACCTCTGACCTTGGACGCAGGGTAGCTCCTCTCGGCCACCACCTCTGACCTCGTACGTGAGGTAGCTCCTCTCGGCCACACTTCTGCGAGGTCCGTCGCAGCTACTACCAAAAACTTTTCTCAAAAATTGTACCAATTTATGTTTATTCCAACATAAATGAGGGTTCCAGGGTGCTTTTTGTCTTTGCCTATACTTGGTTGTTGGAAGGAAAATTATGACCAACGTAGATAGCATATTCAAAAGCAGAGACATTACTTTGCCAACAAAGGTCCGTCTAGTTAAGGCTATGGTTTTTCCAGTGGTCATGTATGGATGTGAGAGTTGGACTGTGAAGAAAGCTGAGTGCCGAAGAATTGATGCCTTTGAACTGTGGTGTTGGAGAAGACTCTTGGTAGTCCCTTGGACTGCAAGGAGATCCAACCAGTCCATTCTAAAGGAGATAAGCCCTGGGTGTTCTTTGGAAGGAACGATGCTGAAGCTGAAACTCCAGTACTTGGGCCACCTCATGCGAAGAGCTGACTCATTGGAAAAGACTCTGATGCTGGGAGGGATAGGGGGCAGGAGGAAAAGGGGACAAGAGAGGATGAGATGGCTGGATGGCATCACCAACTCGATGGACGTGAGTTTTAGTGAACTTCGGGAGATGGTGATGGACAGGGAGGCCTGGCGGGCTGCGATTCATGGGGTCGCAAAGAGTCAGACACGACTGAGACTGAACTGAACTGAACTGATACTTGGTTAGTGGCTTCCCTGGTTCTCAGTTGGTAAAGAGTCCGCCTGCAATGTGGGAGACCTGGGTTCAGTCGCTGGGTTGGGAAAATCCCCTGCAGAAGGAAATGGCAACCCACTCCAGTGTTCTTACCTGGAGAATTCCATGGACAGAGGAGCCTGGTGGGCTACAGTCCATGGGGTCACAAAGAGTCGGACACAACTAAGTGACTAAATTTTACCTTCACTTTTTCACTTTATAAATTTCCATCAATCTAATGGTTGTAAAAGATGTAATTTCTGTTTTAACTTGGATTCCCCTAGTTATGTGTAAGGTTGAGCATAATTTAATTGTTCATTGGCCATTAGGGTTTCCTGTTTTATGAACGACCTGTGCATATCTTTATTTTTTTTACTGAAGTTTTACCTTTTCTAATTGATATGATAAATCAGGACATTAATCCTATGTCAGTTACATAAAGATTCAAGTATCTTTTCCTCAGTCTGCTACGTATGTTTTAAGGTTTTAATGCCATCTTTTGCTTTCAGAAGCTTTAATTTTCATATAATCAAATTTATCAATATTTTCCTATAAGATTTCTGCTTTTTACATATTGGTTAACAAAATCTTTGTGTCACAAGGAACTAAAAAGAATCTCTAACATTTTATTCTAATAATTTTCAAGCCCTGTTCTTTATATTCACATCTTTAAAACATCTGGAGTTCATTTTTATGTATGGCATGAAGTGAGGATCTAATTTAATTTTTTTCCATACAAAAGTTAATTGTCCCAATATCATCTATTGAATACTCTTTGCTTTCTTTACTCTGTCCAGTTAAACAAATACCCAAACTTACTATGTGCTAATCATTGTTCTAGGTACTTTGCATAAGTATTAAAAATAAACAAAATATTACTATTAACATTATAAATTATATTTCATTAAAGCTGGGCAATAAGCTTGCCCTGTGGAGCTTATCTATTCTACTTTGGGTAGATATATAATAAACATAATAAATAGGTATATTATATAGTATGTTGGAATATGATAAGTGTTACAGAAAAAAAAGAGCAGGGTAAAGGAAGTTGGAGTGCTGGGTTGGGAGGAAGGTTGTCACTTTAAACAGGATGATCTGGGTTGGTCTTGTTGAGAAGTTGATATTTGGGAGTTGATATTTCACTTGAAAGAAGATATTTCACTTCAAAGTTGATATTTCACTTTAAAGAAGTGAAAGAGGTGTCATGTGAATATTTGGGGCATAATAAAAGATATTTAACTGATATTTGTGAATTTCACAAAAGTTCCTGTTGAACTTTCTACTGGAGCTTTTCACACACATTTATATATATATTATTTTGAGGAGTACTGACACCCTTACATCATTGCATCTTGCCATTCATGAGCATGGTCTGGCTCTATATTTATTCACAGCTTCTGTTATGTTCTTTAATAGTATTATGATTTTCTCAATAAAGATCTTACACATATTTGTTGGCTTTGTGACTATGTACTTCATAATTTTTGGTCCCTATAAAATGTTTGTATATATTTCCAACCTCACTTTCTGTTTGCCCATCCCACTCCACCCTAGATGGGTGTTTCTGATAGGTAATTGTGTTTCTGATAGGTAATGTAAACTAGTGACTCTGTGTGTGTGTGTGTGTGTGTGTGTGTGTGATGGATGATGGTCTTATTTCCTGATCCTGATCGTAAAGCTGAGTTTGATTAACCTAGACCACAGCCCTTCTCCTTCATGATTTTTGCAAGATACATATTCTTGTCCTGTCTTCTCAGTGAATCTTCAAGTTCTTCAGGGGCAGTGGACTGATGTTTTCTACGCTGCAGCTTTCAGGTGGTACTGGGTAGGCACATTGAACTTACTTAAAAGGTCTTACTGGGATATTTCCCACAGTGGGGTTGCTGCACTTTTTTTTCATTCTCTTCACTCCAGTGAACCATCAATCATGACTCTCGCTTGATCTTCAAAGTTGTCTTTCATACAGAAAGATGCACTTTCCCCCTGGACTCGTACCTGAGACATTCTTTTCTGCCGTGTTCCTTCTCCAAGGAAGTGAGACAAAAAGTTTTGATTGGTAGCTGAGAATTCTTTGAGAAGAATTATATTGGTGAAATAATCTAGTCCTGTTTTTGTAAAAGGTTTTCCCATAGAACATAAGTCTATTGAATGCTCTGGGACAAAAAAAAAGATCCTGAGTTTTTTTTAAAAAAAAAAAAAGTAGGGGGGGGGAGGGGAGCAGGAAGCCCTTAATACTAAACTGACTTCTTGGAGCCTGTGTATGTGCTAAGTCACTCAGTCGTATCCAACTCTTTGAGACCCTGTGGACTGTAGCCCACTGGGCTCCTCTTTCCATGGGATTCTCCAGGCTGGAAGTGGGTTGCCATGCCCTCCTCCAGGGAATCTTCCCAACCCAGGGATCGAACTTGCGTTTCCTGCACTGGCAGAGTCTTTGCTGCTGAGCCACTGGGGAAACTCCCTTCTTGGAGACTTGTACCATATTTTAAGTATATTAAAGGCCCTGAGATGTTTATGAAAACAAATTTCATTTAGCCCACTACTTTTGAAACATATATGACCAAGGAACTTTTTTTCTGTTCTTAAAGAACACCTATTTACATCCACATACCTCACACTGGGAAACATTGATCTCATTCACCCTTTGCTCTCTGGTATATATAAAGCAAACAGTCATCTATCCTAGACTGTCTTCTAAAGACATTTTGCATCCACACTAGTGTTTAAAAGCTTAGACCATGAGGACATTTTCTCTAAGATCTATTCCAAATCCTTTGTGTTTGTTTTAGTGTCCCATCCATTTTTATATCTTCACCAGAAATAAAATGATTTTGAATTCTGATGCAAAATCAATTGTGTATTTACAGAATGCTTACTATGTGAAATAAAACAATTTTTAAGACATTGGCCTTGCTGGACAAGGAAGTTACAGCCATTGGTTAGAATTTCCATATTTTCCTGCTTCTATTACTTGATATTTTTCTGCCCTTGACCTGAATAACCCTGTGTTCCCAAGAGGTGGCCACAATGTAAGGCAGAAACAAATGGAAGAAAACAGGGATGCTGTCCCCTGAAGTACTTATTTAGAAACCAGGAGAACAGCAGCAAAGTGTTAGGAGGACTTGACTGGGCAGGTGGCACACTTGATGCTGACCACCCAACTAAGATAGATTGCTTAGGCTTTGCTGAGCTAGCATCTTCCAGAGAAGAAAAATCATATTTTTTTTATCCCACTCTAAGGCAGTTTACAGTAAAACACGTGCATAGCAAGAGCTTAATTATAAGTCATCTAACATTATATCTAGAAAGGAGGGTTAATTACATTAAGAATCAGACAGAAGATCAATCCTGAGCACATGATTATTTCTGAGCCTCCTGGAAGCCTAGCAGAAATGGAACAATGATAATTCAAGGCCGCTGCATATTAATGCATGTAGACTCAGTTGAAGATGGTAACCTACCCCCACTGGAGTTTCTCACTTTTCTCTTCTTGTCTTATAGTTCAGCCTGATTTCTTGAATTCAATATGGATGTTTCCTGGCTTTGTATAACATATTTTATATAAAGAAGCCAATTAGTAACAAATAAGCAGTTTGAAGAGAGACCTATTAATACTTATCTTGTAGCCATCAAACTGGGCTCACTTCACACAGAAAGGTCTCTGGGTTAGATTGGAACTCTGAAACTCTGTAGATCCCATGAACAAAACTATTCCACCAAGCTAAAAGGTCTTTGAGATCCATCTTCAACTCCATCCTCCATGAAATTCTGGAATGATTTTCCCTTGTCTTGTCCCTTTTATACTGCTTCTTAGTCTACTCCACTAACCTCATTTCAAAACAACTAGCTGTTGGATGCATGAACTAAAATGCCATAAAGAATTCACATATTTGATTGTTTTTCTGTCAAGAAGGTTAAATGAAGAGACTACAATTTCTAAGAAGGTTGGTTCGACTGCCTGAGTCTGGCCCCCAGGCAGATTAGGCCAAGGTTTTGGCCAAGTAAAATTGCCAATTGCCTAAAAGAAAAGACTAGCACGTTGCTCATTAGGGCATTCTGAACTTGCCTGTGCAATCTTTTTGCTACCCTGCAATTTCCTGTTGGTTATAAATGAAACCTTTCTAGCTGTTAATGCAGCCTGTGAATTGAAAAAAAAAAAGCATGTAATTAATCAAAGGAGGTTGGGGGGATTCACTAAGCCTGAGTAAAGGGGAGAAGCTGGACAAGGCACTAGGACCTAGAAGGCATCTATCCACCCTGGCAGGAATTTCTTGCTTGGAGCTCAGACAACAAAGGCATAGAGAGATTGGTTTTCTTTCTCTCAGCATCTCCACCCAACCAGCAGAAAACCGGTGAGTGGGGCTTTGGAGTGATTTTCAGGGAGAATGTAAGAGATGTCAAACAGAAAAAGCACAAGGCAAAGTGCGCGCTCTCTCCCTCTCTCTCAGTGTGTCCTCTCTCTCTTTCTTTCTCTTCTCCCCTCTTTTTTGCCTTATTCTATTGGATTTTTTCCCTAAGCCTCTACCTGGGATTTTCCATTGGAAAAGTGAGTTTGATGTTCTTTTGTTTTCACTGTGATATTGATTTTAGAATAATACCACCCCAGATTTAAAGCAAAGCCCAGGGTTGCTAGCATGCCTGGGGAAATGCTTGCTACTTGTTTTGAGGAGGTGGGGTCTCTTACACTGCAGGTTGTCTGACAGAGACAATGCTGAGCTCAGCACAGGTCATGGTGACACTGGAAGAAAAGAAGGACCGAGCCTGGCAAACCTGCTAGGCACCAGTCCTCCTTTATCGCCTGTCTTCCTGGTCCCCTTCAAATATCTCAATGTGGCAGTGTGTAGCAGCTGAGCCCTGCGTGCTTTGTGAGTCCTTTTATCCCCATCTGTGCAATGCATGTTAATAGTTTGTTTCCTAGGCTGTCACTACCTTTGCTAGCATTTGGGGCTTCTTTTGTATTTGGTTTCATATTGTGATTTCCTTTCTTTCTTTCATTCTTTCAGCAGAAAGGGGGAAAGTAAATCTGACAGATGACCATCTTTTGCCTCAGCTAACACACCTAGGCAATAGACAAATTTGGGGTGTGCTGCCTGCTGTGAGGGTGAAATGCCCCTTCATTCAGTGTAGAAACCCAGAACAATGGAAGGTGTGCTTGCTTCTAAAGGTCCCATATGCTGTTCAGGGACTCATTTGGGAATCTTTACACAATTAAAATATTCCGTTAAGAGGTGGGGCTGCATCGTTGATGGGGGGTAGAGCACCTAGAGAAAGCGAGGGGCTGGGGGGTGGGAGGAAGGATTTTGTGGCCAAATGGTACCAGGGATAAAGCAGAACAAATAACTTGTTAAATAACTGATTTTTGTAATCCTTTTTTTTTTCCAGCTTATTTCTTGTGAATGTCGGATAGCTGCACCAGCTTGGTGGGGAAGGGGGTTGATGAATAGCACAAAGACTGGCTGTTCCCTAGAGGCTGTGGCTTTAAAGGAGAATCCTACTTTATTCTAGGGGGGAGGGGATGCACACATTAAAGTAGGAAAGGGGGCTTGGAATAAAATTAAAACACTACCCTTATAATTATTTCACTGAAATGCAAAGATCACTTCCTGAGCTAGAGATGCTAACCTTGGCTAGGTCCTTCTGTTCCCTTCAAGGGGAATTTTGTCAGGCTATGGATTCATTTACAACCGTTAGTCATGTGGGCATGTGTGAGGAAACAGATGCCAGTTTTAATGTATTTACCCTGAAGTTACAATTTGATAGGAGCCACTGTCAGTAAGTCCCAGGATTTTAAGCAATTTCAAAATCCCTCCCTCTCCTTTCTTTGGAACAGTGCCCAAAGTGCCTCCCTCTGCATCTCTCACCCCCACCCCCACAACCACCAGCACCCCTCCAGCCCCTCCCTTTTCTCTATTAAGATCAATATTCTTGCAGGTCAGGGGCAAGCAGCAGATGGGTCACGGGCTTTTTTCAACCAGTTCTTTTCACAAGCAGCAGATTGCAGATCTGGATCTGGCTAATATTTGAATTCCTTTCTTTTTTCCCCCTCCTCGCCCCTTTTCTTTGCTTCCTTTCATCCCCCTCCGCCTCCCCGCTTTTCTCCAACACTCAGGTCTCTGAGGTTCCACCAAAATATGGAACTTGATTTTGGACATTTTGACGAAAGAGATAAGACATCCAGGAACATGAGAGGCTCGCGGATGAACGGGCTACCTAGCCCCACTCACAGCGCCCATTGTAGCTTCTACCGAACCCGAACCTTGCAGGCACTAAGCAACGAGAAGAAAGCCAAGAAGGTACGTTTCTACCGCAATGGGGACCGCTACTTCAAGGGGATTGTGTACGCTGTGTCCTCTGACCGTTTTCGCAGCTTCGACGCCTTGCTGGCTGACCTGACACGATCTCTGTCTGACAACATCAACCTGCCTCAGGGAGTGCGCTACATTTACACCATTGATGGATCCCGCAAAATTGGAAGCATGGATGAACTGGAGGAAGGTAATTCAAGGAGTGGGTGGTGGCCCTTAGTGGGAGGGGTTATTGTTAGTTATGGTTACATTTCTTGGCTTTGATTAAAAGAAATTGGGAACTATGTTTGTTAAAACATGAGGGTGCTGCTGAGACTTCTGATTCTGTAGGCATAGTCAGAATCATTAGCCGTTACCCTCCGTGGGCTTCAGTCTCGGCTGGGGTTGACGTGTGGCTGACTATGAGGATGCATTGTGTTGATCTCCCAGGGTATACAAAGAAAAATCTGAATTGTATCATTTACTCTAGAATTTGTTCATCGTCAACTCTAAAGAGCACTATTGAGGCAGACCATAAAATCCTTAGGGGTATAAAATGAGGAAGGCGGCTTGGTTGGGTTAAGAGAAAGAAAACATTGTATACTTATATCCTTTGAACGGCTGAGAGACTCTTTGTGAATGGCAACTCATGGAAACGTGCACCCTAAAAGCTGGACTTCCCGAATGTATTCACAAAGGATTATACTTTTAGGTAAGTGGTCACTGCTCAGCTGTTGCTTCTAAAAAGCCCATTTCAGGGTGTGTCCCTCAGGCTGAGGTCATTAAGAGAAATACCAAAGAAAGCTGTAGGTATGTCTGGTATTTTAATAAACATTATTCCTATTAGAATAGGAACTGACTCACTATACCTAAATCTGTATTTAAACAGATTTCTAGATTTTGGTTCTGCAATTGAATTTTATTACAAGATTGCTGAAAATCCTGACAATCTGTGCCCCCAACTCAAAAATAGGGAAAACTCCAGCTCTTGCCCAAACTTGCTCAGCCATGAAGTCTTTTTCATGATCATATAGATAAATAGATCTGGGGACATGTTCTTAATATTTTACTTTATCAGATCAAGTATATTGAGGATGCCTCCCCACCCCACTTTTTCATAGGTGTAATATGTGCGATTGGTTTAACCTGACAGTACTTTAAAGGACAGCTTCAGGAGTCCTTCAAGAGTCCTTGTGATAATGAAAACGTTTCCCCCCACCCCCAAACTTCTTCCCATTCTCCAACCCTCCCTCCTCATTCTTTCCATTCCCCTGAGCAGATGAGTTTAGAACAGGCAGATCTCTAGGGAAACCAAATTCTGAAACAGCTGGCAAGGAAGGAGAAACAACACATTAAAGGACTTGATGCCCCACCTCTGATTCACTGCTTCTAGGTTTCTTGTATTCCTAAACAAAGGAGCATGAGGGCTTCCCTTGTACAAGAGCACGTTCTCGCAAGGAGCTGCTGTTTCTCAAGTCAGGTCAAGTGATTTGGGGCTAGTTACTTATAAGAGCCAGTGTCCATATGGCTGCCAGATCTGGGTCTCAGGCAGGGTTCAAGTCTGAGGTTTTTCTCCAAGTGGACCTTGAGAAACAATGCTGATGGGGCTTGATTATTTGATCAGGTGCTGGAGGGCCAGGAAGAGGTTAATCCCAGGCTTCTGAACATTGAAGGATTGGCCATCTTAGCAAATACCGTAAAAGAAAGGAGAGTCAGGGCAAACTTGAAGGACTAGAAGCTGGATCCAGGGAGCTGTCCAACAGAGTAATCGATAGGGCTTGTGTCTTTTGTCACTGTAAAATCCACATCTCAGTCAAACTGGGGGGGGGGGTGGTGAGTGTTTTCTCCATAATAATTTTCATAAACAAAGCACCTGAATCACCAGTATGTCCACATTTCTACTAGCTGCTATCTTTTAAAGACCACCATAGATGCTCAGGCAGAATTCTGAATCAAGTGCCATTGTATTTGGAGCAAGGATTACAGTGTTCTTCTGTCTGATGTGAGAGATCTCATGCACAGATTTCTCTCTTCCCCAAATACATTTTTTAACATGTCTTGCTCAAAGAGTGGCCCTTGGTATTGATTTTCCTTCCTGGGTTTGTGTGTGTGTGTGTGTGTGTGTGTGTGTGTGTGTGTATGCACGTGTGCATATGTATATGTGTATTGTGGTGTGTGTTGTGATAATCTTAGCTGAATATATGTAATAAATACAATTTTGAAGACTGCAGCTTTCTTTTCTCTTAATCCTTTTGAATTCTGCTAGATTGGACTCCTCTTATTTACCACTCTTGGGTGCAGTAGTAGTACTTCCTGGTGAATTTCTGGTGAGTGTGCAGAGTGTGAATTTATGCAGAGTGTGACTAAGGCTCATTTGCATTTATTCACATGTCACTTACAGTCACAGTCTGCTGTGGCCCTCAATGGCCTCTCAGTCCTGACTGAGTACTGCGATTCAGTCAAGGAAATTCTAGGGTATTCCTGGGATAGCACTGAGAAGTGTGACCAATTTTCCATCACCGTTGTGCCAAATGGGAAAAGGCACAGATATGAAGAGGATAAAGAAAAGGGGTCTTTGGGATTTCCCCGGCGGTCCTGTGGTTGGTACTTTGTGCTTCCATTGCAGGGACCAGGGGTTCAATCCCTGGTGGGGGAACTAAGATCCCACATGCTGCATGGTACAACCAAAAAAAAAGGGGCAGTTGTTTTGCTCCAATTTTTTTTTTTTTTTTTTGTCCTTTTGCAACTACTCATGTAGGAATGGAGGATAAAAGTCTTTTACTTTGTTCACCTTTGGAAGAGGTTGAATGAATGATTAAAACAAATAATTTACACATTGCTTTACAAGAGACTTCAAATTGAAAAGTTTAGAAAGATCCCTGGGGGAAGAGTCAGATTCATTGGGTTCTTGTCTTAGTGGCAAAAGGTTATAACAGGAAAATAAATTTTTTGAATCAGATTTGGTTCAAATCCAAGCTCTGCCACCTGCTAGCTTGTGTGAACTTGGGGAAACCATTTGGGCCCCCCGAGCCTCAGTTGTTCATCTGTAAAGTGGGCATAATTGCTTTGAGGGTTAAATGAGACAATGAATATAAATTGTTTCGTATTCTGCCTAGCACATTAGCAGTACTCAATAAAGGGCTGTAGTTTAGTCACTCAGTCATGTCCGACTCTTTGTGACCACATGGACTGTAGCCTGCCAGGCTTCTCTGTCCATGGGATTCTCCAGGCAAGAATACTGGGGTGGTTTGCCATTTCCTTCTCCAGTGGATCTTCCTGACCCAGGGATCGAAACCGGCTCTCCTGCCTTGGCAGAGGTGGGTTCTTTACCACTAGCGCCACCTGAAAATTCCAATAATGGTAGATGTTACTATTGAGTTGGCATAAAAGTTTTAGTTTTTCATAAGATGGTACTGAAAAACTCGAATGATCTTTTTGGCCAACCCAATATTTGAGTCATCCTAGTTTATAGCTGGTTAAGCTACATGACTATAGATTTCTTCTTATCATCACTGTGACTAATGTTCTCTCTTTTTAAAACAACTTAAAAAAACCCCAATTTATTAGGGTTTAGTTTGCACACTGTAAAATTCACCAACTGAATTAAATGATTTTTAGAAAATTTACCAAGTGGTGAAACCATCATCATAATCTAATTTTATCCCATTTTCATCATCTCCAAAAGAGACACTGTACCAATTAGCAGTCACTGCCCACTTGCCGTTTTCTCTTCAGCCCTAGATGACTACTTATCTGCCTATGTCTCTACAGATCTGCTGAGTCTGGATATTTTATAGAAATTGAAATCATATACTGTGTGGTTTTTGTGACTGGCTTCTTTCACTTAGAAAATGTTTTTAAGGTTTGTATGGACAGAGAAGCCTGGTGGGCTATAGTCCATGGGGTTGCAAACAGCTGGACAGAACTGAGCGACTAACTCTTAACTAACTTATACCGTGTATCAATACTTCACTCCTTTTTAAAAATTTTTTACTTTTTTGAATGCACTGGGTGACATGTAGGATCTAATTCCTTGACCAGGGATTGAACCCAAGCCCTCTGCCTTGAAAGCACAAAATCTTAACCATTAGACTGTTAGGGAAGTCTCCATTCCTTTTTTTAAAGGAATAATATTGTATCATATGTATAGAGCACACTTTGTATATCTATTGTAATATTCTTATATTTAAAATGAGACTAGTAACACCTGCCTTCTGTA
Organism: Bos indicus; assembly: GCF_029378745.1. NCBI lineage: Eukaryota > Metazoa > Chordata > Mammalia > Artiodactyla > Bovidae > Bos > Bos indicus. The sequence continues at coordinate 65,351,484 of NC_091789.1, read as the reverse complement.
TCTATTAGAGTGATTGTGAGGATAAAATTAGATAATAGATATAGAAACACATTGACAAGGTAAAGCTGCAGCTCCAAGGGACTATTATTGTTCATGATATAATAATAGTAATGCTAGTGAGAGGTCGGAATAGCTAGTTGCTCCCAAACCTGCCTACTTTTCCGAATCTTTTAGGGCTTTAGAAAAATATCAGTTCCCTGGGCCACACCCAGGAATTGACTCAGAATCTCCAGCATGTGTTTTTACAGATTTCCCCAAGTGAACCTTACAAGCAGTTAAACTTGGGAAAGTACTAGAGTAAATGATCTTGATGGTCCCCTTTAGCTACCTACAATAGTGGGTATTCCTGGGAATACAGAAATCTTTTTGTTTTTTGACTTGTTTATCTTAAAGAAATAATGGAGCATAAAACATACTATGTTTCCAAATGGCAACATTATGAAATATTTAGTCTAAATAAAATGAAATGGAAACCAATTGGTTAATAATCACTATGGCCTTGTGGCACTCCTTTGTCTAATGCCTCTCTAGTCTAACTGTCTGCTGCTAGATACTGAAAGTAGTAAGGGGACCATTTTGGACCAAAGTCAGGTTATTGATGTCAGTTTTCCCACAGTTCCTTGGTTACATGAAAAAGGTCTTCGGGAAGCCGTACAGAATGTGGCCATATATGTATGAGCTGTATTACCAGTAGATCAATGAATGAAATCCAAGAGTGGCTTTTTTTTGTTTAGTCTTTCATTAGAGAATTGTTCTTCCCTCATGTACTGTCTACTTCCTTCCCCACTTCCTTGTATGTAAGTACCCAGATCAATCTTCATGGTATCATCTTGAGCATTATTATGCAGATCTTGGGACAAAATATTTAAATTGGTACAGTCTTGTTGAAAGATCTGTATGGTGACACTGGCTATGATCCGCTTTCTTTGCCATAGCTCATTTGTTCCAATGAGATGAAACCACTTTCTCACTAATTTATCTTCTAATTACTAAAGAAAGCACATTGCCAAAGAGGAGGATTTTAAGATACCTGGGAGAGTGATACATCACTAAGAGATCTGATAATATGATAAAGTGCCATTTAATATTTTCCTTCTGGAGGGAGGAAGCCCGGAAAAAGAGGAGAAAGCCCAGACAGATGTGCTTTTTGCACTGAGAAACTATAAACATATTTAATATTTTTGGAAATGGAGCCCTCCTGAAAGTGAAGAGAGGTAGACATTAGATCATCTTGGGGCCACAGCTTGTTCCCTTCCTGCCCTTTCAGCTTTGCTTCCATGACTTCATTTCCTTACCCCCTCGCCCTGAAGCAGATTGTCGATTCCAGCAAATTGTCACCTTGCTTGGCTCTGAAGCCAGCTTTCCTTTTTGACTTCCAGTGGGTGGGAAATGGCTCCTGGAAGCTGTGACAGGAGTAGAACCCAGCTGTGTAAAGGTGCAACACCCCCCACCCCCTACCCCCACCCCGGCTCCAAGTGCCTGGCAGCTGGACCTGCAAGAATCTTCGAGCTCTGGCAGCACACGTTGCAGATGCTCACAAAATCAGAACAAGGAAACCTTGATCAAGAGAAGCAGTTCATTTGTTATCTTTCTGGAAGAGGAGAGTCCTTAGTGGGGGGCACCTATTTCATTAACAGGCCATTACCATAACAACTCTGTCTCCCAAAGCCTGTTTGGGATGGAGAAGAGAAGAAAATTCCTTCTTATAGACCTTTAGGGCTGGAAGGAACTGAAATGTCACCTAGCACAATACCTTCCATTATAGACAGAAAAGCTGCGACTCAGATATTAAATGATTTGCCCGAGGTCAACCCAACTTGTTGGGTTGGGTGGGATTTGAATCTAGAAAATTTACCACGTGGTGAAACCATCATCATAATCTAATTTTACCCCATTTTCATCATCTCCAAAAGAGACACTGTACCAATTAGCAGTCACTGCCCACTTGCCGTTTTCTCTTCAGCCCTAGATGACTACTTATCTGCCTATGTCTCTACAGATCTGCTGAGTCTGGATATTTTATAGAAATTGAAATCATATACTATGTGGTTTTTGTGACTGGCTTCTTTCACTTAGAAAATATGAAACATCACATTTTCATCCTGCCTATCACAAACATCCTGCCCTCTGTTGGGGGATGCAGATAATGGGTGAGGGTATGCATTATGGGGTCAGCGGTCCTATGGAAAATCTGTACCTTCCCCTGAATTTTACTGTGAACCTAAAACTGCTCTAGAAAAAGATAATCTTTAAAAATATTCTGCCCTCAGTATGCACCAGCAGTGGCAGCAAGTGGCTTTGCTTGGTGTTAGCCATTAAGTTACCACATTTGGCATTGAAGCAATCGGAGGCCTCCTCTCAAGCCTCAGGAAATACTATCTCTGAAGCATGAGTCCCATGCAGTGCTCATATTCTATATGGATTATGGCATAGTTCCAAGATGGCTGCCCTTGCTGCTGCTTCTTTTCTTTCCTTCAGCTTCTACTCCTCCTCTTTTCATCTCCTTTCTCTAAACTCTTTCTTCCTCCTTTCCCTCTTTGCTCTTCTAGTTCTCTCTTTATTCCTTCAGATTAGGGCCTTAATAATAGTGATGGCTGGCATTTATCAAGTGCGTACTATGTACCAGGCTGTGGGCTCAGCTTGAGCCCCGGAACAACCTTCAGAAGAAGACATTGTTATCATCATCCCCACTTTGCAGACAAATAACTGAAGCGAAGGGGAGTTAGGTAATTTGCCCAAGGGTGCACAACAAGAAAATATTGGGAAACCCCATTCTGACTGACATCACATCAGCTGCTCTTTTTCCATTACTTCATATTGGGGCCAAAAGGAAATAGAGTGGAGAGACTAAAATGTACTGTTGGAAAGTGTTCAACATAGATTTGGCTGAAAGCTGGGCCCTCGGCAAAGTTCTTGGGTGCCATATGATACTATAGCTGTCTGCCATCATGTTCATTTTCATCTGGGGTGGTTAATCATACTCATAGTTCAGAGGCTTAAGAGGTTTAAGAGATGGAAGCAAAAAAAAGTCTAGAGTCCTAATAGGGCTACACAGCTGACTCTCCAGAGGAGACTGTAGATGAGTGAAATCATAAATATATAGCCTCATACATTTGCACACCACCAGTTGTCTGACAGAGTTTTAAAGTACATGACAAATTATGGAAAACATCTGACTCAAAGGCAGTGACCTCTTGGAAGGTGCCTGTGCATCTGGTAGAGTGGTAAGGCAAGAGATCATTTCTAGCATGTGGGGAATATTGGCTGTAAATATATGGAGGAATTGAAAGGGTCCCTTCATCCTTTAAGTCAAAAACTAAAGGCCACACCCTCTAATCACTTCGGTTGGATTGAAGTGGCCAGTGGGAGCCGAGAAATTAGGGTTTCTTTTGGCTGAGGTCTTTGACTTCCCCATCCTGGCTGTGCATGCAGGCACAGAGTGTAGGAGGGGGCCTGTGCTCACCTACAAACCCGGGTCTTGGTCTCTTTGTCAAGACAGAACACTAGCAGCTCCTGGGACTCAGAACAGGGTTGGAAGTTTACCTTCCCCTTCGATACTCACATCTAAATGTCCTCAAAGGTGCCCTAGAGAATCTGACTGAATCTTCTCTCAGCACTAACTGAGAAATTTATTAATTAACATGACTTAAAGTCTTTGGTGCTACAGCACAACAATCAATATTTGCACAAGGAGTGAATTATCAGCCTAGCTGAATGTCTGCTCAGTTCTCCTGCTGAGACCAAAGGAAGAAGAGCCATCAGATTATAATTGTGTTTAATGCTTTCTTTGCACTGGCTTGGGTTGATTTATTTATTTATTAAACATTTTTACTGATGAGTTAATCCTGATTAAATCACACTGGTTTTCTGCAGCTTGACCTCTGGATGAACTTTCGTATACCTTGAGACTAATGTGTTTTACCTGACAAATTCAACCTTTTCCAATAGTCTCTCCCCCTCCAAGCTGAGCCTACCTCTTTTCTTCTTTTCTCCAGCTTCTAGGTCCAGGTGTCTAATCCCTTCCTCTTGCCTCTGGCCTCTGCCTTTCTTCCGCTGAATTAGTCATTTCCCCTGTGCATGCATGCTCAGTCGCTTCAGTCGTGTCTGAGTCTTTGCAACCCCATGGACTATAGCCTGCCAGGTTCCTCTGTCCATGGGATTCTCCAGGCAAGAATACTGGAGTAGGTTGTCATATCCTTCTCCAGGAGATCTTCCTGACCCATTGATCGAACCCACATCTCCTGCATTGCAGGCAATTTTTTACCACTGAGCCACTGGGGAAACCCAGTCATTTCCTCTAGCCCATGGTAAATGTGAAAACTGCACTAGATCCCTCCGATCCATAAATCAGGCTGTATAATGTATTTTCACATCTCCACCTCATTACTTGTGGCAGCCAAGGGTGAGCACTGGTGAAGATGACCCTGAACACATAGAGCTAGTGTGTAGCTTTCGTTAAGATGGAAAGATGGGGAGTGGGTAGTGAAAACGGGAAAGCATTTCTCAAGCAAGAACTAGACTTGGAAACACAAGAAATAGTGTGAAATGTGTGTGTGTGTGTGTGTGTGTGTGTGTGTGTGTGTGTCGAGGTTGTTATTTAGATAGTTTTTCTACCTACCTGTGGGGATGATCAGTAGAAGACACAGTTATACACATACATGCACCACACATACACACACACACACACACACACACACATTTCACATTTTAGTATTCTGCTGCTTAACCATATACTCTGTCCAAAGTACAGTCTGCCTTCTTGGCCAGTTTGCACTGTATGCCCAATATGAAAGGTTACTGTGGTCACTTTAACTTGGAATAAAAATGTATTAATTTTGAAAGTTCTCCCCAGTTCATAGTATAACAAAGGCATGGGGCTGTGAGTCCAGAAATAGGATGGGAACATTAAGAAATAGAGACATGTTAATGGAAACTTACAATACCATATGTAAAATAGATAGCCAGTGGGAATTTGCTATATGACTCAGGGAACTCAAACAGGGGCTCTGTAACAACCTATAGGGGTAGGATGGGGAGAGAGATGGGAGGGAGGTTTTGGAGGGAGGGGACACATGTATACCTATGGCTGATTCATGTTGATGTTTGGCAGAAGCAAACAAAATTCTGTAAAGCAATTATCCTATCATATGTGAAACGAATTGCCAGTCCAGGTTCGATACATGAGACAGGGTGCTCGGGGATGGTGCACTGGGATGACCCTGAGGGATGGGATAGGGAGGGAGGTGGGAGGGGGGTTCAGGATGGGGGACACATGTACACCTGTGGCGGATTCATGTCAATGTATGGCAAATCCAATACAATAAAGTAATTAGCCTTCAATTAAAATATATAAATTTATATTAAAAAATAAATTAATTAAAACAATAAATAGAGACATGTTAAAAAACACTTCAGTAATGCCCCTAGACATTAACACATATGCTAGAAGTTAATAGACATTTCAATTCCAGTAAAACAATGTCAAGATTGAGAACCCCACTTGGTAGATTATACTTAGAAATATTCATTGTCCTTGGAACCCTTAGCTTTATAGGATTTTTTACTAAGTATGCCATTATAATGAAGACTATTTTGCTGATTACTTGCCCTTGAATTTGAATGAACCAAACTGTTAGCCTAATTAGGAATGGCACATGAAGTTTGTTATTATCATCATTTCTCCAAAAGTCCTACTCCAAGGTCAGTGTGTATTAGTCTTGTTAGAATAGTCCATATACCTGCTATTAATCACCATGCATTTCTTCCCTTAGGGGAAAGCTATGTTTGCTCCTCAGACAACTTCTTTAAGAAGGTGGAGTACACCAAGAATGTCAATCCTAACTGGTCTGTCAATGTGAAGACATCTGCCAATATGAAAGCCCCTCAGTCCCTGGCCAGCAGCAACAGTGCCCAGGCCAGAGAGAACAAGGACTTTGTGCGCCCCAAGCTGGTGACCATCATCCGCAGTGGGGTGAAGCCTCGGAAGGCTGTGCGTGTGCTTCTGAACAAGAAGACAGCCCACTCTTTTGAGCAAGTCCTCACTGATATCACTGAAGCTATCAAACTGGAGACCGGGGTTGTCAAGAAACTCTACACTCTGGATGGAAAGCAGGTAGGTACTTTTTTTTTCCCCCCAAATTACTCTTCATTTGTTCTGAATCCTTAGTTGACCATCTTAAACCTCAAACATCATTTTTGGTTGGGAGATCCTTCCTCCACCTCTCATTATCCCTACCTGATATGTTATGTCTCATTTGGAAGAAATGTCCATTCAGCAGACAATGCAATGGAATAGGAATCTGAAGCTTCAGAATGCAATCTGCTTCTGACTTACCAAGTAGAATGGTCACTTATTAGCTTCCTTGTCTGCTAAGAAAAGATGTGTTGAAACCTAGGTCCTACATACTCTTTTGAATATGAATTTAGCTTGCATGGGGCAACCTTGATTGTTCAATGTATGTGACTGGAAATGAGATTTGTGCACTCATTTCCTGTCTGATATTCTTAAATTGGTACTCAACATCCATTCTGATGAAAAGAAGTTGAACTGACCACCGTATTCTGTGAAAGGAGTCATATACGGGGGAAGAACTGAAGTCCTTGTTTGTTGTCTTTGCCTCACACAAGACTACATTTTTTTCTCTCTTTTCCATGTGACATAGCTGTCTTAATTTGGCTCCACTGATGGTTTCTGTGAGAAAGGGACTATTTCAGGATCCTAAAATTAGCCCAAGAAAGATGCTGACATCTGTTCCTCTCCAAATCAGGTTCTGCATGTCACTGGTTATGTTACTAAAGTACCACCTATATTAATATCTGGGAAAGAATGCAACCAGGCGTCTCCATCTGACAGATGCACCATTCTCTTGAGCATGGGGAGCTGTAAATATATGACAAAAAATGTTCCAAGGAAAGTGGAACAGTGGCTGGTTCCTTTGCCTCTAAAGAGAATCCTGGTCCATCATCAGACAAGACAAGTGTGGATTATTATCAGTCCATACTTTCCACCCCTTAAAATACCTTTGGTGTTTGAACTATATAGATTCTTAAAAAAAAATTGATTCACTATATCAGAATTATGAGTGTTCAAATGCAGAGCTATGTCTCCTTCCATCATTTCTATTATATACTGTGCACTACAAGATTTTGAGTTGCTGGGAAAATGCAACTTAATGTACATGGTGATTTGGATAAATGTGTGCCTTCTATCTGTTCCCCACCATTTTGTGATCTGAGAGAAACCTGGAGGTATTGGTTGTATGTGATTTGTATTGGTTGAATGTGGTTGTGCCAAAGCAATGGGTTTGTCTGTGATGTGAAAAGTTCTAACTCCTAAGTATCTGTCTAAAGCATATCTGTTTTTTGAGGACCAAGTATATATTGAACAGGAGCTGTCCAGGAATAGGAATACTCATCAGAAACCTAACCTCAGAGAAGTAGGGCCTAGGAATTTTATGATCAGTGGATCTTAGAGTTTAGGGTGACCTTAGAAGCCATGATATTTAATCTCCCTTCCATGGCAAGGATATAATCTACAACCATTTCAATTTCATAAAAGCCTATTTCACTGTTGAACAGCTGGAGTTTTTAGAAAGATTTTTCTAACATTAGGCATAATTCCGTTTCTCTGTACCTTCAGCCTCTTGAAGAAGTACAGGACAAATACAAACCAGGAACATCAGACTGGGATTTAGAAGGCATAGTTTCTAATCTGGATATTGCTACTTACTCTGTGACCTTGGGCTAATCACGTAACTATTCTGAGGCTCACGCTTCTCTGCACAAAAGGGCTAATCACATCTGCCCTTTCCATGCCCACAGGATTCTCATGAAAGATCAAATGAAATCATGGATATGAAAGCAGTCTGGAAATCAAAACACACGATGTAAATATGTGTACATACAATTCATCGTGAAGTGAGATAAAATATGTAAATTTTCAGACAATTTAAATACATATTAATAAATGTTAGCTCTCTTTCCTCAACTTTACCTTTCTATGATTCTTACCACAAATTTCCAGCATTTTATGGGATGTGCATTCTGTCAGCTATGCATTCCTTGCCATTCTGGGATTGTTCCTAATAATAATAATAATAATAATAATAATAATAATAAAGGACACCTCCACCTCCTAGGTAAGCAAGCTCCAGTCCAGTGATGGTGGATTTTCATCCTATAGCAAGCTTTCCAACTCCTTTCAAGAATGGGTTCCCATTTCTTTGGGGAACACTTTACAAAATATCAAGGTATGATATGGTGTGTGTATAGACACGTCAGGGAGGAGTGTGCAAGGGAGCAGAACAATGCCTTGGCAGACATCAGTGACTCTGCACTTACTGTTCGTTCTCTTTAAATTGTCTCCCTCTCCCTACTCTGACCCCTGGGGTCATCTTTTAAAGTCTGGTCACAATCTAATGTTATTTCTGTAAATGTCTGTCTCCATCATGCGAAGTTAAAGTAATTTTAATCTTTTTTTTTAAATGCTCACCTCCTGATACACAGTGGATGCTCTATAAATATTTGTTGATTGAATGGGTTGTTTGTGCTCAGTCTTTCAGTTGTGTCTGACTCTGCAAGTCCGTAGACTGTAGCCCACCAAGCCCCTCTGTCCATGGAATTTCCCAGGCAAGAATAGAGTGGTTGCCATTTCCTTTCCCAGGGGATCTTCCCAGGCCAGGGATCAAACCCACATCTCTTGGGTCTCCTGCATTGGCAGGTGGGTTCTTTACCACTAGCGCCAGACTACACTTAGGTCCATCAGAAGACATAGCGGGCTTCCAAAGGGGTTCATATTCCATCTGGGAAGCTCCTATTACTTACTTAGAAGTCACTGAGGGCAGACTATTAAAGAAGTTTTTTTCCCAAAGTATATTCTGAGGACTGAACCCATTTCCCCACTCCCAGAAGCTCTTCATGAAAAGGTTTTGTGGTCAAATAAGATTGTGAAATGCTGCACATTATGTACCTTTCTTAGAGACTCACATTGCCCACTGGCACGTTAAATGTTCTGAGAAATCCTGCAGAAAGGAAATCCATTTAGACTCAGATTTCCCAATCTGAAGCTTCCCTCATAGCTCAGTCAATAAGGAATCTGCCTGCAATGCAGAAGACGTGGGTTGGGAAGATCCCCTTAAGAAGGAAATGGCAACCCACTCTGGTGTTCTTGCCTGGAGAATTCCATGAATAGAGGAGCCCCGCAGTCTACAGTCCATACAGCTGCAAGAGTTGGACATGACTTAGTGATCAAAACACCACATTTCTCAATCTTATTTAACCACAAACATATTTCATGGAATACACAGATACACACACACATGCACACACACACACACACACACACACACACACGAGAGAGAGAGAGAGCACTATGAAATACTGTTTATAGAATATACTGAATGATTAGGAACTAACTGATCTTACCTCACTGGTAAGATTGCCATACATAGGGTGACCCATAAATCAAACATTGTTATATGGTTACAGCAAGGACATTAAATAAGAGATTTAGAGGTATGAGGACAAAACCTACTAATTACAAAATAGGTACTGAGCATACTGAAAGTGGGAGCCAAATTCAAAATTTTGGAGCCCAGCCCATTTCCCAATTCTAGTAATGACAGCCCTCATGTTAACACCTGTCAGTCACTTTGATTACTACTAGGTATTCTTACTACTTGGGAATATGATCTTCCTCTGTGCATGCTGAAGGCACACGTGTTACAATGACTTGGACTTGCTTGGCTGAGATTCCATGCCTGTCTTTGGCTAAAAGTGGCACCAGGCAGAAATGATGAAGACAGTCCAGGCTATTTGTTATGGAACGTTTTTATCATGAAGTCAGGACCATCACTTGGTTTCAGTCTTGCTCTTACTGGATCCCAAATGGACCAAATCAAGTAGTTTTCAGCCCCTTTGTTTAAATAATGACCAGATAAAACAGCCCAGTTGATTATACCTGATTTATTGTTGCTTCCGGAGAAGGCAATGGCACCCTACTCCAGTACTCTTGCCTGGAAAATCCCATGGACGGAGGAGCCTGGTAGGCTGCAGTCCATGGGGTTGCTAAGAGTCGGACACGACTAGGCGACTTCACTTTCACTTTTCACTTTCCTGCATTGGAGAAGGAAATGGCAACCCACTCCAGTGTTCGTTCTTGCCTGGAGAATCCCAGGAATGGGGGAGCCTGGTAGGCTACCGTCTATGGGGTCACACAGAGTTGGACACGACTGAAGTGACTTAGCATAGCATTGTTGCTTCTGTTCTCATGTGTACCATTTGACTGACTGGCTCTGATGATTGACAAGCAATCTGAATATGGCTCTCACCTCTTTTTCTGTTTTTATTTTGTTTGGACTTGCTTTTGGAGCCTTTGGTCTTTTTAGGGCTTATGTTTTGCTGATGTAGAAGACCAGTTTCCTTTGAGATATTTGTGGTCTGTGTAGACAGTGAAGCTGAAGTGAAAAAAGTCCAGGTGTTAGTCACTTAGTTGTGTCTGATTCTTTGCGACCCCATGGACTGTAGCCTGCTAGGCTTCTCTGTCCATGGAGTTCTCCAGGCAAAAATACCGGAGTGGATAACCATTTCCTTCTCCAGGGGATCTTCCTGACCCAGGGATCGAACCCAGGCCTTCTGCATTGCAGGCGGATTCTTTACTGTCTGAGCCACCAGGGAAGCTCAGATGGGGAAGCTAACCATCACTAATAGGATGAGGTCCCTATTCCTCACTTCAATAAGAAATTGCTAATGGAATAAGGAGTAGTTGGTAGGGCCCTGGCTACTCCCAGGGGCTATAATGGATTTCTAGGCAGTCAAGGCTTCCCTGGTGGCTCAGACAGTAAAGAATCCACCTGAAATGCAGGAGACCTGGGTTTGGTCCCCCTGTTGGGAAGATCCCATGGAGAAGGGAATATCTACCCACTCCAGTATTCTGGCCTAGAGAATTCCATGGACAGAGGAGCCTGGGAGGTTAGAGTTCATGGGGTCACAAAGAGTTGGACACAACTGAGCAGCTTTCACTTAACTTCACTTCACCTAAGGTAAAACATGATGAAGGGATGGATGGTGATACATATTAGTTTACTCTCAGGTGAGGTTGTTCTTTTGATTCCTGGAGTGGTTGCAGTGTGTTGACAAAATTCAGTTCAGTTCAGTTTAGTCGCTCAGTCATGTCCAGCTCTTTGCGACCCAATGAACTGCAGCATGCCAGGCCTCCCTGTCCATCACCAACCCCCAGAGTTCACCCAAACCCATGTCCATCGAGTTGGTGATGACATCCAACCATCTCATCCTCTATTGTCCCCTTCTCCTCCTGCCCTCAATCTTTCCCAGCATCAGGGTCTTTTCAAATGAGTCAGCTCTTCGCATCAGATGGCCAAAGTATTGGAGTTTCAGCTTCAACATAAGTCCTTCCAATGAACACCCAGGACTGATCTCCTTTAGGATGGACTGGTTGGATCTCCTTGCAGTCCAAGGGACTCTCGAGAGTTTTCTCCAACACCACAGTTCAAAAACATCAATTCTTCGGTGCACAGCTTTCTTTATAGTTCAACTCTCACATCCATACGTGACCACTGGAAAAACCATAGCCTTGACTAGACAGACCTTTGTTGGCAAAGTAATGTCTCTGCTTTTTGATATGCTGTCTATGTTGGTCATAACTTTCCTTCCAAGGAGTAATCGTCTTTTAATTTCATGGCTGCAATCACCATCTGCAGTGATTTTGGAGCCAAAAAAAATAAAGTCTGACACTGTTTCCCCATCTAATTCCCATGAAGTGATGGGACTAGATGCCATGATCTTCGTTTTCTGAATGTTGAGCTTTAAGCCAGCTTTTTCACTCTCCTCTTTCACTTTCATCAAGAGGCTCTTTAGTTCTTCACTTTCTGCCATAAGGGTGGTGCCTTCTGTATATCTGAGGTTATTGATATTTCTCCCAGCAATCTTGATTCCAGCTTGTGCTTCCTCCAGCCCAGTGTTTTTCATGATGTACTCTGAATATAAGTTAAATAAGCAGGGTGACAATATACAGCCTTGATGTACTCCTTTTCCTACTTGGAACCAGTCTGTTGTTCTATGTCCAGTTCTAACTGTTGCTTCCTGACCTGCATGTAGGTTTCTCAAGAGGCAGGACAAGTGGTCTGGTATTCCCATCTCTTTCAGAATTTTCCACAGTTTATCGTGATCTATACAGTCAAAGGCTTTGGCATAGTCAGTAAAGCAGAAATAGATGTTTTTTCTGGAATTCCCTTGCTTTTTCAATGATCCAACAGATGTTGGCAATTTGATCTCTGGTTCCCCTGCCTTTTCTAAAACCAGCTTGAACATCTGGAAGTTCACGGTTCATGTATTAAATTATCCAACTATTAATTTCTATAATCAAGCCACATGTTGACCCTTTATGGTTAAATGTCATTGACACACAAAAACTAGAACCTAAATTTCTGGTTCATTTGGTAGTAGTGGCTTAGTAGATACATGGTCTAGCCTTGAAGTCATTTCCATTAAGCACAGGGCATGGTGATTCTGTTAGAGATTCAGAGCTTTAATAATAGACTTTTAGCTGCAGCTGTTTCTCATGCCATCCATTTTCATGTTATAGTTACTGGGATCTCTAGTCGCAGTTTTGTCCACGTCCAGGTTCTATACAGTCACAGATTCCCTATGGCTTCAACATGCCTGCCTAAGGGATAAGTATGGCCTTTAGTATTTGTGTTAGCTTTGTTAGGCCAATTTTTATTTTTTTATTTTTTTATTTTTTTTATTTTTTTTTAACATGTCTAAATTTTATTTTATTTTTAAACTTTACATAATTGTATTAGTTTTGCCAAATATCAAAATGAATCCATCACAGGTATACATGTGCTCCCCATCCTGAACCCTCCTCCCTCCTCCCTCCCCGTACCATCCCTCTGGGTCGTCCCAGTGCACTAGCCCCAAGCATCCAATATCGTGCATTGAACCTGGACTGGCATCTCGTTTCATACATGATATTTTACATGTTTCAATGCCATTCTCCCAAATCTTCCCACCCTCTCCCTCTCCCACAGAGTCCATAAGACTGTTCCATACATCAGCGTCACTTTTGCTGTCTCGTACACAGGGTTATTGTTATTGTTATCATCTTTCTAAATTTTTAAAATTAGATGAATTTATTTTCTGTTTCTGTCTATATCTTTCTAGTACCAACTACTTGAACCAGGAATTTTAGGTTTCAGAATAACAGAAAATAGGTTTAAATGATTCCCAGATTACCCAGAGCGTTGGAAGCTAGAACAGGAATTTTAAGAAATGTTTTGAATAATAAGATGGCAGAATAGGAAAATGAGAGCACAAAGGGTATTTGAACTGCTGTTAAGTATTCCAGGAAAGACTTTCTCCTTCCATCTTGCTATGCTAAATAACTGGGTGCTGGAAGCACAAAGGTAATTGCAGGCAACACAGGAAGACTAGTTGGATTTAACCTTGGAAATGTTGAGCGCATTTCCCAAGGTGGATATATCTTTATTTTGCTTGTGTAGGCATTTCTTCTCCATGCTCCCCCTTCTCCCCCGCATCTCAGCCCCCTCCAGCCACATCTGGTCTTAGTTATACTCCTTGGCCTTCAGGTCTCCCATAGCCAACCTCTCTCTCCTCCTAGTGCTATGTCCTGTCAATCAACATTGGGCTCAATAGAAAAGGCCACATGGACATAAATTATGCCCCCAAAGGGAGGTCATTTATCATTGACCTTCACTGAACAAAACCAAGGCTGGAAGAGTAATGTTTGTATTACCTAAAGTTCCCTCTCCTCAACCTTCCACAAATTGGATTCCTGGAGACAGGTTTTGAGAGGATTGGCTTGAGCATGAAATAGAAAAGAGCAGAGAAGTAGAGCCAGGCTGGGCCTTTTGAAAAGAGATGGTTTGCAAACTACTTTGCCATATGTAGTATAGACTTCAAGCTGTCTCATACAAAGGTAGATTTTGTACTTTTAAAGCAGGCTTAAGGGGATTCCTTGGCAGTCCAGTGGTTAGGACTTGGCACTTTCAATGCCGGGGCCCAGGTCCAATCCCTGGCCAAGGGACTAAGATCCCACAAACCACTTGGTATAGCCCCCTTTCCTCTCAAAAAAGAGATCTTATGATGGAAGTGGCCCAACATCAAATATATTGATTTTCTGGAAAGAAAGGACCAAGTATAGTCTGGTGATTGGTTATTTCCTCAGCAATTTATCATCTTCAGTTCAGTTCAGTCACTCAGTTGTGTCCAACTCTTTGCGACCCCATGGACTGCAGCATGCCAGGACTCCCTGTCCATCACCAACTCCTGGAGATTACTCAAACTCATGTCCATTGAGCAGTGATGCCATCCAACCATCTCATCCTTTGTCATCCCCTTCTCCTCTTGCCTTCAATCTTTCCCAGCATCAGGGTCTTTTCAAATGAGTCAACTCTTCACCTCAGGTGGCCAAAGTATTGGAGTTTCTGCTTCAGCATCAGTCTTACCAATGAACATTCAGGACTGATTTCCTTTAGGATGGACTGGTTGGATCACCTTGCAATCCAAGGGACTCTCAAGAGTCTTCTCCAACACCACACTTCAAAAGCATTAATTCTTCAGTGCTCAGCTTTCTTTATAGTCCAACTCTCACATCCATACATGACCACTGGAAAAACCATAGCCTTGACTAGATGGACCTTTGTTGACAGAGTAATGTCTCTGCTTTTTAACATGCTGTCTAGGTTGGTCATAATTTCCTTCCAAGGAGTAAGCATCTTTTAATTTCTTGGCTGCAGTCACCATCTGCAGTGATTTTTGAGCCCAGAAAAATAAAATCCGCCACTGTTTCCACTGTTTCTCCATCTATTTGCCATGAAATGATGAGACAGGATGCCATGATCTTTCTTTTCTGAATATTGAGCTTTAAGCCAACTTTTTCACTCTCCTCTTTCACTTTCATCAAGAGGCTTTTTAGTTCTTCTTCACTTTCTGCCATAAGGGTGGGGTCATCTGCATATATGAGGTTATTGATATTTCTCCCGGCAATCTTGATTCTAGCTTGTGCTTCCTCCAGCCCAGCATTTCTCATGATGTACTCTGCACATAAGTTAAATAAGCAGGGTGACAATATACAGCCTTGACGTACTCCTTTTCCTGTTTGGAAACTCCTTTTCTGTTGTTCCATGTCCAGTTCTAACTGTTGCTTCTTGACCTGCATACAGATTTCTCAAGAGGCCAGTCAGGTAGTCTGGTATTCCCATCTCTTTCAGAATTTTCCACAGTTTATTGTGATCCACACAGTCAAAGGCTTTGGCATAGTCAATAAAGCAGAAATAGATGTTTTTCTGGAATTCTCTTGCTTTTTTGATGATCCAGCAGATGTTGGCAATTTGATCTCTAGTTCCTCTGCCTCTTCTAAAACTAGCTTGAACATCAGGAAGTTCATGGTTCACATATTGCTGAAGCCTGGCTTGGAGAATTTTGAGCATTACTTTACTAGCGTGTGAGATGAGTGCAATTGTGTGGTAGTCTGAGCATTCTTTAGCATTGCCTTTCTTTGGGATTGGAATGAAAACTGACCTTCTCTAGTCTTGTGGCCACTACTGAGTTTCTTCAAATTTGCTGGCATAGTGAGTGCAGAGCTTTCACAGCTCAACTGGAATTCCATCACCTCTACTAGCTTTGTTCATAGTGATGCTTCCCAAGGCCCACTTGATTTCACATTCCAGGATGATTGGCTCTAGGTGAGTGATCACACCATTGTGATTATCTGGGTTGTGAAGATGTTTTTTGTACAGTTCTTCTGTGTATTTTTGCCACCTCTTCTTAATATCTTCTGCTTCTGTTAGGTCCATACCATTTCTGTCCTTTATTGAGCCCATCTTTGCATGAAATGTTCCCTTGGTATCTCTAATTTTCTTGAAGAGATCTCTAGTCTTTCCCATTCTGTTGTTTTCTTCTATTTCTTTGCACTGATCATTGAGGAAAGCTTTCTTATCTCTCCTTGCTATTCTTTGGAACTCTGCATTCAAATGGGTATATTTTTCCTTTTTTCTTTGCTTTTGGATTCTCTTTTTTTCACAGCTATTTGTAAGGCCTCCTCAGACAGCCATTTTGCCTTTTTGCATTTCTTTTTCTTGGGGATGATGTTGCTCCCTGTCTCCTGTACAATGTCATGCATCTCCATCCATAGTTCATCAGGTACTCTATTAGATCTAATTTATCATCTTAGAGTTTTATTGTTGATGAAATGCTGTAGGCTCTGAGCAGTGATGTAGCTGGGCCTTGGTCATTTTAATCAAAACTTTGACACAGTATTCCAGTCTCTCATACTGAGTAGTCTATCAATATCCAACATTCAGCAGATGGAAAGAGCTGAAACTGAGATTCAAAGACCTGAATTCTAGTCTTCCTTCTATTTTCCACTAGTTATATGTTTTGGGAGCCAACCAAATCTCTTTTCTGGACCTCAGTTTTTGAGATAAGTACATGACCTACCAGAGTATTTCTAGCTCCATGGTAACAGAGTAGTCATCTTACAGTGTTGCTTCTGTTTAGGTATTTTTCACCAAGCTGCTACTCTTCTCAAAGTCCTCCACCTCTCTACGCTCCTAGTCTCTCCAACCTGATGTAGTAATCACCTTGGTGGATATGTTATTTTCTACGATGGTTCCTAAAGGGATTTACACAGTTCTTATATTCAGATCTTTCAGTGTCTGTGATGACATTACCAGAGAATATTTTCAAACGTAATTTTGATTTGACTTCCTTTTCTTAACAATGTGGATGACATGAGCAGCAGAGGGTGGAGGAATCACTAAACAAAACGAGATAAAAGCCAGCTTGCTAATTGTTGCAAGCATTTGACATTGCCATTAATAAGGTGTCTTCAACATAGTAGTGCTATTTTCAGTGCAGAAAAGGAATATTGCCAGTGGGAGAGGTTAGCATCAGAGCTATTTCTTAAGTAATCAGAAGAGTCATTAAGTGGGAGTTCATCAGGGAGTTGATTCCATGAACAACCTTTGAAGTAACTGGCCTCTTGTTTTTAGTTCTTTATTTTCATCTTTCCCATTATTGCCATTCCCTCAAAGTGGAAGACAATTCATTATCTCCAAATTCAGTTTTTAAAATAGCTTTATTGAGATATAAACCTTTGTGTGTGCTTAGTTGCTCAGCTTTGTCCGACTGTTTGCAACCCCATGGCCTATAGCCTGCCAGGCTCCTCTGCCTATGGCATTCTCGAGGCAAGAATGCTGGAGTGGGTTGCCATGCCCTCCTCTAGGGGATCTTCTCAACCCAGAGATCGAACCCAGGTCTCCTGCATATAAACCTCATACCATACAATTCACCCAATTCAAGTGCACAATCCAATAGCTTTTAGTATATTCAGACAGTTGTGCATCCGTCACCAGGATCAATTTTAGACAGTTTTTATCATCATGAGAAGAAACTCTACACCCTTTAGATGTCATGTTCCAATCCCCCGACCACCCTTTATTCAGGCAACCACTTATCTACTTTCTGTCTCTACAGATTTGCTCATTCTGGACTTTTAATATGAATGAAATCATGCCACATATGATCTGTTGTGGCTGACTTCTTTACTTAGCATGTTTTCAAGGTTCAACATGTTGTAGCATCGCACTATTTCATTCCTCTTTATGGCTGAATAATATTATATTATTATAAGAGGATATACTACATTTTATTTATTTATTATTGAATGGAAATTTGAGTTGTTTCAACCTTTTGTTATTATGAATAAAGCTGCTATGAACATTCATGCTCAGATTTTTATGTGGGCTTATGTCTTTATTTATCTTGGATAAACACCTAGAAATTGTATTGATGGGTTGCATAGTATGTATGTTTAAAATTTTAAGAAACTGCCAGACTATTTTCTAAAATGGCTGTACCATTTTACATCCCTACTAGCAATGTATGAGGATTCTTCACATCTTGCCAACACTTGCTATTGTCTATCTTTTTATGAGTCATTCTAGTGGATATAAAATGGTATCTCATTGTGTTTTTTTTATTTGCTTATCCCTAATAACTAATGGTATCAAATATGTTTTCTCATGCTTATTGAACATTTGTGTATCTTCTTTGTTAAAATGTCTATTTAGATCTTTGCCATTTAACAATTAAATTATTTCCTTATTATTGAGTTATAAGAATTTTTATATATTCTGGATATGTCTTATATCACATGTATAATTTCCAAATATTTTCTCCCAGTCTGTAGTATGTGTTTCCATCTTTTTAATGGCTGTCTTGATTTTTCAAGAGTGAATTGTTTTATTTTCCTGAAATCCAGTTTATTAATTTTTGTGTATCATGTGAGTTAAGGGTCAAAGTTTTTTTCCTTCCTCCTTTTCTTCATTCCTCCCTCCCTCACCCTCTTTCTTTCTGTCTGATCTTTCTTTTTTTGTAAATGTATATTCAACATTTCCAGCACCATTTGTTGAAAAGATAAGACAGACTTTTTTTTTTAAAATGTGAGTTTAATCCAAGAGTTAGAAATAGCAATGACCCATATATCTGGCAAGTACCTTGACTTCAAAAGTTAGCAGCCAAATTCTGTGAAGTTTTCTCTTCCAAGAACTTTGGATATGAACTAACAGCACAGAAGTTTCTCTTGTATAGATGTTCTGAAACAGTAACTCAATCCAAAGCTATAACAGTGAGGTTGGCTAAGCCTCATTAAGTAGGAAAAACATAAGAGGGCTCGAGAGAACTTAAAAGGACCTATTGTTCCTTGGCAGTGCCCCCATGCTCTAGACTCTTGGTGTCTCATCCCACACCCAGCCAAACTTGCTTATCCCATGTCATATCCTTTCAGGGTGGTGGTACACAGGATTGGGCCTGGGGACTAGGGAGATGCCAAGAATTGCTTGGATTACTTTTTTGGGGAAAAGCTTAATTAAGATATAATTCACATACCATATATTTCACCCATTCAAAATATACAATTCAATGATTTTTTGGTGTATTCATAGACATGTTGCAGGCATTACCATAGTCAATTTTCATCACCTCAAAAAGAAATTGTGTTAACTTTTAACTACCTCTCCCTACCTCCTATTTCTCCTACCCCTAAGCAATCATCAATCTACTTTCTGTGTCTATAGATTTGCCTTCTCTGGACGTTTTATGCAGATGAATCATGTAGTCTTTTGTGCCTGGTTCTGTTCACTTAACATAGTGTTTTAGGCTCATCTATTCGGACACGACTGAAGCAACTTAGCAGCAGCAGCAGCATGTTCTAGTATATATTTGGATTTAATTTCTTTGTATGGATGGATCATATTCCATTATATGATTATACCACATTTTATGTACCCATTCATTGGTTGATGGACGTTTGAGCTGTTTCCATCTTTTGACTATTATTACTAATGTTGCTATGAGCATATGTGTGTAAGTTTCTGAGTGGCCATATATTTTTATTTCTCTTGAAGATATATTTAGTAATAGAATTCTTGGGTGCTGGGGTTTTTCCTCTTGCCTAACCACCAAATTCATGTTCCTAAAGCATGTACCCAAAAGACTACTCCAAGCAACACAATTGACAGTCTTTTTTTTTTTTCTGTATAGAGATTTGGCCAAGAGTTCTTGCCTAAGGGAACACTAGAAGGAAATACGAGTGTCCTTTTAACAAATTTTCTTAAAGCTAGAGCAAATACAAAGAAGTGATTTCCCTCTTCTTTTTATCTTAGTCCCACCCTGACCTTTCTAACTCTCGAGCATCAAGGAATCTTTCTAAAAAGAGGGAACTTCTACTACAAAGAATTACAGGCTCTTCCCTAACCACCAAAGCTTCTTTTAAAAAAGTATACCAAAAGGGATCTCCAGAACCCCAGTCCATCTATTTTTCCTAGATTTAGAATACTTTTATTTTTGATATCACAGATTTTACCCTCTCCAGGTCTTGTGATATTAGCTCTTAAGGGGGAAAAAAGAAGTTTGGGTGTAGAGAGCCACCACAATCCTGTATACATTATTAGCTCAGTGGTCTTTATCTGAAGCAGTTTTGCCCCTAAGGGGGCATTTGGCATTATCTAGGGCTTCCTTTTGAACTATGGTGTTGGAGAAGACTCTTGAGAGTTCCTTGGATTGCAAGGAGATCCAACTAGTCCATCTTAAAGGAGATCAGCCCTGGGTATTCTTTGGAAGGAATGATGCTAAAGCTGAAACTCCAGTACTTTGGCCACCTCATGTGAAGAGTTGACCCATTGGAAAAGACTCTGATGCTGGGAGGGATTGGGGGCAGGAGGAGAAGGGGACAACAGAGGATGAGATGGCTGGATGGCATCACTGACTCGATGGACGTGAGTTTGAGTGAACTCCGGGAGTTGGTGATGGACAGGGAGGCCTGGAGTGCTGCAATTCATGGGGTCGCAAAGAGTCAGGGACGACTGAGCGACTGAACTGAACTGAACTGAGGGCTTCCTTTGTGGCTCAAATGGTAAAGAATCTGACTGAAATGCAGGAGACACAGGAGATGTGGTTTTGATACCTGGGTTGGGAAGATCCCCTGGAGGAGGAAATGACAACCTACTCCAGTATTCTTGCTTGGAGAATCCCATGGACAGAGGAGCCTGGTGGGCTACAGTCCATGGGGTCACAAAGAGTCAGATATAACTGAGCAACTAACACTTTCATTTTCACTTTCAGAGACATTGTTGGTTGTCACAAATGAGGGTGAGATGCTACTGAAATCTAGTTGGAAGAGGCCAGGGATGCTGCTTTACATCCTACCATGCACAGAACAATTCCCCACAGCAGAGAATTATCTGACCCAAAATGGCAGGAGGGCTATGACTGATAAACTGTGTTACAGGAAATAGTGCAAGGCAAACATGGCAGAAGATGAATCTGAGAAGAAGTCAAGGGAAAGATTCAGGAATAACCTTATAAAAACTACATTACAGAGCTTGGATATTATCCTGTAGAGAAAGAAACCACTAAAGGATTTTAAGCAAAGGAACAGTATGATCAGATTTGCAGTTTGGGTTAGTCACTCTCTTGTTCTGGATTTGAGGAAGACAAAACCAGTAGGGAGACCAAGTAGAAGATTGTGTGGTAGTATAGGAAAGAAAATAGAAGGATCTAAGCCCAGGCAGTGGTATTGGACATTGTTGTTATTTAGTTGCTAAGTTGTGTCTGACTTTTGTGACCCTATGGACTGTAGCCCACAGGCTCCTCTGTCAGTAGGATTTCCCAAGCAGGAATACTGAAGTGGATTGCCATTTCCTCCTCCAGGGGATCTTCCCAACCCAGGAATCAAACCCACATCTCCTACATCTCCTGCACTGGCAGGCACATTCTCTACAGAGACACCTAAATTACTACAAATGTAGCAGTTTAGAGCATCAGCCACTTATTATTTCACAGTTCTATAGATCAGAGCTAAAGCAGCCTTGACTGGGTTCCCTGTTTAGGATCATGCAAAACTAAAGTCACAGTGTCATATGGGCAAGACTCTTACTGGGAGGCTCTGAGTATGAATCTGGGCTTCCTTGATGGTTCAGCAGTAAATAATCTGCCTGCACTGCAGGAACCACAGGAGACACAAGTTCGATCCCTGAGTCAGGAAGACCCCCTGGAGAAGGAAGTGGCAACCCGCTTCAGTATTCTTGCCTGGAGAATCCCATGGACAGAGGAGCCTAGTGGGCTACAGTCCATGGGGTCACAAAGAGTCGGACATGACTGAAGCGATACAGCACGCACGAGGATGAACCTAGGTCCAAGCTCATCCAGATTTTTGGCAGAATTCAGTTCCTTGGAACTGTAGGTCTGAGGTCCTCACTTCCTTGCTGATTGTCAGCTGGGAGCCATTTTCAGCTTCTGGAGGCTACCAACATCCTTCTCACATGTCTCTCTCCATCTTCAAGCCAACACAGTTACATCAAATCCTTTCAGGCTTAGCATCTCTCTAATTTCCCCTTCTGCCAGCAGTCAGAGTAAACTCTTGCTTTTGAAAGGCTCACGTGATTAGGTTGTTGCTACCTGTGTAATCTCCCCCTTGATGAAGCCCAAGTCAACTGATTATTAACCCTAATTATATCTGAAAAGTCCCTTGGTGCCATATAACATAACATAATCATAAAAATAACATAACATGTTCCCATGTTCCTTCCATATTCAAGGGGAGGAGATTATACAAGGGCAAGGATCATTCTTATAATTTTGCCTGTCATAGGTGAGGAAGGATGAGGATTCATGTGACTCTGAGGTTTATGGGTAGATTGTAGAGCCATTCACTAGACTAGGGAAATCCAGGGCAAGAAACAGAGCTTAGGTGTATTGAATTTGGGATGCCTTGCTATATCTGAGTGGAATCTCCAGAATATAGTGGTATATATGGGTCTGGCATCTGGAGAGAGGTCTGGGCTGGAAATAAGTAGATTTGGGAATAATCTGCAAACAACGGTGGTTAAAATCAGGCAAGTAGAGAAGTTGTTCCAGGAAAAGACCATGGGGAGATATTTGCATTAAGGGGATGAGTAGGAGGAGGAGCCAAGGAATTGATAAAGAGGTCTGTGGATAACTAGATGATGTGTCCAGAGAGGCTAAGAGAATAGTTTTGAGATAGGAGTGTGCAAGTGTGTCAAATATGACAGAAAATGTCTATTTCAAATGACAATTTAGGTTATTAAACCAGTCAAATTCAGGTCATTCGAACAGTCATTATGGCTGGAAATAGGAGGCAAAATTTTCCAATCGATCAGAGGGCAGAGTCTGGCTCAGGAAGGTCCTCAGAGGCATGTAGGCAGATGGAGTCATGAGTGGGTCAGGCTATGGAATCTTATGCTTTTTGGCAGTGCCCATGCTCCAGATCTATCGTAACTTGCTTGTCCAATGTTTCATTTTCCCAGCGCTTTCCTCTCTGTCAGCTCCTGTGTTATATGTCATTACCAAAATGCCCTTCTGGTATAACTTATGTCATGTGTGTATTTTAATATGCAGAGCTAGCCGTTTATCTATTGCGCCCTGCCCTGCCTTATAACTTTAAGCTGTATCCCCAGATAAGTTAGACCTTTTTCAGAGCCTCCATCTCAGCTCACAGATTCAGTTGGTAAGGAAATCATTCCTTACTATAATGTTATCTCCTATCAGTTTAGAGAATATTTCCCAAATTGTGTTATATGTAATACTAGGACAAGGAGGCCTGGCGTGCTGTGATTCATGAGGTCTCAAAGAGTCGGACACCACTGAGTGACTGAACTGAACTGAGTCTGATCAGAAGTTCTTTGATCAAATAAATTTAGTAACAATGCACAGTATATTCCCCTATCGATAAAAGACTCCAATAACCCCTCTATAGAGAAACCTGCTTGATTTTGTTTAGACCAGTGTTCCCCAAACTTGTTTGAACACCAAACTTATTATTAAAAAATAAAAATAAAAAAAACTATGACCATACGGTAGAATGCACTTTGGGAATCACAGGCCTCTGCCTTGGGTATTTATTTGCATTTTAATTAGAGAAGCTTAAAAAGGAAAAAAAAAAAAAAACCAGAACTTGAAGGCCCAAAGGAGTAATTAAATGGAGAGAAAACAGGCACCATTACATTCTGACAGGGGTGATAAACTGGAGCATGGGAGCCTTTGTAGACAGAGTATCAACAATCACCACGAAGGCAACACCTTTTTAGCCATGTTCAGTGTAGGGCTTGAGCACACTTGTCTCTGATATAGACTTGAGGGGGAAAAGAAGAAATTGACCAAAAGGGAGATTTGTCTAGATGTTTCAAGAGTCGCCCAGAGTTGTAAGAGATTAGGAGAATCTTTTGGTCATAGGAATTCAAGTTCAGCTTCGCTAACAAGAGTGATAAAGAGTCAGCAACGTCAATTCCATTGCCAGGTTTAGAACCTTCACAGTAGATTTAGTCCTGTATAAAGCAGTACCCCTTCCACTAGCCCATGGTGCAGAGTAAGGAATCAGAGACAGGTTCACTAATGAGACTTAACTGCCATAAGTGGTGCTTGCCATTTATGTAGGCTGCATACTTCCTATTGCACCAAGTCTGGGCTTCTCCAACTGGCAACAATTTGGCAGACCCTAGGGGTCTGAACAGCTTGCCCCACACGATAATATCCCTTCAAAGAGGTTTGGGGCCAGAGACCAGTACCTCCTGAAGTCTCTTATGTCTGCATATGCGTGCCTGTGCCCTGTTTCTTTTAAGTATGGGCTGTCTCATCTGATGAAGTCGTATATAAATATTTATATGTCAGGACATTTCTGGTCTTACTCACCAGAGACATTACAGCCTTGATAAAAAGCTTCCCTCTGGCAGTCTTTGCCTCCACAGTTTATTTAATATGGCAGTTGATAGGTGAACTTCCTCTTGCTGTTTGCAAAGAGGATGGGGCCTTGCCTTGCTTGAAGTTTCAAGTGTTTGGCTTGTCGCCTGCTGCGAATTGATGTTTGTGCTTTCCCAGGGACTCCTCTGATTAAGAGAAGTGTGGGTTCTCCAGTGGGCCATCCTACCCTTTAGGTTTCAGATCTCCAGTACTAGTTGATAAACTTACAGATGCATGATGACTGGTGGGCCCTAGGCAACTTTTGTCTCACTGGACCCCTTTCTCCACTTAAAAAATAATTGCCACTACATTGGTATGAATATATTAATATTATATGTTTAAGTATTTTGTATAATCTAATTTTTTTTCTGATTTTAAAAGACATTAAATAATGCTCGTGCATGTGTGCTAAGTCACTTCAGTTGTGTCTAACTCTTTGTGAGCCTATGGACTATAGCCTGCCAGGCTTCTCTGTCCATGGGATTCTCCAAGCAAGAATACTGGAGTGGGTAGCCATTTTCTCCTCCAGGGGATCTTCCTGACCCCAGGATCAAACCCACAACTCCTGTGGCTCCTGCATTGCAGGCAGATTCCTTTATCACAGAGCCACCAGGAAAACAGGGGTTCATAAACATATGGTGTGTCCTGGGCACTGTGCCTAGTGTACCTAATGAATTGTTGTTGTTATTTATTTGCTAGGGCTTCCCTGGTGGCTCAGAGGTTAAAGCGTCTGCCTGCAATGCAGGAGACCTGGGTTTGATCCCTTGATCAGGAAGATCCCCTGGAGAAGGAAATGGCAATCCACTCCAGTATTCTTGCCTGGAGAATCCCATGGATGGAGGAGCCTGGCGGGCTACAGTCCACGGGGTCGCAAAAAGTCAAACACAACTGAGCGACTTCACTTTATTTGCTAAATCATATCCGACTCTTTTGTGAGCCCTGGACTATAGCCCACCAGGCTTCTCTGTCCATAGGATTTCCCAGGCGAGATTACTGAAGCGGTTTGCCATTTCCTTCTAAAGGGGATCTTCCCGACCCAGGGATCAAACCCACATCTCCTGCATTGGCAGGTGATTCTTGATCACTGAGCCACCAGGGAAGCCCACCTAATGGATAATCAGCCCTAGATACAATGGGCTGTTTTCTAGGCTGGCACTGTGAGCTCACATGAGCTAAGCAGTGACTAAAGAGCAGTAGCTTCTTAGACCTCCCAGTGAATAACTAAGTACCAAGCAGAACTCTTCTCCAAGTTCAGTTCTAACATATTTTACCCACTGTTACAAAGCATGATAAAATGTTGTCCTTAGTCAGCATTTTCTTTGGCCTGGTTGATAAGTGTTGGGAATAGGAATCTGCTTCTTCAGCATCTTTACAGAGAGACTTCAGGGATTGATGAATGGCATCGTTCATTTTCAGGCTGGAACTGCTTCTGTCATTTAGCCTGCAGCACTGCAGAAGGCAGCTGAGTGAAAGGGGGTGTGGAAGTTGATTAACAATGAGATAGATTACTGCAGCTCATCTGGAGAAAACAGGCTTGGGGCTGGCTTTAATCCATGTCTGTTTTTAGTGGTAATCGATATAGATACTTCTTTTTCAACCCCAACCGTAATCTTCCATAGCAACAGCCGGGAATGGGGTTCACAATGCTACCACTGCTGTCACATGGGCTGCTGAAGTGTTTATTAATGAGCCCCACCTGAAAGCTGATGGTGGCTGGAACTGGGTAGAACTGATATAGAAGATGAGAACTTGGAGGGGTCCCCCACCCATGGGGTATACTTTACATAGCCACCCTTGCTTTTGGATTTTCCTCCAACTGGGACTAGGCTTGGACTCACACTGTAGAGGAAATAAATAGTTGTTACTGAGCAGGCTAAAAACTCCTAGCCCCACTTGGCTTAATAGTCCTGGCTCTGGTTCAGTTCACTGAGTGGTATGGAGTTTGGCTACTCCACAGGGACCTTGCTGAGACCTTGAGTTCAGATTGAGCAATCTCTCTCCCTCCCTTCTTGTAAAGCAAAAATTCTGTTTAAATCAATATGTTTCCATCCCCCGAGCTGAATGTGGCTTTCGAGGATGACAGCATCAACTCCATACTGCCCTTGCCCTTGTCAAGCCCTGACCTGAAATAGAACAGAATTGTGTGGGGTAGCTGGGTTTGTATATGTTAACACATACAGCATAAATGCAAAGATACAGACCCTGGGAATCTTCACACAAAAGGCAGAACTGGTGGGGATACAAAACAAAAGTAATCAGAGTGAAATAGAATTAGAAAGAAGTGAAGTTGATCAACGCTTGCTGTCTCTAAGAAACTTTCCTTTGGAAAACAAAGGAGAATGTGATTTTCCATTACTTACAATAGGTCAAGGGTCTGCAAACTATAGGTTTAAAAATTAAAAAGAAGAAAAATATATGGTGGAGACTGGTTGGGATCATAAAGCCCAATATATTTATTGTATGGTCTGTGTTAGCCAGGAGTCTTCAGAGAAACAGAACCAATAAGATACAATCTAGTTAGGAAGACATGCTCCATACCGAGAATAAAGCTTTAAATCCTGTAGAATAAAATACAAACACTTGTTGAGAGCACGGCCTTGTCTTGTTCACAGATATATCCTCAGGACCTAGAACAATATCTTGACCATGGTACACGCTTAATATATTTGTTGAATGAATGAGAGAGTAGAGAATGATTTAGTGAGTAGGTAGGTAGGTTTGGTCACTCAGTCATGTCTGACTCTTGCAACCCTGTGGCCTGTAGCACGCCAGGCTCCTCTGTCCATGGGATTTCCTTGGTAAGAATAATGGAGTGGGTTGCCATTTCCTTCTCCAGGGGCTCTTCCCAACCCATGGTTCGAACCTGGGTTTCCTGCATTGCAGGCAGACTCTTTATCAACTGAGCCAGTACTAAAGGAATGCATGCGCACTTAGATGAGGGACAGGTGGAAGAAATTTGGGCAGGCCTTCTAATAGAGAAGAGGGTATAGTGAACTCAGCTGACTTCCCTGGTAGTTCAACTGGTAAAGAATCTACCTGCACTGCAGGAGACTCCGGTTAGATTCCTGGGTCGGAAAGCTCCACTGGAGAAAGCATAGGCTATCCACTCTGGTATTCTTGGGCTTCCCTGGTGGCTCAGCTGGTAAAGAATCTGCCTGCAATGCAGGAGACCTGGGTTTGGTCCCTGGGTTGGGAAGATCCCCTGGAGAAGGGAAAGGCTACCCACTCCAGTATTCTGGCCTGGAGAATTCCATGGACTATTCCATGAGGCTGCAAAGAGTCAGACACAACTTTCACTTTCATAGTGAACTCAACAGAGGAAGCCAAATGGCCCAAGGGTGATATTTCTGAAATGCTGGATTTTTATACATAAAGGTAGAAGGGTTAATTTAAGGACCATATATGTTTGAACATTAGGGAAACTGAAGCCATCCTGAAATAAAGGTCTAAGCTTTGAAGTAGAAATATGTAAGTTCTATCTCCCATCTTAGAACTGACTTAATTTTTAACTATTGGCAGTCATTTAACCTTTCTGTGCCTCAGTATCCTCATCCAAAAAAAATGCAAATAACATTCAGACTCAGAATGTCAGAGATGGGAGAAGGCCTAAACCTCATCTGGTTCAGGGGGTTTCAGTCCTGGCTGCCCCTTAGAAACACTTGGAGAACTTTTGGAAGTCCCAGTGCTCAGGCCTGGCCGCACATCAGTCATCCTTGGAAATGGGCCCAAGTAACAGTATCAGTATTTTTTAAATCTCCCCAGGCAAGGCAATGTTCAGCCAAGATTGCAAACCATTGTTCTAGTCCAACCCTCTCATTTTATAGATAAACTGAGGCCCAGGGCAGGTTAGGGAACCTGTTCAACCTACCTCATATGGTCATTAGAAGGATAATATTAGATCATAAAACTTTAGAGGTAAAAGGGACCTTGGATATCAAAATAACTGTGAAAGTGCTCCTAATAACGTAACACATTATTCATGTGTTTATTGTATCAACAGAATCAGAAAATGTTCATTGGCAAGCAGGCCAAACATCCCCTCTGTCATTAAATTACACTAG
Organism: Bos indicus; assembly: GCF_029378745.1. Classification (NCBI taxonomy): domain Eukaryota; kingdom Metazoa; phylum Chordata; class Mammalia; order Artiodactyla; family Bovidae; genus Bos; species Bos indicus. The sequence goes on along the minus strand of NC_091789.1, from coordinate 65,323,126 downwards.
AAGGACATTCTCTTTTATTTTCCAGGTCTCCCTAAATTAGCAAATGAATAAATGTTCCACTCCAGTTATTAGATTGAATCATTGGTAAATAAAGATGGCACACATGCTTGTGTCTGTGCTCAGTCGTGTTTGACTCTTTGCGACCCCAAGGACTGTTGCCCACCAGGATTCTCTGTCCATGGGATTCTCCAGGCAAGAATACTGGAGTGGGTTGCCATGCCCTTCTCCAGGGGATCTTCCTAACCCCAGGGATTGATGCCGAGCCACCATAAAAGCCCAAAGATGGCATCAGTCAGTTCAGTTGCTCAATCATGTCTGACTCTTTGAGACCCCATGGACCTCCCTGTCCATTACCAACCCCCGGAGCTTGCTCAAACTCATGTCCATTGAGTCGGTGATGCCATCCAACCATCTCATCCTCTGTCGTCCCCTTCTCATCCTGCCTTTAATCTTTCCCAGCATCAGGGTCTTTTCCAAGGAGTCAGTTCTTCACATCAGGTGGCCAAAGTATTAGAGTTTCAGCTTCAGCATCAGTCCTTCCAATGATGGCAAACATTGCCCTAAAAAGTCAGTTTTTCAAGAAGCATAAGCATAGTGTAAATGTAGGAGTTCATAGATCCATAGCAGGGAGAGCTGTTTAGCCTACTTATAGCTTATTTCCAGCTTATATCATCTGTTTGGGGCACGGTCATCCCTAGAGGCAGAGGAAGAGATTTGGAATGAGGTTTTAGCATGATATCAGGCCCTTTTTTCTTAGAAGGGCCTTCACTTGCTCCTGGTTTGGGAGACTTTGGGTTGCACTGAGCTTGAAGATGCTTCACTTTCCAGAGGATGGAAAGTCAGGGTAATTTTCTTTCAAGATACATTTTCCCATTCCTACCCTTTCTTTATTCCATCATATCCACTCTTTGTAATTCATCCTTCTATACCAGAGTGTGAGGTTGGGTGTGAAGTGCATTTTCTACTCCCCCTGTTTAGCTCCTGTTGTTGTGTTATATTGAGTTATATTCTGTTGTTGAGTTATATTATTTGTCTGAGACACTATTGGTTGAATGATTTCCTAGGGAAAAAAACAATTCAAATGTAAGATACATTTTTTTGTAGTCCCACTGCCCACCTCTTTTGTGAAACTTCTTGACTATTTCAATTCACATATCCTATTTCAATATAAATCATACTGAGAATGTCAGGGAGTTAATCATTCATTGTTTTGTAATTTTTTAAAGGTGTGATAAGTCTGTCTCCACCACAGATCCCAGCTTACACTTGCTTTACCCCTCAGCGTACCTCAGTGTTTAGAATATTGTTTTTACAAAAATCAGTGCTTAGGCCATTTATCTGGGCAACTACCAGTTGCTAAAGGCGTTCCAGTACCTCAGTAAAATGTTTCTCTTCTGGGCTCTTTTACCACCCAGGGAAGCTTCTTGAAGGATAAGATGTGGGGGTGGGGATGGGAAAAGTGAGGGAGTTGTGATAAAAATATATTAGGATATCACTAGTCCAGAGCAATGTTTCCCCAAGTGGCTGTGCATCAGAGTCACCCAGACACCTCCTCTCCAGGGAGGGGCTTGAGAATCTGTTTTCTCAAATGATTCTGTTCCTTCAAATGATTCTGATGTGCAGCCAGCACTGACCTCATTGTTCTCTAGTGCTTGTCCAACTTGAATTTATATACAAGATTTTGCACTTCTGACAAGTTCCCAGGTGGTGCTGATGCTGCTGGTCAGAGGAACAAACAAGGGTGTCAGGTAGTGGTTCTCAGCATGTGGTTCCTGGACCAGCAACGTCAGAATCACCTGGGAACTTGTTTGAAAACATATTCTCAGTTCCCACTCTGGATCTACTGAATCCAAAACTCTGGGGTGAGGCCCAGCAATCTGAGTTCCAACAATCTTTGTGGGTGATTCTGATCTTCACCAAAGTCTGAGAACTGCTACTATAAATAATACTAGTAGTAAGGTACGGGGGGGGGGGGGGGGGCTTCCCAGGTGGCGCTAGTGGTAAAGAACTCACCTGCCAATGCAGGAGACATAAGAGATGAGGGTTTGATCCCCGGGTCGGGAAGATCCCCTGGAGGAGGGCACAGCAACCCACTTCAGTATTCCTGCCTGGAGAATCCCATGGACAGAGGAGCCTGGCAGGCTACAGTCCATAGGGTCACACAGATTAGGACACAACTGAAGTGACTTAACCTGCATGCATCCAAGGTACAAGGGAGTGACACAATGGGTTTGGAAAACTTGAGTTCACATGTCAGCTCTGTCCCCAACTCTTCCTGGAACTATAAAATGGGGACAGAAATAATAACATGAATTCAACACTGATTTTTCCAGGCATTCCATTGGATGTTGGGAATATATTAAGATGAGTAAGATAAATCCTCTGCCCTTGAAGAGTTCCATTGCCTTGCCTAATGAATAAGGTTTTGTGTGTCTTAAATGAGATAGTGTATGTGAAAGTGCTCTGCGAACTATCATGTATGTTGCAAATTTATGGTTCTGAGCAAATCCTGGCCCTTTTTCTTACATCTTGCATTCTGAAGTAGTTCACCTAAGTCTTTAAGCTTTGGTAGATATTCCACTGATAAAAGATGAAAGATGTTCTTCAGTTTATTGATGTGGTGTATCACACTGATTGACTTGATGATAATGAAAAATCCAAAGATGAAAGATGTGAGTTGAATAGCAATAAAAACATTTTATATGTGTCCGGTGCTTCATACTTTAGAGATTCTTTCACTTCTGTTATCTGTTTTAATCATCACAACAACTCTGTGAGATAGTTTACAAGGATTATCATATGGATTATCTCTGATAGACACAGGCTCCAATATTCAGTGAGGTGAAGTGACTCACCCAAGGTCACAGAACTGATTAATGGCAGAGCCATAACTAGAATCCAGATGTCTTGACTCCTAGGTCAGTACTCTTTCCCCATATCATGTTGACTGATCAAGCAAAAGTCATCTCAGATATTCACTGCATGCTAATTAGGGTACTATAAGCACAGATGTGAAACAAGCTGAAGCCTTCTTTAAAAATCTTAAACCTGTCCAGGTTTTATTCATCTGCTTGAATTAAAGCATACAGTGACTGTCAGAGAGACATAGCTAAACTCCTCTGTTTTGAATTTATATATATCAGAAACCTTATCAACTGCTGGCAGGCAGTTGGATTACATGCACATTTCAAGAATCAAAGGCTACATGAGGAAAACAGAATAATATTCTTTCATCATCAAAAACCCTTTGGAATGGATTATAAATAAGAACTTTATATCTTTTTTCATATAAGCTGAAACTGGAGGCCTCTTCTTCTTTGTTGAATTTTGTTTTTGTTGACACAGAGCCTAATTTTCAGAGTAAGTGGATATTGAGGACTTTCAGCTTTGGACAAGCAGCTACTGGGACTTACATCTCAAGACAGACATTTTTTATTGCAAGTAAATGCTAGACAATGGAATATTTTGCTTAAACAGACAAAACTGAAGGATAAGATAAGCTTGTTTTCTAAAGAGGATGGTTTTGAAATGTTCTGGACAGAGTTGTTTTCTTCATGTAACAGAACAGATGGCCTCCTGCTTGAGTCTTGAGAACAATTCTACAGTCTTCCAGGACAGCTTCCCTACCCACCACCACAAAAACCTTTCACCATATCACTATACACAGATAATTCTCCACCACCCAAATTATGTTTAAAGTTCTCCTATGAGGTATGTTCCTTTGGGGTTTCCTGTGCCATGGACTATGCTTATACTTTGCACCAAATTTTGGAATCTCCAAATATCTTTTGATTTAGAAAACAAATGCTACACAAATATTTCAAACCTGATAAATTTGTCTATAATAAATATACAGATAAAACATAAGGACACAAAATTGGCATAGTAAAATCTTATTGTTAATAAAGAGTTTGGAGGAGGGGAAAGAGGGGAAGAGGACTTATGTTCCAAGCAGAAACTTAACAGAATTATTTCAATAACATCTTTTATGCCATTTAAATTTTTTTATAAATTAAGAAACTAAGGAAGAGAGTGTGGTCTGTTGAAAGCATCTTTGACTGGGAGTCAGAAAACCTGGGTTTCAGAAGCAGTTCTATCTTTAGGCTGTGGTTCCAGCTGTAAGTCAGATACTTAACCTATCAGGACATCAGTTCCCACATCTATGAAATGGAAGAAATATACTTACTCTAAACTACAGGTGTTAAAAGATATTTTTCAAAAAGGGGTAAAGTCAGGACTCTTGCACAGATAAAGAAATGAACACATGTTAACTATTTTATTTATTTAATGTATAATCAGTGAATGAGCCAGATATTATAAACCAGTTCAAAAGAGAAAGATGGCATAATTTTAAGATGACATTCTTAAACTGATCTACAGATTCAATAAAATCCCTATCAAAATCCTGTGCTGTGTTTAGTCACTCAGTTGTGTCTAACTCTTTGTGACCCCATGGATTCCTCTGTCCGTGGGATTTCCCAGGCAAGAATACTGGAGTGGATTGCCACTTCCTTCTCCAGGGGATCTTCCCAACCCAGGGATCAAACCCAGGTCTCCTGCATTGCAGACGGATTCTTTACCATCTGAGTCGCCAGGGAAGCCCTAGCTGGCTTCTTTGCAGAAATTAATAATCTAATACTAGAATTTATTTGGAAATTCAATGGATTCAGAGTAGCCAACAATCTTGAAAAAGAACAACAAAATGAAAGGACTTACATTTCCTAATTTCAAAGCTTACCACAAGGTTACATTAATCAAAACAGTGTGGTACTGGCATAAAGACTGACATGTAGATCAATGGAATAGAATGGAGAGTCTAGAAATTAACCCTCACACTTAACAGTCAGTTGCTTTCAAAAAGAGCACCAAGACAATTCAATGAGGAAAGAATACTCTTTCCAACAAATGATGCTTGGAGAACTAGATGGGTATGCATCCATACAAAACATAAACATATAAAAAGTTAGACCCCACCTAATACCATATACAAAAAAATCACCAAAATGAATCAAAGGCCTAAATATAAGAGTAAAAAATATAAAACTTTTTGTAAAAAACATATATAAATCTTGAATTTAGATTAGGCAATGGTTTCTTAGATATGACACCATGAATATAAGCAACCAAAGAAAAGTTTGACTTTATCACAATTAAGAACCTGTGCTATAAATGATACCATCAAGAAAATGGAAAGATAATTCATAAAATGGGAAAAATATTTGGAAATAATATATTTGATTAGGGACTTGCACCTAGAATATATAGAGAGAACTCTTACAAATCAATGGTAAAAACAACAACAAAAAAGACAAATACTCTGATTAAAATGTGCTAAGGGTTTGACTAGGTATTTCTCCTGAGAAGATATACAAATGACCAATAAGCCTATGAAAAGATGCTCAACCTCGTTAACCATCAGGGAAATGAAAACTAAAACTATAATTAGATACCACTTCATACCCATTAAGATGGCAATAATCAAAATGACAGATAATAAAAAGTGTTGGCAAGAATATGGAGAAATTAGAATCCTCAAAAGCTGCTTGTGGGAATGTAAATGACACATCCACTTTGGAAATGATCTGGAAACATAGAGTTATCATATGACCCAGCAATTCTACTCTTAGGGGAATACCCCCAGAGAAATGAAAATATATGTTTACAGAAAAACTTGGGCACAAATGTTCATAGCAGCATTATTCATAATAGCCAAAAGGTGGAAACAACTCAGATGCCCATCAATGAATGAAAAGATAAACAAAATATGATATATCTATGAACTGGAATACTATTCAGTCATAAAAAGAAATGAAGTACTTATACATACCACAACATGAATGAACTGTGAAAATATTATGGTAAGTTCAGGAAGCTAGGCACAAAACTACATGATTCTATTTTTGTAAAATGTCCATAATAGGCAAATCCATAGAAACAGAATGTAGGTAAGTGGTTGCCTAGTGTTGGAAGTTTGGGGAGAAATGAGAAGTGCCTGCTAATAGGTATGGGGTTTCTTTTGGGGGGTAATGAGAATATTCTAAAATTGATGTGATGGTATTTGCACAACTCTGTGAATATATTAAAAACCAGTGAATTGTACCCTTTAAATGGGTGAGTTATATGGTATGTAAATTTTCTCTCTTTAAAGCTGTCAGTTTTAAAAATAAGTTTCTATTTTTACAATATTCAAATTCAGTAATATAGGTCATGTATGGATTACAATGTACTCTTATAAAGTAAAATATTATATATTACAATATGCAATGCTTCACTCTTTTAAATTTGAAACAGCAGCTCCTAGTGGTCACACAGAATGACAGAGTTGAAGTAAAAATATTAGAGGGCCTGGAGGTCACAGATGGGAGAAGTCAGAAAGCTTTTCTTTTGCTTGTGAAGAAGAAGTAAAATACATGTCAACATTATCATGTGACAGTGCCCATTGAGCACATGGCTTTTAGGAGCTGAGAGTGCTCCCTGGCTGACAGTCAGCAAGAAAATCAGGATGTCAGTCTTATAATTGCAAGTAACTGTTCTAATGACAACCTGAGTGAACTTGGAAGAGAACCCAGAACCCAGCTGAGAGCTTCAATACAGAAGATACCTTGATTGCAGCCTTGTGCAACTCTTTAGCAGAGGTCCCAATTAAGCTGTGCAGGGACTCCAGATCCCTGGGAAAATGTGAGATAATGAGTAGGTATTGTTTAAAGCTGCTAAATTTATTATACAGCAATAGAAAGCTACTACATGAACATCTTTGGGAGTGGGATGGAACAGCTGAGATGGAGTTAGCATGTGGGGTCTATGTTTGCATCTGAATTTCTGCATTTGCTGTTGCTAAAGAACTGTGAGCTGAATAACCGAAGAACAATGTAACCAGCGGGAAGTCTTCGAATGGGCAGTGCAGTCAACAGAGACAAAATGGATGCTTAGAGACAAACAACTGGGCATGTATTAGGGGCAAACTAGTGAAGCCTCCTAAAGAGGCCCTCCATGCCTAGAGACAGAAACTAAGCCACTACCTCACTGAACGTATGAAGTTGGAAGATGGTTATCTCTTAGGGGAGATTGTTGGGTGGTGTGAAGAATTATGTTTGAATACATAAAAGTTTTTGAAAAACCTTTATGTCAAAGACACCACTAACCAATATTTTGTTGTTCATAGTCTCGATCCATGTGGGGAACTTGTTAAAAATGCAGATTTCCTGAACCCCACCCAAATCTACTAAATCAGATTTGCTAGAGGACGGGACTCAGAACTCTGCATTTTAAGATGCTGACCAGGTGACTCATATAAATGCTAATATTTGAAATCCATTGAACTAGTAATCCTTCACCTTCTGCAGTTAGAAAAATTAAAGATGGAGGTCCCCTGTATTTGAAATTTAAAAAGAAAGAGAAAGAAGGAGGGAGGGGAAGAGAGGGAGAGAGAGAGACAGAAGGAGGAGAAGGAAGGAGGATGAGGAAGGAGAATGAAATGCCTAATTATTAAAAATGTGCATTGAAGATGTGCTCCCTTGCCAAAGAGTAAGAGCCATGTGTGCCACACAGAATATTTGACATCTCTGGGAAGCATCTTCATCCCCATTCCTCCTTCAACCCTACCAGGGTTAACTGCTAGAGCAGGTGGAGGTGACAAGAAGCTGAGCTCAAGCAGCCTGGTTGGCAGCTGAAGCACAGCAGGAAGGGACTTAGTTTCCTGCTTGTCTTCTCTTACTGGAATATAGTATTAGACCCTAAGACAAAGCTCAGATTGAACCAGTCCCCACCCTACCCTTTTTCTCCTTGCTTCTTTTCTGTAAGTCATGCTTTCAGTGTTTGGAGTCTGGCAGCTGCAAGGCATGGTTGCTAGGTAACAATTTCCCAGCACAAAGAACCCTCAGCTGGGAAGGTCAGGTCTGTCAGTGTGAAACAGCTGTACAGAATTTTTATTTGTCTTCCTCTTGTTTTGGTTAATCACAGGGCATGAAACCAGAATCAAACTTTTCATAGAAATGAAAAATACTGGAGGATACCAGTTCAGCTGCTGCTGCTTTTTTCTTTTTTTTTTTTTTTTGCTGTTCATCAAATCACAGCCTTTCTACTGTGTCTCAATAGAGCCCCAACAAGCTTGGCAGGCAGCAGGTGGAGGCAGGAGGTGGAGGGGTCAGGTGTTTCTTAGCCTCTTAGCGTCTGGGTGGGGGAGGACATAGTTGAACCATGAGCTGAGAAGGTAACTCCCTTTTTCAAACTGCCTGGCAGTTTCATATTTCAGGATTCAGATTGCCAGATTAAATACAGAACACTCAGTTACAATCTGAGTTAAAGATAAACATTGAAAAACTCAAATGTAACTGTCTTTTTATTTGCTAAATCTGGAATCCTATCTAGTTTGCAATCAATTTGGTGTGAATTTTGCATGGGGTTGATACCAAAAGAGTAATCAAAGTAGAGAGAGCCATTCTGATGCTGTTATGGAGGGTCAAGCCTCACATCTGGCTTGGCACTGTTTTGACAAGTATGCTAGAAACTGAAGCAAAGAAAAGGCTGAATCCATTTCTCTTGTGATCACCTTCCTTTATAGTTTTCCCTTAGATGCTACCATAGTGACTAAATATGATTGTCACACTCTGAAATAAAAACACATGATTGATAATCAGGAGGCCCAGGATGTAGGACTCAGTAGATGGACTGTAACCAGCTGTGTGACTTTGGACAAGTCACTGCTCCTTTAGGGCTTCTGTTGCCTTTCCTATACTCTGAAAAAGGTTGGACTAGAACAAGGTTTTCATAGTGTGCTCCTCCTCCATCAATAGCATCAACACCACTTGGGAATTTGTAGAAGTGCAGATTACCAGATTACATGATACCTTCTGAATCAGAAATTCTAGGGATGGGGCCCTCAATCTGGTTTAACAAGCCCTGTGGGTGATTCTGATGCAAGCTCACATTTGAGAACCAATGAGCTAGAGAATGTATAAGGGTCCTTTCAGCTCTCATTTTCATTAGTTTAGTTTACTGTTTGGCAAGACCCAGTGGTCAGCTGGTTATTTGAAATGGCATGTTCTCCTCATTCCCACCCTTTATAGGAGTTTATTCCAAATTGGTTTGTCTGGGCTGTATTTCATAGGACAGAAATCTATATAGCCTCTCTTATTTTCTTACATTCCCTTTCCTTTTTAGGCAGGGGCTTCTAAGGACCATTTTGCCAAAAGACCAGTGTCAAGGTGAAGGTTTCTGGAAGGGTCAGCAAGGCTACCAACTGCCGTTTGCATGCTCCATCTCATCACTAGATTAAAGGCTATGTCTTTGGGAGTGTTGATAATGCAGGAATAACTAGCTAAGAACACATTTCAATCCACTTGGTTCTTTGAGCCACAGCTGCCTTCAATTCTGATTTTTTCCTTAAAACTCTGTTTTCTAAAGCCCTCCCCTGTTTCATTCCTGGTTCTTCCTATAGAACAGTATCAAACCCACTCCACTATCTTTATAAATACCTGATTGCTAAGGGAGGCAAGCAGAATAAAGAGGAGAAACTCAGGGAGGTAAAATGTGTCCCATACCCTGTTTCTCACAGTTAACATCTAGTGGTGTTGTCCATGGTGCTGAATATTATTGTCAATTCTAACTTTGGAAATCTTTGTGGCAAGTGTAGGCAAAGTAGGGGGAATTGGATTGTTGTAGTAGTCTGTCCTTTGTTTCATTTCTCACTAGAGACAACCTAATGAATTTGATAATCACATCATGCCACTTAGTCAAGATGACCAAGGCAACTATATTGTTTTATAGGCCAGTGCCTTTCCTTGGTGTTTTTCCAGTGAGTAGCAGAGAAAGGTGTTCCTAGCTCGGGTAACTATATTTTATTCTGATAGGACTCTTTGTGAAGTGTGTGTTTACTTAAGAGCAACAGATCATTTTCCAGGTGCTGCACTGTAAATATAAATGAGTGGAGGAACCCTAAGATATGAAGTTAGCAATCAAGAGTAGGACTCACAAATCATTTAAACCATCAATCAACTTGAAGGGTAAGGAAATTCAAGAATGCTGCCTTCGTGCTGCGTAGGCTATTCACAGAAAGCTGCTTAAATCTCCTCTGGTCTATGCTTGAGTGGGTGGATAGTAGGAATCACATAATGACTGTAGAGGGGATTAGCCTAACCCTAACACTCTTTCCAGGCCTGCCCAATGGGCCTTGGTTTCTTTGCCTCCTTTGAGGTTCTCATTATGGCATAGGCTCTACTGTAATAACTTTAAGAGACAACTCCTTTGTGTCCATAGTGGTGATATATCCCACATAGGCATCTACTCTCAAATTTCAGTGTAATTTTATGGACTCTAAAATTAGGGATCAAAGTAGGAAAAGGGCAGATGCAAGGAGCCCATGGCTGTTACTCTAATGAGCCTGGGTTTGTTTAGGAGAGAATAAGGCAGGATGTATCCAATTCCAAATCTCTTTAAAGTGTCACAGTCAATTATAGATTGTCACCCTAAGAAAGTTACTAAGCCTCTTTGAACCTTAGTTTTATCATCTTTAAAATGGGTACAATAATACTCTAGGTAGTATTTATTGAGTAATTACAATATCCCAGACACTATTCCTACTTCGGAAGTCTCTTGTGATAATTAAACATAGCTGTCACAGAGTCCATAGTGCATAGTAGGCACTCAAAACTGGCCTCTATTAATATTATTATTGATTTTTAAAATTTGTTTTACTTCTGAGGGTCCTGGATTCAACTGGGCTATGCATGGTAGTTTGGACTCTCTTTTCAGCCAGGAGTTGATGCTGCCTAATGTAAGCTCTTAGCAAGTCTGAGATATTTGTCCTAGAAACCATAATTTTTCCAAAAAAACAAGAGTAAATACAACTAGTTTTTCCTATTTCTTGGCTCAGCACACACCACTGTTGTGTACTAATAACCCTGAGAGAGGACTAGAGCACTCCCTAAGATATGTGACTCCTTGGATTGAAGGTCAGAGTATCCACACAGGCAAAATCTCCTAAAGGACTGATCAGTTTTGTTCGTCAAAATTCACACAAATATTTTTTTCCTCTTCTGTGGAATCAGGAGGGCTTTCCACATGGTTCAGTGGTAAAGAATCCACCTACCAATGCAGGAGACACAAGAGACATGGGTTCGATCCCTAGGTCAGGGAGATCCCCTCGAGAAGGAAATGGCAACCCACTCCAGTGTTCTTGCCTGGGAAATCTCATGGACAGAGGAGACTAGCAGGCTGCAGTCTTTGGGGTCACGAAGAGTCAGACATGACTGAGTGACTGAGCATGCAGCACATGGAATTAGGAACCAGGGAAGGTATTTCTGGTGTCTTGAACTTGGTCCTTGTGTTCCTACAGCACTATACTTAAACGGAATGCTCAGCCGCTTTGGGACTAGAAGGATAATAGGATACTGGCTAGAAAGGCCAGCCTTGGTGTGTTTTGGCCACAAGTTCAATAACTTGTATCAAATACACAGTAATGATTCTCTGGGGACATTAACTCCATGGGTGTTGCAATAATGGAACACTGACCTTCCTAACAGAGAACCTCACTTCATTGCATTGTTATCAGCTTTCCTCTATTGGAAAGAACCTCTTAATTGCTGACTTCATCATAACCCCAGGCACTTGTTTAACTAAATTGCCAGCTATTTCCCTTCCATGGTGGAAGGGTCCCTCATACCGGTCACATGATTAAAAGAAGCCTGGCAATCTGAGATTCCAAAGGAGCACCAAGCCTGAAGTTTTAGCACCCCTTCTTATCTTGTTCCCCCTCCCTTTGCTGCCTGCCTGCTGAACAGAGCTTCCAAAGCTTTGAAATAGATTTAATAGCCATTCATAGGATTTCTGATGGTGATAAAAGAAGTACTGTTCTGTTTTCAGCTGTCACTGTGCTTCCTCTTAAGGCTCGGCTACAGAGTTTACTACTAGATATCCATCTGCTCCTTGCCCAGAGCATGCCACTCTCTTCCCTTTGCCAACCAACCAGTATCATCCAGCCTGTTAGAAAGGAGTGGCCCAATAAGGAAGACTGAGGAGTAAGATGGCTCTGTGTGATGCTGCCTTACTTTGGAAGAAAATGGGCTCTGGTTGCACATAAAAAGCCACCTTGAATAGGGTGTAGATAATTGTCCAATTTAATGGGATTCTCATTAGGAGGAAGAGTAGCATAGTGTAGCTTGAGTGAGCTCTGCCTATTCTCTGGTACCGTGGAGATGTTAATCATGCAGCTCCTGGCAAGTCTGTCAGAGCTGAAGTGGATGATGTCACTGATATTCCAGCAAGCTCTTTGTCTGAGCGACTGCAGCACTCAGACAGCTGCAGAACAGAGTGCCAGGGAGCTGAATGTGTTAATAGGAAAAAAGCGCTTCCCCTAGTTCTTTCTTCCAGAGGGATGTTTTCACAAGGACCTTTGTGTGTTGTTCAGTACAGTGGCTGGTCTTATTGCTGATGATTCTCAGAGTCACCAAGGAAAGGACATTATTAGGAACACAATAGATATAGATGATCATGCCAAGGTGTGGACCAGCAACGCTGGGCTGCTGAGCGTGCTTGGGTCAAAGGTTTCATTCCTTCATTTGGACTCTGTAACTGAACACAATATAAATAACTGGTAAATCTATATGATACGATATGCAATACAATATACAGCACTTTTGAGCTCTTACTATGTGTGTCAGGAATAGAGGCAGAAGTGTACTAGTTAACAGTGTGGGAGTCTGATTCTTGAAATCAAAGCACTTTGGGATTATATTCTGGCTCTTCCAAGTAGTAGCTGTGTGATTCTGGGCAGGGTACTTCCCCATTATAAGCCTCTTTTCCTATCTGTCATGGGGATCCTAACAGTAGGGAGGATTAGATGAGATAATCCATGCAATTAGCTCAGTGCCTAGCCAATTGTAAGCATGTTAACTTAATTAACATTACCTTTATTGCTAATTTATTTATGTTATCTCACTTAGGTCTTCCAATCAACCTGGTGTGATAGCTACTATTATGATCCCTATTTTATAGGTGAGGAAACAGGGGTTCATACAGGTTAACTTGCCTAAAATCTCACAAATAGCAATTGGTTGAGCCGGACTTGCCCTCAAGCTAGCTGACTCCAGGGCTATTAGCTAATAAGCTCTACTGATGCAATTACAAAGGGCTGGGGAGCTGGAATTTGTGTCTTTCCTTAAGGGGGTCTCCACCTCAGCTACAAATTGAAATCATCTGGAAAAAATCAGAACAGAACACTGATGGCCCCTCAGGTGTGGGGGTGAGTGTTCACTGGGAAGATTCATTTTTTTTTTTAATCTTGATAAGAGTTTGTACTATACAGGTACATGCATTTGTCAAAACTCATCAAATGGTACATTTACAATCTGTACATTTCACTGAATGAAACAAATATTGAACTCTAATTATATGCTTACAGAAGTACTTAAGGGTGAAGTGTCTACAGCCTATTTTGAAACATATGCATGAATAAGATGGGTTGATAGAGGGACAGGTATATGTTAAAACAATATAGCAAATGCTGATTATACGATCTAGGAGACACAGACTTTTATGTGTTTGAATATGTTCATAATAAAATGTTGGGAAAATAAATTAGAATCACTTGGGGAGCTGTTTAAAATGCTGATGAATAGGATCCCCTCAGAATTTCAGAAGTAAGTTAGTCTGGAGTAGGGAGCGCAGGTGTAGGTTTTTAAAAAAACTCTCAAGGTGAATCTCTAGGGCCTTTAAAACAAACACAATGTGCTCTGGACTCTCAAAGCCAACTCACAATAAGTGTCCCAGCGTTCAAAACTGAAAGTGTCCTGATAACATCAGTCAGTGATAGCCCATCCCTCCTTCTCTCTTGTATATCTCCACTCTGTACCCTCTACCCCTAACTTCAAACATTTCCTCTAAGTGAAAGCAGCACTGGGAAGAACTGTAGTGAAGAGCATCAGGTAAATTATAGGTAGAAGCCACCTTCCTCTCCCATGCACTCCCATCCACTAGATCGTTGCCCCAGGTTCTGCCCTGATCCAAAGAGCTGACTCATTGTAAAAGATCTTGATGCTGGGAAAGACTGAGAGCAGGAGGAGAAGGGGACGACAGAGGATGGTTGGATGGCATCATCGACTCGATGGACATGAGTTTGAGAAGCTCCGAGAGTTGGGGATGGACAAAGGAGCCTGGCAAGCTACAGTCCATGGGGTCACAAAGAGTCAGACATAACTGAGCAAATGAACAGCAACAACAAGGCCTCTACTTTGCAGCTGCTGGAGAGGCAGACACTCAACTTCTGGCTAAGTGGTAGACCAGACACTTAGAGCTGAACACAGGTTGTGGGATCATAGAAAAGTGAGCCCAAAGTTGCTTGGATTTTAGCTCTTGTCTTGCCGCCTCTTGTTTTTAAGGAGCTGGTGGGGGATTGTGTTATCAACAAGCATCATTTAGGTCTCTTCTAGAGGAGCAGAAACCCCAGGATTCCAGAGTTTCAGCCTATGGGCTTTCCTAAGTGCACTGAGCATGTATTTGCTGCCAACCCTACATAGAATTTTTTTCTCTATCTCTCTCTCTCTCTGTGTCTCACCTCCCCTTTCTTTCCCTTTCTATCACCTCCCCCTCTCTGCCTTCCCCCTGTTCAAGTTTCATGGATCTATAATGGCTTTTATGTGGGAAGGAACTCATGTTGTAAATGACCCATACGTTAAAGTCACATAAAAATATTTCCTTCTGCAATCAATGTGCCAGGGGTCGCAGGCTGTTGATTCAGCTGAGAAGCAGTGAACCAGGTCATTTTATCATTGATGTAACTGAGAGATGGGATTATTATCTCCCCTGAATATGAAAGGCAGTTCTGCCAGGAGAAGCAAAGACTCTTTAATTAGACTGACATATGGCCAAAGAAGCATTGTGTGAAATTTGTGTCAGACTATAGTGGAATCATTTGGGGAACCAGTGTAGTCACCAGTAGTTTGGAGGGAAATGAAATTAGCCGTATGCTAGATCAAGTCAAAACGGCTACTCTTGGAGTCTCCAAAATATAGGTAGGTGTAATGTTCTAATAGCTAAACCTACTACTTTGGCCTGGCCAGAAACAAAGTTGAGTAGAGAAACAAATTTGCTTTTAATGGCTTCTCTCTACTTCTAAGCACTATACATCCTGTTAACATTCCTGGCAACCCAAATTTGTCCAATGCCTTGGACCTGCCCTACTCCACAACTGTACTCAGGGCCAGGGTTTTCTAAAAGTTGGTAGACATTCCACCCATGATGCATGATATATTTATGGGTTTCCTAGATAAGCATTTCAAATTCTAATCGTTATATTTGGCTTTAGTTGTACTAGAAAAAATGGCACATCTGTCCTATTATTTCATCACTATTACTATTTAGGTTAATTTCTATGAGCAAAAAATAGTTTTTTAAAAAGTGTATGTGGAGATGGAAAAAATTCTGAAGGTTATACTTGAATGACTGAAAATTAATAAAGCATGCTATAGACCAGTGGTTTTCAATCTGAGGTGATCTATTCCCCCCTCCCCACCCAACAATGGGATATTTGGCAATGCCTGGAGATAGTTTTGTTTGTCACAACATGGTGGGAGGGGTGCTACTGGCATCCAGTAGGTATAGGGATACTAATAAACACTCTAATGCATAGGACAGTTCCCCCACCCCCTGCAAGAAAGAATTACCTGGTCTCAAATGTTAGTAGTACTAAGGCTGAAAAACTCTGCTGTAGACCCGTGCTTCTCAGAAGTGCCTATGAGTCAAATAGGAATATTGTGAAAGTGCAGCTTCTGATTCAGGAAGTCTGAGGTGAGGTCTGAGATTCTGCACTTCTGAAAAACCTTTAGGTGATGCTATTATTGCTGTTCCATGGACCACATATTGAGTATCAAGGACCTGTAACTTCCCTCTTTCTCCCTCCACCAAATGCCATTGAGCTAGAGTTCCATACCCTCAAGGCTCTGCTCAGGGAGGGTTTGGTTATTCTGAGAAATGACTAAGGAGTAATGGCTGAAAATAGATTAACGTGATTTCTTGCCATTTAGCAGGGCCATCAAAGTCTTAAACCAAAGATTAATTTGGTTGATACGTTCAGGAACTAAGCATAGCCAAAAAGAGAGATACATTTTGCTCTGGGGTACCTTTTGGAGAATAGACAGAATTTTCCATAAAAGGCAGGCACACCTAGGCTGGATTTGTAAAAATGGTTTGTTTTGTTCATTTTCATTTGCCTGGCACCCAGCACAGTATCAAGCTCAAAGTAGATGCCCAAAATATGTTTGTTGAACCAATTGACAAGTTATACATAGCTCTATAGATAGCTATTAGAACAACAAAGGAAAGTATCTACTGGGGCAGAACACTGCCATGAACCTCTTCAAGGTCAGAAAGGAATGCCCTTTGGTATCTTTTTATGTGAATGAGTATCATTAAACTGGATGCATCTTCCCAAAATATACTTCTTCCCCCTTGGATGGCAGCAGGATCATTTAAAATGTTTCTTGTTAGAAATCTTTGGAGCAGGGTGAGTGTGTATGTGGTGGGCATTTGGGGGGTACTTTACCTGTTCCATTTTCAGAAAGGAAGCTTCGTGGTAAAGGATTGAAGACTCCAGGACCTACAAGAAGAAACCGGGCCAAAGAGGGGGATCCTCCAGCTGTGCTGGCTTGAGCTATCAGGGCTCCTCTTCCCACTACCTTTGACTCTTGGAAATGTGTGCGATTTGACATGTGCCAGCCATAGGGCCACCACTGTGCCACATGCTTCCTTTCGTGGACCTGCCACACACCAGAAAGTACCCCTTTGGGAGTCATTCCCTTGGATAATACAAGTTTTCTAAAAGTTCTTGTTAAAATATATGGAACTAGTATACAGAAAGAATAGATTGGTTGCCTAGGGCTGGGGAAGTTGGAGGGATTTTGAGAGTGACTGCTAATAGGTACAAGGTTTCTTTTGTTTGGTTTTAAATATTTTTATCTATTTATTTATTTGGCTGCACTGGGTCTTATTTGTGGCATGCAGGATCTTCAGTCTTCTTTGTGGCATGCAAACTCTTAGTTGCAGCATGTAGGATCGAGTTCCCTGACTAGGGATTGAACCTGGGCTCCCTGCATTAGGAGTGTAGAGTCTTACCCACTGAACCACCAGGGAAATCCCTAAGGTTTCTTTTTGGAGTAATGGAAGTGTCCTAAAGTTGATTATGGTCATGGTTGCACGGCTTTGTGACTATGTTAAACCCACTGAATTGTGTACTTTAGATGGGTAGTTGTATAGCATGTGAATTATCTCTCAATAAAGCTGTTATAAAAATACATAAATATATGAATTAAATTAGGAGATACAGATTAAGAAATAACCAGGGGAACCTTAGTGGACTTCCCTGGTGGCTCAGATGGTAAAAGGGTCTGCCTACAATGTGAGAGACCCAGGTTTGATCCCTAGGTTGGGAAGATCCCCCTGGAGAAGGAAATGGCAACCCACTCCAGTACTCTTGCCTGGAAAATCCCATGGACGGATAGAGGAGCATGGAGTTGCAAAGAGTTGGACACAACCGAGCAACTTCACTTTCACTTTTCACTTTCAGGGGAACCTTGGAGAACCTCATGTAAGGGAGAAAGATGGTTTCCATCCACACATGGAAACAAGAGATACAGGGTAGTAATCAGGATTCTTCAATTTTAAATTCTCCATAAATTCATATCTACTCTCTTGAATCCAGTTGCCAGTAACCCCAACTGTTATCAACATGTTCCAACATTAGATTGATAGGAGCTAGGAAATATTCAAATGTAGTGAACAAAAAGAGTCAGGTCCCCTAAGATAAAATAATCATGGCATAATTAATAAAGCATAGGGTTTGGCACTACCCTGTGGTTCTGGAAGGCCTTTAAATTCAATCAGGCCACTTGGACCATTGTTGTTTTCCACAGAGAGCTGCAGGACCTGAGGCCTGAGAAAAATGGATTTTTTTTTTCAATGAAATGGAGACTATGGTTTTGGAAGAGGCAATGTTAAAACCACACTTATTTCATATAGCCTGGTGGCTAAATGTTCCAAAACCACAGAGGGAGAACCCCTGTCTCTCCACATGTGGCTTTCCATGAACCCACTGTAATTTTAATAGTTTGCCACGTCACAGATGAAACATAAATGGCAGGGTCACTTCAGTAAATGACTTCAATAAATGTGTTTGAGAAAACAGAAATGACAGGGCGTGGGACCTAGATCCCCTATTCCTACGGCTGAGCTCATGCGAGTTGAACATGCAAGTATCAATAGTATGATTTTGAATGTAATAATGAGCTCTCTCATCCTCCAACTTATGTCTTGGAAATGCCTTGGAAGGAAAAATAATGCATTTAGCTATTTAGCAAGATTATGTTTACATCTTGCTATAAATAAAGGGTCTTAGTAGGACAGGATGGCTTGTTCAACTCAGGAAAAGAATGGCTGTCCTAGGAAAAGAATGACAACTAGGAGTTTGGGGGCTAACAAAACAAATTGGTCTTTTTCTCAGTTTTGCTCTAAGCTTCCCCTGATTACTGTGACCAGTAATTCTTGGACTTGGAAATATAAATTGAGAAGGGGCTATTACTGGGACCCAGTATTGTGAACCTGCTGCCAGCAGCCACTGAGTAATCTACTACACAGCACATTGTTATTTGTGACTCCCTTAGGCCCCATTAGTGCAAGAGAAACCTAGGACAAAGGAAAGACTACAAGAAGACAAAGGAAATAGGCATTCAGTAGAGTTATTAAATATGTATTTCACAGCAAGGAATTATCTCTATTGGACTCCAACTGGAGGCAGTCCAGCATTTGGCCTGCAACTGACCCTGGGTACAATAAAACCCCAAATTTCAAGAAAGCATTGTGGAAACTCCCCTGATTGAACTCATCTCGCTCTGTAGAAGACAGTGGGTTATTTACAAGGCATATCCTGCCACGTTCTCTTTCCTGCTACGAGGATATTTTATCATCTTTCCAGATTTCACACCAGGGTCAGTCTCATTTGGCTCTGTTTTCTTTGTGTCTGCAGATCTCAAATTGTCAGGCAACATCTTGTCAGGAAAAGGCCAGATGGGCAGACAGGGAAGTGATCCAGCCCCTGAGGAAATAAAGTGCTCAACCTGTCTGCACTCCCTTGGGGCACCGGAGTGAGGGGCCAGACAGACAGGGACACAAGAGGAGGTTCCTCCAACTTCACTCAGAGCTGCAGAAACCTGGGCCACACGAGCACTTTTGGAGTGTAGGGAGCAGGAAATTCCAATTTCCATGTTGTGAGCTAACAGGATGAAATCTGATACCACCCTCCCTATGCTCTGGAAATGAACTCAGTCCTCTCTTTGAATTGGGGTCTTGGAGCCACAGAACCTCATAATGCAATTTTCACTCCCCAGGCCCTTGTAAGAGGCAAAGTGAAATACTGGTGATACGTGATCTAATTAAGGGCTCAAACTGAAGGGAGCTCTCACTAGTTTTACATTTTGATTCCTGAGAGATGTTTTTCTCTGGCAATCACGTGGCAAACAGATTTTAGACAAAAGCAATTCAGAGTCATTTTGGCACCCTCAACACCTAGCAATGTTTGATACGTGGTGCTTAGTAAATGTGTCTTTATAGAGTAAGCCTGACTTCTGGCATTAACCTCTCCTTATCGATTTGGAATATAAGCACAGATGCCATCCCTTCCATGGTCTCTGAATTGATTATGCCCTGGGGGCCTGGAAAATATCTAAGTAAAACAGACAGGAAGAGTTAAGCATTGTTAGCCAGGGAACCATGCTTCTGATTGTTCTGAGAGCTGATTCTGGGGTAAAATCTAGTTGGCTTCCTCTTCTCAGCCTTGGCCCTTAGCCCAGTGGTTTTGACCCACAGCTGTGTCTCTGGACTGATTACTTTCTACAGTCTTATTGGGTTTCCTGATTGCTATCCCTGTTCCCTGTCCCATGAGCTGAACATTAGTCCACAGATGTCAGGGGAAGAGACTTGGCTTTTACTGTCTAATTGCTTTAGTGGTGATAAGTCAGAGTACAGTTCTGGGTTAAGGAGTCCCAAATCAACTTACCTAGAAAAGGAGCAGTCAGAGAGCAAGGTCAAGTTCTTTTAAAGGCCAGGGTTGGAATCCACAGGCCAGGGAGCTGAGAACAGAATAGAGACAACTCACTGGATTTAAGTTTGGAAACGTAGGATAGGTTATGAAGATTCATTTCATGACATTATGCTAATGATGTATTCAATCAATGGTTCTCAACCTAGGGCCGATTTTGCTAGGGGCCATTTAATAATGTCTAGACATATTTTTGATTGTCACAACTGTGGGAGTGCTGCTATCATTTAGTGGATAGTGGTTAAGGATGCTGTTAGACATCCTACAATGTACAAGACAGCCCCGCACAGCAGAAAATTATCCAACTCAGATGTCTGTATTAGAGGCACAAGATACAGGTTATAGATCACAACTATATGAAATATTAAAAAGATACTGGATCACTTCTCAGTCTTTTGAATAAGATCAAGTGTAGTATCTGCTCTTATGAGTTTAATACCTGATATGTCCTCTATCTGAGGACAGTATATTAAATGGATTTTTGGAGCAGGGACTTGGAATAGGAGCTTGCGCCATCCACTCCAAGCATCGGCCTGGTATTTCAGTACTTCCAAGAATGGTGCATCCTCTCCAGGGACAAAACTGCCAGTCCGAATGAAAGTGCCGTTCTAAACTCACAGGCAACTGGATTTTTGAAGCCCTGGCACTCAAGTCTGAACTATCAGGGTCAGTCTCATCAGGCTCTATTCTCATTTCTCATGCCTCACACCCATCTCTTCTCTGTTGTCCAAGCTCTTCCCATATCTCCTGAAAAAAAAAAAAAAAGATACTGGAAGAATACACATCATAGTTATCATAGGGGAATGTTTAGGTGGCAGGATAAGGCATATTTTTTTCTTTTCTCTGGTCTGTAAATTCTCTAACATAACTATATTGCTTTTAAATTTTAAATTGATTTTCAATTACATAAATAATATCTGGACACATCGTGCTTGTAAAATATTACGGTATTACAGATAAAACTGTGAAGATGTCTTTGACCAATCTGGTTTCTTCCACCTCAGACCCATTCCCAGAGATAACCAATTTTGTGGCTACAACTTTTCAGAGCTTTATCTATACTTTTATACATATATTGTGTGTAACTATGGAAATACATCTACTGTGTCATTGGTTTTTACAGATTCATAGTATTCTATAGTTTATCTATTTCCCTACTAAATAACATTTAGTTTGCTTCCAGTCTGGGGTTATTATGACAAATGCTGCATTGTACATGTCTCCTTGAACATGCTTGCCAGGGTTTCCAAAAGGGTATAAAAATTGCTGGGTTATGGAAAAAACACACATTTAAAATTTTATCAGTTACAACCAATTGCCTTCCAGAGAGCTGACAAATTTAATTTCCTGAAAACCTCACTAACACTTGATATTTTTTGGGTTTAAACCTGAATGAAACTTTTGGCCAACCCAACAGTTTGTTTTTCATGTTTGCCAATCAGATAGTTGAGAAATAGTGTAATTCTTTTGTTTTAGTTTTAATTTGCATTTCTCTTGTTACTGCTGAGATGGAGCATCTTCCTCAAGTATTTGCTGAATCTATCATATATTCTCCTCAGTGATGTTCACATCCCTTGCTCACTTTTATAAGACCTTTCCAATAGTTTTTTTTTTAAAAAACAGAAGAGAGCAGGATCAGGTTGCACAAAAACACAGAAATCAGTCTACCAAGTGTCTTGTCTGTCCTTCCTCCCTAACACAGATCCTGAATCCCACCCAGACCAAAATGACCCCTTTTTGCCATTACTGAGAATTCAAGAGCATAGCTATATTAGGAAACAAATTAGCAAAGCCCATTCTCACCACAGTTCTGTGTTTCCCTGGACTGTGAGCCTTTGCTATGCCAGCATCTTGATACTGAATAGCCAGCAGGTACTGCCAGTCAGATTCGCTCCAGTCAAATACAAATCTGATATGTGACGAAGCATAAAGGAGCATGAAAGGCAGCGTGTGAACTGAATGTTATCTGCTGCCCGTGCAAATGGCAATTAGGACCATTAAATTTCAGTTAATCTTCATTAAGAACATCTGTTGTCTAGCCCACATGAGAAAACCAAAGATGGGGTTGGGTGATTGTGCCCACTCCCAATAAGTAGTTGTATCAACGAGTTTCCTGCCTACTCTCAGGCATAAACTGAAAGAGATGTGGCAAGGAAAAGTAGGAAAAGTATAACATCCGATGCATACTAAGGAATAAAACTAGATGTACAGCATCTTCAAGACTCAAGTATTATTTGAAACCAGAGTGCTTGTAAGCTATGGCCCTTGTGGCGAAGAAGATGAATGATTAGTCCTAGTGAATTTCAAGATCACCAAATGGGGGTTCCAGAGTCTCAGGCAAAACTGGCTCTTGAGTGGTCCTCTCTGCTCTTTTGGTTGCTCTATCCCATACACCCTCCTACTCTGTCCACTGGGGTCCTGATCTTTGCCAGGGGACTGTGAATACAAACCAATTCAAATCACCACTACCAACATGTTGCTTGACTAACATCCTCCTGTCTCACATGTACATGGCATCTTCTGCCTTATCAGCCTCCCAGTTGGCTTGTATCTGTGATGGAGCAGATGTTCTCACCAGTTCCAAAGAGGTATTAGGGGAAGGGGAAGGACTTCTGCACCTTTGTCTGAGTTTAGGCCGGTTAAGTTCTTCCTTACCATCAACTACTATGGTGATGGTCTTCTTTTCTAAGTCAGTGGCAGGGGATGGGGGAGTCAGATAAGAAGATAGATAGGTAGACAAGTAGTGTAAATTATGTTCCTTTGTATAAGCGTCATGTAGCTCACCTTGGTAGCCTTACCACAGTTGTAATTTTCCATTTGTTTGGGTAGCCATTTGATCAATATGTTTGCCCTACCAGCATGTAAGTAACGTGAGTGCCCAAACCATGTCTGTTTTTGTTCATCAGTGTACCCCTGGCACTTGGCATGGCATCTACCATATAGGTGCTAAATATAATTTTTTGACCTAAAAAGCCAAAAAGTTGTGATTCTGATGTTTTTAAAATGAAGAAAAGCCAGGTATTCAGGCAGGAGTATATGAAGAGGCAGGGGCTTCCCTGGTGGCCCAGACAGTAAAGAATCCGCCTGCAATGTGGGAGACCCAGGTTTGATCCCTGAGTCAGGAAGACCCCCCCGGAGAAGGAAATAGCTACCCAGTCCAGTATTCTTGCCTGGGAAATCCCATGGACAAAGGAGCCTGGTGGGCTACAATCCATGGGGTTGCAAAAAGTCAGACATGACTGAGGGACTAAGCATGCACACACACGTGGGAAGAGGCATTTTTCAAAGGTACGGCATCTTACCATCTCTCTACTCTCATCCCAGGGAGACATCTCACCCTGTGAGTCTGCCTTTGTATAAGGCTGTCCCTTGCCACAGTCTGGAGAAGGAAATGGCAACCCACTCCAGTACTCTTGCCTGGAAAATCCCATGGATGGAGGAACCTAGTAGGCTACAGTCCATGGGGTTGCAAAGAGTTGGACACGACTGAGCAACTTCACTTCACTCACTTCATACTTTATCACTGGAAAAGGAAACGGCAACCCACTCCAATATTCTTGCCTGGAGAATCCTGTGGACAGAGGAGCCTGGCGGGCCGTGGTCCATGGGGTCTCAGAGAATCAGACACGACTGATGTGACTAAGCACGCACGCACTTGCCACAGTCATCCCCTAACTTGTCAATAGTGCTTTCATCTAGGAATGTTGTGAGTGATCGAGAATGAAGCCTACCTTTGATAGTTTTCTATTTTCCTGTGATCTCAACACCACTGTTTTCTCCACAACAAATGCTCATTAGCAGGCACAAGCCTATCTTGCTCCTTGGGGCCTAAGGGTAAAATTGTGCCTTCAAGTTGTATAGCTGAGATGGCCAGTGGAGGTAGGGACTGAATACCCCAGGGAACTATATTTACATTAAAATTGAAACAAGGACATACCAGTACATTTATTGTATCACAATTGCTCCTAAAGTCTGCCAAAATATCACTCAGTGTCTCTCAAAGAGAATTGACATAGAAAGAGAAAAGGATGAAAGGTAATGCAGATGCTAGAAATGGAACAAAGATGGCATTTTGAACAAACTTTGACTCAAACTTTGATTCTAGAGAATTCTTATAAGGTAATGATGCTTTCTCCACCTCTTCTCAACCATTCCATTTTACCTCTTCAAACCCTGTTCTTTTCCCACAATCCTTTTCTTGACCTCTTATCTATTACTGTGAATTCTTGCAAGGCCTTTCTTATGTTTCTGTCCCATTGACAGAAAAAAGAGGATTCTACCTGAATCCCTAGCCTTTCCCATATGACCCAGGTTCCTGATACAGAAATAAAGAGCAAGCTGAAATCATGAATGTTTTTACCACAGCAGCTCCATGGTTGCTACTAACTGGAATACCTCTTTTTCATAAAACCCAGAGATTTCCAGGGAGACCATTGCTAATCCCTTAAACTCAAGACATAGATAAAGCAGTTGGCTTGGTTATCACTAATTTCATTTTCATGCTTATGTTTGCCGTCATTCACTGAGGGACAAAAACAAGTCAGCTATGATAAGGGTAAACCCTGGATTAGCATTGTGTATTGTAGCTGTAAATTTTGCTGTAAATGAAAGGTACAAATGATTTGAAATCAGTTATAGAGGAAACAAGAAGCTACAAATGAACCTTTGATGGAAAATAACTTGTTTATTTCCTTAGCTGGGTATTTGGGATTGGTTTATGTTTCACATTTTATAAGGAGATAGTTCCCAATGGACCTGAAGATTGGGTTTATAATAACAGTTTAAGAGCTTAGCTGAAATTAACAAAACCAAACTTCAAAAGGTGTAGAAACGAAAGCAAGAGTTTGAAGTCTAGCTATTTTAAAGATACTGACAATTTCCCCTCTTAGAAGCATGAAATGTTTTCGGGTCAAAGACTTTACTCATCACCTAGTTTCATTTACCATGCAAAATAAAACCTCTTCTTATTGTAAGTTATCTTTTAAACTTTGAACATCTCCCAAGCAAGAAACTCATTGCTTTTTATTGTCTAAAAAAACCACACATAATATGTTAGTCCATTATCATTTTTTCAGCATCAATTCTTCAGCACTCAGCTTTCTTCACAGTCCAACTCTCACATCCATACATGACCACTGGAAAAACCATAGCCTTGACTAGACGGACCTTTGTTGGCAAAGTTATACCTCTGCTTTTGAATATGCTATCCAGGTTGGTCATAACTTTCCTTCCAAGGAGTAAGCGTCTTTTAATTTCATGGCTGCAATCACCATCTGCAGTGATTTTGGAGCCCCAAAAAATAAAGCCTGACACTGTTTCCACTGTTTCCCCATCTATTTCCCATGAAGTGATGGGACCACATGCCATGATCTTTGTTTTCTGAATGTTGAGCTTTAAGCCAACTTTTTCACTCTCCTCTTTCACTTTCATCAAGAGGCTTTTTAGTTCCTCTTCACTTTCTGCCATAAGGGTGGTGTCATCTGCATATCTGAGGTTATTGATATTTCTCCTGGCAATCTTGATTCCAGCTTGTGCTTCTTCCAGTCCAGCATTTCTCATGGTGTACTTAAGATTAACTAAAATCCTAGGGCCACTGTTAATATCCATTTTGTTTCATCTTATACTGTTGAATTTGCAGATTTAAACGTGGGATTTTATTAAATGTCTTAAATATACTCTCTCCTAGAACTCAACGGAGTGTTAGAAATCCTTTGTTTTGGCCCATCAGTCCTGCCTTTAAACTTTTTTCTAAATCTTGATTCTGTCATCCAACATCAATCTCTTTTGGCAAGGCCCTTGAAATAAGATTATAACTTGTACTGATATTCAACCCCCAGTTCTTCAATTTACCAACAAATACATAACCAAGCCCTAACTTCAAAAACTGCAAACTCACATTTTATTTTTGTGGCATTTCTCCTCCCTTACCTGGAGAATTCCTATTCACCTATTGAGACCCGTTTCAATTGCTACCTCCTCTGTGAAGTGCTGGGGCTTCCCTGGTGGCTCAGCACTAAAGAATCTGCCTGCAATGCAGGAGACACAGGAGATGTGGGTTCGATCCCTGGGTGGGGAAGATTCCCTGGAGGAGGAAATAGCAATCTACTTACAGTATTCTTGCTGGGAAAATCCCATGGACAGAGGAGCCTCACGGGCTACAGTCCATGGGGTCAGAAAGAGTTGACATGACTGAAGGACTGAGCACTGTGAAATGTTACTCTGTCTGAATTCATCCTTTAAGCAATGTTGACAGGCCCCATTTCTATACATACATGTATTGTATTGAATAACATACTGCCTCTGCTATTTTATGAATTCCTTCAGGTCTTATATATTCTTTGCATCTCCAGGACCTGAGCCCGGGTCAGCAGGTGGACTGTGGTGACTGTCTACTGAGGAAGACTGTGAGGTTGGGTAGGAACTCAGTACAAGAGTGTTGTGAGGCATGAGCCATGAGCTCAGGAGGCAATGTTTTGCCAACCCTGGCCCAGGACATAGTCAGTACTCAAGTATGTTTTTAAATGTATTTTTGCATCCACACCCTGAGATATCTACTTTATCAAAAGAAAAGTAACTCGGCATAGCTTGTGTCGACCCTTGTTTGTGTCTACTATCATAATTTCTCTTGAGTATTCACAAACAATATTCTAATAACCCTTTTAAGATATTTTTTTCTGGGTACCAACATCAAGTTAATTATTGGTTTGTATTTTCTGAGATATACTTCTTGCCCTTTTAAAAAGTAGGACAACATTTTCTCGTCTTTAGTCTTCTGGCGCCTCTTCCATTTTCCAAGAACTTTCCAGGTGGTGGTGACTCATTTGGAGAAAATGGCCCTTTTCATTCGGACCTTTCAACAGCATTGTTTGTAATGGTCAGGGGCCATGACTAGGAGAGCTGTTTCTTGGAAAATGTCTATTTGAATTGGGCAAATCAGAGGCTGAAGTCAGGATGGCCAATAAATGTGTTATTGACAGAGGCCTGGCCTAGAAAGACAGCCAAGTCTAGGGAGGCAGTTTTCTCTGAACCTTGGCCCAGCAAGCATTTCAGATGGCTCTTCCTGTCTCTTTTCCCTTCCCCTTCTCTTGGCTCCATATTCTCCTCTTGCTCTAGTTTGTCTCCTCTGAGCTGAATTTGGATGGCTAAAGTGTAACCTCAGCACAAAAATGACCAGAAAAATGCACATCTGCCCTTGAGTTCCAGATGAGGACCTAGGTCAGTGACTGTTAGTGACAGAGAAAATAAACAAAATGGTTTCAAGAAATTGCAGATATTAGGTTAATAATAGATACACTTCAGCTGTATATATGTGAAAAAGAGAATATCAGCTATGTAGATACACACAAAAAGTACAGTAAAATGATGATTCATTAGAATACTAAAAGCAACAGATTTTTTCTGAACCTACCATGTGTCCAGTCCTGTGCTAGACACTGAGAGGAGACAAAGAAATGATCTTAAAGATGTTGCAGTAATTTTGTAAAATCTTCTTCCTTAATAAGTCTTCCCTCATAGCTCAGTTGGTAAAGAATCTGTCTGCAATGCAAGAAACCTGGGTTTGATTCCTGGGTCAGAAAGACCCCATGGAGAAGGAAATGGCAACCCACTCCAGTATTCTTGCCTGGAGAATCTCACGGACAGAGGAGCCTAGTGGGAGCCTGGTCCATGGCATTGCAAGAGTCGGATACGACTTAGCGACTAAACCACCACCTTAATAAGAGAGTGGCAAATAGCCAAAATCTGGTGTTCAGGCTTTTTTTTTTTAAGAAGCCTTTTCTTGAACAAAATAGGAACCAAAATATAAGCGAATTTTTAAAAAGGCTAACCTTCAATGACCGGAAAATGAAATTCATCTAAACTCTCTGTTCCAACTATGGATTAGTTAAATGACCCTTGATCTGTGTACACACAAAGAAAATGACATTGCTGAGACTGCAGCTTGTCTCCCCACCCAGCACTGTGGTTGCTTTGCAGAAGCTGCAGCACGTCTGATTTTTATTTGGACTGGGAAATCTTATCATGCAGGTTCAGCCTAGCTCAGGTTCTTGTCCCTGTCAGTGTGAATCTTACCACTTATTTGGTCAGAGGTACAGTGAGAAGTGGGCCTTCAGCCCTCTAAGGGGCTGTGCCCTGTTGCCATAAACCATTGAAAGCCTGATTCCTGATCCCAGCAGCTCATGCAAGGGACAAATGTAAACAGGAGCTGCTTTGCTCTCAGTGGAAAGGTTTGAGTTGAGCTCCTTCCAGGCAATCACACGGGCTGCCATTTTATACAGTCTATTTCTGTCTTCCTGTACACATCCCTCAATTTGCATTCCTGCTTAAACTTGCCACTAGTCCTGCCTCTCTGTGTGGGAGGTGGAATGGATTTGAAGAAGGGAAAGAAAAGCCTTTTTGTGAGGAGGGGGAGAATACAGGACTTTCACCGGCTGTTCCTCCTGGGTATCTTGAGAGAAGCATTTTGTCTCCTGGCTTCCTTGAGGGTTGTCATAGAAGCACTCATTTAGCATGGGTATAAGCCTTACTTCTTTATGCATTTGACTTTTGGCTGAGTTTGAACCAATTTGGCTCATTAAAAAAAATGGTGATTTGTGTAATGAGAAGGTGAATGGCAAGAAGAAGGTGGAAACAACTTTAAAGATAGTTTACATGAAGAGAGTGTTTCAAGGGACCATCAAAAGCCCTCAAATATCTTTCAGCAGATTTTAAGGAGTATGAATTGTCTACTATTAGAGCTTTATTCCTTAGGGTTCAGTTATGGTCCTCTCTAGGCATTACCTCTGAGGCTGGGCGGGATGCACTATTAAGCTATGAACACTCTAGCATGATTTAGCTTATCAGAAATTTGCAGGCAACTGATCCTTTCCCAGCAACCAGTTGGCGTTCCTTGCCAGTACATTTGACTTGGATGATATCCCCCATTCTTAAGGGAAACTAATTTAATTGTGTAAATTCGCAATCTTAACAGACTCAAAAAGCAATTGGTATGAGTCAAAGCTTGGAATGGCTAAGCAGTTTAGATGCTTGTATAAACAAGGTCCAAAAGTCAATTTTTCAGGCCATTAAATGTAGGTCAGATGCAAGAAGAGAACTAAATTGTGACAGAAGGGACTCAACCCAAAAATGTCTACCAGCCTAGCAGCTCCTTGAGGATGGGAGCTGTGTCTGTTGCTTTCTGTATCCCTGACAGTTACCACGGTGGCTGCCTTCTCACAAGCACTCAGTGAGTGCTATTCAGGAAGTAAACACGGTCAGAACAAAGAACAATTTTTTGACGGAAGGGTTGATTCTGGAATGTATTGCCAAATAATTTTGGGGAGTCCTTTATTGCAGAGATTTTATGAAAGAAGGTAGGTACTGCTATGCACAGAATGTGAAAGTAAAGTGCTCTTATAAGGGCAGAGAAAGACAGTGGATTTTCCTTCTAGTTCTTGAGTGCTATGAAATAGGGTGAAGATAGTTCGTGTAGCGTGTCTCTTTTTGTCTATCTGTCTCTGTTTTTTGTTTCTTTCTTTGCCAAAACCTAATTTACTTTACCAGCTTTTCTTTTTTTAAACTTTCTTTTTATTAAACTACAGTTGATTTACCATGTTGTGTTAAATTTTGCCAACTTTTCTTGGCCCTGCCTTACTTCCCCTTAGGTCACACAGCTTTTGCAAAATAATTATAATAATTTGCATTCATATAGCATTAGTGCTTTTCAAGGCATTTTCTTACACACTTTCTCTTTTTGTTCTGAATTTGAAAAAAACCCACTATGAAGCAGTCAAAGTAGTATTAGTTACATTTTTCAGATGAGGAATCTGTGGTATAAAGTATATAAGTGACTTGCTCATGATCACATTGCAACGTGTGACTGAACCAGAACTAGAAGTCAATCCCTTGGTGCAGTATCACCCCAAGTCTCAAAATTCAGGAATGGAGGTTTGTTAAGAAAACAGCAAATAGTGCTACTGTCTTCATGGTTATAATCCTCATACTTTTTATATTGTTTCAAATTCCTTCTTTATACTCCTTTCTAGTCCTATGAGGATGACATTTGAGAAATTGTCAAATCAGACATTATAGCAACTGTAGGGTATCAATTTATCCTTAGCTTTTTTTCCTTCAGATGTGAAGTACACACTTAAATACATTTCAAACAACATTGGGTAGGACATCTTTCTGTCTCTGCTTAAGCCAGCTGACACAGAAGTCTTCTGAAATATATTGTCCCAGAGTACATCTTCTCTTTCTCTTACAGCTTTCTTTGACAGTTATGGCAAGAGGACCTCTTGCTGATATTTCATTGAGTCTTTTCCTTCCTGGAGTTGGCAACTTTCTCACACAGATTCAAGAGGCAGCAGGTCTAGTGTAATTACCAGTCCAAACCCTATTTGGTGTCCCAGAATGGAATGAGTAAAGGCAGTGTTGTACTGGAACCATGGATGAAGCTGGACCTCAGAGCCTGTGAAGGATGCCAGGACTAGAAGAGCCAAGAACTTTGCAAAAACCAGAGGTCTAGGCAGGCTGTGAGTCATTAACCAAAAAAACAGTTAGGAACTAGGAAATAAGCTTCTTACTGGGGTTAAAGCAAGGCCAAGTGTCAAAAACTCTAAACAGCAATGAACAATGGTAACAACAACAATACCACTCTAGGAAATGAGATAAATTCGGCTTTCGCCCAGAAGCCTGCTAAAACTGAACTGATTTTAGGGAGTGGCCAGCCTGAGATACATAGGTGGGAGTAAGGAAGCCATCTTTACAGGTGGGGAGTGGAGAGTGTGGTGGTCACAGCAAAGGTGCTTCCTTGACTGTCAAGAAATATTCTAGAGTATGGTTTCTCAACTCTGGTACTAGTGACATGTTTGGTGCAGGGATAGTTCTTCTGTTGTGTGGCGTTGTTCTGTGCATTGTACGATATTTAGCAGCATCTCTGACCTCTACCCACTAGATGTCAGTAGCATCCATCCAACCTGTCACAACCAAAAATGTCTCCAGATAATGTCCAATGTTCCTTGGGGAGTTAGGAGGAGATAAAATGGCCCTTGGTTGAGAACCACTGCTCTCGAAGCTATGGATTATGAAAGCTTTTTGGTCTGAAGCCTTCTAGGGTCCACAGACTTCTAAATTATCTTCAGAGCAGGAAATCTAAGGTAGCAGGTATAAGGATATGTTGGGAAGTTAATCCCAACAGATGTTCTTTCACATCCAGTGCCAGGCTCATCTCTCCCATTAGGCACTATTGCAGTTCCTAAGAATATTGAGCCCTCAGAATTTTCTTGAAATCCTACTTAATTGCAAACTGAAGGGTAGATTTCCTCATGGTTTTCATTCCTGGTTTACATGCAAATTGGGACAAATGTGAAAATATGTTTTGCAAATGAATTCTGAAAAACATGTTAAGTTCCTGTATTCATTTTACCTTGAACTTAATTTCTTCATTTCCATTTCTTTTTACTTTCATTCAACCATATCATTTACAGTGGAAGTATATAACTGATGAGGTGGAACACCCAGAGGCTAGGAATAAAGGAGAGAGGCTAGAGAACTTTGACTGGGGTCATTTGGTAAGAACTAGGTCTAAGAACCTCTGTTCTGGGAAATACTTGCAAAGAATATTGTACCTGCTTCTCTGTCTTCCAACTCAGCCTCTTTTCTTACCACCTTTTTTAAAAAAAAATAAAAGTGTAAGGAAGAAGTCTATGCACTCTTTTTCCTCATTTTTGCTCATGTGGTGGATTTTCATGTCTGTCAGAAGTAAGAGTCCTCTGAAGGCCTGTCAGAACAGTTTTGTGGACAGGGTATAGTGGAAATGGCCTTGGACTGGGAGTCCAAACCTAGGTTCTAGTCTCTTTCCCTCTTTATAGATATTTGATCTTACAAATCACCTTACCTTGGCTGAACGTCAGTTTCCTCACATGTAAAATAGAACTACCCGTTTGCCTACATGGTAACTATATGGTTCCAAAGAGACAACGGGATGGAAAGCAGCATGAAACATGGAAGAGCTTTTACAAATGCAAAATGATATTAGTATTATCGCTTAATTATAGTTCACACGTCTTCAGTTATCCTTCCCCAAGTGTCACAGTGCCCACCGGATAGATGTCATAGTCAAGGCTATAATAACAGTTCTTTTCTCTTACCTGCAGCAGCAGACCTACTCTCTAGGCCTTCCTCTCCAGATCTACTCTCACTTTCTACCCTATTCCACCATGCTCTGTGCCCTTGGAGGCTGCCCCATATCAACAGGCTCCCTTGTCTCCAAAATTCCAGTTGTGTTTGGTCAATGGGAAACATTGGCAAGGAGGAGAGCAGTGAAGTTTATTCCCTGGTACCCTGCCAGCAAGGGTGCTGGCCATCACTTCATTGAAGGTCACAGCTCCTATCAGGAAGCTCTCTTTGTATAATTGTCATGTTCTCTCCTGGGTTCTGGTATCTATTACCTCTCCTCTATCTTTCAGCTCTAAGGGTGGTAATGGATCCCATTATTACTAGTCCTGAGATACTTCAGCATGTTCTATGGTTTCTTTATACCCTGCCCATACTTTGTAATTCGTTGCCTTTATTAAACTCTACTCTACTCTGAGTATGTCATGTGTTTGTTTGTTTGCTTGCTTTTATTAATATCCTGACTGATATACCCACCAAATCTCTTTATTTACTTCTCCCCTGACTTTTTATTGTAGTAAAATATATACTTATAAAGGATGGAATGTTATAGAAGAAAATACAATAGGTTTCTGGTTGTTAGTATTCTGTGCAGCCATGTGGAGAGTTAGCTCCTAAGTCACCACCTCTGAGCATCAATAATCAAGCTATCTGTTCCCTACCAATTGCACCATGCATTCTCTTTGTCTTATCCACAACCAACTGCAGAGGAACATTTAGAAGCCACAACTCTCATGCCTACACTCTCCCACAAAGTTTGTATCCTTGCTAAATTCCAGCATCCTGGGAGGCAACTGTCTGATGCTTACTCCAGACTATGGTTTGCTGTAAATCAGCTTGCACCCCTTTGCTTCCCTTGGACTAAGTTTGCAGAGAATGAGCTTATATCCTTTTGCTTCCCTTGGACTGGAGTCTCAGGAAGCCTGGGAAGGGGGGTACAGTTAAGCCTCTGGGATTCCATGACAGCTGCCAGCATTCTGGCCCTGATGTCTCTGCTTATTAACCGTGTCCAACCTGGAATGTTTTGTAGACTGTCAGAGCTAGAAGATACCTCAGAAATCAACTAGTCCAGAGGTTCTAAACTTAAGGTCTATAGATTGGCCACAGGGAAATCCTTAAACTCCCTATATTATGTGCAAAATTAGCTATTTCTGTACACACATGCATTTTTCTGGGAGGAAAATTCATAGTTTTCATCAAATTCTCAAAAAGGCTTATAACAGAAAAGAAACATAGACCACAAATGGCTCTAGAACAGCATCCTCACCTTATATAGGAGAAGAAACTGAGGCCCAGAGAGATAACAACTTATTGAAGATTTCAAGTTAAGTCTAAGCTTTAACCTTAGAACCAAGGTGGAGATTATATATGGCTCAGGAAACTCAAACAGGGACTCTGTATCAACTTAGAGGGGTGGGATGG
Source organism: Bos indicus (assembly GCF_029378745.1). Lineage (NCBI taxonomy): Eukaryota > Metazoa > Chordata > Mammalia > Artiodactyla > Bovidae > Bos > Bos indicus. The sequence continues at coordinate 65,289,471 of NC_091789.1, read as the reverse complement.
GAAGGAAGATGGGAGGGAGGTTCAAAAGGGAGGAGATATATGTATACCTATGGCTGTTTCATGTTGCAGTTTGACAAAAAACAGCAAAACTCTGTAAAACAATTATCCTTCAATAAAAAATAAATTAATTAAAAAAACCTAAACCCTTCCTTCCTCTATTTAATTCCAAAGCCATATTCCCACTCTACTTTGTGCCTGGTAGACACCAGATAACTGTTAACATGCAATTGATAATTGCAGTGGGCCCTAAAAGTACACTTGCTTCTCTTAATTGACCCTACTGAACAGAATCTGGTGCTGTGTGGGGCTCAGGGCCAACCTTAGAGCTTAGTGGTGCCAAGGGATCAGGCAGGGTTTTTCCATCCCAGTTCCCTCTGATGAATGGAGTTCTGTCTCGTCCCTGTTTCTCGGAGCCAACTTGTCCCCAGGGCCCTGTGGAGGGGCAGGTGTCGGTCTTGGGCATGGACTCAGAAGCCCAACTCCAGAGCCTCTGCAGCTGTTCTCATCCCTGTGAGGCCCCAAGCGGGAGCTGACACAGAGACTCTCGGAAAATGGCAAAGAAAAGCTAAGGGAAAAACACCCTTTAGCACTGAGGGGTTGCCAGGCTTCCAGGGGATCTGGCACAGCCTTTCTCAGGTTATTAAATCACACTAGTGCCTGGTAAAACAGAGGATAAAGCCTTATTCCTTCCCATGTCGTCTTCAATGGCTCTCCTTCCCAGGTCACATGTCTTTTTCATACTATCCAGGATCCCCTACTGTATTTCCTTACCTCTCTCTCCCCATGTAGGAAATGAGTACCTTTGCCATCTAGCTTAGATACCCAGTGTAGCAGAATAAAAGCAATCTGGAGTTCTAGTATCAGCTCTGTAACTCACTAGCAATGTGATCTTGTACAAGTTGCTTAATCCTGATGGACTTTCATGCTTCATTAATAAAACATGAGGCTGATGAACCAAATGAAGTAATGGAGGTGATATCACTTGACAAATGCAATACAACCAAAAGATATGTGGGGTCATTATGATCTCTCACCACTCAAAAATTACTTTGAAAGTTGAAAAGAATAACCTTGAGTGCCAGTAGCCCAGCTGAGATCTAGCTGCCTAGATTTCAGTCTAACTGGGTTTTCCGGGGGGAAATTCTAGAATGAAGTGGGATGAAAAGTCACCATTGACTTTGAGTCCAAGACCAGTGGAAGGAGTCAGTTGACAGAAGTGTGATCTATTCCTGGAGTTTCACATGGTACTTTACTTCCTAGACACCTGTGAGAAGAGTTTCTAAGGACTAGTCACTCTTCACCAGGAAAAGAAGAGAGATTCAGTCAGATCTGGTGCTGGAGGATAAGAGGGAGTCAGCCTTAATATGTTTTGCCATAGTAGTTAAACTAGCTTGCAGAGAATTCCCAGAGGGTGGCGAAAGATAGTGGGAAGAGACTATCAATCCCTCCCTGCACAGCCAGTCCACACTGTTTCCTAAGGTGTGCCGTGCTTTGCTCAGTCATGTCCCACTCTTTGCGACCCCATGGACTGTAGCCCATGAGGCTCCTCTGCCCATGGGATATCCCAGGCAAGAATACTGGAGTGGGTTGCCATGCCCTCCTCCAAGGGAGCTTCCTGATCCAGGGATCGAACTCGAGCCTCCTATGTCTCCTGCATTGGCAGGTGGATTCTTTACCACTGAGCCACCAAGGAAGCCCTAAGGTACCACAAGGCAAATCATGTTCAGTGCTTTCAAGAACTTTTCAAGTGTCTTTCAGGGAACTCGCCTCAATACTCTGTAATGACTTATATGGGAGAAGAATCTAAAAAAAAAAAAAAAAAAGAGTGGATACATGTATATGTGTAACTGACTCACTTTGCTATCCAGCTGAAACTAACCAACATTGTAAATCAACTATACTTTAATAATTTTTTAAAAAATGAAAAAAAATACATGAATAAAACTTCTTGAAAAACAAAAAAGAAATGCATGTTTTGATGGTTGAAAGGGAGAGAAAAGGTAAAACCCATAGGGTAACTAAGGTGCTTAAAGAAATGATCTTTAGTCAGAGAGGGCATTGACATTGTGTTTCTTAATGCATATAATTAGAACACAAATAGATCTAGAATTTAGTAAACAAGTCAATCTTTTATTTCTTATGATTTTCTCTAATAAGTGGTGCTAATGGTCATTAGTAGTCTAGAATCACCTTATTATACTCTAATATCCTTAATTATGCCACTAAGTTTTAATTATCATGGTTCTTAGACTCTTTCTACTCTTGTTATTACAAGATATTACAATAATATTTTTAAAAATATTTGACATTTTAAACTTAGTGGAGATACAACAGTGAACAAGACAGATGAGGCTCTACTCACTTGGATCTTATATTGTGATGCTGCTGGTGGTGGGTCTCTTAGACTGGTAGATAAGGAAGACTTCACAATTGAATAGGTGAAATTTGACTTCTGCTTCTGCAATATGGCAGACTAAGTATTCCAAAAATCTTCCTGCTGCAACTAAATCCTGGATAAATTATAGAAAAATTTTTCTTTATATTTCTCTCTTTTTTGACAGCTTTATTAATATATAATCTACATAACATACAACTCATCATTTAAAGTAAATTCAATAGGTTTTGTATACTATATGATTAATGTTTTTAATTCTGGTAAAATGTATATTATAAAAATGTATCATGTAACCACTTCATATGTACAGTTTAGTGGCATTAGTTATATTCACAGTGTTGTTCAATCATCACTACTATCTAGTTCAAGAATTTTTTTCATCACCCAAATAGAAACTCTGTTACCTTTAAGCAATAACTCCCCAATCCCCTTTCTCCTAGCCTGTAGTAACCTCCAATCTATTTTGTGTCTCAATGATGTTGTCTTTTCTAGATACATCACCTAAGTAGAATTAAATATAATATTTGTCCTTTTGCATCTAGTTTACTTCATTTAGCATAATGTTTTCAAAGTCTAATCTACATGCATCGAAACTGCATTTTTTGTGGCTGAATTGTACAAATACATCAATACAGTACAACTCTATTGTATGTATATGCCACATTTTGTTTATACATTCATCTGTTGGATACTTGTTTCTACCTTTTGGAAATTGTGAATAATTCAATAATGGACATTACATACAAGTTTCTATCTGAGTTACTACTTTCATTTTTTTGGTATATATACCTAAAAGTAGAATTGCTGGGCCTTATGGTGAACATTGACATTTTAGGAATCAATGAACTAAAATGGACTAGAATGGGCGGATTTAATTCAGATGACCATTGTATCTACTACTGTGGGCAAGAATCTCGTAGAAGAACTGGAGTAGCCCTCACAGTCAACAAAAGAGTCTGAAATGCAGTACTTCGGTGCAATCTCGAAAACAATAGGATGACTCTGTTTGTTTCCAGTATCACAGTAATCAAAATCTATGCCCCAACCACTAATGCTGAAGAAGCTGAAGTTGAATGGGTCTATGATGATCTACAAGACTTTCTAGAACTAACACAAAGAAAGGTGCCCTTTTCATCATAGGGGATTGGAAAGCAAAAGTAGGAAGTCAAGAGATACCTGGAGTAACAGGCACGTTTGGCCTTGGAGTCAGAATGAAGTGGGGCAAAGGCTAACAGAGTTTTGCCAAGAGGGCACACTGATCATACAAACACCCTTTTCCAAGAGACGACTCTACACATGCACATCACTCGATGGTCAATACCAAAATCAGATTGATTATATTATTTTCAGTCAAAGATGGAGAAGCTTTATACAGTCAACAAAAACAAGACCAGCAGCTGGAGCTGACTGTGGCTCAGATCATGAACTCCTTAATGCAAAATTAAGACTTAAATTGAAGAAAGTAGGGAAAACCTCTAGACCATTCAAGTATGACCTAAATTAAATCCATTATGATTATAGAGTGAAACTGACAAATAGATTCAAGGGATTAGATCTGATAGACAGCATGCCTGAAGAACAATGTGCCAAGGTTTGTAACATTGTACAGGAGGCAGTCAAGACCATCCCCAAGAAAAAAAAATGCAAAAAGCAAAATGGTTGTCTGAGGAGGCCTTACAAATATCTGAGAAAAGATGAGAAGCTAAAGGCAAAGGAAAAAAGGAAAGCTATACCTATCTGAGGGCAGAGTTCCAAAGAATAGCAAAAAGAAATAAGAAAGACTTCCTAAGTGATCAATGCAAAGAAATAGAGGAAAACAATAGAATGGGAAAGACTAGAGATCTCTTCAAGAAAATTAGAGATACCAAGGGAACATTTCATGCATAAATGGGCATAATAAAGGACAGAAACAGTATGGATCTAACAAAAGCAGAAGAACTAAGAAGAAGTGGCAATAATACACAGAACTGTACAGAAAAGATCTTAATGATCCAGATAACCATGATGGTGTGATCACTCACCTAGAGCCAGACATCCTGGAGTGCAAAGTCAAGTGGGCCTTAGGAAGCATCACTATGAACAAAGAAAGCTAGTGGAAGTGATGGAATTCCACCTGAGCTATTTCAAATCCTAAAAGATGATGCTGTTAAAGTCCTGCACTCAATATGCCAGCAAATTTGGAAAACTCAGCAGTGGCCACAGGACTAGAAAAGGTCAGTTTTCATTCCAATCCCAAAGCAAGGCAATGTCAAAGAATGCTCAAACTGCCGCACAATTGCACTCATCTCACACGCTAGTAAAGTAATGCTCAAAATTCTCCAAGCCAGCCTTCAGCAATACGTAAACCGTGAACTTCCAGGTGTTCAAGCTGGATTTAGAAAATGCAGAGGAGTCAGAGATCAAATTGCCAACATCTGTTGGATCATAGAAAAGGCAAGAGAATTCCAGAAAAACATCTATTTCTGCTTTATTGACTATGCCAAAGCCTTTGACTGTGTGGATCACAACAAACTATGAAAAATTCTTCAAAAGATGGGAATACCAGACCACCTCACCTGCCTCCTGATAAATCTATATGCAGGTCAAGAAGCAGCAATTAGAACTGGATATGGAACAATGGAGCCGTTCCAAATTGGGAAAGGAGTACATCAAGGCTGTATATTGTCACCCTGCTTATTTAACTTATATGCAGAGTACATCATGTGAAATGCCAGGCTGGATGAAGCACAAGCTAGAATCAAGATTTCCAGGAGAAATGTCAATAATCTCAGATATGCAGATGAAACCATCTTTATGGCAGAAAGCAAAGTGCTTCTTGATGAAGGTGAAAGAGGAGAATGAAAAAGCTGGCTTAAAACTCAACATTCAAAAAACTAAGATCATGGCATTTGGTCCCATCACTTCATGGCAAATAGACAGGGAAACAATGCAAACAATGAGAGAACTTTATTTTCTTGGGCCCCAAACTCACTGCAGATGGTGACCACAGCCATGAAATTAAAAGATGCCTGCTCCTTGGAAGAAAAGCTATGGCAAACCTAGAAGCATATTAAAAAGCAGAGACATCACTTTGCTGACAAAGGTCCATATAGTCAAAGCTATGGTTTTTCCAGGAGTCATGTATGGATGTGAGAGTTGGACTACAAAGAAGGCTGAGCACCGAAAAATTGATGCTTTTCAACTGTAGTGTTGGAGGAGATTCTTGAGAGTCCCTTGGACAGCAAGGAGATCAAACCAATTAATCCTAATGGAAATCAATCCTAATGTAAATAAATCCTGAATATTCATTGCAAAGATTGATGCTGGAGCTGAAGCTCCAATACTTTGGCCACCTGATGTGCAGAGCCGACTCATAGGAAAAGACCCTGATGCTGGGAAAGATTGAAGGCAGGAGGAAAAGGGGATGACAGAGGACGAGATGGTTGAATGGCATCACTGACTCGATGCAAATGAGTTTGAGCCAACTCCAGGTGGTAGTGAAGGACAGGAAAGCCTGGTGTGCTGCAATTCCTGGGGTCACAGACACGACTAAGTGACTGAACTGAACTGTGATTCATAATTCATTTTGTGATTCATAATAAGAAATGAATCTCTGGTTTTTGTCCCTGTTTTTTTGTCAAGGAGCTCTAAAAATTCTTGGAGTTTTCCAAATGATGAGAGCTATAAAGATGTTTCTATTATGTCAATGAGGTGACTTTTAGAAAGCAACTGAGGATGGGGGCAGGTTGCTAGGAGAATCAGTCATGTGATTAAGGGGTTGGGATTTTTGGTCCCACACCCAGACCTCTTGGGAGGGGAGAAGGATTGGGGATTGAAAGGATATACAATTACCAATGATTTAATTAATCATGCCTATGTAATCAAGCCTCCATGAAAACCCAAAAGAGAGGGTTTGGAGAGCTTCTGGGTTGGTGAACACATGGACAGCAAGGGAGACTGACACCTTCAGAGAAAGCATGGACACCCCCTGCCCTTTCCCCATACCTTGCCCTAAGCATCTCTTCCATCTGGCTGTTCCTGAGTTATATTCTTTTATTATAAACCTGTGATCTAGTAAGTAAATATTTTCTTGAGCTCTGTGAGCCACTCTAGCAAATTAAACACAAGGAAGGGGTCAAACAGTCAGACTGTTTATAGTCAAACAGTCAGAAGTACCCATGACCACCTGGACTTGTGATTGGCATAGGAAATGGAGGAGTTGGGGGCAGACTTGTGGGACTGAGCCCTTAACCTGTAGGATCTGTTACTATGTCTGGGTAGTAGGTAGTGTGAGAATTGAGCTGAACTGTAGAACACCCAGCTGGTGTCCAAGAGTTGTTTGGTAGTGTGGGAAACCACCACCCCCGCCACCCACCACCACCCGCCCCCCCCCCCCCCCCCCCCCCCCCCCCCCCCCCGCCGCCAGCGCACGCACACACACACACACTTTGGGATTGATGACTGGTGTCAGTGAAGTGGGATTTGCTAAAAGAGCCCTGGCTCACAGAAACTTGAGATTTGGAAAGAAAAAGGATAAAAGGATAGGAGAACAATGTGGAATCAAAGGTCATCTGGTCACCCACAGTACAGAGCAGCCCGCCATGCTGTAATCATTTCCTAAATGTAAAAGTTACCAATGGAATTTAGAGATGGATCCAACTCTTGGAATTTAGTCACTGGATGCATAAGGAAATGTAAACTAGTAAGACAGAGGCAAAATATTCACTCTCTTGGTTATTGTGATCTATAGTATGTAAACTAAAAGTAAACAAGAATAGTGTGTCAGATTTTGATGCTAGACAAAAAGCAGATATCAGTGACTCAGAGCTGCAACTGCACCATCACCACCACCAAGGTTAAAAATTGTGCAAGGACAACAGAAAGTACCTTCTAAGACTTCTGGTTACCAAGACCAGTAGTCAGCGTGGAAAGAGGGAAAAACCAAGAAACTACTGATACTAGGAAGTGTAGTGTGAAGGAGTTGTCTCATTTTGTGAATCAGTATCATCAGCCTCCTGAGAAACCTTTACCAAAATGGATTATGAGAGTGACTAATTTAGAAACTGTGTCTTTGTCTTTGATTTTGGTGGAAGAGCATGCTTGCGTTGACACAGGACCTACAGGTCACTATGAAACAATCACCAATGTCTATATGTGATTCAGACAGAAAGCAGGTTCTTCCCAAGGGAACAGCCAGTCTGGTGGACTGGGTAAAGTGCACTGTAAGGTCCATTTACCCTGAAAAGAAGGGCTGTCCATCTCCCCCTGTGAATGTCAAGTAGAGTACTCCAGATTAAGCAGCTGATGCTTGTATGCAAGCCATGGAGGACTGGCTTTGTGATGACTGGAACATCCATTAGCTGATTATGCCCATTATCCAGGGCTCTTTCACATGGATACCCTTTATAATCTTACTGTTGCAAAACTTACAAAAACAGTTCCGGAAGCCTTATGGAATTTTCTGCCTCAGTTTCCCCTCAGGGTCTTAGAGATGCTAATAAAAACATTAGGTTTGGGCTCCTTGGTGGCTCAGTGGTAAAAAGTCCACCTGCCAATGCAGGAGACATGGGTTTGATCCCTGGTCTGGGAAGATCCCATATACTGCAGAGCAGCTGGGCTCATGTGCCACAACTATTGTGCTCTAGAGCCCAGGAGCACAACTCCTGAGCCCATGTGCTGCAACTACTGAAGCCCTTGTGCCCTGCAGCCTGTGCTCTGCAACAAGAGAGACCACCTAAATGAGAAGCTTTCACACTGCAGCTAGAGAGTAGCCCCTGCTCACCCCAACTAGAGAAAAGCCCACGCAGCCACAAAGACCCATCATTAGGTTAATTAACAGGGGATTAGAGAGGGGCAGAGGGGACTCTTCCCAACAAGGTGAAATTTTGAAATGGTTATTGAGAAATGAGATGAATAAAGTAAATATTCATAGGAGTGAAACAAAGAGGAAACAGGACTCATCCCAGCAATGTGGTCATTAAGAAATGAGGCTAGACATTGATGGGGTCAAAGTGTCCTCCTGCTGGTTCCCCAGCACTAGAAGACCCCAAACAAGTCTGCTCTGTTTACTCCAATGGGAAGAAATTTAACCCCTGACCTATAGCCAGTTGGTCAGAAGTATAGGTAAAAACAACCTGGGCTTGTGGCTTATCTCTGAAGAGTTAGGGGCAGTCTTGTAAGACTGAACCCTTAACCTATGGAATCTGATGCTATCTGCAGATAGTGTCATAATTGAGTTGAACTGTAGGACACCATGCTGGTATCCAGGTTTTACTTATTGGAGGTATGGAGAAACAACACGCACACATACACACACACACACCCTCAGAAGTTGAAATTGGTTTCAGGAACCCAGTTGTATGTGATTCTATGTTTAGTGTTTTGAGGAACCTGCAACACACTTTTAAAAATGTTTTTCTAAGCTTTCAGGAAAACAAACCCCAAAAAAAGCCAGGAGAGGGAAGCGGCACCAGATGTTGAAACTAGAACAGCAGGCACTATGTAAAAGTTTAAGCTTCCCTGAGGGCAAAACCCCCATAATTGGAGCCGGTGCTTTAGATATTATCAGAAATGCAGGACATGCAGGTGCAAACTAAAGAATGTACTTATCATCTGGGTCTACAAGGGGAGTCATTAGCCACTTCAGTCACTGACCTTCAACCCACCCTAAACAGAGTTCATGACAGAGATCAAGATGAGGCATTCAGTGCTCCAGGAAAACTGGCAGAACAAGCCTTCAGGTAGATTATTTTCATGAGCAACTTTTTATGAACATGGTTTCTTGCATCTTTCTCTTTTTAGAAAAGCACTAAAACCATTAACTAAGATATCTGTTCCTTATGACTAGCAGAAACTTTCTACCAAGATGTGTGCGTAGTTGCACATACCTCCTTCCCTGAAATCACCTATCTGCTAACCTCCTCCCTTACCTATTTAAAACAATTTCTCAGAGCTGTTTGAGAGGCTGTCTCCTGGGCTATAGTCCTCAGTAAGATACTGAATAAACTTGACTCACACTCTGATGTTATGCAGGGACTGTTTTTTTTTTTTTTTTTTTCCAGTTGACACAAGGTCCTTGAAAAGTGAGGGACCTGATGCTGCAATCTCTGCATTAAGCCAGGACCCTTAAAAGGGAATATCCCCAAAACCTACACATAAACTGTTTGTCTCTGTCATGACTGTATGTAGGAAACAAAATAAACAAGAGCACTACTCTTAGTGCTGCTGTGCCTGGTGCTACTGGAAGTACGCACTTGAGAATTTGCAGCCCAAAGCTTGCTCTGGCTCAGGTCTGAAACAAATTCATACTATTCATGTCACTAGGGAAACCATAGGTGAATAAAAAGTGCCCCCACATTGTTAGTGTCCCTGGCACCCAGCAGAAATAAATTGCCATCTTTTTCAGAGGAAAGCATCCCCAATCTAGACCCCTCAGGGGTCCCAAAGATTTAACTTAGTCAAGTAGGAGCTCCACATTTTAAAACTATCAAACACACAAGGAAACAAATCAACATGAGGGAGAGTTAGCAGAAACAACAGATTTTGGTTCTCTAGGACAGAAGATACTAGAATGATCAGGTAAGGACCTAAAGGAACTTAATATAGATTATTTAGATAAACAAAATATGTAATCAAAATGGGATAAGAAAAAGGGACTCACCTATGACCTGGAAATCTGGGTAAAAAAATAAAATAGAATTTCTAAAAGTCAAAATTATTGTTGTTGAAATTTGAAGCTGTTTGAGTGGGTTAAAACAACAAGTTAAATATATCTGAAGACAGAGCAAACCTCAGATTTGGAGATGTTTTCCAGAATGTTGCCCCAAGAGTTAAGAAGATGGAAAATATGGTGAGAATGAGATATGGAAGATAAGAGTAGGAAGGTCAAACAGGTACATAATTTTAAAATGATCCCAGAAGAAAGTCCTGAGTCTTAACAAGAAATAGTGATCAAATAAACTGGCAAACATGTATGTAGATAAATTTAAACAATATTAATTATTTAAAATAGTGACTAATTTTGGGGGTTAAATAAAAATAAAAGATCTGAAATTTAAGCGAGGATGGCATGTGGGCTGAAAAGTGAAAGTGTTAGTTGCTCAGTTGTGTCCAACTCTGTGACCCCATGGACTGCCACTCCCCAGAGGAGCCTCTAGGCTCCTTTGTCCATGGAATTCTCCAGGCAAGAATACTGGAGTGAGTAGCCATTCCATTCTCCAGGGGGTCTTCCCAATCCAGGAATCAAACCTGGGTCTCCTGCATTGCAGGAAGATTCTTTACCTTCTGAGCCACCAGGGAAGCCCCAAATTGAGGGTTGCTCATGCTTAAATACAGTATATGGTGCTTTATTTTTTCCTATATATTTTTGTTGTTTTTGTTTTGCTCTGGCTGGGCCCCTCAGCTTGTGGGATCTTAGTTTCCTGATGAGAGACAGAACCCAGGCTTCCAGCAGTGGAGGCTCTGAGTTCTAACCACTGGGTCACCAGGGTAGATTTGCTGGTGAAGAGGCAGCTAGGTCTGTGACTATCTGGGATGAGTACTTTCTACGTAGAGGGACCTGCAAGAGGGAGGCTCTGAAGCATGAAAGTTCTTGATGTGTTTGAGGAGGAGAAAGAAGGCCAGTGTGACCAGAGCTAGCTAGCACATGTGATGTAAGAGACTGGATAATACAGAGCCAAGATACAAAGTGAATTTTATTCTACCTCTGGTTGACAGGCTTTGGAGGATTTTTCACAGAAAAGTGATATGCCTTATTAAAATTTTAAAGTATTACTCTGCCCACAGTAAGAAGAGTTGCAAGTGTATGTCTACGGGGTGGTGGGGGTGTGCTGCCAAGAATGGATGTACAGAGGCTGGTTACAAGGCTACTGCATTGTGTCTTGGACTAGGAGAGTGACAATGGACAAGGTAAAATGTGACTTCTAGTCAAAAGTGACTCCCAGGTTTCTGGTTTGGGAAGCTAGGGGAATTGTGGTACCAGTGCATGAGATGAGGAAAGCGGAAAGGGAAGTAGGGTTTGGAGAGGGAGCAATGAGAGTTCCATTTGGGCTTATTAAATCTGAGATGCCTCTCAGATAAACAAGTGGAGCTATCAAGCAGGCAGTTGAATATAGGAGTCTAGAGATAAGGAACAGCATCTTAGATCACCACGCCAACCCTGTGCCAGCCTGTGACTGGAGCCCATCCAAGGCAGGCAGGCAGGAAATGTTCCAGAATGAGAGTTAGCAGTAACTTTTAGAAAAAGCCTCACCCGTAATGTTTACTGAATCTTTCATTAACTCATTTTGGAAAGCTTGCCAACCACACTATGGGCAGGGCACACTGTTGGCAAGACCAGGAAATCAGTGTGGTTTGACTTCCTCGCCACAAGGTTCCCTGTTCTTCACCACTGGGGCCACTCCTCTCCCCATAGACACTCTCTCTTCACCCTGAATTCCACCAGTCAACAACTGGATGTTTTGTCTGTGCAGAAGGCTGGCAGATGGGTCTGGGCAATTGTGCCATAGAGAGTTAGAATCTCTGTGTCTCTAGAGGACAAGATTCAGTTCTTTTTCCAGGGCTAAAAGGAAAGAGAAAAAGGCAGGTTCCTGCTTCCTTGCATTTATTTCTGCAGTTATCTGGAATACCTTTTATTCCTCTCTCATCAATCTCTATGCCAACCATCCTTCAAGAGTCAGACTTCATGTCGTCTTCTCTGGCAGCCTTCCCCAGTTCTGATTAGAATTCTTCTCTTTGTCTCCCATACTCCACTTGCTCTGAGTGCCTCTATAATAGTGCTAACAACAGTCTGCCTTGTAGTCCAATTATTTGTGAAGTTCTGACTTCCGTATTATGCTGTCAACTCGGAACACAGGGGCCTCTTGTTATACGTTTCTGTATCTCTCACGTAGTCCCTTTGCCACAGTAAGTACTTTATGAATGAATATTAGTGAAATTTAACTTTCAATGAAAATATTTTGCATGTTGAAAGTGAGTCTCGTAGACAAGCAAGACCTTAATTCCTGAGATAACATTTCTTTCTGAACAGTTAGATAGTGAAATGTAGAATCTACCAGCAGCAGACATGTATGAGAACTAATAATAATTGCCAGCATCTGTAATATATGGATGGAAAATCTAATCAAGCTTATATCGAATCACAGAGTGAAATTGCCATTTGTAGCTAATGGACTCAAACTGCCCACACACAGTGATCTGTTGTCTCCATTTCTCCATTTGTACTTTGACATTGAAGCCACTGGATGGTCCATATAGTCTATTGTTCATGCTAATGCACAACCAAGCTAGCCTCCCTTCCCCCAACTCATGCTGGTTTTTTTTTTTTTTAAAGGAAGAACAGGGAATAAATGGTTTAATGTTAATAGGAGTTGATTGATTTTATTGATTTTGTGCTGGCAGTTGATTAATTACACAGACAGGTGTCATGCTTTTGTGTTCCCTTCTCTGACTTAAATACCCAAGTGTGTTTCAAACAAAAGCTGATGTCAGCAAGACCCTTGATCTCTGAGGATGCTGTAAGTGGTATCATAATAATTATTATTGTTACCACTTTCATTGCCCCTTCACGACAGAAATTTTATCACAAAAAACTGGCTTGCAAAATCAGATATTTGCAACATAACCTAAAGTGTATTTGCATTATGTTAACCAAACAGAAATTTATTTTTGGGGGGCTATTCTGGGTCTTCACTGCTGCTCAGGCTTTTCTTTAGCTGCAGCGAGCAGGGACTACTCTCTAGTTTCAGTGCTCAGGCTTCTCATTGCGGTGGCTTCTGTTGTTGCGGAGCACAGGCTCTAGAGCATGCAGACTTCAGTAGTTGCAGCTCACAGACTCTAGAGCACAGGCTTAGTAATTGTGATGCATGGGTTTAGTTGCTCTGAGGCATGTGGGATCTTCCCAGACCAGGGATCAAACCCATGTCCCTTGCATTTCAGGCAATTTACCACTGAGCCACCAGGGAAGCCCCTGAATGAAATTTTAAAAAGCAGATATGAGTGTGAGTTTCATTTGGAAATTATTTCTTACACTGCATTCCCCTCCTTTTTTCCTTCTTTGTTCTTTTCCTCCTCCTGTCCTTCTCTACTGCATACTCAGTTACCAGTGATGGTAATGAAAAGAAGTTTTCTTATCCGTAAATTAAAAATGTGATCCATGAAGATGTTTTCTTTCTTCAATCCACTAAAACATTCTAATGTATCTCGGGCATTGATGAGGACAAAAGGTGGCCCTGCTGCCTGTATACCTTTGAAATCAGGGCTTAGGAGGGCATGTCCTCTCAAGCAATTGAATTGTTTTGTCCTGAATTGAATCAGGATACCTGAGTGCTAGTCTCAGCTCTGCTATGATCCATCTGGGTATCCTTCAGCCACTTTGACATTCTATGTTTTGGGTTCCTCATATTTAACATGGAGGGCTTTCTATTTTCCCAACTCTGTAACAAAGCAGGGAAGGGTTGTTGTGTCTCAGTATCCAAGGCATTTGGGAAAGCTGGGTATCCACATGCACCATGTGAATTTGTCTACATTCAGGAGCCAGTAAAATGTGGGGTGGGATCACATGGGAAACCTGATGCTGAACAGCTGGATTGCAAAATGAACGTGTTTGAAGCCAGCCACACCATTGTGAGTTTGTTGGAAGCATAGGGGCTTTGCCTTTCTTAGAAGCTCCCCAGAGAAGAGGTTATCCAAAGGCTCTTCCCAAAGCCTGGGTGGGGGCAGAGAGGCTTGGAGTTGGAGAAGGGTGGGTCGTTTTAACAGCAACCCCCAGAGCAATCTATGAAGGCTTTGTTGTTCTACAATCGGATAGCATGGCACATCACCACAATGGCTGCTTTTGAGCTTTTGGTTTTTCTTCTGGGGAAGTGATTTTCACAAGTACCTCCAAAATGAATGGTCTGGTACCTTTGGGGGAAGTGTTGCCGTTTGAAGTCTTTACTAAATTCTTTTTATGACCAGTAGTTGGTTGAGGTTTTCCATTTTCTTTTTTGCTAATTTCTTTATTTGTGTTTTCCTTTAAAAATGATTCATTTCATCTGTCTTCAAAGTAATTGGCATAGTGATACAAAGAATAACTTCTTAATTCACAGTCATTGCTCCTTTCTTATTCCTAAATTTATGTATTTCTGTTGCCTGTCAAAACCTTTGAATGCTAGGTCGCATTGTCTTTCACTATTGATTTCTTCTTTTTACTTTTCTGCCTTTCTGTACCATTTCAAAGCCTCCTTCTTATTTTCTGTACATTCAATTGAGGCAAAAACAGCCTTGACTAAATTCTTACTATGTGATTAAGTGCTCTACCAGGAACCATGGGAAGATACAGAGGGAGGGATTAAATTTGGTCTTTACAGTCAGGGGACCTGTGATTTAATGGGAAGGAATAGGTGAGTACTCATGAAAATACACGGAGAAGGCAATGGCACCCCACTCCAGTACTCTTGCCTGGAAAATCCCACAGATGGAGAAGGTTGGTAGGCTGCAGTCCATGGGGTCGCTAAGAGTCCGACACGACTGAGCGACTTCACTTTCACTTTTTACTTTCACGCATTGGAGAAGGAAATGGCAACTCACTCCAGTGTTCTTGCCTGGAGAATCCCAGGGATGGGGGAGCCTGGTGGGCTGCTGTCTATGGGGTTGCACAGAGTCGGACACAACTGAAGCGACTTAGCAGCAGCAGCATGAAAATACAGACAGGTTTTGAAACACAGTGCTAAATGCTAGAGACCACGAATGGAGGGGTACCCAAGGGAGAGGCTTCCCTCACTCATGACCACAACTAAATGAAGCCAGTCAGGGGCAACCCCAGATACAGAGTGTGGCAGAGATCTTCAAGGTCAAGAGGCAGCAGGGGCATAAATAATTCAGAGACACACAATGTGTCAAAGTTAGGGGCTCCAAATTTGTTGGTCCAAGATGTCAGTGGCACTCTGCAAAAGAGTTCGAAGCCATGTGTGTAGCCTCTATCATTGTCTCTACTCCCAGGGCAGTATGTGTGTGTGTTCTCTCAGTCATATCTGACTCTGTGACCCTATGGACTGTAACTTGCCAGGCTCCTCTGTCCATGGGATTTTCCAGGCAAGAATACTCGAGTGGGTTGCCATTTCCTCCTCCAGGGGATCTTCCTGACCCAGGGATCAAACCCACGTCTCTTGCACCTTCTGCCTTGGCAGGCAGATTCTTTACCACTGAGCCACCTCAGAAACCCACCAGGGAAATATGCAGGCTGCTTACTGAACTAACATGCCAGCTAGTGACTGGGTCACTTGAATGTGGTACTAAATAGCTCTTATGGCACCTGCCAATACTCCTCGCACTCCTGACACAGTATTGAAATGCTCTATTTCAGTGTATCTCATCCATCAGATTATAAGCTCCATGAAGTCTGTAGCCTAAGTCTTACTCATTTTTGTCTCCCCAATGCCTGAACCACATGTAAGTGCTTTTATTACTGAGTGGCTAAAAGCACAGGTTAGGATCACATCAATCTGTACTTACGTGACTTCATCACATTCCACCTGACTCATTTACTTATTGTCTCTGGACCTCAGTTTTCTCATCTGTAACATAGTGATGACAATAACATTGACCTCTTGGATTTGTTGTGAGAGTAAATGGGATCACAGATTTGGAAGTACTTAGCAGAGTGCCTGTTCAGAGTAAGCATTCAATTAGTGGTAGCTCTGTTTGTCATTACATGATTGTGGAATGAATGGGTGAGGATGAGTGGGCTGAAGAAGGATGGTGGCCTATTTGATGAGGTCAGGACCCAGGGTGGGAAGAGGCTTAATAGGAGCAAACTTGGCCGTGCTCCAAGTCTCCCTCCCTTTTCTTGGCATCCTTTGGGTGATTGGGAGGCTGAGACAATGGGGATAATCTTTAAGCATCTCTTGCTTTGTGTAAGGCTTGCAATCATCTTGGTTGGGGGAACAGGGATTGAATAGACCCTGGGTGGGGAATGATGTTATTAATATAAACACTTTTCAAGTGTAACATATTGCTCTCTGCACCCAGCAAGCTGTTGTTAGTTTGTGAGCACTGTGCCTTTGGAAAACCACTGAAGGCAGCTTGAATGGGTAGCTTAAAACAATTAGAAGCTTTGAACACTTTCAAGCTAAGGATTGGGATAAGAATGTTTTGAGTCTATGGTTTCTCCTGGGGTTTCCCTGGTGTGCTGGACTAATTATCAAATGTAATTAGGAAAGCTGAGAAGTGGGGAGACTGCAGGGAGCAGCATACTTTCCCAGGGGCCCTCATTTGTTTGTGCAGAAAGGAGTTTGGGGGACTGTCTCTCTACTGTGGAGAAGCAGCAATGCATAGGACACAAGAGGGTGGGAAGGATCCTGGGAACATGAATTTACCAGCAGAGCCTCATGCCTACAGGGGCCCATTGCTCTTGATTAAATGTTAAGTGGTCAGGACAGGTTTCCCCTCCCTTTTCTTCAGGAAAGGATGGTATTTTGGGCCACTACTAGGTTTTTGATACACTTTTAGGAAAAGGTCCAATTTTGGTTGGGTCCAGAGTGGTTAAAACCTTGTCTCCTTCCATCAAAACTCATGAAGCTGGAGAGAGGGACTTCCACATCTCAGTCAGCCATGGAGTCAGTCCACCTCAAGCTGCGGAAGATCTTTCTCATCTTCCTTGGCCTACACCCTTAACCCCAGAGTTGAGTTAGCAACACTCCACCTATGAAGCTCTGAGGAAAGGTGACATTTACAGGGCTACATACTTGCTGACTTTTATTCAAAGGGGAACATTCCATTTGACATGGTCTTGAAGTTACTCTTGATAAGATGGAAACAAAATACCACACATGCAACATGAAAAGAAAATGATAAACTGGAAATAGAACTGCCTTATGATCCAGCAATCCCACTGCTGGGCATACACACTGAGGAAACCAGAAGGGAAAGAGACACGTGTACCCCAATGTTCATCGCAGCACTGTTTATAATAGCCAGGACATGGAAGCAACCTAGATGTCCATCAGCAGACGAATGGATAAGAAAGCTGTGGTACATATACACAATGGAGTATTACTCAGCCATTAAAAAGAATACATTTGAATCAGTTCTAATGAGGTGGATGAAACTGGAGCCTATTATACAGAGTGAAGTAAGCCAGAAGGAAAAACACCAATACAGTATACTAACGCATATATATGGAATTTAGAAAGATGGTAACGATAACCCTGTATACGAGACAGCAAAAGAGACACTGATGTATAGAACAGGCTTATGGACTCTGTGGGAGAGGGAGAGGGTGGGAAGATTTGGGAGAATGGCATTGAAACATGTGAAATGTCATGTATGAAACAAGATGCCAGTCCAGGTTCAATGCACGATGCTGGATGCTTGGGGCTGGTGCACTGGGACGACCCAGAGGGATGGTATGGGGAGGGAGGAGGGAGGAGGGTTCAGGATGGGGAACACATGAGAAATAAAGGAATAAATTAAAAAAAAAAAAAAGAAAATGACACTCTGTGTATCTTTTACTCGCCAGGGGCTGTGGTGCAGACTATGAGCCTGGTGTTTTGAGAAAAAGGAGATCCCTGGGGACTTAAGATGATGTATGAAGTTCATTGTCACAAGACCATCAAATATCAAATCACTGTCTCTGCTTTCTCTGTAGGTAACCTGTCTCCATGATTTCTTTGGTGATGATGATGTATTTATTGCCTGCGGTCCTGAAAAATTTCGCTATGCTCAGGATGACTTTTCTCTGGATGAAAATGGTAAGGACAACCACTGAATTTTATTGTTTCATTGTTCTCGCTCCTTCTATACCTTAGGATTTTCATGGGTTCATATGGCCTGGAGAACATCCATGAGTGGTCCCTCTGTCCCATATATTTGGATATAGGAGCCACTAAGTGAAAGTTGATTGCCTATCTCAGATGCATTGACCCTCCGAACTCAATAAAACTCACTACCTGCCACCATAGTGACCATATTTCTTGAACCATATATTGTGTCACCTGGGCTGACAGGCTCAATCAGACCATGAGAAGGAACATTTGGAGTCAGAAGTTAGTTATTGTATGCGTATATATTTTTTCTAGTCAATATCCTCCAGCTATTTGGCCTATGTTGGTAGTATCATTTTAGAACTCTTTTCCACTGTGTCCCTAGTGTCAAACATTTTCCCTCTTCCTACCTCCTGGCTTACTGCCCCATTCCCCATGCTTTGTGACTCAAGATTCCAGAAGATTGTGAATCTCAGGAAGGAGGTGAACATCTGCCCATCTCCCTTGACTTGAGTCCAAGCTCCGTGAGTAAGTTATTGGTGAATTAGCTCACATGGTCACAGAGTTAGGGGATGATCCTGATGGAAAGACACATTCCAAACATATTTCCCAATAATGAGGAGAAAAGTATGGGGAAAATATCAAGTTGCACTAATACAGACTTTACAAACAACTAAAGTGACAAGGACCCTGAAAGAGGTGGCGTTTCTGCTGTGTTCCTTTTGAGAAGAGGCAGATGACTGTAAAATAGGTAAACAAATCCCAGACTGTCCAGTTTCTTGTATCTTGTATATCTCCAGCTCTGGACAGTGATCACTAAAGTTTGTCAATCAAAACAAGAAGTAAAACAAACAAAAATGAGCTTTCTGCTTAATTCAGTTTCCCCCAAAGCTTAATATACCAGAAAAGATCTCCTAATCTTTCAGAGAACCAGTATTTTTGGTGTATCTTTAAGTAGAAGGTGATGAGGTGGTGTCCAATGAAGAGATAACCCAGTGCCTAGCTGTTTGGTTCCACTTTGAGCATGATCACATGAGGTTGGAGAAAGATAGTGGAAAGAGCTCTAGACTGGGACTCAAGAAGCTTGACTGTGCATTCTTATTTGCTGTTTTCTTCCTTTGTGGCCGTAAGCAAGAGGTTTAAGCTCTGCATTCTCATCAGCAAAATGATTTCAATAATCCTCCTAACATATTAGCACCATCAGTGTCCCAAATTACCATGGTAGGGATGCTGAGTGACCTGCATAGAAAGGGTACTCCAAACATATTAGACTGAGCTTGGGGGAGTAGCAGAAACATTTGGCAGACTCTCCTACACACTCAAGGCCTTTCTCTCTGTAAGTCACGAGTGGCATAGTCTCTACTGGTCCATTTATTCATTAAACCAGGAGAGCGGATTATGATGAGATACACTGACAATCAAAAAGAACTCTATAAATGCAAGGTGGTGGTGGTGGTGGTATTGCTTACTTATAAAATGACATGGCGTCCTTAATATGCCTATTTCAATAAATGGCATGTGATGAATAATAAATAGTGGCTCCTACCCCCTCCTTTGAATTATTCATGAATATTTCATCTGTGTGGCTGCAACCTCTGAGCTGTCAATCTCTTCTCCAAGGAAATCAATTTTGTCAACTGGTGCTGTTCTGAGCCATGACTAAGTTGTCCAAAAATGATTGACTATTGACTATTTAATTACCTGCTCGGACTGCTTTTCAACTCCTTCCCTTGTTTCCATGATCCAAGAGTTGAAGCATCTGGCTTAGCCCAGGTGACTTTCGAAAGTTTCTTCCTTGCCTCTCTCTCCAGAGCCATCATTCCTTCAAACATTGAGGACCACCTTGTAGTCCTGAGACATGAGGTGCTTTGGCATGAGGTGCTTATTCCAGTTTCCAGAAGTTGGTAACATGCTGAGTCTTGGTTCTCCCCAGCTCTACTAAGCCATCTGTGTCCTTTTCCACCAGAATGCCGAGTCATGAAGGGAAACCCATCAGCCACAGCTGGCCCCAAGGCGTCCCCAACACCTCAGAAGAGTTCAGCCAAGAGCCCTGGCCCCACGCGCCGGAGCAAGTCTCCAGCTGACTCAGGTAACGACCAAGACGGTGAGTGCTCTTCTCTTAACTGTGCACGCTGACTTCATTTATGGAGGCCAGTACCCTCTGCATGCAGAGGAATGAGTTCCTCATGAACACCACTGTGTCTCCGTGAGACCAATTCTATCCATTCAGAGACTAACAAGTTCAATTTGTTTGGCATCATGGAGATACAGCTACAACCCCAATTCTACTCAAATGGGTACAGACCAGAAGTCTGGCCCACTTGCCATGCTTGCTGTAATGCTGTTTGTTATGGTTCTCTTCATTGCCATTATTCTCAATGTCATCCAGCAAATGCATCATCAGTGATATAATCAAGTCAAACATAAATTTGGGATAGAAAATCAGAATCAAAAACAAGAAGGTTAAAAAAAAAGAGCTACTTACCTCAAAGTGTCAACATGGTAGATGCCCTTGAGCTTTAAATGTAACTTTGAATTTTTTAGAAGTCAAAACAAAAAGGGAAACAAAATAAACTGCATCATTCTCACAGGAGTAAAGGACATATAGGTCAGGTTCCCAAAGGAAATAAAGAGATTTGATATATAGGATTTTATTTAGTGGATAGTTCATGATGTAAAAAATGTGATCTAGGGGTCTAGGGATCACTGCTGACGCATGAACTATTTATCAGTCTGTGAAGAGACTGGAGCTGGTGCCAAATGTAAATCATGCCACTGAGCAAACCATTTACTTCAGCCAGCTCTTTTTTTCATAGTATGATTTTACTGATAAAAGCAGCAGTGTGTTGGTTTACATTCTGGTGCAAGGCCTTGCACCCACATTTTAAGTGGCACTGATCTAAAAAGCAAAAGGGCCACAGAAGTCCAAGTTTAGAAGCTCAATAGACTCAGGCACTGAGTTTGAATTCTTCATGGATAAGAAATTCTATGATCCAGAAAACTTACACATTTATCCTCCCAAAGCTCAGGGTTCACCATGAGAATTCTTCTAGCCAGAGAGCCTTGGGGCAGAGAGCAAAAAGCACTCCTTATCACATCTTCAATTTGAGGCAGCTTGAGCAACCTGTTGGCTTTGAAATGTCCATGGCCTAGAAAAACAGCTGGTCCTGCTGGCCTCATCCTACCAGGCCTATCACTGGGCATTTCTTTATTCTCGGGAAGAAGGAACCCAACTGTGAAGAAGCAACTCAGGCTTTTCATACCTTCAAGTCTTTGCATACCCTGTTCTCCTGCACCTGGAATGCCATCCCTGAAACCCACCACTCTTCTTTGCTTGAAAACTATTAATCCTTCAATACCTCAAGTAGAAATAGTTGTTCCATTTTCCACAATATCATAGCATGTTGTTCATATCTCTGGGGTAATAGTCACAGCTGTGTTGTAAAGTATGTATTTGCTTGTATGTATTTACTTCCTCAACCAAATCCTGGGTCCCTCAAGGGCAAGGTGTCATGTTCATTTTTGTATCCTTAGTGCTGAGCATAGTACCTTTGTCCTAGTAGATGTTAATAGTGTTTGTAAATGAATAGAAGCACAAGAGCACCTATTTTACCCTGCCCGGTACTAGAATCCCAGTAGACATGTAGGTAATACTTGCTGAAGGAATTTTTTAAAATGCAGCTGTTTTGTGATATTTTGGTTAAACATAAGAATAGCACATGAAACTATGTAAGCAAATTCATATTGCTCAAACTACAAAGACCTAGATTTTAACACTTGGATTGAGAATGAAATTGTTTGTACAGGTTCTAAGCAGGGCCTTGTAAAAAAATGGACTTGAAACACTTGATCAAGATTCATGAAGTCTGGGGACTTCCCTGGTGGCCAAGTGGTTAAGACTCTGCCCTTCCACTGCAGGGGGCACTGGTTCAATCCCTGGTCAGGAAACTAAGATCCCACATGTCATGCAGTATAGCCAAATAAATACATAAATAAATAGATTCATAAAATCTGGCAATAATCGCTTAGCTAATCAATTTTTCAGAGTATCACTGGCTATTTCTGGGATTTTTAACCTGTATTACTTATCTCTTGCTATAAAACAAATCACCCTAAAGCATACTACTTAAAAACAACAAGCATTTATTATCTCACATTTTCTGTGAGTCAGGAATTCTGGGGTGGTTAAGCTGGTTGGTTCAGGATCTCTCATGTAGTTGTCATGTGGTTGAGGTCAAGGTGTCAGTAGGGGGTGCAGTCATTTCAAGACACAATTGGGATGGTAGAATTAACTTCCAAGATGGCCATTGGCAGGATCTTCTTCCATACAGTGATTCAAGAGAATGAAGAAGAAAGAAAATGTGGTGCCTTTTATGATCTGTTCTCCAAAGCCATATACTGTCACTTCTGTTTTAGCCTTTTTATTGGAAACAGTCACTAAGACCAGCCTACATTCAAGGAAGGGGTTGCAGCCTCCATTTCTTGAAGAGAAAGATATCTGAGAATTTGTGGGCCTGTTCTTAAGCCATCACATAATCCATTAGTTAGAAAGTCTGGGGTGGCAAAAGTTTGAAGTAAGTAGATTCTCTTTGCAGACTGTATCCAATTGGGTTACCCAGCACACATGGATATGACCACCTGTAATTAAACACAGTTTACACATACGTCAAATAATTGATCTCCAGCATGCTACCTACAGAATTTCCCTTCTAAAATATATGCACCTCACTGAGTATAATGTGTTGGAGACAGAGAATGATTGCATTTAGGACTCAATGAACATGTATTATATTGAGTTTTAATAGATCCCAACCTAGGCTTAAGCAGGCAAGACCTATTCTTAGGTCTTGAACTCTGAGTTCTTTCAGAAGTCCCTTGCTAAAGAGAAGGAATGAGGATGCACTCACACATACAAGATAAACAAAGTAACCAATTTGAGGTAGGAAAATGGGACCTTACTTGGCATCAGAATTATTAACAGCCCCTGTTTCTTACCAGTAAAAAAAAAAAAAAAATCTAAAGTGGTATCCTCAGTAGAAACAATTTAAATCTTCATTTCAGATAGTTCATGAACATAAGTGAAGTCAAACTCTAGTCTAGCCAGTCTTCATGTTCTGGCAATTTTCAGAACATTTGCACTCATCTTAGATGATGTGTTTAGGGCCTCCACATGATTTCAGCCCGAAAAGGTAAAAGGGAGTTTAGGGTCAAGACTAAGACATCCACTCAGTGAACATTCCACAGGGATAAAGCCAATCTCAGGCAGACCAGTACTTTAGGTAAAGTTTGGAGTTGACATATCCATTTTCCCTTTTCCACCTCCTCCTCAACTCAGGACCATTCCAAGCTGGGAGGTGTAGGGGGATAGGATATGGAAGAGGAAAGAGAGACATCCTTCTAGGAAAACCCAACTCTACCACTTCCCAGCTTTATGAATTTGTTCAAGTTTCTTACCTTCTCTAAGACTTGGTTCCCATTTTGGATAAGACAGAACTTGCAAGTCTAGACAATAATTGTTCTCCGTGGTTATCAGTTATTTCCAAAATTGTAAAACAGATTCCACAGAATTAGATAATAAGAAGGATGAGCTATAGACAATACACAGTTTTTCATAAAGCATCAAGGTTTTCCGAGCTGTCAGCGAGAAACATATACAGATTAATTTAGGGGCTCAGATGTAAAGAAGCTGCCTGCAATGCAGGAGACCCTGGTTCGATCCCTGGGTCAGGAAGGTCCCCTGGAGAAGAGAATGGCTACCCACTCCAGTATTCTTGCTTAGAGAGTTCCATGGACAGAGGAGCCTGGCAGGCTACAGTTCATGGGGTTGCAAAGAGGTGGTCACAAATGAGCGACTAACACTTACTTACTTCATTAAATTATAATGGCATTGGGTTGGGCTGAAATACTTTGTTCTTTGTTAAGACTTGGTAATACTGCCCTGTTTCTGTTCTCTGTCAGTCTGTCTTGGATCTGAGACTTGTGGATGGATCCACATTTCTTCATTTAGCCTGAGTAACTAAAGGTTGTGGAAGATAGGCCATTTCCAGGGAATTTTAACTACCTTCCTTTGATGGCAAATGAAAGCCAAAAATGTTCCTCTTTAGTCGGGATTCAAACCAAATGAAACATTGGCTCGTTTCAGGTTCAGTTAAAGGAATGTTTTGATGTTCTAGTTCATTAGAAAATATAGAAAGTAGGTTTGGTTTTGGTCTGAACGAGTTTTCTAGCTTTACAAACATGTGTGTGTGTGTGTGTGTGTGTGTGTGTGTATAGTCCAATTCATGATTCAGTTAATATCTGGGTTCAGTTTGAATTGAGGTTTAGTAAATTGATGCTATTTGGTCTATAATTTGCATCATAATTTGATTCTTTGTTCCTTAGTGTTTAAGTTGTCTCTTTCCTCTTCTGCCCGTGAATAAATCAAAATCTTTCTACTTTATTCCCCTTGAGTTCAGACCCCACTCCTGCCTGCCAATATTGATGGCAGTATTGCCCCAAATGGGATGTCTGTGGCTAAGCCTAAACTTGAGTTAAGGAAAAATCTGATTGTCTATGTAATATAGCTATAAGGAGCTCTCATTCTCGCTGGGCAGAGCTGATGGACTCTGAGAATATAAGTCCCATTAGCCAAGTTTGTCTTTAAAGTAGGGCAAGGGACTGTGTGGAAAGCAGGTGAAACCTGAGCCCAGAGGACTCCTGTGGAATGTGTGAAGGCAGTTTATGCAGTGCTCCATTTTGATTAACCCAGGACTTGCCATTTGATGGGCAAAGGTAAGGCTGGCTTCAGAACTAAAGGAAGATGTTTCTGCGCATCTCTCTCTACTTTTATTTCAGCCTTTAATGTGTTAATTTCTCTCTTTATGCAACTACCTCCCAATTGGATTGGATTGAATTGAATTAAAAGGACAAATTCAGCCAGATGCTGGGAAGGAATCTTTTCTTTTTCTTACTTTTTTTGAGGAGCCTCAAAGGAAGCTAATTACCCACCCTGGTAGGCTGAGAGGATTGTAATGTGGTAATTAGTTTGGTATTCTTCAACAGTAAGTCATTGTTGTAGCAACCCAATGTTCCCCACCCTTCGTCCCCCAACCTATGAGTACCTATTCCTGAAAGTCAAATCTTCCCTGTTCCCAAATTCCTGAGAATGAATGTCTTCTCTACCAAAATACACATCTTTTAAAACGGGAGGTCAAGGACCACAAAACATCCAGGTTGGAGGGAGGATGTCCATGGGACTACTGTATCCAGGAGTCCTTCTCTTCTGAACTAAACAGGCTGCTTTGGGTTGCCTAAGATGGAGGAAACTGAATGCTCTGACTGTCCTGAATGTGACTGGATGTACCAACTCAGTCCAATAAAAATAAAATGCAAGCCACAGATGCAAGCTTTGTATGTAATTTAAAATTTTCTAATAGCCACAGTTAAGATCAAAGAAACAGGTGAAATTAGTTTTGATAATTTATTTTATTTAATACATCCAAAATCTTATCATTTTGTCATGTAACCAATGTAACAAATTATTGAGATATTTTACATTCGTTGAAATGGGATTGTATTTTATACTTACAGTACACCTCAATTGACTAGCCACACTTCAAATGCTCACCTGCCACATGTGACTGTGTGTGTGGGCTCAGTTGCCCAGTCATGTCCGACTCTTTGCAACCCCATGGACTGTAACCTGCCCTGCCAGGCTCCTCTGTCCATGGAATTTTCCAGGCAAGGATACTGGAGTAGGTTGCTATTTTCTTCTCCAGGAGGTCTTCAACACACAATATCCTTTTTCTGCATCTGAGAGAAGTTCAAGATAGTGATCTTTTATGTGACGTAAATGCTCTGCACTTTGCGAAATATTTCCAAATCCATCATCTCAGTTGTCACTCATAATAGCACCATAAATTAAGTTGGGAAAAGAAAATTATCCAGTTGTTTTTTTTTTTAGATTGGAGAACTAAGATATAAAGAGGTTCAGTAAATCTTGCAGTCTTCCCAATATCTATTTACGACTCAAGAATGAGAGCTCAGCTCTCCTGGCTCCCATGCAAACAATCCTTGCATTGTCCTTGAGACAGGGTGTAGAAGCTCCAGAGTGGTGAATAAACCGTCTCTCTTGGATGGCCCTTGCTTCTCTGCTCCTTCTACCTTCCTCGGCTTTCAGAAAAGGGCTGTAGTGAGGCAGGGGTGGGGGTGGTATGTGTGACATTCTCTTTGTGCAGCATAGAACACAGCCGTAAATTAAGCACCTTTGTTTCCAGTTCCCATCATAGACCCTCCATCAGCTCCCCTCCTGTCCATCCAAGGGGAAGTGGTGCTCTTTGTCTGTGCCCTTGGTGAAGCCATAGGAAGAGAAAAAACTTCCCTTACCTCCTCCCCCATTCTGATTCTTTCTAACACCACGGCTTATGCCTAGTTGAAGTGGAAGAACTGTCCTATATCTAAGGCAACTTTTCCATTGCTTAGGAAATGGTTGGAGAAGCAGTATAATGGGGGCCCAGAGCACACCATAGGCCATGGGATGTGGTGGTGTTGACCCATATCCCTGCAGTAGGAGTCCTAGCAACGTGTTGCACACTGGGATTTGTGTTTAAATACAAGTGATTCTCCAAATTTTTGGTGGAGTACAAACATTTTTATTTACAAATACTCACACAGTTATGTGCCAAGCAACCATTCTAATCATTTTACATATATTAACTGATTTAATTCCTACAACAACCTTATGAGGTAGGTGCTATTGTCCCCATTTTGCATATGAAGAAACTATGAAGGGCATATGGAAGTGGACTGACCTACCCAGGACCACACAGCTAGGAAGTAGTAGAGCTGGGGTTTGAACCCAGGCAGTCTGGCCCCACACTCTACAATTTAACCATTGAACTGTGGTGCTGAGAATGAGACTTAATGATAATGATTTGTTTAGATGCCGAGTGCATGAGAGACACAGGCAGTAAGTGCTGTTGGAAGTATTGGAGTTTGTGGGAAAGTGAGTTTACTGTGGGCTAGGGTGTTACAGCTTCCTGAAAGAACTGGGGCTTGACAGGAGATTTCAGCTGATAAAGAAGTGGATATTTCTGGAAGCAGAGAAAACATGAACAAAAGAGCAGAGGTGGTAATGAGTATAGCATATTGAGGTACAGACAGGCTGCCATTAAATCTACATCTCCAGCCCCCACCTTCCTTCTGGATATCAGCGCCATGAATGCTCACCAGACAATTCTGCCTCCATGTGTCAAATGCAATGTGTCTACAAAACAAAAATATTTCCCTTCCCCAACTCCCTGACAATAGAATCAATTCTGTTCCCTAGGCCCTGCACCTTGGCATTATCTTTGACTCTTCACACTCTCCAGTCCTTCATGTCTACCATATCCTGTGCCTGTTGTTGTTGTTGAACCTTTAAAACGTCTTCACCTTTCTCACAAAAAAATCCCTTCCTTTCCCTCATCACCTGATGCCTGAATTGCTCAACATACTCTTACATAGTATCTCTGCTTCAAATCTCTATCCACTTAGGCATTTGCTGTGGTGCCACCACATTTTTCATCCTAAAACACGGCCATTTTATAACTTCCCTGCTCCAATACCTTCATTGGTTCCACATGGAGTTCACTGACCACCCCACCTGCATGGTACTGCTGAGAGAGTCGAGAACCAAGGGCTCTGCTTTGGGGAACACGGCCGTAACATGCACAAATAAAAAGTTATGGGCTTCACTCGGAAAAACTTCAGTCTTCTAATGTCTGACCTGCTAGCCAAAGAATTAGTCCTCGGCCTCCTTAAGTTGATGAATCACACACCGTGGAAGGGGATTTCCTAACTCAGTGCTTCAATTCCTTCCATTTCTAGTAGTGGCAGTAGTAATAGCAATGGAAGATGTCATTATTGAGCCCTCTTTATCTGCTAAGGCACTTGGCTAAGTGTTTTATATGTAGTCTGTCATGTAATGCTCAAAACAAGAAGAATTGGCATCTGCATTAATTTTATTCAAATGTTACAGATGAGGAAACAGGCTCACAGAGGGTAGGTTCCACCTGAGGTCACACATCTAAGAAATGGCTAAGCCAGGGTTTAAAACTCTGACTGATACCAAAGCATATGTTCTTTCCACAGATTAAGGGCAGTGTAGTTTTTTTCTAATTCCTGCCCCATAAAACTGGGAGTGAATGTCAACAACAGGCTTGCTCCACCAGAAACATGTTCTCAGCAAAACCACCTTCAACTGGAAATAAATATTGTCAGCTTTATCAAGTCTGAGGAAACAATCCTGGGACATCTATCAGTCTTCTTACAGTTGTCCTCTTCTTGAAGGAAACTGATCTGTGTTAAAATAGTGCAGAAATGGGTACACTTTTTTTTTTTTTTGCTATAAGGAAGACTCTTACTTTTCTCCTTTATTTAAAAGGTTCACCACTGCATGCTGTCCAAGACTCTGTAGGGAATTGATTTAAAATTCAAATTCCAACTTCTGATGTTACAGTGTCTTACAACCTGTGATTGAATTTGGCCTGAGAACCAGGCTTGTGATCAAATCAGTGAAAAACTGTTCTTGGGCCCTTAGTTTTTGCTTCCCTATTAGACGAGTCTGGGGAGAGGGACAAAAGCTTTCCCACTGAGCAGAAATAATTAGCCAAACCAATCCACACACCCCGCCCAAGGGCTCTTTGGAATGAATGTATGAAAACCACAGGCTCAGTCTCTTGGCCTTGTTCTGAAGTAAGTTGAAACCACCTTGGTTCTACTTGGATGGCCTTCCAGAAAACCTCCCTGTATAAGTAGGAAGAAACCAGGGTGTCTTTGGACTGGAATGAAGGAACATTAGAGCATCTCAATATGAGAAAAGAATGAGGAAGTGACTGAATTGTATATTGAGATCTCCCTCTTCAAGACATTAGGAAATTAGAAAAGACAAGACAGAGAACCAATCACTAAAAAGTCATAGTGGTATATGATATGCTAACTTTGGGGGAATTTTGAAATAAATCTGTAGGCAAATCCTGAAGTCCACCATCCATTGAGAAGAAGCAGTTTACACCCTTTAAGCAAGTCCTAAACTCTCTGAGGCTCTTCTTATGATTAAAAGGAGACCATTAATTCCTGGCTACCATCTCTTGGGGTTATCAGGAGAATCATGTGAATTCATATAGTGCAAAATGCTTTGAAAACAATTGTAGAAATACATCTGCAATTTTAAAGGTGGCTCTGAAATTATTGTCATGGCTTTTTTTGTAGACTGAGTTATTTGTTTTCAGTTAGCAGTATTTCAAAATAGATCTCAAACCCAAACCAGCAGACTTGATTTTGAGTTGAGCTCAAGTGTGGAGATTCAAATGGGAGGGAAAAGCCAGAGCTAAGTGAGAATGAATACTAAACCAATTTGCTGTCCAGTCAAAGGCTGGGTGAAAAGCACATGTCAAACTGACCCTTTTCTTCCTGTACCATGAGAACTTGAACCCAGAAAGTAAATGACTTGTTTAACTCATTGCCCAGACAAATCTTTAATCGCTGTACCTGGGGCTACTTACACCCACCTTTCACATGATTGCATCTTGATTTCCAGGAATCAGTCCAGCCTCCAGACAAGGGAATTCAGAGTCTAAGAGCTCAGCATCAATTTGCCAGGCTGGTGACCATACTCTGCCCTTGGCCACCCATGCCAGTAACTGAAATTTCTCCTTGTTATTTGGGAACTGACTCCCTCTACCTTGTTCTTGACTCCTGGGAGCTCCTATTCCCCTACACATTTAAGTCCCTATGAATCTAGTTAATTCAATCTAGCTACCTTACCCACCATCTTTTGTTGGGGCTTGTCTTGTTCCATTCTGAGGGAGCCAAGGATTTAAAGACAAGCACTGGGAAATGGGCAAGCATTAGCCTTCAGAAAAGCTAGAAAGCCAAGATTGTGCCAAGCCAAGCTTGGCAATTATGCTGCATAGCTGAGGGAAGTGGCAGACAGGGCGCAGATACCATCTTCTCAGAGGATTCTGTGGCATGAGGGTAGTTACATGCCTGGCTGGCCACTCTCTCTGCTATTGTTTCATGACATTGTCTATGAATGTTGGCGGGGTGAATGAAAGATAGCTCTTGCTAATCACTTTCCAATCTAAACTAGATAGAGTAGGATAAAAAGCCTAGAAGATGGGTGTAAGCTCTGGTGTCTGCTTCTACGCTTTCCTATTTCTTTCTTTTTTTTCTCGGGCACAACTCTTCTCCCTCCTTCCTACCCCATGTCGGAAAGTTGTCATAGGAAGGAGCCCCAGGAGCAAACTGTGAAAAGGGAAGAGCAATGTAGCAAAAACTGAAAACAAACCGAAACATACATAGGCTTTGGAGTCAGAAAGACCTGTGTTCAAATTCTGAACATAGGATTTGCTGTCTGTAACTGGAACAAACCTCTGTTTCCCCATCAGAAATTAGAGTATGACTAGATGAGGTTGTGTGTGTGTAAGAGAGAGAGAGACAGAGAGAAAGAGAGCGAGACTAGAAAGAGAGAAAAGAGTTCCTGGTTTATCACAGACACACAATAAGCATTATTATCCTGGTTTTTATTGATAAGATTGTTAAAGCAGCCTAGGAGATTGAAAAGTTCCTGATGTGCCTTGTTGTAGAGGAGTAAAAATGAACTGTACAATGAGAAGAAAGGGATGAAAGGATTTGGAATATGAGTAAATAAAAGATGCCAACAGTGAGGCTGTGGTTATGAGAAGGGAAATGAGAGAGACCAGTAAAAGATGGCAAAGACTCCCCCAGTACATTCTCAAATTGCAGCTGAGAAATGGAACTTTAGAGACAGAAGCTAAAGATGTCTGAGCAGAATAAAGGAAAAATGAGGGTTATCAAACTGGTGTTATTTCCAGTCACTCTCAAAATGATGTGCGACAGCCTTCCATGTGGATTTGCCAATCCCAAACTACGCACAGTTCATCAGACCCTATTTTCATCTTTTCCTGCTACTTCTTTTACTTGACATTTATATGAATTGGCTTCATAATTCAAGTCAAATGGCACTCTTCCAGATTTTTTTTCCCACAGAAGCCATAGAAGAGATGCATATAAGAATATGTTTTATGTCCTCTGTAAACGTAGGAGCTCCTTCAGCTTGTAGGGAATTGACCTTTGCCTGAGTTGTGTGCTGTGTGTTCTCAGTCATGTCTGACTCTTTGTGACCCCATGGACTGTAGCCTGCCAGGCTCCTCTGTCCACGGAATTTTCCAGGCAAGAATACTGGAGCAGGTTGCCATTTCCTACTCCCAGGGGGACTTTAGCCTGTACGTGTTTACATTTTCTCGTTGCTCTGTGTCCATCTTTGGGTTTGACTCCATCATGAAAGTCTGGGAAAGTGTCTGCCGTTTTTTTCCCCAACAATTAAATTGTTAATTGTAGTTAAATGGTTAAAAACTGATTTTCAAAATGCTTATTGAATGTTGATGACAAAATTAAATCCTTTATTTGCAGGTAGCTTAAGACTGATCTGGGGATTGATTGATTGGGAGAGTGGAAGTGGAACATATGTAAACATACACAGACATACAGAGAATAGAGAGAGAGGTATAGATGGAACTTTAGTGCTCTAAAATTTTGGGGTGAGAGAGTTACAGAGAATGTTGAGAAAATAACTAGAAATTGAAAAAAAAAAAAAAAACCTGTGTGTGCAGCTTTATGGCCAATAAGTGGGAACTGATTCCCATGCAGACATGCTATGGTTAATAATTTCCCACATTTTGGCAAGACCAGTGGGCTCATTGCTAGATAAGAGGGTAGGTAAAAAAGACAGTTTTCATACTGGAAGTATAGTAGTCAACCTCTTGTAGCATGGCTGATGAACGCTGGGAAACTTGCTTGCCCAAGGACACAGCAACCATGTAGAACAAAATGGCAGAACTTACCTGGGGATACCTACATCTTTGAGACTTCCTGGCTGAGGTCAGGGCTCTTTTGGAAGACTTGCATTACGTCAGTTCACGTTCATGACCAAGAGTGCTCTGCATCTTGAATTCTAGGGGGCCAGGTCCTGCTTGGAGACCCTGGGGGCACTGCAGGTGGTGTAGTAACTCCTTCCTTTTCCTGCAGAGTAATTGGCCCCTTTGCCACATTGTGTCTCCATAGACTCTTGCTTTTTCCAAAGTGTCTCTTTTATTCACCAGAAAGCCTAGTGCCCTGGCAAAGCCTACCTCCCCCAGTCTCTGTGCTGTTTGGTACAGGTCATGTTCCTCTTTGGGTGGCTTGCATTGTATGTGTACTAACACCCTAAGTTTGCCTGACCTCTAGGTCTCTTTTCTTCTCCCAGTCCATGCTTTACCTCTCCAGTGCTTTAATTTAAGCCATCACCACCTCTCACCTGGATGAATGCATTGTCTTTCAACCAATCTCTTTGCTTCTACCTTTACCCCACTCTAATCCAGTCCACCCACCACAACTGGAGTCATAGTTTTTAAATGTAACTTTGATGGTCTCAAACTTGTGATGTATTATCAAATGTACATTTGATAATGTATGATTTCTTTCACACATCAAACCCAAACTTAACTAAAGTCCTCGCAAGAGGCCCCCAGGGTCTGGTTTTTATCATCAACTCCAGTCTCATCTCTCAGAACTAACTCACTGCTGGCATGTATGCTTGAGCCATTTGGAGCTATTTATACTTCTGTAAATGTACTGTATTCTTTCACACTGCCATTCCTTTTGCCCCTTCCAGAGAAATTCTGATCTTGACTACCCTTTCTACCCTCTCTGCCTAACTAGCTCCAATTCCTCTTCTGTTAATGGCTTTATTGAGATATAATTCACATAACAATTCACTCAGTTAAAATGTACAATTCACTGGATGTTGATAGTTTAGAGTTGTACAACAACCATCAGTATTTAATGTCAGACCATCTTTACCCACCCCTCGCCAAGAAACCCTGTACCTGTTCGCAGACCCTCTCCATTCCAGCCTCCTTGCTTCCTGCTGGCCTGCCTGTGGCAACCATTGATCTATTGGACCTTCTGTCTCTATAGATTTGTCTATTCTAGAGTCATCTCTCCAGACTTTTTTCAGGTGTTGCCTCCTCTTGTTTGCCTCCTAGTTCCCTGATTTCCAAACATCTCTGCTGGGCTCCAATAACACCACTTGTCTGGGTCTGTCATAGCACTTATTCTACAGTATTCTTACCTGCCTCCCCATTTGAATTGACTTACTCATCTCTGAAACTTCAGTGTCTAATTCTTAGCTCAGTTTAGAGAAAGTACTCTGGAACTACTGGCCAACTGAATGAATGACTCCCAGGAAGCCCTGACAGGGAGAAAGGCCTCTCAGTGAGTGGGTTAAAGACAAGTGAATACACAGGTAAAACCAGACGGTGGATGCCTAAGTACCCATTTTTCAGCTCACTTGCACTTGGATAAATTCAGCTACCCGAATGATGTCTCTTTCATCTCTATAGTTGATGTGAAGGTTCCAGAACCTAGGGAAACATTACCAAAGTGGTGCAGAGGAAGTATATCTTCAGGAAATATTCATGATACATCAGTTTAAGCTTTACCTGTGGGATCAACAGCAACACTCTCAGGCCATCTTCCTGCTCAATTTTTTCAATTTCCTATTCTCTCTCTGTGTCTCTCTTCCTCTCTACCCGCTCTCTCCTGTCTTCCCTTCCTCCTCTTTCTCTTCTCCTCCCCTCTCCCCCTAGTGCCCTTGGGATATTTGCCTTTTTTAAAAAGCACATTTCAGAATATCAGAGGAACAATGTAGGTCCTTAGATTTTAAAATAAATTAACTTAAGCATGAGATGTCTGAACATGTATTCCCTTTGAAAGCTGTTTAATTGTTCCACTTCAATGCACCACATTGCTTTTTACATGATTCGATCTTTAAAAAATCTGGTCAGCAAGGGAATATAAGACAATTTGCAACAACAATGGAATATAGAGATGTTAAATATTAAATCATCTCATTTTCAGCATTTTACTGACTAGAGACAAATGGAGATGCACCCTGACTCTGGCTATTAATACCTTTTTCTGTCTGTAAGCCTTTCTCCTGAATTCAAACTTCCTCCTTCTTCTCTTTCCTAGCAACCTCTTGTCTCTCGTCTCCTTCACTCCTGATCTCTCTCTCTCTCATTCTCAATTCTCTCCTCTGCCCATTTTGCTGTATGCACCTCTCTTTATGTTTCACACTGTTTCTCCTCCATTTTCTTTTCCATTCTGCTTCCTAATTAGCACTCTCTCTCTCTCTCTCTCTCTCTCTCCTTTTTTCCTTCTGTTCTTTGCACCCAGAATGAAGTAGGGAAGAGATTGGGGGGAAAGATGAGCAGGAAAATAGAGAGAGGAAGAAATAGATAATAGGGCTGTCCTGCACCACATCATCTGCCACCAAAGGGGACATGCCCAAATCACTCACATGCCTTCCCCTTTAAGGTGAGGCATATAACCTCTTCATGCCTCGCTTTTATGTCATTTATAAAATTGAAACAGAGTAACATGTTCCCGGACTACCTCCCAGAGATGCTGCTAGGGTCAGACTTGGGAATGAATATGAAAAAGGTTTGAAAAGAACCAGACCCCTGTAATTGGAAGCACTTGGGAGGAGGTGAGGTGGGGAGAAGGGGGCGGGGGGAGGTTAGATTACCGCCTTGCACCGCAAGGGGATCTAATTAACTGAGGATTGTAGTTCTTGCCTTTCTGAGGAATGTGTTTCTTTTCACCTTTGTTCTACTCATCAAATCACTTGGTCGTCTGTGTAGCGCGTTTGAATGTTCTTAGTGTCTTCAGAGGGGAAGGATAACGTGTTCCTTTGTATGCTGTTGATTTTTCTCCCTTCCTTTTCTCTTGCCTTGGGCTAGCAAACGGAACCTCCAGCAGCCAGCTCTCTACCCCCAAGTCTAAGCAGTCTCCCATCTCTACGCCCACCAGTCCTGGCAGCCTCCGGAAGCACAAGGTATTATGTCTCTTATACCTTACTAAACCCCCTTTCACTTGGACTTTTTGGTCCATTAGCTTGAAGCCCCAGGAATCCCAGCAGGGGTCAAGCTTCCAATCACTTGTATTTATTCTTCTGGCCCCCGGTTTAATTCTAATTATATTTAACCAAAAGGAAGCGGTATGAAGGACCCAAATACCCCCATTCTGAGCTAATTGTGTCACCAAATGATGGCCCAGGGGATAAACTTAGATTTTGTCCCTCTGATTCAGAGGCACAGCAAACAGGGTGTTGAGGGCAACTTAAGATCCTAGGTCCTGTAAAGGTCATAAAGAAAGTTAGTCCTGAGTTACTCCCTTTAGATTTGTGGGACATTCAAATATGAACAGACCCTAATTTCACTGTGTATTCTTCATGACCAGGCCGATTCTGGTACACTGTGGGAAGAGAGGGCATAGATACATTGCACTGACCCTAGGCACCCTTTACACCTCTAAGTTAGCCCCAATAAATATACCATTAAAATAATAGATGTTGTAGAAATTCTCTACCTCCACTTTCCAAACTGATTTCCACCTAGAAATCTCTTCTGTATCGAAAATCTGCAGTGGCCATTGCCTTCCACCTCACCTCAGGCCACATGGATGTGGTTTCTGCTCTGATTGTTGTTGTTTAGTCCCTAAGTCATGTCCAACTCTTTTGCAACCCCATGGACCGTAGCCCACCAGGCTCCTCTGTCCATGGAATTCTCCAGGTAAGAATACTGGAGCAGGTTCCCATTCCCTTCTCCAGGGGATCCTCCCAACCCAGGGATCAAACCCTCATCTTCTGCACTGGCAGGTGATTCTTTACTGCAGAGCCACCAGGGAAGCCCTCTGCTCTGATTACCACACCATAGAGTGGCTTCCTCTAGGATTCTCTTGTGTTCCCCTGGCTCACAAGAATTGGCATGAGATGGAGAAAGGCAAAAGGCCAACAATGTGGCCAGCTCCATCACGGAACCATAGAGGGTCAGGGGTAGAAGAGATCTGAGACAGAGGTAAATTTGTTTCATTTGATTCTCTCAATGATCTTGTGGGATTGATATTTTACACATGAGGAAATTGAGACCCAGAATGGTGAAGTTACTTACTGGGGTGACATGGCTAGGCAGCAGAAGACATAAGGTCCTAACCAAGGTTATGATCCTTGGTCTGCTGGAGCTGGTTTACACTAGCTCATGAGAGCTTACTGTGTACACTGCTTTCCAATTCTAGAAACTAGAGCTCAGCCATGATGGGAATATTTACACCATGGAATTCAACAAATGCTATAAATCAGAGTCATTGTTTTCTCACACAGAAAGCTGGTCATTACACATTCAACAGCACACCACTACCTGCCACCCATTTAAATTTCCCTTTCTCTACATCAGGATTTTAATTTCCTGGTTAACTTGACCATTACCTGAGCCATAATTCCTAATGCTCATTCCATTCCTTTAATGACTCTTTTAACTTCTGCTAGTGACCCTGGCTGGAACCTTTGAATTGTTCTCTTGAGCTACTTGGTTTTAACAAAGGAGGATCTGCTGAACTGTCTGTATAGCCAGTGTTACCCCGAGATTGTGAGATGGATGAGAACTGCTTTAGCCATCAACTTTCAGTGATTCTTCTGAGCAACAAGGCTTGTTCGTGTGGACATACCAGGATGAGGAATAGCCTACTTTGGTTGTTCTATTGTCTGCACAGAACCTCATAGGGATGCTCCACTGTTTCCTACTGTGTTTTTCTTCCACGCATTTCTGCCCTTACTTTCCTTCTGGGAAGTGTGACCTATCCCAGTACCTTCCACCAGTACCTTCCTCAAAGGGCTGGGAGGGTGCAGTCTAGGCATTCATTTCACCCATACACTTGAGACCTTCCACTTTTCAGTTGATATGTTCAGTTCATTTAGTCTGAGGCCCCACCACCCATAAGCCCACTGGATGAGTGCATTGCTAAACCATTTCTTCTGGTTGGGTTTTCAGGCTTTAGGGGGGCATTGTTTGCTGTATTTAATTTTCCATTTCTTTTGGATTCAATTCTAAAAAGAAATTTCACCATTGAAGGACTAAAATAAGCTACAGGTGACAGCCTTGTCAGAGCCTCACTATTTTATTTGTATCGTTGAGTTTTCAGTGTATCACTTTATTTTTCAAATTGCCCCTTTTAAGATCATACATCATGACCAAGTGGGCTTTATCCCAGGGATGCAAGGATTCTTCAATATCCACAAATCAATCAGTGTAATACACCAAATTAACAAATTGAAAAATAAAAGCCATATAATTATCTCAATAGATGCAGAGAAAGCCTTTGACAAAATTCAACATTCATTTATGATAAAAACTGTCCAGAAAGCAGGAATAGAAGGAACATACCTCAACATAATAAAAACTATATATGACAAACCCACAGCAAACATTATCCTCAATGGTGAAAAACTGAAAGCATTTCCCCTAAAGTCAGGAACAGGACAAGGGTGCCCACTTTCACCACTAATATTCAACATAGTAGTTTTGGAAGTTTTGGCCACAGCAATCAGAGCAGAAAAAGAAATAAAAGGAATCCAAATTGGAAAAGAAGAAGTAAAACTCTCACTGTTTGCAGATGACATGATCCTCTACATAGAAAACCCTAAAGACTCCACCAGAAAATTACTAGAGCTAATCAATGAATATAGTAAAGTTGCAGGACATAAAATCAACATACAGAACTCCCTTGCATTCCTATACACTAAAATGAGAAAATAGAAAGAGAAATTAAGGAAATAATTCCATTCACCATTGCAACAAAAAGAATAAAATACTTAGGAATATATTTAATGAAAGAAACAAAAGACCTATATATAGAAAACTATAAAACACTGGTGAAAGAAATCAAAGAGGACACTAATAGATGGAGAAATATACTGTGTTCATGGATTAGAAGAATCAATATAGTGAAAATGAGTATACTACCCAAAGCAATCTATAGATTCAATGCAATCCCTATCAAGCTACCAATGGTATTTTTCACAGAGCTAGAACAAATAATTTCACAATTTGTATGGAAATACAAAAAACCTCGAATAGCCAAAGCAATCTTGAGAAAGAAGAATGGAACTGGAGGAATCAACCTGCCTGACTTCAGGCTCTACTACAAAGCCACAGTCATCAAGACAGTATGGTACTGAAACAAAGATAGAAATGCAGATCAGTGGAACAAGATAGAAAGCCCAGAGATAAATCCACACACCTATGGACACCTTATCTTTGACAAAGCAGGCAAGAATATACAATGGAGAAAAGACAATGTCTTGAACAAGTGGTGCTGGGAAAACTGGTCAACCACTTGTAAAAGAATGAAACTAGATCACTTTCTAACACCATACACAAAAATAAACTCAAAATGTATTAAAGATCTAAACATAAGACCATAAAGTATAAAACTCCTAGAGGAGAACATAGGCAAAACACTCTCTGACATAAATCACAGCAGGTTCCTCTATGACCCACCTCCCAGAATGTTGGAAATAAAAGCAAAAATAAACAAATGGGGCCTAATTAAAATTAAAAGCTTCTTCACAACAAAGGAAACTATAAGCAAGGCCTTCAGGATGGGAGAAAATAATAGCAAATGAAGCAACTGACAAAGAATTAATCTAAAATATATACAAGCAACTCCTGCAGCTCAATTCCAGAAAAATAAAGGACCCAATCAAAAAGTGGGCCAAAGACTAAACAGACATTTCTCCAAAGAAGACATACAGATGGCTAACAAACACATGAAAAGATGCTCAACATCACTCATTATCAGAGAAATGCAAATCAAAACCACAATGAGGTACCATTTCACGCCAGTCAGAATGGCTGCTATCCAAAAGTCTACAAGCAATAAATGCTGGAGAGGGTGTAGAGAAAAGGGAACTCTCTTACACTGTTGGTGGGAATGCAAACCAGTTCAGCCACTATGGAGAACAGTGTGGAGATTCCTTAAAAAACTGGAAATAGAACTGCCATATGACCCAGCCGTCCACTGCTGGGCATACACACTGAGGAAACCAGAATTGAAAGAGACACGTGTACCCCAATGTTCATCACAGCACTGTTTATAATAGCCAGGACATGGAAGCAACCTAGATGTCCATCAGCAGATGAATGGATAAGAAAGCAGTGCTACATATACACAATGGAGTATTACTCAGCCATTAAAAAGAATTATCTTTGAATCAGTTCTAATGAGGTGGATGAAACTGGAGCCTATTATACAGAGTGAAGTAAGCCAGAAAGAAAAACACCAATGCAGTATACTAACACATATATATGGAATTTAGAAAGATGGTAACAATAACCCTGTATGCGAGACAGCAAAAGAGACACAGATGTATAGAACAGTCTTAGGGACTCTGTGGGAGAGGGCGAGGGTGGGATGATTTGGGAGAATGGCATTGAAACATGTATAATATCATATGTGAAACGAATTGCCAGTTCAGGTTTGATGCATGATACGGGATGCTCGGGGCTGGTACACTGGGATGACCCAGAGGGATGGTATGGGGAGGGAGATGGGAGGGGGGTTCAGGATGGGGAACACGTGTACACCTGTGGTGGATTCATGTTGATGTATGGCAAAACCAATACAATATTGTAATTAGCCTCCAATTAATATAAATAAATTTATATTTAAAAATTGCCCTTTTATGGCGGTTAAGGAAACCAACATTAAGTAATAAATTATATAATTTTCTGAAGCAAACTTTAAAAAACATTTAGATTTTGGTATAGTTTTCACAAATTTTTTAACTTTTTACTTTGATATTTCAAATTAAACAGTTGCAAGAATAATACAGAGAACTTCTATGTACTCTTTATAAAGACTCACCAGTTTTTTATATTTTCCCCATTTACTTTATTTTTGTGGGTCTTCTCCCTCCTCATTATGCATACACTTTACTAAATTTTTAACCATTTTAAATTAAGTTCATACATCATGCTCTTTTACCTCTAAATACGTCAATCTGTATTTCCTAAGAATAAGGACGTTTTCTTTCATAACCATAGTACAATGGTAAAATCAGGAAGTTTGTGTTGATTCAATACTGTTGTATGCTCTCTCATCCATATTCAAATTTTATCAGTTGTCCCAAGAGCATTCTTTTTTTGGTCCAGGATCCAACCTAGGATCGCACATTGCTCTCAGTGGTCATGTCTCTTTAGTTTTCTTTGATTCAGAAAAGTTCTTGAATCTTTTCAAAAATCTTTTAGGGAAGTATATTATAGAAGTGAAGAGCATAGGCTAATTATTTGGTGAAATGTCTTTCAATTTAGGTTTGTCTGATGTTTCCTTGTGGTTAAATTCAGACTGTGCATTTGGGACAGAAATGTCATAGAAGTGATGTTGTGTCTCACTCAGTGCATCCTATCAGAAACAGTAGCCTCATGCTTACACCACCAGTGATGGAGGACAAACTGGTTTTTCTAAATAAGCTAAAAAGTGCGTTGTGACCTTGACTCAGTCCTCTTGGGGCTCAGGCTCAGCTTTTTGCTCCTCCTTTCACAGTTACCTGAGCCTTAGCACCATCGAGGTCCTTGGGCAGTGGGCCTAAGCAGATCTCATCTGAAATTCCATCCAAGTGGACCTGAAAGGTGTGAGTCATGGTGGAGACAGGAAGCAGGTGGATGAGGCCATGACTTTCCTTCTGCACAATTGGAAACAAACTTGAAGTCCCAGCATCCCTTTGGTTACTTTTGATGGCTGTGGCAGGG
Organism: Bos indicus; assembly: GCF_029378745.1. Classification (NCBI taxonomy): domain Eukaryota; kingdom Metazoa; phylum Chordata; class Mammalia; order Artiodactyla; family Bovidae; genus Bos; species Bos indicus. The sequence goes on along the minus strand of NC_091789.1, from coordinate 65,248,690 downwards.
CCCTAAGCTGTAATCAGCCGCTTGGCTTCTCCTCTTAAGCAACTCATGGAGAATCCTTTTTAATGCAGCTGTGATGAGGTTAGCCAAAGTCCGCATACTCGAATGCTGCAATATGAACATGAAGCAAATCCTTGTATAGTTAATGAGAACAACATTTTGCATTTTCATCCTGCTTTATCTTTTTTGCATAGCCATTTTTTCATTTACCCTTGTGATAACCCTGCAAAAGGGATAAGGCAGATTAGTGTTTCCATTTTACAGATGAGAAAAAGAAGGTGCCCAGTCATAAAGACAACCCCAGTATGATTCAACCCTTCAGAGAAGTTACCATATAAAAGGGGGTTTCCCAGGTGGTGCTAGTGGTAAAGAACCCACCTGCCAGTGCAGGAGACATAAGAGATATGGGTTTGATCCCTGGGTCAGGAAGATCTCCCAGAGGAAGGCCTGGCAACCCTCTCCAGTATTCTTGCCTGGAGAATCCCATGGAAAGAGGAGCCTGTGGGCTACAGTCCATAGGGTCGCAAAGAGTTAGACATGACTGAAGTAACTTAGCACGCACACACCATATTAAAGATGTTCAAAATGCCTAGAAGCGCAAGGAAACTTTTTCATTTATTTAAAAAAAAATTTCCAGATTAGTGATCACCCTCATAGCTTTAAATTTGGAGGCATTTTGCTTGCCAAGTTGCCTGGAGATTGAAGGAAAATGTATTTGACATAGTATTTGAAAACATAACAAACATTATTTAAATATACATTATCCTCTGTGTTTCCAAACTCTTTTCTTCTGTCATCCTGGAAGTGCTTAGAGAGATAGTTTGATGAATAAAGCAGGGTCCTGAACCTTAAATCACAGACACCACTCTAAGTGGATTTTGGTAGTGTAATCAAGAGTGAACAAAAAACTGCAAGAGCACAAAGGAGAGGAGGAAAGACATCCAACTGTGGGAGACAGAAAAGCTTTACAAACTAGGCGACATTGGAACCTTAAAGCCTGGGTAGGCTTTTGATGGCTGGTGAAGAGAACAGGCATTCCAGCTTTCAGAAAAAAAAAATCAGCAAGAACAAAGCCACACCATCAGAAAAGGACAGGGCACATTTGGGAAAAAGCAAACCCAAACTGGAAGCCAGGTTTCTCAAAACTTCTCTCTGACTTCCTTTGGACTATAAGCTTCTTGGACCAGAGACCAAGTTTTTGTTTTCTCTAAAGCAATAGTATCGCCAGCACAGCTGTATTTGTTACAAACATTTTGTTCTGTAGGCCTCCAGGGGACTAAGCAAATGAATTTCAGGTGCAAATTATTTGTATTGTTAAGCAATATGTGTGTTTCTGTATTTCTACATATCAATCAACAAAAACAGAATGTTGAGATAATTTCTTTCCCTGAACAGTGTCCTACTCATGCAAGAAAATATATTTTGAATACTAAAGAAATTGATGGAGGATAGAAGTACGGAAGTTCATACCTAGGCCTAGTCCTCTGGATTTTCTCCATAGCCTACGTCTCACCACACCCATTACAAGTCACAGCAGCTGCAAGTGGAGTAGCCTCCCATTTCTACCCCAGGCCTGTCTCCTCTTCCTCTGAGATAACAGTCTGGAATAATCCTCTCAGATAATTATTTCCACAATCCTCTCAGATAATTATTTTCACTAGCCAACCAACTACACTAAAGTGTCTATTACATGAATGATTCAGAGCTACACTGAAGTCCAATGGTTCAGTGTTCAGTGTGGTGGGACTCAAAGTGACTTCCATAATGAAAAAAGACCCTCGTGTGCTGGCCTGAAGACTGCCCAGGGAGTTCACTAACTTGGCAGTGCCTGCCTCCCTTCCCCTGGCTTTGGTATAACTAGAGAAAAGCAAAATGTAATGGTCCACATTATATTTTATAGAATTTTAGAGCCAGAACAAAACATAAAGATCTTATAGTCTTCATCTTCCTCAATTTTCAGATATAAAAGCAAAGATCCTGAAAGAGGAAGCTAGGCTTAGGACTGTTCTCCTGGCTCTTAATCCTGTGCTCTTTCTACTACAGTGGACTTGCATTTATGTGTAAATTTATGGAATTCATCAGTGGTCACAATATAGTCATAGAGCAAAACTACTACAAAACTGTATTTTACATTTGTACACATCATTACACACTGAATATTACTGTATACGCTATATACCGATATATGCATATTGCTATATAGGGTTACCTGCTCAGGAGTCACATAAACAAGATTCAGAACCTATCTATGAAACAGAACCAGAAACATAGAGAACAGGCTGGTGGTTGCAAAGGAGGAGAGGGGTGGGAGAGTTAGATTGGGAGTTTGGGATTAGCAGATGCAAACTGGTGTATACAGAATGGATAAACAACAAAGTCCTACTGTACAGCATAGGGAACTATATTCAATAACCTGTGACAAACCATAATGGAAAACTATGAAAGCAAGCGTATATGTATAACTGAGTCACTTTTCTATACAGCAGTAATGAACACAACATTATAATTCAACTACACTAAAAAGTAAAATTGAAATATATAGTATTCAATTGTCAATGTGAAGGATTTTTCAAAGGTACTACTTTTTAGTACAACATGTTATTGAGATAAAATTCACCTTTTTAAATAAAATGTCCAGTTTAGTGGCTTTTAGAATAATCACAAAGTTATGCAAGAATGTATTCATCACTTTCAAAAGAAACCCTATGCCTGTTAGTAGTCACAGCCTCTTTCTCCTCTACCCACACCCCTGGTACCACTAATCTACTCTCTGTTTCTATGAGTTAGCATATTCTGAACATTTCATGTAAATTTTCCTCTGAACACTGCTTTAGCTGCTTCCCAAAACTTTTGGTATACTGTGATTTCATTTCCCTTTATCTCACTGTATTTTCCAATCTCCTTTGTGATTTCTGACTATTCAGCAGTGTGTTGTTTAATTTCCACATATTTGTGAACTTCCCAAATATCTTTCTGTTATTGCTTCCTGATTTAATTCCATTGTAGTTGTAGAACATACTGCGTATGATTTTAAACCCTTTCAGATTTATTGAGACTCATTTCATGGCCTAACATATAATCTGTTATGTAGAACGTTACATGGGACCTTGAGAATAAAGTGTATTCTGCTGTTGTTGGACAGAATAGGTTAGATGTATAATTTCTTGTAGTGTCTGTCTTTCAAGTCTTCTCTTTCCTTATTGATCTTCTGCCTAGTTATTCTATCCATTACTGAAGATGGGGTATTGAAGTTTTTGACCGTTACAGTTGAATTCTTTATTCCTTGCTTTAATTCAGTAATTTTTGCTTCATGTATGTTGGTATTCTGTTGTTAAAGCACAGATATGTTTTAATTATATTTTATCATTATGAATGTCCTTCTTTGTCTCCAGTAACAGATTTTGCCTTAAAATCTATTTTTTTCCGACATTAGTATAAGCCACTCGAGCTCTTTTGCTTACTAACTGCATGATAAATCTTTCTCATAATTTTACTTTCAACCTATTTATGTCTTTGAATATAAATTATGTCTCTTTCAAACAGCATAGAGCTGAATGTTTTAAAAACCATTCTGTCAGTCTATGCCTTTTCATTTGAGTGCTTAATTTACTTACGTTTAATGTAATTGTTGGTAAATTAGTGATTACGTCTGCCATTTGCTATTTTGTGTATGTCTTTTTTGTTCCTTCACTCCTGGATGTTTGTCCTTTTTGTGTTAAATAGATATCTTTCCAGTATACCGTTTTAATTTCCTTGCTGTATTTTTACTAATTTTATTTCAAGTTATTTTCCTAGTGGTTGCCCTGCGGATTACAATTAACATCTTGACACAATCTACTTTGGATTACTATCAACTTCATTTCAATTTGATATAAAAATTTTGCTATTGTATATCTCTGTTCATCCCCCACCCCTTTGTGTTCTTATTCACATACAAATTACATCTTCATGCATAATAAGTCCACCAACACATCTTGATAATTACTATTCTATGCAGTTGTCTTTGGAATTGGATAATAGAAGAAAAGAGTTAGAAAAATAAATTTATAATAACTTCTTTTGTCTTGACCTATGTATTTATCTTTACCATTGTTCTTTATTTCTTATGTGGGTTACGTGTGTTACTTATATGGGTTATGTGGGTTACTGTCCTTTCATTTCTCTCAGGAGGATTCTCTTTAGTATTTCTTATATGACATGTCTGCTAGCTCTGTCTTTGTTTATCTGGGAATACCTTGATTTCTTCTTCATTCTTGAAGGATAATTTTGCTAGATTTCCTTAAATACTTTGATTCAGTAAGTCTCCCGGCCTCTGCTGAAGGGCTGTGTGTGTGTGTGTGTGTGTGTGTGTGTGTGTGTTGGAGCCTGATTTCAATGCTGTCAGGCGGCTTGCCTTAGCCTTCACTTGCTGTTTGTTCAAGGCCTCAAGGCCAACCAGAAGTGAGAGATTAAGAATTTCTCAGGTCTTTTTTGAGAATACACCCTGAACATGTGCCTGGCCCTAGAGATTCCTGGAAATATTGTCAGAGATTTTCAAAGTCCCCTATGGACATGAATTCTCCAGCTTTTCCTTTTAAGGTTTTGAGCAGCTTCATTTGCCCCAACTGTTTCCCCCACATCAGGCAGCTGTGATTTTAAACAATTGCAATTGATTAATGCTGCCTGTAAAGGCTGTTCACAGTGAGTGTGCTCTGAGTCAGGTCAAATAAAGAAGAGCCCCATAAGTGGGAATCAACTGACAGGTCAAATAGTGACAGTTGTCTGGAAATATGGCATTGGGGGGAACTCCAGTTCCATTCTGCATCCTCTAGTGGTGTCTAGGTCGCTATTTTTCAGATACTGTAGTTCTGAGGCTGTTGGTTTGCAAATATATCCTGGAGCTAGGGAGAGAGAGAATGGAAATAGGACCAGTTAAAGCACCACAAACTTTGTTATTCTTACTGAGAGTCAGCCATTTTTCTTGAAGAAATACTTTTGGGGTTGTTGCAAGCCTTTGGTTAATTTCTGGAGTTCTGAAAATGTTGATTTTGACAATTTTTTCCAGTGTTACTGCATTTATGCAGGATCAGATTTTTAGAGAGTCTCTCCACTATTCTTAAAGTCTAAGGCTCAAAGATACTTTGACTATGTCCAATTTTCACTCTACTCAATTTCTGGAGAACTAAACCCCTTCAGAGATGCAACTCCATAGTATGCCACTTTGCCCCAACTCCATTCTACATGTTTTTATTGCTCTCCTATTGTCAGCAAGCCCTCTACAGAAAAAGTTTTCCAACCCCTGATTTACAGTGTAGGGATGGCAGGTTGGTGAGAAGTGAATCCATTTGCTATAGTTGCCTTTGTTGTGTGTGTGTGTATGTGTATGTGTTTTAATGATTCAGTCTTTCTTTGAGTGTCCTCAGAGTTGGTAGAGACCTTACAGATTGTACATTCTGCATTTTCTTGATGAAGAAACCAAGACTTAAAGACTTATTCAGTGTCAGAGTACTACTTAACTACACCCTCAGATTCCTGAGTATACTTTACTTCTGTTTCCATTCTAAGTGGCCTAACAGACTTCCTATCCTTTCTCAGCAAAAACCATTCTCAATGTTAGATAAATAAGTCCCTGTCCTCCCTATTCTTGTCCCCCTTCATCATCTTTACTTTTTCTTTTACCTCAAGGAGAAGTTTCATTCTCTAATTCTCTTAGACAGTTCTCTACTGAAGTTCTGTGTTTATACCAAAGACAGCCTCTTAATCACCCAGAGACTTGACCCTCAAATTTCCAGTTTCCTTTAGTATCTTGCTGATAATGTAAATGAAAAGAGTGGTTTTTAAACGGTACTTCATTTGGGGATGGATGAGATTCTGCCTCCCCCATGTCTGATTTGACCAAAACAACTACGCTTCCATTTGTCTCATGTATTTGGCTTCCAAGAAAAATTTCATTTGAATAGAAAATTTAAACAAGAAGTGAGAAAGAGAGAGACTGAGAGAGAGAGAGATTTGAAAAGCACTGACTTAGACCGTATGGGAAGTAAGTCTACAAGTAATCACAAGGATCTCCAAATAGAGCTCTGGGAACAGTGGAAAAAACCTTTGCTATATCATCCCATCTCCTCAAGACATAAACAAGACTTGGGGCAGTATTGGAGTCATGAATCCTAGTTATTGGTGGGAAATGGAAGTATTAAGAAATAAATTGGAATTAGGTGATGGGGTACATTTTTGGGGTTATCCATTTGTTCAGGGTCTGGCAGCTCTCTGGAAGTCTGAAATGAATCCACTTATATATCTACAACTGATTTTTGACAAAGGTGCGAAAGTCAATGAGTAGAAGAAAGATAACTTTTTCAATAAGTAGTGCTGGAGGAATTGGATATCCTTAGGCAAAAAAAAAAAAAAAAATCCCAACCTAAACCTCACATCTTACATAAAAATTAACTAAAAGATGGATTATAATTGTAAATGTAAAACATTTAGAAATGAAATACAGGAGGAAATCTTCTGATGTTTGGCTAGAGTTCTTAGATATTACAACAAAAAGTGCAACCTGTAAAAGAAAAAATGATAAATTAGACAAATTGGACCTCATAAAAATTAAAAATTTTTGCTCTCAAAGACTATGCAAAAGTTATGAAAAGATAAGCTACAGACTGCAAGCCATGTATTTAACCAAAGCCATATATAGAATATAAAAATAACTGTTAAAACTCAACAATAAGAAAAATCCAGTTAAAAATGAATAAAAGACATGAAGAAACACTTCTGAGGAATGTTTTCTTCAACTGAACTCAGGAGAAATTATCGATGTCAATTATGCACATGAAAAGATGTTTAACATCATTAGTTAGTTTAACATCAGGGAAATGCAAATTAAAACCACAATGGGATATCATTACAATCCCACAAGACTGGCTAAAATAAAAAGTGGTGAAAACACCAAATACTGGTGGCAATGTGAATAAACTAGATCACTAATATTTTTCTGGTGAGACTGTAAATGGTACTGTTACTCTGGAAAACAATATGGCAGTCTTTACCAAACTAAACATGTAATTAATATACAACTTATAAATTGTACTCTTGAGCATTTCTCCCAGAGAAGTGAAAACTATGTCGACACAAAAACCTGTACATGATGTTTATAGCTGTATTATTTATAATAGCCTACAACTGGAATCATCCCACATGTCCTTCAACCAATGAATGGTTAAATAAACGGTGGTACATCCATGGAATGTTGCTCAGCAATATAAAGGAGTGAACTACTCTTATAGGCAGCAGCTTGATGAATCTCCAGGGAATTATGCTGATGGGAAAAGCCAATCTCAAAAGGTTATATACTGTATGCTTCCATTTATATAACATCTGAAATGACAAAATTGTAGCGATGGAAAACAGAACACTGTTTCCCAAGGCTTAGGGATGGGGGAGGAGTGGATGTGGCTATAAAGGGGTAACATGCAGGAGCCCTTTGGTGAGGCTACAGTTCTGTATCTTGACTGTCATGATGGTCATACAAATATATACATATGATAAAGTCACATATGACTACACTATACACACATACGCACACACACATCCACATACATGAATGCATGGAAAACTGCAAGATTGTTACCATTGTGGGAAATTGAATGAAGGATACATTGTGCAAAGCTACCTCCTTGTACTTCAAATTCCTGTGAATCTAATTTCAAAATAACAATTAGAGAAAATGTTAGTTTAAAAAAAAGCAGTCGGGTAATCTTGCCCATTGCAGAGCCCAAAGTGTTAAGAAAAGGAGAATTAACTTTATCTCTTATCTTACAGGACCTGTACCTGCCTCTGTCCTTGGATGACTCAGACTCACTTGGTGATTCCATGTGAAGGAGGAGAGAGTCCAGAGTACAAATGCAAGCTTACCGTTACAATAGGGTACTTCTGCTCAAGTGTCCAACAGGGCTATTGGTGCTTTCAAATTTTTATTTTGTTGTTGTTGTTACTTTTAAAAACACACTGTAATATTTTGGGTTTATTTTCCTGTGATTTCTCCTCTGGGCCACTGATCCACAGTTACCAGTTACAAGAGATAGATTGATAACCATCCTTTTGGGGGTAACTTTCCAGGGATGCAAAATGTACTAGTCCATGATCTTTCTATTGGATCCTTAGGCACCCGCATTATTTTCCCCCATCTCGCTTTCCTCATCTGTGACAGTCTTCCCTCTGCAGAGAGTTGTTTACACACATAGCACTTAAGATGTGTGTGGGGGTGCGGAGGGGAAAAGCATTGGCAACTCCAAGAGTGACAAACATAAGCGTCCCTTGTCTCCCCATCTCAAGAAAGCTGGAGGATCCTGGGAGGACGGCAAGGCAGCTCCCCAGCCTGGCACTTCACTCCTGATTGAAACTCTAGTTTGTCGTTTAGCACTAATTCTGGCTGCCAAGGGGGAGAAACACCAGCAACTTGTCATTCTGACACCAAAGGCTTAGGACCTTGGTGTAGGATAGGTTAAAGAGACTAGGCAAAATTGGAAAACACTGTAGACATTTCAATAGTGTTTATAAAGCACAGTGAATTCCTTGTCAACATCTCCACTGGGGCAATTTAGAGTCGATAAGCAATTAATAACAGTTGGGGGTGAGGGACTTTCATATACCTGGGCCCTCTAAGAGGCTGTCTAACCTAGCGAGTTAGGACACAAACTCTACGGTATCCATCTATCTCTGTTCTATTGAATGCCTTGTAAACAGCCAACACTGAAAACACTGTGAGAATTTGTTTTCAGGTCTGACACCTTTCAGTCGCTTTTTATAGCAAGAAACCAATATCCTTTTTATAAAAACTTGTGTCTGTATTTCAGGAGCAAACTCTTCAGGCTCCTTTTTTATAAACTGGTGATTTTTCTTTTGTCTAAAAAACACATGCAGAAAATTTACCAAAAAAAAAAAATGCAGAAGAATAATGTAGTTTAGAAATCATGCTGTCACTGCCAAACAGAAACTTCCAGGAAAAAACAAACAAACAAACAAACAAAAAAAACCAAAATGAATAGCAGAGGCCAATTCAATAGAATCAGTCTTTTGATAACTTTTTAACAGTTATGCTTACATTAATAATTTCAATGTGGGCCAGACATTCTAATTATATTTTAAATGAAATGTTACGGCATATTTTAAGCAGCTCTTTTTTATCTATATTCCTGATATTTCATACTGAAGACACAGAATCCTTTCTCTTTGCTATAAGGACTGATCATTTGAAATAGTTCTCAGTCTTTGAGGTACAGGTTCATAACACTGCTTTTTGTCTATAATCATAGCCCATAATGGCAAAGACAACTAAATTTAAGTAAAAGCCATGCATGCCAATTCTGTGTTTGCTTTTAGCAGATATGAAGTAATTGTTCAGATAGTTGGAAAGGTGCAACATTCAAAGTCAAGCTGCTGTTTGGCTATTGAATGACTTGCATTTGTTCCTCTGTTTTAACTGGAATGAGCTTGGGGTGTGTGTGTGTGTGTGTGTGTGTGTGTGTGTGTGTGTGTTTGTGTGCACGCACACGCGCACACATGCATGCATGCGCACACACATAACTGATTCATATTTAGGAGATATTACAGGACACCCTGACATTAATCAGTGGCAACTTTATGGCATTGCTGATGTGCACTGTGTAGCAGGAAATGCACTGATGGAAGGGTTAGATCAGATGCCCCAAGACAAGCTTCAGATGTCCTTAGCTACAAGGAAAATCCAGATGATGGTGGTACTGACTCCTGGTAAAACTGGTCATTGAAAAACCCCAAAGTATAAGAATCTCTTTTTGCCCGCTCTCCTTTATTTGTAAGCTGTTAGAAATCATTAAGAAGCCCATTTTACTTACCCGCTACTTCTTTCTGGAAGCTAAAGTTTTGCTTAGTGCCTCCCAGAAAAATTTGTAGTTAACTAGGAAAAAATGGTACTTGGGTTGGAGGCTGTAGAGAATGGTAGGAGGTCAGTATCTAAATTGCAGACCAGATTCCCCAAAGATTCCACCCAGTCTTTCTCTAGATATCATTTAGTCCAATTCCTTCAATTTAAGATGAAAGGCAGGCTGAGGCAGCCAAATGACCATCTGGTAAAGAGCAGGACCAGAGGAGAAACTCAGATTTCCTTATGTCCACACCCTAGGCTACCTCTCTGAGCGTTACCTTGCTTGTGCCACATGTACCATTAGAAAATATTCAGTGGCCATATTTTCCTCAGAATGATCTTTCAACCTTCTATAATAATCAATGCATTTCTATTATTATCGTCTATAATAATAATAGAATTTCTATCTTTCAAAAAATAAATAATAAGGAAATGTTTCTGTACTGCCACTTTAGGGGACTTTGGTCTAGTTCAAACTTCAAGCCTTTAACAACTGCATTTTAAATTGGCCCATTTTCAAGGCAAAAGAGAAAAAATCTGGTTGTTACTGAGCTCCTTCAGTCCTGTCATTCATTCTCAATTTTACCCAATCCAGTTTTACCACAAATGTCCTGTTGTATTACCTTCTGCACAGTCAGCAAATAGCAAGTCAGTCAGTGAGGATTTGCCACCACTCCCCGCATTCTCCCTCCCTCTTAGACACACATGCACACACACACACAATCCATCTATTGCTTGTTCCTACCTCCTGATTTTTCTCCCTTACAGAAATAGAAATAGGGACAAAGAAGGGGAAAATGTATATATGGGGCTGGGCTGAACAACTTCATAAGTAGTGTTAACTAGGGGTAAATTGAGAGAAAAGGTCCTTTTCTCTTCACTGTTTTGGAAAGGATAGCCATTAGCATGACTGCTTTGTGTCCTTACAGACTTTAGTATTAGCCTAGACTGAATCATACAGTTTTCAAGCTGGAAGGAATCTTCAGATCATATCATTACTACAAATTCCTCATTTTCAGGCCAGGAACGGAGATGCAGTAGTAAAGTAATTTCCCCAAGGTCACACAGCTGGCTAGGGGCAGGGCTGGGATTAGAACCCACATCTCCTGGCTCTCATTCCAAGGCCTTTCCCACTGAACTGTATTGCCTTCCACTAGGCTCCTGAGAATTCTTTCCCAGGGTCATGTTGCATCTTGGAGCCATATGCTGCTGCCCTGATCTCAGTGGGAAATCCACCCACCAACCTAATACAGCTCTTTCTCCCTATATTCACATGGTTGCCATCCACATGGACTGCAGATGTCCCCAGAGAGAAGCAGGCATTGAGGACCAATAGGAATAGTGGGGTTGCTGCCCTCGTCCATCAAGCACTTGGGATCCCTGCCCACCTTGAGGAGTCCTCAGAACAGTCCCCAGAGCTCCTGCTCTGTTCAAATGGGATGGGGGAAGACTGGTTTCTCCTGTCAGTTCACTTCGTCTCATCTCATACGGGTTGGTCTTTGTAGGCTGAGGTAAATGTTTCTTGTTCCTAGAGCAGGAGAAGGAAAGAAGGAAAGAAGGGAGGGAGAGAGGGAGAAATAATAGCTTTGTTTATCCTGACTTTCTGAGATGACTTTTCAGTATTTTTTAAATGAGTGTGGCTACCATTCCCTGGCCTGGAGGAGGGCATGGCAACCCACTCCAGCATTCTTGCCTGAAGAATCCGCATGGACAGAGGAGCCTGTCAGGCTACAGTCCATGGGGTCACAAAGAGTCGAACACGACTGAAGCAACCAAGCACAGCACAGCACCATTCCCTGACAATGATTTGTTTTTTTATTTAATTGAAGACTAATTACTCTACAGTATTTTGCCTTCCATGGCAGAAACCAGGGCAACGGGGTCTGAACATGTAGCTTTCCCCACAGTGAGGTTCTTCCTGGGAACTAGGTATTCATCAGTTTAGTTCTGAAAGACCTCCTTCCAGGCTTACCCCACTCCTCTGGAAATTCTCTCTCCTTGTTGCTTCTCCTCCTCCCTCAGTGGTAACCAAGGAACCTTAAAGGAAATGTGTTGTTATCGGAAGAAGGCAAGAAGAGCAGGTTTGAATCTCCAGATTCTTCTTTGAGCCACCCAACCCAAGTCTTAGGCCAGCAATCGAATGTTTGCCTTGGTCAAAATTACATCAGCTTCTTAGTCCCTTTAGTACTCTGGATGGACGTGTCCCTAATCCCCCTCAGATTTATTTCTGAATAGCTTATCTTAAACACACACACACACACACACACACACACACACACATCTCCCTTGGACAAGGGTACACGCATGCCATGTCTCCAAGATGAGCTCCAGCACACTGATGAGAATGTTCCCCCAGCTCAATGCTCCTCAAAAACATCTGTGCCAAGGGACTTTCCCAGACAGATACAGTGGGATAGTGGTGTTTG